>NC_073265.2:83183500-83799000 GCF_029289425.2 Pan paniscus | reverse complement strand
CTGACAGAATTTGAAACCCAAACTAACCAACCTCAGTGTGTCAACACGAGATACTTCAATGGGCCCTTTATAAATATCACGAAGTGCTAAGTGTGAAAGACAAATGAACATTGTTGGGGCAATTAAAAAACCCTTATGCTAATAGTTTAAAAATAATGTTATTAAAGTATTCCATCAATCCATCCCTGATTCAGAAGTGGAAATCCGGCAAACATGCTTTCCTTAGGTCCTAAAAACTACCAATAATATACAAAAAGATTAAAAATAAGAATCACTTAAAAAGTAGTCATCTCAGAGCTGACTCTACTCTTATCTCCTCAAAAAAAAAAAAAAAAAAAAAAGTCAATGTAGAAATGTTACCTGAGTATCTACTAGTTCTTATAAGAGTGGCACAAAACCTGTCCATAAGAAGTTTATGATCTACTGGTAAGAATTCATGGATAGCAAGGCAGTGTGGAACATATACTATGAATATACAGAAATACAAGTTCTGACGGTATTTAATGAGGTGTTAATCACATAGTCTATGCAAAGGAAGCCAGCCAAGGGAGAAAACAAGAAGGGGAGACTTTCCCAAGAAAACAAGAAGGACAACAAAATAAAGATTGTAAAAGAAGAAAAGGAAAGTGGCCAGGCGCGGTGGCTCATGCCTGTAGTCCCAGCACTTTGGGAGGCCGAGGCGGGTGGATCACCTGAGGTCGGGAGTTCAAGACCAAACCTGGCCAACGTGGTGAAACCCTGTCTCTACCAAAAATACAAAAAAAAAAAATTAGCCAGGCATGGTGGTGGGTGCCTGTAATCCCAACTACTCAGGAGGCTGAGGCAGGAGAATCACTGGAACCCAGGAGGCGGAGGTTGCAGTGGCCGAGATTGTGCCAATGCACTCCAGCTTGGGTGACAAGAGCGAAACTCTGTCTCAAAAAAAAAAAAGAATGAATGAATTTGGGCTGGGCGTGGTGGCTCATACCTGTAATCTCAGCACTTTGGGAGGCCGAGGCAGGTTCATCACAAGGTCAGGAGATTGAGACCATCCTGGCTATCACAGTGAAAACCCCATCTCTACTGAAAATGCAAAAAATTAGCCAGGCGTGGTGGCGGGCACCTGTAGTCCCAGCTACTCGGGAGGCTGAGGCAGGAGAATGGCGTGAACCCAGGAGGCAGAGCTTGCAGTGAGCCAAGATCACGCCTCTGCACTCTAGACTGGGCGACAGAGCAAGACTCTGTCTCAAAAAAAAAAAAAAAAAAAAGAAAAGAAAGAAAGAAAAGGAAAGTAATCCAGACCCATGCCATTACATTTGAAACTAAACCAACTGCCTCCTAGAATGGCTAAAAGTAAGCAAGCAGGCAAACAAAACCAAACAAACCAAAAATCCTGACAATGCAAAGTGCTGGTGAAGATGAGGAGAAAGTGGAATTCTCATACATTGATTATAAGAATGTAAACTGGCACAGACACTTTGGAAAACAGCTTGAAAGTTTCTTATATAATTGAAGTATAAATTTCTTGTTTAATTAAATGTGACAGTTTCTTATATGATCCAGCAATCTCACAGGAGTTTAAGAGAAATTAAAAGAGATCTCCACACCAAGACTTGCACATGAACATTTAAAGAAACTATTCAAAGTTGTCAAAAACTTTAAAAAATCCATCTTTCCATTAACGCGTGAATGGATTTTTTTAAATATGATGTGTCCATATAATGGAATACTACTCACCAACAAAAAGAAATGTACTTCTAATACACAGAACAACATAGCATAATGCTTATAAATTCCTCTAAGTGAAAGAATTCGTACATAAAAAGCAAACGTACTGTATGATATCATTCTTAATGACATTCTGGAAAAGGGAAAACTATATGGATAGCAATAAGACCAATGCTTGCTAAGGGGAAGGGGAAGGAATTGACTGCAACAGGGACAGGGAAACTTTTGAAGAGGTGACAGAAACCAACTACATTATGATTGCGGCAGTGGTGACAAGACTGCACGTATCTCTCAAACTCCAACGGCCATCTACCTAACAAGGATAGATTTTACTGTACGTAAATTATTCAAAAAGCAAACACAAAAACTGAATCAACTGGATTTCAGTTACATTACAAAGCAGTTCTTCAAAACAAACTGAATAGGTGCAATTCCCTTGAATACTTCCTGTCTTCGCCAGCCCAGTCAATGTGAACAAGTCACAGGTCACAGTGCCACTCTTAAATGTCTTCCAAGTCCCTCAAACATCACAAGCAGCCCTGTTGCACAAAATTGCAAAAATGTTTTACATTGTTCTGAACCAAGTTTTACATTTATCTGCTTCATTTTCTGACTCAACTCTTCATTGCTTTCCTTTTATATGGCAAGACGGGTAAGGTGGGTCTGATCCAAATGTCAAAAGCCAGAAAAGTGAGTCTGGCCTTTCAGTGAAACACATTCTCTATGGGTTCTCTGCCTTCCCTCTGATACCCTTCGTTTCCTTCTCTGCTGTTCACCTACCGCCCAACTACAGCAATGGTCTCCAAAATTGAGTGTTGGTACCTCAGTGTGGTCAGGGAGAAAATATCTGAACTTCAGAGTGTATTTATTTTCATTTTAAAATTGAGGAAAATGTGTTGTTACTAAATTTAATACATAAATTGATTTACTTATTTGGCAATATTTATTGAGCCAAGAATTTGTGCCAAGAGCTAGTCAAAGTGCTGAGAATGCAACAGTGAACAAAACAGACTGAGTTCCTGACCTTCTGAAGCATATATCTTGGAGGAGACAGACAAATAATTATAGTAATAAAAATACAAACGAGTCAAAAAAATATTTGCATGCAATTCACATAGTAAAAGTGCTAATGAATAATGCAGCATCAGGAAATGGAAGAGGCTGTGGCCCCCTCACATAATCCATAGATCAGTGACTCACAAGCTATTTGGAGCTGCTCTGATGCAAGAATGTAATGATCACAGTGCAGCAACACAGACCCCAGGCCACACACTCTCAGGATCATCCAGTGTGTGCATATTGAGACTGTAGAGCATGTGTGTGTGTGTGCGCGCACACGCACGCACGTGTATGTGTACAGCACAGCTAGCTACAGAGATTTAAAGATGTGATCTTGTCTTACTAAAAAAGAATCTTGCAAAGCAACTATGGACTGAAGACAATAGTCAAAACACAGACGAAAATACTGAAATTGTGGTAATTACACTCCCAGCGTGAGCTTTCTGAAATGAAATGATTAAAAATGTTGATGACATGTTTAATTACACTGCTTCTGCTAAAAAATAAGGATTTAATTATTAACAAATTGGGTGAGATCCAAAGCCTTCTACTTTCTAAGTTTTCAAATGTTTATATACTGTTTATTTCGCCTTCATTTTAGCTTCCTTTTTAAAAAGCCTTCATTAAGATAATTTATATAATATACAATTTACCCATTTTGAATGTACAACTGAATAATATTTATTAAAGTTATTGAGTTACACAATATCTCTATGATCTACTTTTAGAACAGTCATCCTTCTTTTAATATCTCGACGCAAACAGTAGTGTACATCTTATATAAGCTATTTAATATCTCAATGCAAACAGTAGTGTATATCTTATATCAGCTCTGAACTATGTATATATAATCTACAAGTAAGTAAGTGCATACACATGGAGTATATACATTGAAATATTTAATAATAGAGTGACATGAACCAAAAGCATGGAGACCTTGGCTTTAAGGTCCCAGCCACAATGTCCAAGTCCACATGACCCCTTGGACAAAGTACACTGAACTCAGTCCCTTCGTCTGCCTCTGTCTGCCATTACCATTTTCATATAACACCTGTTGCCTTTTTCTGCACTTAGAGTTATGTATAAGTGACCCATGATAAAAACAGAGGAAGGGCGAACACAGAGTTCTTGTAGAGTCAAGTGTCCTGGCAATCCCACCATCAAAAGCAGGAGTCCTCGGCAGAGTTATTGCCTCATAGGTAGGCCTGGAGATGGAAGTTAAGTAAACTGATGCCAAATCTCCAAGATTCTAAGTGTAATGAGACACACATGTATACACAAACATATCACAAATCAGCACAAGAGGCATATGCACATCAAAGTGCCCTATAACAAGGAAAAAATAATTATTCAGTTCCAGAAATAGATGTGTGCTCCCTGAAAAAAAAAATCCTTTATTTAAAAGATAGACTCAGGCTTTCCTTATTGGGACTGGTCAGAACTCAGGACCAAATTGAGAGTTTATATCTTCCAAACCTCCTAGTTTGTTCTAATATTACCTCAGCTTTATCTTTTCATACATGAGTATCTTTTACTCTAATTCCTCCCCTTATTTTGTTTTTGTTGGTGGTGCATGATCAAATTCTTAAGGTGGCTAAAAACAAGTTACTTATAAATAACTGAGTGAGTTAATAGTTTACACTTGAGGGCTTAGGTGCCAACCTATATTAAATACCTTCAATACATATTATCTTATCAATGACTGACATTTCAAGTAGACAATTTTTTTTTTCTTTTTTGAGACTGAGTCTCGCTCTGTCGCCCAGGCTCTGGAGTGCAGTGGCGCAAACTCGGCTCACTGCAAGCTCCGCCTCCCGGGTTCACGCCATTCTCCTGCCTCAGCCTCCTGAGTAGCTGGGACTACAGGTGCCCGCCACCACGCCCGGCTAATTTTTTTGTATTTTTAGTAGAGACAGGGTTTCGCTGTGTTAGCCAGGATGGTCTCGATCTGACCGCGTGATCCACCCGCCTCAGCCTCCCAAAGTGCTGGGATTACAGGCATGAGCCACCGTGCCCAGCCTCAAGTGGACAATATTATTATACCCCTGGTACAGATGGGAAAACAATGACCGCCTGCCCAAGGGCACAAAAACAGTAAGTGATAGAGCAGGATTTAATCCTAGGCCATCTGAAACCAGAGCCCACTTTCTTCATCACTACACTGTGACACTTCCCATTTCAGGACATATGACAGCATGTGTAAGCTAACCAGGGTCCTAGGGAGGAGGCAAAGGTGATTCACTTGTTCAAGTGGAAGTAGGGACTGTGACCAAGAAGAAGTGAGGGACATCTAAGAGGTTTCAAGTGTCAGCACCAAGTAAGAGGAGTGCCAGAGAGAGAAACTAGGCCTTCCAGGTAGGAGGAGAATTTGAATCTACTCAAATCTACCAGACTAAGCTCTTCGGAAGAAAGGTTTAGCTGTTCAACTGACAATTTGAAAGCCTTAAAAATTTACTCTAGTCTGACTACAGATGATTCTCATTTGTGAACTGGTATACTCGCTGAAGTTTCTTTATAACCCCACAGCACTTTTGTGGTCATTCACAGACACGTGCAAAAAAATGTGAATCACTCTACATGCACATTCCCAGAGGAGGTTGAAGAAGGCAATGTCTGCCTTCTTGTTTCAGCTCTCAAACTGTAACTCTTCTTTCCGTGGTCTATTTAATGCTGTGTTTTTCATCTCTTTGTGCTTTTGGTTGGTGACTTCACTGTTTAAAATGGTTCCCTAGCATAAAGCTGTAGTGTTGTCTGGTGTTCCTAAGGACAGAAGGCTGTGATGTGTCTTACAGAGAAGACACATGTTTTAGATAAACTTCATTCGGACATAAGTCATAATGCTGTTGGCTATGAGTTCAGAGTTAATGAGTCAACAATACGTGTTAAATGACATGTCCTTAAACAGAAACACATATACAATACCATTATCTATTAATAGGGTGGCAAAAATATTGTGGCCAGGGGCTGAAAGGAAGCTAACTTTGTATTTCCCCTACAAGCAATGGTCCAGTGTTTGCTATTTCAGTGTTTGTTTTGACTTGATAGAACATAACTATCATGAACAATGAGACTTAGCTGTATGTATCTCTCAGAAGACACAATGCCCATTCACTATTCAGCCAAAAACCAAAGTGGATAATACATCCTTCTCTGCTTACTAAACAGGTTTATGGACACAAAGTCACGAGTCTATATTCTACTATGAAGTCATGAGTCTATTTTCTACTATAAAGTCATGAGTCTGACTCTCCTTCTTTAACCTCTCTCCTCTACAATCTCTCATTTATACCACCAGAGCAGTGATCTTTTCAAAGCAGAGATAAAATCACCTTTAATGACACCTGGAGTATATTTTCTACTACAAAGAAGAAATAAGGCCAGGTGCAGTGGCTCACACCTGTAATCCCAGCACTTTGGGAAGCCGAGATGGGTGGATCACAGGAGGCCAGGAGTTCGAGACCAGCCTGGCCAACATGGCAAAACCCTGCCTCTACTAAAAATATAAAAATTACATGGGCATTGTGGTAGGTGGCTGTAATCCCAGCTACTCAGGAGGCTGAGGCACGAGAATTGCTTGAACCCAGGAGGCTGAGGTTGCAGTGAGCCGAGATCACTCCATTGCACTCCAGCCCGGGTAACAGAGCAAGACTCTGTCTCCTCCACGCACCTCCACAAAAAAAAAGAAAGAAATGGAGGTTTTTCCATAGAGAGTTATATGCCCAACTCCCTATATATTTATTTCACCATTAATATAACACATACCCTCTAAAATATGCTTTGAGAAGCAATATTTTAAATGTATACTAAATCGAAAATATAGACCTTGCAGCTATGACTTTCCTATATCTTGCAATCACTGTTAGATTTGCTTTAACAATTAAAGTTAAATTTCAAAGTAAATTTACAAATCATGATTTTGAAAAATGGACCTAGGCCAATAGAGTTTCAGCAATGTCTTAGTCATCTTCCAAAAGAAATAGTTCACTTTATAAATTGCTAAAAGATGGACTATGAAAAACACACATATCAGAAATTAAAACTACAATCTTCAAACACTTTCCAAATGAAGTTCAATTAACAAACACTATACATATTAAAAGGCATCATGAAATGTTATATTTAATAACTGTGCAATAAGACTATTATAAAGTTTCATTTATTGGTACTTAAAACAATAAAATAGTTTAGGTGACCAACTAAAAGCTCTTTAAATTTATTTTTTAATTATTTAAAAATAAGTTACCCTGAATAAAAGACTACAGTAGATTATACTGCTGTGATGTGTAAAGACAATAATTAGAAGGGAAGGAAATAAAACATTAGGTTTCCAAAAGTATTTAAATATTTGTCTAATTAGATTAATTGCAATATACAAGAAATTAATGTTTTTCAAAGTCCTGAAATATGGTTTCCTAATCAATAAAGTAATACAACCTCATATAGACCACACAGTTTTAAGGGAGATCTTCAATCCAATGTATAATGAAAAACACTTCAGTTCACAAGTTTTAAATTATGACATGAATTCATTCTGAATCAGCATAAACATCAGCCAAGCAGGGGTTTTGGATAGCTTAATACACTGTTAGAAAAAAACTATTTCTTTTATTAACATGATCTAATGAACACTACCTGTGTCAATTAAAAGCGACACTATCTGGAATACAAAAACATCAACTACATATGCCTGGTTTTCAAAGTTCAGACCTCAGTGCAAATATCTCATGGTGTGAGGGAAACTAAACACCAACCTTTACTGAACAGGTACTACATTCCTGGTACTCAGTCACATGTTACAGACGTAATTTATATAATACTCAGAAGCATCCCGGAAGAATTACGAATAGGCATAAAAGCCCCTACTTTATACATTACAGCCTGCCTGGCCACAGGCTGGTTTTTGATGGTAGAGTTGTCACTAAGACTCACAGCTGCCTAACACAGAATCCACATGTTATCCACTCCAACTGTTTTACCAATCAGGTGGTAGTGTGAACCCAAAAAGCGTCTCAGACAGGTCTCAATCAATTTAGAAAGTTTATTTTGCCAAGGTTAAAGATGCACCTATGACACAGCCTCAGAAGGTCCTGATGACAAGTGCCCAAGGGGGTTGGGGGTACGACTTGGTTTTATACATTTTAGGGAGACATAAGACACATCAATCAATACATGAAAGATACACATTGCTTTGGTCCAGAAAGGTGGGACAACTTGAAGCAGGGGTGGGTGGTGGGGAGGCAGGGGAGCTTCCAGGTCATAGGTAGATTTAAAAGTTTTCTGACTGGCAATTGGTAAAAGAGTCATCAATAGAAAGGAGGGTCTCGGTCATGATAAAAGGTTGTGGACACCAAGGTTTTGTCGTGCTGATGAAGCTTCCAGGTAGCAGGCTTCAGAGAGAATAGATTGTAGCAGGCTTCAGAGAGAACAGGTTGTAAACGTTTCTTACCAGACTCAAAGAACTATCACTGTTCTATGACTGTTCTTTCAGTAATTCCAAAAGGGAGGAGGGTATAATGAGGCATGCCTGGCTGTCCCCTCCCATCATGGCCTGAACTCATTTTTTCAGGTTAACGTTGGAATGCCGTTGGCTGAGAAGAGGGGTTCATTCAGATGGTTGGAGGGCCTTAGAATTTTATTTTTGGTTTACACAGTCAAATTAACATTTTGAAACTGAAATGAAATAAAGGATATCTGAGAGTGTACTCTGAACCTCTACTCCCCTTCTCTCACCTCTCTCCTCTACAATCTCTCATTTACACCACCAGAGCAACGGTCTTTTCAAGGTAGAGATGGAATCACCTTTAATGGCTCCTGCAGATAAACTTTGTAAAAGTTCAAAGTCCTTAATATGGTGTTGGAAGCCCCATTTACTATCTGCCCACAACCTGTATTCCCAACCACTCTGTGGCCCATGAGAGAAGACGAGAGGGCAGAAAGAAGAGGAGAGTTGGCACTGTCACTCTGGAAAGAATGCCAGCCTATCAATGAGGGCTGCACCCTCCAATCATGAGATGATGCCAAAGTTGAACAAGAAAGTTGAGTGGGCTGGACTGAGGGGGTAGACTGCAGCCTGGAAAGGAATGCTAAAGAGATAGCAGAGCCTCTGAATGCACCACGGGAAGCCCACTGGATCCTGAGTCGGGGAGGAATTTTTGCATACCCTAATTGCCCCTAAGGAACAGGAGAAGTTTCCGTGACCAGAATCCCCAGGAAAGGCACTCAAGGTTCCTCGGGTAGAGAAAACAGAAGTGAGAAGACAACATGAGAGGTACAGGTGGACCCTTTTCATATATTCCAGAGATAAAGCAAATGACCTCACTGGTGAACAGCCAAAGGGGAAGAGAAAGTGGTTGAAGGAGATTAAGAACAGGGCAGAGATCAGAAGGTTCCTTACCCAATGTATGATCTGGAAAGGACAATTACATGGTGATGTGGAGGGCATTCAGTGCACAAGGGTGAGACTAAGCCATCTGCTATTCCTGTCCAAACAATAACAATAGTTTACAAGTGACTGAATCAGGACAGGCGCACTCTTCCCTACAGTAGAGACCTGGGGAAGCCTTTACAAGCGATCATGTCCACCAAAAACCAGTATCCTTCACCAAATGATCATACAGCAATAACCTGAACAAAAGGGCAACAAGCCTCAAAGTAGAAATAATCATCACAGAGGTTAAACCAACCTTGGGCCAGGTTTGTTTTTGGAGTTCAGAAATTTAAGAATTTAGAGAGTGTATCATATATTACACAATACCCTAAATGGTTTGGAGACAGTATTTCATCATCAAACATATCACAATTCAAACTTAATGGGATATATAACTACTATATAGAACAGAAATAGTTACACAAGAGTCCAAGTCAGAGTTTGCTACCAAACTCAGGTAAGGATTCTTACAAACAAAATCCTTTCCATTTTCAAAAGTTTCTGAATGGGGAATTTTTAGACAAAAGATTTATGAACTAGCAGTTAACAGCTGCAGTAACAGAACAGCAGCAGAAATAGGAGGAGAACATCAATTTCCCCTTCCTGATCACCACTCTGCCCCAGGTGCCAGGCTGTGCACTGTAGCATGTTCTCTTTAAAGATGAAGAATTTGGAGTTCCATGAGCTTTATTCAGGACCTTTAGCAAACTTTTCTTCCCTTAGCCTCCCTAGGCAGAGTTTGAGTACTAATGGTGTGTTTTTATTCAGGTCCTGCAATCCCATGACCTGGACTAGGCTGGGTGGGGTGAAGGGGGTCCCCAGAGTGAACTGAGTGAGCATGGCCCAGGGAGAGTCCAGCATAGCCACAGAGTGTAGGAAGAAAATATTGGAACTTCCATTCACACTGACTTAATGTGTTCTTTTAATCTCTATTTTTGTGTATGCTGAATAATATATATATATTATCAGCACCATAGTACATGTACATAATTTATAAGGAAATATGTAAACTTATATATTGGGTGTGTCTGCTCAAAAAGTACCTGCTGATAGGGTGTATGATCAAAAGAATATGCAGAGAACATTTCTAGAGCATCTGAATAATTAAATCCTTTAATCTGTTGGAAAACAAATAACAAAACTGCAATACCAGGAAAAGAATTTGTGTTTTCCCTTTAGGCAATAACTATTTTCAGAACTGTATCTCTCCTTTTAGAAAGAAGAATCAGGTAATGAACATAATGCAAACCAGACAAGATGAAATAGACAAGATTTTTTTGGTTTTTTGGTTTTCAGTTTTTTAAGGCAAGTGTGATTTAAATAGGGTTTTCGGTAACTACCATTGTCACCTCTACTAAATGGTGTTTCTCTTGGGAAAATTCATTAACTATTAATTTCAATAAAGGATCTCATCTGTCTCAAGTTCACTCTTACATTTACAAACTACACCATGCATGCACCACTTCCTTTTTACTTACTCTGGCACATTCAAATAATTTGCATTTTCAAAAGTAGACACAGATGCTTTTTTGTGGACCCAGGTGACGGGGCAGAGGCAGGATAAAAAGATTTGCATGTCCTTTGAGAGAGGAGTCACTCATAATTAGAAAAGAAATTCAAACTCACAATATAGAAATAAATCTGTTTACCATAACCTAGGCTTAGAGAAATCTGGATAACTGAAGCATTCATTTAGTTGTGACATTATTAAGTAACACAGGAATTAGAAACCTTCCCGGGATTTGAGCACATAAATGTTCAATATGTGGCCAGGCACAGTGGCTCACACCTGTAATCCCAGCACTTTGGGAGGACGAGACGGACAGGTCACTTGAGGTCAGGGGTTCGAGACCAGCCTGGCCTACATGGTAAAACCTCATCTCTAATTAAAAACAAAAAAAAATTGACATGGTGGCAGGTGCTGTACTCAGGAGGCTGAGACAAGAGAATTGCTTGAACTCAGGAAATGGAGGTTGCAGTGAGCCCTGAGAAGATCGCACCACTGAACCCCAGCCTGGGCGGCAGAGCATGATTCCATCTTAAAAAAGAAAATGGGCCAGGCACGGTGGCTCACGCCTGTAATCCTGACACTTTGGGAGGCCGAGGAGGGCGGATCACAAGGTTAAGAGTTCAAGACCAGCCTGGCCAACATGGTAAAAACCCGTCTCTACTAAAAATACAAAAATTAGCTGGGCATGGTGGCACACACCTGTAATCCCAGCTACTCAGGAGGCTGAGGCAGGAGAATCGCTCGAACCTAGGAGGCAGAGATTGCATTGGGCCGAGATCATGCCACTGCACTCCAGCCTGGGTGACGGAGCAAGACTCCGTCTCAAAACAAACAAACAAAAAAAAACACAAAGAAAATGACAACAAATATTTTTACAATGTGATAGTTCTGAAAAAGCCCAAACAATTTTTCTTTGTAATGCTACCAGGGCACTGTAGGGAACATACACCACTGTTACTACATGCAAAATGTATGGGAGATAAGGTTGAATTTTGTCTAATCTAGCATCTACCCTCAAAGTTCCTCCTTTCAATGGATGCTAGGAATCTGCTTCCAGAGCCTGACTTGGCTTCTTACAAATTCATCAACTCAGTGGTCAAATCAGACAAGGGTCCTGCCTTTGGGAAGCTAGTGTTCCCATGAGGATATATATGTTTGAAGAGGGATGAAGCCATCCCACAGAGGATGAGGGAGCATGTGAGCAGAGACTTAAGTGACAAGAATGAGAAACACTATTTGAGAAAGAGGATTCCAAAAATAGGAATGGATCCATGCAAAGCCCCAAAGCCAGAACATGTTCCTTGCTTCTAACAGCAAAGAGGTCAACAGAGCCAGATCTGCCTGATCTATCAGTGACAGAATAAGATGATGTCAGAGAAGGGATGAGGGGGCCAGCAAAGACTTGAGGTTTTATTTTAAGTGAATTGGGAAGTCAGGGAGGAGAGGAGGTGAAGGTTGGTCAGAGGATTGATTGATTTGATTTGTCATGGATTTTCAAAGGATCATAGTGTCTGCTGTGTGGAATATGTTACACGCAGGACGAGTCCAAGGAAGAAGACCAGTGGAAGGAAGGAGAAGTATCAAAGGTTCTTTGATTTATGATCTGTTTCTTCATTTTTAGCTTTCTGGTTATTCAGATTTCAGCATTGCTGGAAATACAAAACTATACACCGTATCTCACATTAACCACTGCCTGTTGGGTCCACTCAGGAAAGAGGAACATGGGCAAGTTGTGCTTCTTTTCAGAAAGGTTCCTTACTTCTCTAAGTCTCATGCTCACAGAAAAGACCCAATTCTTGTGATGGTCTGCCTTCCTGGTACTCACTCATGACATCAAAATAGCCTCTCAATTTAAACAACATCATGTAAAGTTTTGCAACTATGTACTGAGACTTGCTATCTGAAAAGAGTCCCATATTTTGTAGAACAGCTTAAGGACAAAGTTTAGTATATCATCAATAAAAGTTGTTATTCGTCCAACAGACATGGGGAGGACGGTGGTATATTTTATTCCTACTACAGGTTGAGTATCCCTTATTCAAAATGCTTGGGACCAGAGTATTTCTGATTTCAGATTTTTGTAGATTTTGGAATATTTGCATATACATAATGAGATGTCTTGGGGACAGGACCCAAGTCTAAACACTAAATTAATTTATGTTTCATACACACCTTATATACATAGCCTAAAGGTAATTTTATACAATATTTCAATAATTTTGCACATGAAACAAAGTTTTGGCTGCATTTTGACTGTGACCCATCACACGGGGTCAGGTGTGGAATTTTCCACCTGTGTCATTATGTCTGCACTCAAAAGCTTTTGGATTTTGCAACATTTTGTAGTTCAGGTTTTTGCATTTGGGATTTTCAGCCTACAGATGTCAAGAAAATTCTGAGCACCAAAATGGAGCTGTGAGGAAAAGACAAAAGTTTTTATGCGACATCTGAGTAAATAAATGTCATCCCTGCTAAAAATCAGATTGTGCTTCATTAACAGAAGTAAGTACAACTGTAAAGTCAACAAAAAAAATTTTCCTAAGAGCATTCCATAGTTGCTAAACAATGTAATAACTCCCTACTGTTGAATGATTTCTTTCATTCCTACCAACTTTCCTAGCTCTACTTCATTTCCCCTGCTCCCTGAGCAAAGATCACTAGGATACTCAATTGTGAAACTGCCTCGGCTTCAGAATAGCACTCAGTACAGAGTTGACCACGGCTTCTGCTGGTCCACCCTTAATGCCACTCAGCATAAGCCCAAAGCCCTCCTCCACTCTCTCCTACCAAATATCCCAGGATTCTTCACGAGATGCAACGTCCCTTCCTTGGCCTACAGGCATGTTTTTAGAGGTCTTTATGTAAATAGGATTTATCACTACTCAAGAAAGGCAAGTATGCATAAAATTAATTATTAAAATACTTATGTCAGATAGTCATAAGTGCTATGACGAAAGTAAAACTGCTAAAAAGTTAATAACCTAGCCATCTATATCTAAATGGTTGCTAATATCATAGATCCCATTTACACAGAATAAAACCCTCTCTCTAGATTTGATACTAGAAACACTACGAAAACTAAAGAGATCTTCCAATCTACATTATATTCCTTCTATAATCAATCTAAATTCTTTCTATATTAGGTCTCTAAAGCACCTGTTAGATCAAGTTGGAAACTTAGCCATCTTCCCTAAAGATGTATTTGAAATCATTTATGCCCCAATTAGATGGGTCGTCTCATAAAATAATTGGGGTATAGTTATATGATCAAAGTGTTAAGGACTATTTCTCAAAATTATTAATTGATGTTATCTCCTAAATTTTGTCTTTAGGAAAAGGAAGAAGAACAGGTCTGATCTTCTAATAGAAAACTTCTAAAAAAATTGTGCTCCATAAATCCCAGCTTTGCCAAGCCCTGTGTCACATTCATTGACCTTTCCCATGCGTAACACATCTTTTAATAAAATGCCAGATAAAAAGAAACACATCTGAAAACTTCAAGCTTTAGAGGAATAATACAATGACATTGTTTAAATTCTAAGCAAATTGACAGTTTGGAAATTCTCTTTTGCGAAGTCATTAGTTTCTAAGTACTCATCAATCATTTAAGGTTGTAATCAATGACAAATTAATGCTTACTCTCATAAGGACAAGTATAAAATTTAAATTCATTTATTCATTCATTCACGGCAAGTATGTCTCCAACTCAGTATTTATCAGAATATAAAATGTGTGTCTCCTTAAGCGTTAGATAGCTGAGTTGCACTGAGCTCAATTTCATCCACATATGAATTGCTGCAAAAAAATCAAACCAGTGGCCACATTTGTGATATTTCCAAATGAAGTGGATAATTTAGGGATATAAATAGTGGCCCTTTGTTTGGCAGTGACTAAGTGCAGGCACTGTCTTCTTGTCCATGAGTTTTCTAAATCCTCACAAATGTTAACAGAGCTGAGTAAAAATACCAATCCTATGTAAGAAGAAATCAAGGGTTATAAACATGAAGCAACTTGTCAGCCAGTAAGTATTAGTGCCAGGATTCGAACCAGGTTCTCTCTGACCACAACATCTGTGCTTATACCTTAGGCTAGATTGCCATCCCTACCTAACTGGGATCACCAAATCTCTACTCTGGGCAAAGCAGTCATCATTCTAAAATAAGAATCTAAAAACCTGAAGAGACACTGTATAATAATTATTAGTGCATCACAATGGGAAATGGTAAAGAAAATTACAAAGGCTGATCAGAAAGTGATGCAATTCAAATATGCTAGGAAATAAGTAGCAATAATAAACAGAAGCAATCAAGAATATTCCAATGCTATGACGAAAACATTTGCTGTTGCCAATCAAATATCGAGGTATTCACAGCTTTCTAACATGTCACCCACCACAGTCTCATCCTCTTTGTACACATATGTGCAACCTTGATCTATACCATTTGAAATTAGAGTCATTGAAAGCGAAAGTAAACAGTGTGCTCTGGAGCATCAAGGATCATGTAAAAAGCAGATGTGTTTGAACCCACCATTGAGCTATACTACCACCAGATTTTTTTTTTAAGCTGATGAGAAAACTATGTTTCAGTCTCTGGAGTTTAATGGTTACACTTGTGTGATACTGCAGTAGAATTAGGTCTGTCACATGCAACGATGTGAAACTTACATTTTGTGCATTAAAAAAAAAGAGAGACTATAAGAGAGAGACTATTACAGTATCCTTTAGTTCCCCTAGGCATTAGCTCAAGGAATAAAATACACACCCCATTTATTCTCTTGAGGCACTCAGAGTACAGTAGGAGAAGCAGATAGCAAAGCAATTCCAACAGTGTTGTGTGATCTAGGAGGTGTTAAGAATGAGATGCTAATGCAGTACCTAGTTGATGTATTAATCCAGTGTGATAAAGGCTAGACCACAAAAAAATGTAACTAGAATGACAATGAAGGGACTGAGAAGCTGAATTTTGTAAATTGCTGATTATATGTGTTGGAGAGGAATAGGGAGCAGGCAGCAGCAGGTGTTTAAGTTGCCTAGATAGGCCAGAGGTAATATGGTGGAACCACCAATTAACACAGGGAAAGGGGAGCAAGAGCCATTTATAGAAGGTAAGGTGGAAGACTGATAAGTTATCAAAGTTGAGACACACTATATAGTCCAACTGGATATTCAAGGTGGGAGTTCAGAGCAAAATCTGGGATGGAAATGTGGAAGACAGGAACCGTCTCTCCTCAAACAAGTGTGTAAAGTGAAAAGCAAACAAGGCTGGGAGCTGAACCACAGGAATAATTAACTTTTAGTGGCAGCACAGAGGAAAGAGAACTCATAATGAAAACTGAGGGAGAATGTCCAGGGAAGCACAGGAGAGCTGGGGGTGGTGGGGCAGAGGGGAAGAGAACAGGACTAAGGAAGCTGAGAGAGGAAGTTTCAAGGAGTAAGCAACAATTGCAAATGTTGCAGAAAAGTCAGCTGAGGGAAGCAGAGGTGCCCCCAACTTGTTTGGTTACTGGGAGGGCAGCAGACACCTCGGGGACACAGAAGCCAGGCTGTAATGAGCTGGGAAGCCAGATAAGCAAGGTATGACAAGAGATAAGATAAAATAAACAACATTTAATTAAGATATGCTAATTTTTAATCAAATTTATAAATAAGTAGAAATTGTAAATAAGGTTCAGATATTAACCACAGATCCTCCAAAAATTTCAAAATTACCTGTTTCCCTTATATCATACTTTTCATGTCTTATTTTGATGGCTGGTAACCCTACCTAGGTCTGTAGAGAATCTAAGTTACACTTATAAGTTTAGGTGACAGATTACAAACTTTAGAATTAGAAAAGTTTAAGCTGTGATACCTTGTTATTACTTTGAGACCAAAAAAAAAAAATCTGTAAACCAGAGGCATGAATAAAAAATTTGTGGTTTATTTTTCTCCACTCTGTGTCACCTCATGAGGTGATCAGCACTTAGCACAGCACAGCCTAATTAACTGTTGTCAAACAGAATTGAAGGTCAAATGGCTAATTAAAGATGGAGACATTACTAGAATCCAGATCTTTTGATCTGCCAGGTAATTTTCTTACAATGACAATTCAAAAAGTCATGTCTTACAACTGTAGTAAGCTCTGTAAAAAAGTTATACTCAATATCGCTAATTCTTAGGGAAATGTACATGGAAATTATGAGACACACTTTAAACTCACTAGAATGGCTATCAACAACAACAAAACAGAAAATGGCAAGTGTTGGCAAGACTCTAGAGAGATTGGAACCCTAGTGTGCTGTTGGTGGAAATGTAAAATGGTACAGCCGCTATGGAAAAATGATGTAGCAGTTCTTCAAGAAAATAACCATAGAATTATCACATAATCTAGCAATTCCACTTCTGGGTATCTGCCCAAAAGAAATGAAAGCAGGGACTTAAATAATTGTACACCGATGTTCCTAGCAGCACTATTTGCAATAGGCAAAAGAAGCAATTCAAGTGTCTACGAATGAACAAAATGCGATAAATACATACAACATATTATTATTCAGCCTTTAAGAAGAAGGAAATTCTGGCAATTGCTAGAACGTGGATGAACCTTGAGGACATTATGCTAAGGGAAATAAGCCAGTCACAAATGGACAAATACTATAGGAGTCCTCTTATGGGAGCCACTTAGAGTAGTCAAATTCGTGGAGACAGAAAGTAGAATGATGGCTGTCAGGGGCAGAGGGAGAGGACAATGAGGAAACAGTGTTTAATGGACACAGTTTCAGTTACACAAAATGAAGAGTTCAGGAGACGGATGGAGGTGACAGTTGTGCAACAATATAAACATAACGTCACTGAACTGTATACTTAAAAATGATCATTGCAGCCAGGTGTGGTGGCTCACGCCTATAATCCCAGCACTTTGGGAGGCCAAGGCAGGTGGATCACCCGACGTCGGGAGTTCGACACCAGCCTGACATGGAGAAACCCCATCTCTACTAAAAATACAAAAATTAGCCAGGCGTGGTGGCGGGCGCCTGTAAGCCTAGCTACTCAGGAGGCTGAGGCAGGAGAATTGCTTGAACCTGGGAGGTGGAGGTTGCAGTGAGCTGAGATCGCGCCACTGCACTCCAGCCTGGGCAACAAGAGCGAAACTCCGTCTCAAAAAAAAAAAAAAATGCATATTAGGTTATGTGTATTTTAGGATGATTAAGAAAACATAAAAATGACAAAATTTATTAATTTTAAGCCAAGTTGGAATGAATGTACAGGTCTAGAAACTGACACATTTTAAGGAGATGAATTTGGTAAAGTAAAAAGATGTATTTATTTGTCAGGGTCAAAATCCCAGGTGACCATGGGTGCTATCCTCACTGTGGCTAGGGCAGCTCTGCAGGAATGCAGGCTGACTCGCCTCACACTCAGATCTTTCAAGAGATGCTCTCAGCCCAAATGTTTATGTGAAATTACTACATTTTATACACTGCCAATCAAACAGAAGTCATGAAGTCAACCAAGGGCCACTCTTATCTAATCATCTTCCATAGTCATGCTACTTATGTCAGTATAAATGTCAATGTATTGCTTCTCATTTAGATAAGACATTTTCTTAAACTTGACTATGAGGACATTTTCTGCTGCCTCTCACTCTATAAATACCCAACACCAATTCACATTTCATAACACAACGAAGACAGCTTTTTCCCAGAGCAGATAAATTCTGTACTAAAATTGTTGGGCTCTGCTGTCAATTTTGCTAGCTCCATCACACTGAACTCTATAAATAGCATAAAAATCAAAATGTATTCTTTCAGGCCACATTTCTCTTAATGTTATGATTGTTCTCTGCGTGACTTCACCTTGCACAGCTCATGTCATTTCATATAACAGAGATAAAGACTGCTGTTCAGCTAATAGAAAAAAATAGATAACTCTCAGTCCCTGTAGTAAGGTATAAATTCATTTAGCTAAATTTTGTTTTCTAGGTAATTTCATGGTGTTAGCTCTTTGAGGAGCCACGTGCTTTGCCTTAATGTGTTTTTAGATTTAGAGTATATTAGAGAAAATCCATACAAAAATCCAGGGTTCATAGGCTTCTATAGTAATCCCCAATACGTGCTCACGACATGAAATTTTAAATTACTCCATCAGCACAAGTGAAGGATAGAATCTCTTGCACAGTTTGCACAAGGTGACAACTGAGTTACTACAAACTATAAATGTTCTACAAGCCTAGGAAATGTAGCACAGAATGCATATTAAGTGATATATTTTTAGATACACACATACACCAGGAACAGAAATACGAGCCACTCATTTTCACTAATGCAGCCATTAAAAATGAATTCTCCAATGCTATGTAGTCACCTGGAAAATAATTTATGGTATAATTTTAAGTGAAAAACACAAACTACAAAATTCTACTAAAACTATGTTTATGGCTCTGTGAAGTGATGTACAAGTATGGCTTAAGTTGGGGGAAAAAAAAATGAAAAAATCACTGATGGCTGATTTTTTCCAAAGGCAGATAATATGTGCTTTTTTTTTCTTTTACTATTGACATAATGTTTTGTAATAAGCGAATGTAAAAATAAAAGTAATGTTTGCAGTGACATTTTGTATGTGTGCTTTCAGACAACAGAAAGAAAAAGTTTAATCAAAAACAGTCTTGGATGACAACTAGGTTTCTGGTGACCAGCTCAGATCAACTCATGACAGCTATCTGAAGAGCTGTTATTAAAAAAAAGATTCTGGCCAGGCACAGTGGCTCATGCCTGTAATCCCAGCACTTTGGGAGGCTGAGGTGGGTGGATCACGAGGTCAGGAGATCGAGACCATACTGGCTAACACAGTGAAACCCCGTCTCTACTAAAAATACAAAAAATTAGCTGGGCGTGGTGGCGGGTGCCTGTAGTCCCAGCTACTCGAGAGGCTGAGGCAGGAGAATGGCGTGAACCCAGGAGGCGGAGGTTGCAGTGAGCTGAGATCACGCCACTCACTGCACTCCAGCCTGGGTGACAGAGTGAGACTCCGTCTCAAAAAAACAAAAAAAAGATTCTGAGACTCAGTGGGAAATATGATGTCATTCACTTGAACATCTGCCTTGGGCTTTGGAAAGGGGAGCAATGGCTCTAGGCTGGTATTACCATCACCATCTCAGCACAAATATCAGAAACATAGATCGTATAGAAGGACCAGAAATATCCTACAACTTTCTTTAAGACAATTCAAGAGGCCTTGCTAACTCAAGATATGGCACAGCTAATTAGTTCTTATTCAACAGCCAACACAGGAAAGTCCACATATAGTTTTAGAATATTCTAAATAACACAGTGCTCTGTAAAATAAATGAAACCACTTCACATAGTACAGGCATATTATGGAAAATCAAGACAGATATCTATCCCAGATTCTTAACTCCTACTTATGTGCAATAAAATATTATCATGTTTGTCATCTCTGCACAGAACAGAAGCTCCAGAGAGAGAACAATCAGTACAGGCATCTATCTGCACAACACAAGTGCTTCAATGCATTTAAGCTCGAGTTTAACATTTAATTTAGTAAATTTCTGCTTTTCTATAAAGTTATAATACTGTATTACCATTCCTTCTGACTCTCAGGACCCAAAGCATACTGTTCCATATTGAGTTAATCAACAAAAAGCACAGAGAACCTGTGTAAGCCACCGTGGCAGGGTTTATACCACTGGGTAAGTTTCCACGGACTGAGCAGGAAGGGTTCTTGATTAAGACACTTGCGCCTTTGCAAAGCCTCACTATCTGTTTTGGCTCATTGTTCACCAAACAATTCAAATTTCGTAAATCATATAAAAATCCAGTGTTGAAAAGATTCAGACTTAAAGTAGAGGAAGCTCTAATTTCCAATAAGTATCTTGACACAAGCGGACAGAATCTTGACAGCCTGAGAATGACAGGACAGTGTGGCATTTACGGAGAGCTAAAAGCAACAAGCGAAAGAGCATATTTTAAGCATCAAAGGAAAGTTAAAGCAAGCCTGGCCAAAGCTCTAGGCTTACCTGACTGGCCAATGTAATTGGAAAGTAAACACAGAAGGAGCTCTCATTAGCAGCAAAGTTCAGCCAACTTGGTTTGTGTGAAGAAAGGTAGGATCTACTGAGCCACAGTCAAGTCCTTGCCTGGAAGAGGCCCATTATTTTGAGATGGTTCAGTTCTACTTGGTGGAAGGGTAATGCCTGTGTGAAGTATAACACTAGAAACCTAGCATAAGGAGAAAATGGGTGCATCAAACACTTGGGGTGCAAGTGTAGGGATTTTGTTTCCTTATTCAAGGCTGTTATTCGTTACATAATGTGACCTTTGCAGAGATCAAAAACCTGGCTCTTTCAGGTCCCACATCAGGAATCACCTCCTTAACAAGTTCTACCCCAAGCCTAACTCTAATCCTGACCTTCTAGTGTGAAGCAGCACCTCCATGTCATAATCTCATCACACCTCACATTCTTGATGGCCCTAAGGATCCAACATGATCTTGTTAGTTTATTTACTTAATCTCCTAATCTACTCCTCAATACCACCCTGCAATACTGTAAGTGCCCTGAGGGGAAGAGACTGGATTTTCCTAGTCCACATCAATACCTGGCACATTGCAGATAAGTTTTGATGGAACGAACAAATGAATGAATTCAGAAGAGGATTCGTTTTATTAACATCATGACTGAATATTTACTAGAAATCCAAGCCTGCCTAGAGACTAGTGGAGTTCATCAACCTAAAGAGCTTCATAACTGTTAAGCTTTTTGGAAAAACATGTTGTGTAATACATATTTATTGCTCTATGATAAGGTACAGGGCAGCTTTTTACAGAGGCATTAAATTAGTAATGATCATCAGTCTTACTGATTGAAGGTCAGGGAGTAAACTATGGTGAGGATGCGCCCGTTTTATCTGCTTGGACATCCCATCTGGTTTTTCCCAATCATTTCGTGATGAAATGACCCACTCCTCTTAATATCTTTACAAAATCACCATCAACAGGTTGACAATGAAGCCCCTGAACTCCACAACAGAGTAAGGCCCACATAAGTGATCTCAGACACTATCAACCAAGAATTGAAGGATCCTAGAACTGGCATGGATCCTAAAGCCCAGCTCTCTGTCCCCTCTTTCCATTAACATTTGGATCTTAATAGGCAGAAATCCTTTACAATCCTGAGGATCCTGGAGACAGCTGGAATTCCCCAGCATGCTGGGGACTAAGAAAGGGCAGCAGGTGAGGCACCCAGGAAGCACTCATGAGGAGCTGACTGATGTGCATCCAATGCCCTCTGAACTGATCCAAATGTCTCAATCAAAGGAGAAAAAGCTGCCACAGATGAATTAAAAGGAATCACATGCACTCACGCGCACACACACACACACACCTCCTAAGCCCTTTTTTGGCCTGTGAATCTACAAAGGTTTTTAAATATAAATTAATAAACTCTTCCTACACTCATGTGAAGCATGATTTAATGAATATATTTCTCAACCTGTCTGGGATGCATTAACATGACATTTGCCCAGATCATGGGAGTTTGTCTTAAAATACTCAAAGGAGTTACTATCAAAGATGGCAGTCAGCACTCATTAGTATTTATAAGGCATTCCATTACAGTAGCATCTCTCAAATGAAAAGGTAAAGAACACTTATCAATATTAAAACCATCATCTTTTAAAAAGGTTAAATCGATTTTTCTCCACCACTTGGATTCCATCAATGCCAGTGTCAGTGCGATGAAGTGGACATTATCATGTGACAGCTTAAATTGATAATTCCCAAATGAACTTTCCCTAGTTTTCTATCATTTCTCAGTCTGTGGATTTTGCAACCCATTTCATAGAGCCTCGGCTAGAACAAAGGCTTAGAATGATTAAAAACATCCAAATCAATCTTCCCACTGAGCTAAAATACTGCAAATGAGTTTTTCAATATGAAGCAATTATTAGGTTCTATTAAGGGAGGTAAACATGACACATTATATGGCATTAAAGTTAAATGAGTCTCTCCACCATCAATATTTCCAAACAACAAGAGCATCAGCCACTGCAGCTACTCCTTAAGGGGAGGCTATGGTGCTTCAGGTATCAGGTACTAAGCACTTTAGAAATACTATCCTATAATCCTCATAACTCTATAAGGTAGGTACTATTAGATGCCTCATTCACTGACGAATAAACTGAGGCACAGAAAGCTTAAGTAACTTTCCCAGTGACACACAATTACTACATAGTAGAGCTGAGATTCAGGCTCATTGGCTCAGCTCCAAATACTTGACCTTTAAGCCACCTGTCCTTCAGTCTCTGACACCTCATTTCCTGTAGGTGACAGTTTCAGTGTCCATTCCTAATATGTGTAGCATTGCAAAGGGTCCTTCAGCAAAGTTCCAAGAGGCTACACAATGTGAGAGGAACAGAGACAAAAGTGACGACCTCTCCCCAAGCCTTTGACAGCCAGTCCCTCCCATTCTTCCAGACTCAAGTCACATTTTTCCTCCCCACTCTCAGCCTACACAGACCTCATCTGCCTTTAAAATCCTCTCTGCTCCGAAGCGGTTACCACTAATAATCTTTTCATGAAGATGAAGCTTGACACTCCAGGGAGACAAGTATTTTGAAACTAGAAAACATTTCCATTTTCTCTATTGCCCTGTTTAAACGTGAAATCATAGCTAATCAATATTTTTGGCTGGGGGAGGAGCAATCAGAAATGTAGGTATGTGCTCCAATGAAGCCATTGACTAGGTTTCGCCTTCCAAAGCCTTCAAAGGTACTCTTTTGTCTATATATATATATACACACACACACACATATATTTATATATGTATATATACACATACATATGTATATATACATATATACACATACACATATGTATATGTATATATACATATATACACATACACGCGTATGTGTATATATACACCTACACATATGTATATGTATATACACACACATATGTATATGTATATGTATATACACACACATATGTATATGTATATATACGTATATGTACATATACGTATATATACATATATGTACACATATACAAATATATACATATATAGTATATATATACACTATATATGCATATATATACACATATGTGTATATATACACACATATATGTATATATACATACATATATGTATATATACACAAATATATGTATATATACACACATATAAGTACATATACACACATATATGTATATATACACATATATATGTATATATACACATGTATATAAATATATACACGTATGTATATAAATATATATACATATGTATGTAAATATATATACATATGTATGTAAATATGTATACATATATGTATGTAAATATATATACATACATGTGTATATACATATGTATATATACACATATGTGTATATACATATATACACATATATGTATAAATATATACACACAAATATGTGTGTATAAATATATACATATGTGTGTATAAATACACAAACATGTATAAATATATAATATGTGTATATAAATATACTAACATGTATAATATATAATATATGTGTATAAATATATACACATATATGTGTATACATATGTATGTATAAAAATATATATACATATGTATGTATATACATATACGTATAAAAATATATATACATATGTATGTGTATACATATACGTATATAAATATAGATACATATGTATGTGTATACATATATGTATATAAATATAGGTACATACGTATGTGTATACATATACGTATATAAATATAGGTACATATGTATGTGTATACATATACGTATATAAATATACCTATGTATGTGTATACATATACGTATATAAATATACCTATGTATGTGTATACATATACGTATATAAATATACCTATCTATGTGTATACATATACGTATATAAATATACCTATGTATGTGTATACATATACGTATATAAATATACATACGTATGTGTATTCAGATACGTATATAAATATACATACGTATGTGTATACATGTACGTATATAAATATACATACGTATGTGTATACATGTACGTACATAAATATACATACGTATGTGTATACATGTACGTACATAAATATATACACATACATATGTGTATACATATACGTACATAAATATATACACATACGTATGTGTATACATATACGTACATAAATATATACACATACGTATGTGTATACATACAGATGTATACAAATATATACACATACGTATGTGTATACATACAGATGTATACAAATATATACACATACGTATGTGTATACATATAGATGTATACAAATATATACACATACGTATATGTGTATACATATATACGTATATACGCATATGTGTGTATACACATATACGCATGTGTATATACACACATACGCATATGTGTATACACACATACGCATATGTGTATACACACATACGCATATGTGTGTATATACATATATGTATATATGTATATATACACACGTGTGTATATATAATATGTATATATACACACGTGTGTATATATACATACACATATGTGTGTATATAAATATATGTGTATGTATATATACATACACATGTGTGTAAATGTGTATGTATATACACACACGTATATATATACACACCCGTAAATATATACACACCTGTAGATACATATATACACACCCGTAGATACATATATACACACCTGTAGATACATATATACACACACGTAGATACATATATACACACATAGATACATATATACACACGTAGATACATATATACACATATATATGTAGATACATATATACACACATATATGTAGATACACATATATACACATATATATGTAGATACACATATATATACATATATTTAGGAAACACTGTCAGCTAACCCCAGAAGTGGCCAGGCTTTCATCAAATTATACGGTAACTACCAAGAAACCACTAAACCCAGTACTGCCAATAGGATATGTGCATGTGCAATACTCGCTTTCTGACCTCAAAACTTAGTTAAAAATGCAAAAGGGAAAAACATCTTTAAAATGAAAATAAAAATCTAAAGTTTAAAAAAAACTTTCAGTGTCTAGTGTCTCATCTCTAAAAATAACAGCCTCAAGTTGGGTAAATAGACTAGATTTTTTAAATTGTTACTGGCCCAAAAATGTGCCTCTTGTTTCTTTTAATACTGTAATTTAGTATCAGATCCTACCATGCTTTCTCATCCTTATCCTGGTTAGAAGGCAATGTAGAAAAAAACCTCAGCAGTGCACAGATGTCTGATCTCTGAGAAAGCTGACATAACAACGTAGGCAGGCACTTACCCAAACCTCTGTAGGTTTGCTTATTACGAAGAATCCAGACTCCCTCTTTTCCTTGAATAATAGACATTTATGAAGTATCTGTTATGTGCAAGGCAGTCTACATGTATTCTTACTAACATCCACAGGCATCTCAAAGTATTTTCATCTCCATTTTACAAATGAGAAAACTGAGTTCCAGAGATGTCAACGTCCCACAGCTAATATATGGCAGAACTGATATTTGAGCTGGGGTTTGTCTGAATTCAAAACCCAGACTTTCCCCAGTAACAAGGTGGTTTGAGGGAGCCATAGCATAGGCCTTCATTACTTGCTCACTGGAGTAGAAACGTTTTAAGTGGTTCCATTCTGCACCTACTTCATCAGAAGTGGCCTACAGGAACTCTTGCTGAATGGAGAGAATAATTTGGAACCTTTTCTCTCCTTAATCATTTCAACAACCATACACAGTAGTGCTAATTCTCCTGATCTCAAAGAAACTAATAAAATCTAATAATAAATGCCAGACTTTTAAAAAACTATAAAATATTAAACAAATTCAAAGTCTGTTTAATATTCTCAGGTCCAAGGATAATTTTTTTAATGACATTTTAAAGACAAAAATAAAAAGCCCTATTATCTCACCACTGAATTAAACCTGGTAACTTTTTTTTTTTTAAGTGGGTATGCCTTAGGAAACTGTAATTGTGCCTAGAGGCACAGGATAAAAAGTGACTTAGCTCAAACTAGACCATCTCCACAAAGGAACCACTAGTAAGTTTCTAGCACTCATTTCCAGAAAAAAAATATATATATCTGCATGCATACATCAGCACACAGTATTGTTCTATACTATTCTATCCTATGCTTAATCACATACTTTAAAAAGCAACAATAATACAAATGCCTTGTAAGTACTAAGTCAGTCAGCTCTGACCCACTGCCACCAGCAAAAAGATATGACAGGCAAGACCTGGTTTTCCGACTGGCCAGATTTAGGATATTACTACAAACCATGGAAACAACCAAAATTGCACAAACAAGACATCCAGAATTGGTCAGCAAAATTTGCATTAGAAAATAGGTTAAACAAAAATACAAAATTACCATTCATAACCTATAGTAAAATGGCTTCTTATTGGAATGAATATTAAACAACACCGATGAGTGTTCTCAAAAGCAGATGAGGCTGTGCCCGGCACATCAGATTGTAGGGTCCCAGGGAGTATTAGTTACATTCTTCCACTACTTTCCCCTGCCATTTACACCAGCCTCTGCATTTGCTCTCACATCCTAGAAAGCCACCGACTCTACATGAAACTAAAGGGGGATCCCTAGGAGATATCTCAGAAGCTCTGCTGGGGATAAGTGGAGTATTCAGAGAAGTAACCCCAGCATCTTGAAGACCACGATAACCAAAACATCCACCATGTTTGTATACTCTGGATCCTGAAAAGATCTTATTTGATAAGTGTGTCTTAATGCTAATAATAGATACACACCAAAAAAGTACCTTGATCTAATCAATAGCACCACAAGAATTTTCCTGGGTTTTGAAATGCCAACATCTGTATATATTTAAAAGGTTACATCATTCAAAAACATAAAAACACAATGAAGTTGTTCTCACATGAACACTTAGGAATTAAGTGTAGTAATATTTAGATGTGATTGCTAGCTTTGTTATACAAATCTAACAATCCTGTTTACAGCATCACTTGGATCAGACAAAGGATAGAGACTTTTCCAGATT
The DNA here is from genome assembly GCF_029289425.2 of Pan paniscus. NCBI lineage: Eukaryota > Metazoa > Chordata > Mammalia > Primates > Hominidae > Pan > Pan paniscus. Next base: position 83,771,290 of record NC_073265.2, on the reverse strand, counting down.
ACCCAGCTTCATATATACACAGTCATCTGGCAGGAAATTGCTCTTAAATGACATATTTATCAAGACCATGCTGCGTTTATCTTCACAACAGGGTTTAGCAAGATTCCAGGTCTACATGGATGTGGTTTTAAAGCCTCCCCTGTCATGAAGGATTTCACCTTTGCATTGAGCCTGAGAATGCACAGAACAGCTACTTCCAAACTCAGGAGGTAGAGGAATTTCTGAAATCTTAGTTGGAATGGGTCTTGCAACCCCTCAAGTCTTGGGGTGAAATAATTTCCCTGGGATGCAAAACAGAGTGCAGTGATTGAAATGGTTGAAACAGCACTAGCTTGAAATCAAATAACAGGGGTAGAAAGTAAAAAAAGACATAGGCCAGATTTCCAACCCAGTTGGGTGACCTTGTGCAAGTTCTAGGTTTCACTGAGTCTCAGTGTTCCCTTCAATAAAATGGAGATGATTCCTATCTAATAGGGTTCCTAAGAGGATTAGCATGACTAAGATAATGCTACCACTGAGTAGAGACTCTGAAGTATCAGGTAGCTAGTACACAAAATAAAATATACAGCAGCTAAATCTGTGTGTCCTGTAAACTAGGAAAAGCAAAAACTTCTACTTAAAAAACAAAACAAACAAGAAAAAAACCACCAATGAAAAGGCACAGCCTGACAACTGTACCCCAAAACTAAACAATAAAGTAATAATTCTGGATCTTGGGCTCATAGTGACAATGCTAGAAACTGACACGTGGCTTTGGAAAGGAAATTGGAGAGGAAATAGTTAATAAAAGGACCAAATACCAGTCTGTTATTACTGATCAGGGCCACACCTATCTGATCAAACATAATTTGGGGGCACATAAATAGTTCATGACATTTAAAAACAATTCATCAGATACTTTCCAAGCCCCACCGTGTCTTTTGGTTCAAATATTAACAGAGAAAACTTCCCCAGAACCTTCTTTCTCATTCTTTGCCAAAGTTACATGTCTCTGTGCCAACTCACATGAGGCTTAAGGGAGTGAAAGAAATGTCAGATAAATTCTACCTGTTTAGACAGGCCTAAAATGCTGAAGGCAACTTCCGCCAAGGATTCCTACGGAATTCAAAACATAGCACAGTGTCAGAAAAAGTAGGAGATAAGGAAGACAGGGGAGGGAGCTCATGTAAGTAAAGACTTAAAGGAGATGGAGATAATTATTTACTGGGCCTATTCCAGCAACAAACAAGAGGTCTTCAAGTGAAGCATTGTCGCTGTAGGACAAGGAACTCAGGACAGATTCTACCCAACAGATGTTGTCACCAATTGACCCAGTGAAAATAATAATTGAGCCTGCAGCACTCCTGAGCCCCAGATTATTCATGAAGGGGCAACTGGAGGTGGAACAGCTGATCCCAAAGGTCATTTCCAGACTATAAACCGAAGAAGCTAAGCATATCTATATACATATCTTTTACGTTAAGCAAGATTATTATAGCAATAATGGTTACTGTAGTCCAAGAAATATAATGTTATTTTTTGATATATTACCCAAGTTCTCAGGCTAAATCCAAACATGCTTCATAATGCTAAAAGTAGTTCCCCAACCACCACCTTAAAAAAAGTAAGCATTACCCAATCATTTTTGTTTTTGATTTTGGTATTTTTGTTTTTAATTTGGGTGTTTTTGTTTTTAGTTTTTCTTTTTTCTTTTTTTTTTTTTTTTTTTTTGCACTGTCAACTCCATTGTATCTTGGATTCTTCAAAACCCTTCACAGAACATGGGCGTGGTCACACAGATAGGTTTAATACTTCCTTTTTAGTTTTCCCCATCAGGTCGCAGACCTCTCATGAATATTCCCACTTATTAATAACTTGTCATTAACAAAGCTTAAACAGACTAGCCTAGGCTTTCAGTTCCTCAAAAGCATCCATCCAGTGATTTCTCAAAACACTCCCTCTGTGCTTCTCCATCTCCTTCCTGCCAGGCCTAGGTGGCACTTTGGATGTGGCCCTCACCACCTGCTCTCATAGCACCCTGTCCCTTACCCTTAACGAACAGCACACTTCACTGTAATCACTTGTGAAATTGTCTGGTTTCCCCTCTCAACTGTAAGCTCTGAGAGGATGAGGATCTATTTGTTTTATTCACAACTAAAATTTCAGCACATAACATGTATAGCACATGCTCAGTGAATAGTTTTTGGATAAAAGAACTTTTTTTTTTCTCCTAGCTACCTTTTAGCAGTTTTAAAAAAGCCTTCTACTTGGAGCACCTAAGAAAACCTATCTATTCTATATAAAAATTAATATTCTAACAGCTACTCCAAAGCAGCACTGGCCAATCTACACAATACACAAAATGATATGATTCATTTATGATTCATACGATATACATAAATTTAAAATGTGTGCTTTTATAACAGAAAATAACAAGAGGATATATGATAAACGTTTTACCTCATAAAAATGATATGGGCTCAAATTCTGAACACTAGCTTTCAACAACCTCCTTGTTCACTCCTCACTCTACTATGTCAACAAAAAAGAGTCAAACTCTGTAAAATATTTTAAGAGATTTATTCCGAGCCAAATATGAGTGACCATGGCCCGTGACTCAGCCCTCAGGAGGTCCTGAGAACATGTGCCCAAGGTGGTCAGGATGCAGCTTGATTTTATACATTTTAGAGAGGCATGACACATCAATGAAATACATTCAAGAAATACATCGGTTTGGTTCAAAAAGGCGTGACAACTCAAAGTGCGCGGGGCTGGGGGTGGCTTCCAGGCTATAGATAAATGTAAACATTTTCTGATTGACAATTGGTTGAGTTTGTCTAAAGACCTGGGATCAATAGAAAGGAAATGTTCAGGTTAAGATAAAAAATTGTGGAGAGCAAGGTTCTTTGAAGTCTTACAGTGGCTGCCCTTAGAGATGATAGATGACAAATGTTTCCTATTCAGACCTTAAAAGGTGCTAGACTCTTAATCTCTTCAGGATAGGGAGGGCCTGGAAGAAAAAGATCTAGCTTTAATAGAGATTCTTTACAGATGCACATGTGACCCCACAAAGGACAGCTTTGCGGGACCATTTCAAAATGTGGCAAAGAAACATACTTTTGGGGTAAAATATTTCCACTTTCTTCTTTGTCAGGTAATGTTATGCCAGAGTCAGATTGGAAAGTAAGTCATGATATACAGGGTTAAATGAAACCCATTTGATAAGAATTTATAGTTTGTAGGGCATGACTCCCCAGACCCCTTAAATAAGAATTTGGGCAGCATAAAAAAAAAAAAGGAAAAATCCGAGTTTAGTCCTGTCCTCAACTGCTTTCAATGGCCCTTGTTTGCTTTTCCACATTGAGGATGCCCTTCCACATCCACCTCTCAAATATCTCAAAGGCCAAAGAGAGTGGAGGATTCATCTCCACTCGCTGAAGAATGAGTTCAGTTGATTGAATTATTCAGTTGTTATAGCAACTGCATTATTCAATCAGTTGATATTTAGTCAATTATTCAATTACCATCCAAAGACCAGTTCTTTCAAATCTCTACATTGCCAACCTCTTTCCTGGAGTGCAGACCTTTATCCTATCCAATTATCCACCTAAAATCTCTACCTTGGGGTCATCCAGACATCTCAGACTCAGTGTCCATGAAGGTCATAATTCTCTGAAAAGAGGCTTCTCCTCCTCCAATACTGACTTATGTTATTGACACCAAGCCAGCAGCCCAAGGCTCAAACCTGATCCGCAGGCCCAGCACCTCCCTCTCTCTCATCACCCACCTCCACCTGGTCACCTGTGTAATCTTCCTAGTTATCTCTCAAATCCTGCCGCACCTCCACTTCCCTAAGGCCTTAATCAAGCCCAATAACCTACCTCCCTCCTGATCTACAATAACTTATGAGCGCCTTTCCTGCTGACTCACTGCCAGAGGGAGGGCATCTATTCTGTTCTCCCATAACATTGCACTACAAGGACTTCTATTCCGGTCCATGGGGATCATGTCTGTTTTGGTCACACTGTATCTCTTCTGGTGCCTAACATAATATTTAGCACAACTAGGCAGGCAACCAGTGACCACATGAATGAATGAACGCATGCATAGATGACACAGCTGGCATTCTCAGAATTAGATTCTGCTGCCTACCATAAACTCAAATTAATGTTTGTGTAAACATTTTTTTCTAGAGGGGAAGTAAAGGCATAGCAACCTTAGGTTTATACCCGAGAGCAAACCATCACTCTACGCACTCGCACACATATCCATGTCACTATCTGTACATTCTTACTCACGCTGCTTGACACCATGGGGCTATTTCGTAAAAAAAAAAAAAAAAAAAAAAAAAAAAAAGAAAGAAAGAAAAAAAAGGATTGAATCATAGGCAACTTTTTTTTTTTTTTACCAGAAAAAAAAAAAATGTAATAGGACAAGGCACAGCTCTTGTGAATATCTTCCAAAATGTAATGAACAAACACAGCATCACCTTCAAATCCTCTGTGGCCTGGGGAGGTGCTTGGCCTCTAGAAGAGAGGCCTCTAATAATCAGATCAAATCCCAGCATTCCTAAACAAGGAAACAAGGCCACCTTCCATAATCACCAACATCACTCCCCGCTGGGTAATCCATAGGAGCCCTTAATCATGACGCTATGGGAAATGGTATTTGCATGTGATGTAATCATTTATATGGAATCATGTCTATTCACTCATGAAATTTTAAAAGTCTGCATCAGGAGTAAATGACAATAAAGTTCTTCCTTCCTAGTTTGGAAATTTGTCTCTAATGAAAAATTTCTTAACCACAGTAGTCAGCAAATAACTACGATTGTTAAACAGGCACATCCCAAGCAATCCCAGGCCTGCCTCTCGGCCAATGCCAACACACAACAGTGGCATCAATGAAAACTCTCCCAGGCAAGATAAAAGAGGAAGGTTCTAAAACCAGACAGCCTGTGCTTGAATCCCAGCTGAACCACTTTCCAGCTGTGTGACTACGGACAATTTCCTATTTCTCTTTCAGTTTTCTCACATTTAAATCCAGGTGATCATAGCCCTGCGTTACCCAGGGTTTGTACCGAAGATTAAGAGTTAATATTTCTTAGCAAAATGCCTGGCACAACCTGAGTGCTCAATAAATGTTAGTGATAGTAATACAAATTATCATATTACAACACTAATATATTACTATTATTATTAATTTCAGTTCCCTCCCAGTGATCTCCATAAGGGATTCCATGCCCTATCTGTTCTCTTAAATATTAAGACCAGTGGTTTTCAGATTTTAGCACGCACCAGAATCATCCGGAGGGCTTCTGAAAGCACAGATTACTGTGCCCTAGACGCAGAGCTCCTAATGCGGGGTGCGTGAGAACGTGCATTTCTAACAAGTTAATCTCAGGTACGTAGGTGCTGCTGGACTCGAAGAACATCAGTGGAGGAGAATGAATGAGTCTAAACCACCAGGGCTTTTTTTTTTTTGAGACGGAGTTTCGCTCTTGTCTCCCAGGCTGGAATGCAATGGTGCGATCTTGGCTCACTGCTGCAACCTCCGCCTCCCAAGTTCAAGCCATTCTCCTACCTCAGCCTCCCAATTAGCTAGGATTATAGGCGCTGCCACCACACCGGGCTAATTTTTGTACTTTTAGTAGAGATGGGATTTCGCCATATTGGCCAGGCCAGTCTCGAACTCCTGACCTCAGGTGATCCACCCAACTCGGCCTCCCAAAGTGCTGGGATTACAGGCGTGAGCTACTGTGCCCGACCACCACCAGGGCTTTTAATGGCTCTCTGCTCACTTAGAATGACCCTCCTGGACTCCATCACAGTAACTCCAAACTCAGCTCAAGCCATCAGGAACCCTCCAAGGCCCCTGTGGCATCTCTATGCAAGCCATAGAGATCACAAAGCACTGTGATCAATGAAATCAGCTCCATGAGACTGGGAGTTCTTGACAATCAGGACTTCGCCTTACTCAGGACTTGGGACATTAGAAAACTCCCAATAAATGGTGACTGATAGTTGGAAAAGCCAATGGCCAAAGGCATCCCTGAGAAACAAACCAACCTGGAAAGTCTTGAAGACCAGCTCTCAGAATTGTTCGTTGGACATGAGTGTCCAGAGTGTCTCTGCTGTCCCATCCAGCAGTCTCTTCTCTGCTCAGTGGAGCATGAGTCCTTTGCCTTTAACCACAACTTTCCCTCTCACTCTTTGAGGGTAACAGAGCTTCAACTTTGGGCTTCTCACTAGCACGGCCCCCCGTGGGTGTGACAAGCTGCTGGGAAATGCTGAGTGTTCTCAGGGAGAGGGGAAGCCGGATTGCAATCAGCACGCCTGTTTTTGTAAGCATTGCTGGTAAATTGCCCCAAATCTCCACAGAAACAGGCAGCAATCTCCAGTAAATTATCATCTCTTTTTCTCATTTTAAATACATATTCACTTTCACACCTAATTTTGTATTAATTTTCGTAAAGAGAGTCTCCAAATTGTTTACCTTTTAGGCCTCACAAAACTTGGAACTGCCCCTGCTTCATATCCCCTACATACTCTCCTCCTTCCCCATGAGAACACCTTACCAGGTCAGGCACACTTTTATAAACACCTTCTAGGAAGGATTTAACAGCTCAGCTCCTAAAGAGGAGTTTAAGGTGTCTGGCTGTTTCACCTCCACGTGAAGATAGAGGGAAAAAAAAATCTGTGCCAAGATTGATGCAGGCAAAATATTCTACCTGATCCTCCCTTCACGGGCAAAGCCTTTTCTCAACAGTTAACTGGCAACAATTCAAGGTAATTTAAATATAAAACCCCTTCCATTTCTGTGTGTAATTACCAACAATTACAAGAAAAGTTTTAAGAAAGCAAGTGTTTTCCACAACAAGAAATATTATTTGAATTCAGGGTACTATTTTTCACTCACTTTCCATTCTCCACAGTACAATAATTTTAATTTGAAAATTACTTTCCTGGTTTACATGCACTTAAAGAAATTGTCAGTTGTTATAAATCCTTTATGCAAAAGTCAAATAAGGAACTTGATTCCTCGCCAGATCATCACATTGCAGTACTCTACAATTTCCAGAAGTAGTACTTCTGGAAATAGGTTTAAGGAAAAATATATATTCGTGTGTGAGCACAGGTTTACACAAACACAAAGTCTTTTCCAGGTGACAAGAGACCGCTAATCATCTTGCAGCTGTAAGAAATCAAGCTGAAATTGATTTCAAAGCCCACTCAGCTGAGAAACTCACCTCTGCAGGAGGAGACCATAGTAAAGCACACGAATAACAGGAAAATTCGCTGTTCCTTCCATGTATAACACAGAGAGAATATATATGCAATTTTATTAATTGGCCCTGTTTGGATATATCAGGCCTTTCAAAATATGTTAAGACACATAATAAATTTTATCTTTTAACATATTTTGAAAGGCCTTTCAAAATATGTTAAGACACATAATAAATTTTATCTTTTAAAGCTACATCTACTAGTCACAGATAGGTCACAGCTTGACCACACAAGTGCAATGAAAACAGTGCTCACTTCATTCCTGAGGACTACTTTAACTCCATTAATCCCCAGGAGATAGGATCTATGAATATAAATTTGAATTCTTATATTAAATCTGCCGGATTTACACTCTCCATCTTAGAGACAGCATGGAATAGTGAAAAAGTACGAGTTCTGCACTCAGAAATAGCCACATGCAATTTCTAAATTCACCACTGACCTTGTACAAATTACTGGACTCCTCTCTGCCTCAGTTCCTCGTCTGCACAGGGGAATAGTATCTACTTTGTAGATTTCATAGACAAGACAAAGTGCCTAGCATGGTGCTTGGCACAGAGCTAATTCTTAATAATCTTATTTTAAGCATGGTTTTGACAATTTTTGTTGCTTTGGAATGACTGATCAGGCTAATGACAGAGACTCTTCAAAGATGTACATTCTCCCTGCATTTAAATACTTATAACCAGCGATTACACAGGTGCTGCTGAGGCAAAGCGCAGCGCCATTGGTCTCTTTCTAAACACCCACCTGTGAGGAATAAGTGCCTTAAAATTCCCCTTTGTATTAATATCAACACCTGTGCTACCCAACAGCACACCAGCCCGGCTCTCAGAGGTCTGCCCGTTAACAGGTGTACAATAAATATTTGTTGAATTGAAATGCTACTGACTCAAGCAAAAAATGAATGCTAATGGAAATCATAATCCATACAAATCCTTCAATAAGTGGTGTCTGAATTCTGTGCGTCCTGAAGCAAGTGTTCTAACGTCTCACGGTTCACTGAGAAGCTGCTTGGTACCTTAAGGGTTCGCACCCGTGTACCTTCCAGACCAAGCTCTTGTAAGCATCTAGAGGAGGCTGAAACCCTCAGTCAGCATCGCACAGAAGTTCATTCAGACTAGAGAAAACCTCTTCTATGGCAACCCAATCATTTAAAAAAGCCGTCAGCACATTTGCTTAACAAATGGACAGTGCAAGGGGGAACTAATTGGGGAAACTAGTCGCCACTCAAGTTCACCACCAACATCACTGTCTTTATTTTTAACTTACTTATCTTCAGTGGGATTGAGACACTGTTTGTTACCTACGCAATTATCCCAAGGATTTCTGCTCCGGTGTCGCTGAGCAAATGTCAGCGCAAAGAATTAAAGTTGAACCTCCGGGTCTCTACGAAGAGAGCGTATTAAAGCCCACCCAGCTGAGGAACTGACCTCTGTGGCAGGAGTCCTGGATGTGGCGGTGACTAACTCCGTAGCGCCCCGGGGAGACTGAATGTGTGGCCTTTAAAATGCAAAGAAATTCTGGGCCAGGCTGCCCTCCCCTAGTGCGCCTTCCAGTACGCCACGCCTGGATTTCTGCCTCCAGTCCTCAGGACACCTTTCTGATCTCCGAACCACAAGCAGCTCCGGGGTAGTAGCGCCACTGAATTCTCATCCTGGACCCTCCAGCTCCCCAACTCCCAGCTTCGGTTGAGAGAAGACGCCCACCCCCAGGCGGCGACCGTGCTGCCCGGCCCACGCGCGCTGCCAGGTGAAGCCGGCACCGCCCTCACCTGTGCGAGGCCGCGTTCGGGGGCTGCAAAGCTGGGCAGGCGCGCGCCCCTCACCTGCACCGGACCCGCTGCAGTCGCCACTCGGAAGCGCAGGGAGCAACCCTGACGCGGCGGGGGCGGGGGCGGGGGCATCACCGAGGGCCCCCGGACTTCCTCGGGCCCCCCCCACCGCCCTTGCGAGCCCCGCCTTAAAGGGGAGGAGGCGGCCGCGCGTCACCTTTGAGCAGCCTCCGACCCAAACGCCCGCGCTGCCGCCGGGAGCTCAGCCGGGTGTTGCAAGGAGGCGCTATGCTTGGTGCTGGGCACTGGCTGGGCGTAGAGAAGGCGATTACTTGTAACTCATTCGTTTGGGTTGGCTCACAGGAAAAGGAAGGTGTGTCCAAAAAGTCCGAAGTGAGGAAATAGGACGAGGATGGCTTGCAAACTCGTAAAGTCTTAATAAGCTGTCTTCGCTGATACTCAGAAGAGTTCTCTTCGCTCCTGTAGGTCCCTAATAGATTCATGGGAAGACAGCAGCCTCCCTTTGTAACGCCCTGACCCTGGGAAGAGGTACCCGAGCCAGACAGCCTATGAAACCTATGCCACGTGTGCGCGACTGTGGGTGGAAGATGCCCGCCCAGATCCACAGAACTGTTTCCTGAGCCTTGGTGCCTCATCTATGAGATAAGGCCGGCGTACTGCTCAGCAAGCCGTCCCGAGTACTCAGCAGAGAACCCTAAAGACCCTCCCGTGCGATTGTTGGCACTCAGCGAATATTTGCTATTTATTCCCCCTTTCCCTTACTTTCTTTTTCTACTTTTTTTACGCCGCTTTCCTGCTGTAAGTGTCTTATTGCACTTTGTTTGCTCGGTTTCACTGCCTGGTCAGTTTCTTTTCCCGTCTATTAACGAGCCTAAGTCTGTGCGCTGCAGGAATTTGGGTGGATTAGGAAAAGAAATGTATGATCCATGCCTTCTGGGAGATCAGGGACTCATCTCTGGGAAATAGCATTTTTAAATTAGATACAAGAGAGTTACAGAAAATAACCTTAAAACGGGAATGGACCTCGGGGAATAGGCGAGCTCTGAAATGAAGCGTTTAGTTGGTGTAACTGGTGATTAAGAGCTCCGGTTTTGGAGTCAGACCTCAAATCAAATTCTGCCTGGGCAACTAATTGTGTAAATGGACGAGTTCACTTAACCTCTCTAAATTTTAACTTCAACAAACTGGTTATTTAAGCTATGAAATAGCTTAAAATAATAGCTATCTCATACTTTCTGAGAAATTAATTAGGTAATTCACATAAAATCCTCATTACAGTGTCCTGGGCCATGGTAACCACTTAATAAAAATTAGCTATTAACAATACTAAGGTAGGAAATGGGAGAAAGGGGGATAAAAATTTAGAAAACATGAGGACGTGATAGAAAACAGCTGCCATTGTCATGCAATTCCGACTTACAACAATAGCTACCACTGAGGAACACAACTTCGCACCAGTTTCTGTGATTGGCATGTAACACGTGATCATATTGAATTTTCACAAACCAGGAGACAGTTAATAAAATCGCTGATTCAAGTTGAGGAAAATGAGCATCAGAACCATGAAATAACCTGCCTGAAGCTATGAGTCAAGTTAGTAGCCGAGTCAGAGCAAGCTGAGGCCTATGGCAAAATTGGCTTTTCCCACCGTGCCGAAGGTTACATCCCCTAGCAGAGAACAGAGAGAGGTAAGGGTAAAACAGCATAAAAGGAAGAAGAGAAAGAGCAGTAGGCAGAAGAAGCAATCATACCTTTAAAGCTGACTAAGAATACAAATGAATTAAAATAGTAAGTGAACCCACACAAAAGCTTTTTTGCCTTTAACTCCTGCCCCAGTGGAGTTCCTGTTCTGTGGTTCCGGCAGTCCAACCGCATTTTTCAATCATTAAATGGTGTAGAAAGTGAAACAACTAAAGATACAGAAATCTAAGGTCACAACTTCCCCTTCCCACCACAATACACTCATCTGCCCAGCTTCCTGGGTTTTTTGTTTTTAATTGTTCAAACATATTACCTGTCTCCTTTTCTATGTTCCACCCAGGAAATGTCCCTTCCAGGGAATAATATTGTTGCTTATACCAATTTAACTTTACTACATAACCACACCAGCATTTAGAATGGCAACTGGACTCATACATGTAGCTGATAAATTTTTAACACACTTTTGTTATATTGAATTTCTCTAAACAGATTTTGAACCAGGTCTTACATTATAGGCACTGGTCAGTGATGTCATAATTATACTTAAAAAAAAATAAAATCTCCTGCACGTATCATAGGCAGCTTTCTTTCTCTTCTGAGCAACCAGATATTTGGCCTCTGAAGAAATGCCCCTATTGTCAATGTGATAATTGAGGTGGAGATTTCCCGCTTTCAGATACAATTGCTTTTATATCTTAGACAATGTATGCTTGGTTGCATGACAATCTAATATTGGCACCTCTTCTTTTAAATTGTAAATGGAAGATGTGTCTTCTGAAGGCCCAGTGTACTCCTTGGCTATCACGGCTATACTACCTGTCATACATGCAGAAGCACGGTTAAGTGCATACAAAGGCTAGATAACAATTAGTGCAGTTATCTAGCCACGTCCCTGTGCCTTTTTGAATGAGCCAGAGTATTTCAAATGAAATAAGTGAAAATTGCTGTAGCCACCTAGAGTCTTTGACAATGAGGGTTAAAGCAGTCTTCTCTAAAGAAGACAAGACCCTGTCTGCAAATGCATAGGATCTAGAGTTCCATATCTTCTCTGCTCAGTGGGAGCCTCCTTGGGTCATCCTATCAGAGTTGGCCATGCAGTCAACACAGTCTGGCTCCATTTGGAGGACACAGAGCTAATCTTGCTGGGACAAGTCCCTTTATGTCAAAGAGAAAGCTGTCTGAGATCTGCTAGCAGTAATGTAAGGGCTTGGCACCTAGCTTCCCTCACATTTTCCTTCGTTGGTGCTTCTCATCATTTCTGGGCCAATAAGAGCAGAAGTAGAAAAATGACTGAGACATAAACATGTCAGTCTAGATCTACCAGGGGTTAAAACGAATATAATGGTTAAAGCAAACTTCAGTCTATTGTCCAAGTAACAAATGTTTATTTTAGTGTGTGCTTTAAGGAAGAATATGCACTCTGTTACGTGGCGTTGAGAAATGGTATTTCTTTTATTGTTAGTGCAAATAGTCTTTGTTATTATATGTACTCAGGATTTTTTTTCCTTTGGTATAATTATCATGTTATCCCCTTTTTATAGGCAGGTGTGGAGAGACCAAATTTAGTGACTCACTCCAGACCTAGCTCTGCCACTTACTAGTTACGAGTTTATCCTGTAGGCTTCACTTTCTTGAACAAAAGAATGGCCCTAACAGAAAATGAGTCTTATTCTCTAATTATTCAGAAACACTTCTTATAAAATCTCTTTGGAAATCAACATCAGCATTGAATTGTCCTAATGATGATTCTATGTATCAAGTTCTTTTCTTTCAAATACCTAAACATGTATTTAACACAAGCTGATTAGCTGGAAATGTTCACAGGTAGTAAGTTGTTCAAAGATCAACTTTTATGGATGTTGTACTTTTATTGGGTGGGAATTTTTATGGCCAAAATGAACATCTGGTAGTGGTTGCTTCTGAAAAGTTAAAATTATTAGAGGCTTGGAGTTAACTCTTAAGAGACTTAGTCTGCCATTCATCAGATGGGTAAAGAAGAACCAAATTTACTTCTTCAGATGAAGGTTAACTTTGCCCAAGATTACTATCTCAGTACCAACATTTTTGTCTGACGATCTGAATTTCATTCAGTTAATTGCTTAAAACTTCCCCTAGGCCAGGGGAGAGGTTCATACTGTAGAGAATTTCTGTGGCCCCAACTCACATTTATTGAATTGTTCTCTAGCGTGTTGTCATTGGCAATAGTGGGGGGTATCTTAAGAATCAACCTTGGGGAAGTACGTTGTTGAACATACATTTGGCATGTTGGTCAGGGTCATTGTTTTTTAAAATTACACTGCCTGTTTTAAGATGATCCAAGGTAGAAGTTATCACTCATCTCAGATCTCAGATACAAAAATCTTGAGCTTTTCCACAGCAAATGGTTTGTTTGCATCTTATGGGTTCTGCAAATCACACAGTTGAATTTGTTTTCCTCTCTAATTGAGCCACTAGAATGCACAGAGTGGCTCTCCTCTGGCAAGTATTCAGAAATGCTTATTTGTGCATTGCACATTACAGTTATCTGTTTTTCTACCTGTATTTTCCAAAATGAGAGATGAAACTAGGGGAATTTTCAGGACAAGAATATTTAGATAACAATCAATTCTCCATGCAAAATAAGAAGTACATTCATTGATATATTCATTCACATAATTAGCATGTATTCATCAGCTACGACCAGGACCACAAACTAGGGTGCCTACATGGGTGAGACTGGTGAAATAGAGATTGACTGTGGTCACGTATAAGAAGATAGAGACTGTGGCAAATAGCAGAGAGTAGGCCCACCTAAAGACATTCAAATTTACTTATTGTTAACCCTGTGCTGGCCAAAAAATACAGGTGGCCAAAAGCCTGGCAACCAGTTTGAATCCCCTGATCCATATATTAAGCTCTGTGATAAACACTGTGGATATAACACAAATATGATAGCTTCTGCCCTCCAATGGCTCACATTTTCGCTAGATGTGTAAACAGATAAACACAATAGAGTGTCAGAGTGAAGAGGCCTTGATAGTAGCACCTGCAGAGCCCAGCAAGTGGTGTAAAAAACCAGGTAGAAAATACACCAGAGAATCAGCAGAAACGGGGACCCCAGTCAGTCCCAAGTGATGAAAAAAGGGAGTCTTCATGGGTGAAACCTGGCTTACACAATTGAGATAAGTACAGACTCAACTGGCAGACAAAGATCAGTTCAATAAATGAAGGCAGCCATCTAGCAGTATTTCCATAATCTTCTACTCAATCAGAAAATCAAAATATAGACACATGTGGAGAAATAATAACTATGTCTATGGCTGAGGACATTAACAAATTTTGGACTTGACATCTCCAGTCTGTCTTTTTGACTGGTTGGGATGTATAATTTGCATAAGTTTTCATTCATCCAGTCTCCCATTACTGCCTCTAATGATAACCTGCAAAGAAAGTACAACATCACTAATTAATGGATTGAAAAGTAGTCAGGAAATAGACAAGGTCTTATTAAGTGCATAAGGACATTTGCAAACCAACCTGGTAGGCACCTGCCTGCTTTACTGATTTTTTTTTTAGGCACGTCTTTGTAGTGACAATTGTTGCCACTTCCTGAAAAAATCCAAAGTAGAAAATAAGACAGTAAGTAATCTGACCTTAAGACTAAGTTAATTTCTTAATTTCCAGTATGTGCTAAAGTTTTTCATTTTTCCTACTGAGAAATACCCAACTATAATGAAAAATTACACATTCTCTAAAGGGCTTGTTCTTTTAAAAAGTAAACTTTGATTAGGTTGAACTTCTATTCAGCTGACTTTAAAATGGAGAAGAATAAGGAAAACCTAATTCAGTCAGCACAAAAATATATTTTAGATATTTTAAAGGGAAAGGAGTAGCTTCATTTGTTAATATCAGACATCTTCTCAGTTGTAGTTTAGAACTTTCTACAGTGACCTTTGCATCCACCTTCAGTGTGGGCTGTGACCTGCCTCTTTATCCCTGATGGTTTTTGGTGAAAGTGAGCCCTACTTGATTACTTTGCAAAATGTAGTTCTATTCCAGCACCTCTCATGTGAAAACCCTGGCTTTATATTTCAAACTATGTGTACTGCTTTCATACACATTCATTGGCAAAATATGCTCAAGGAATCCACAAAACTACGAACAGAATCCTGGCTATGTGTTCATACAGCAGATTAAACTATTCTGGGTCTCTGTGAAGTTTTGTGTCTGTAATGCCTCATTTCTGAAAGACTATCTTCTCCAGCAATGAAAACCAATCACTTCTCTTGAGAACCAACCAAATCCCAACATCATATTGTTGCACCTGAACATGTTATTCGTATTTTAGTACATCACTGAAATACAATTTTGTTAAGCAATATTTCTTTGAGAGCTGGAAGTAAAGTAACAAGGAGTAGGCTCAGAGATCCACATTTAAAATGCACGTGGACACATTATCCTGCTGGCTGCCCATGTTCTAGGTAGTTCTAAAGTGCACATTTTAGCAAGATGTGCTCAGGGAGGCTCATGTCCTCTGCAAGATAGAAACTTCCATGGTCACTTAATGATGAAACATGGCAGGCGAATAAAAGGCAGAATTAGCAGCACCATGAAAAGTGTGACTGGAAGTCAGAAGGGTGGAAATTAAAAATGGAAAATCAAGTGATCAATGAACAGTGGGGGGAAGCAAGCTGGAATTTAAATTGGCAAGACAAAACTACTATGGACCATCAGGACAAGAAGACCAGAAAGTGTGAAGATAAATAAGGTAGACAAGTCAAAAAGAACGGTCTGATTATATAAGTAATGATGATAATGAGCCCAATATAATCAAAGTTTGTACTATCTATAGCTGTAATGTAAGTCAGACAAGAAAATTGATTTTTTTCTTTGGAATCACACTTTCCTCGAGGTGTGGCTGTCACTGCAATTTTTTGAAATACAGCAATACTCTGCTTAATGACCTACCATTGTACCTTATCCCACTATATTATTCTCTGAGAAAATATAAAAACTCTTTAGTTCATTCCTATAAGTGCAACTCAGGTGAATGCATATGCCTATTGTTATTAAGAAGAGTATAACGTTAAAAAAGAGTTATTTGCAAGAATTAGTGTTTTGTTTTAATATGTACCATCTACCTAACATGAGCTCTCAAAATAAAATTTGCAATTATATCTGCAGAAAATATATTTTTTATTCCCCATTAATGTCTTTGTTCTTTTCTCACTTTGCCTTCTGCTCATGGCTTCCTATACATAGCCTTTGATTTACCACCTTTCCTATCACCCCATTTATTCTTTCATTTTCGAGTATCCAGCTAGATTCATTGTCAGTAACATGTGTCCAAATTCTATCTCCTCCAAAGCCCGCATAAATTACTGTCTCCTCCAGAAAGAATCCCCTCATTCCTCAACCAGAAAAGATCTCTCTCTCTCAGTAATCCCCGTAGTGGCCAGACGTGGTGGCTCACACCTGTAATCCCAGCATTTTGGGACACCAAGGCAGGTGGATCATGAGGTCAGGAGTTCAAGACCAACCTAGCCAAGATGGTGAAACCCCGTCTCTACTAAAAATACAAAAATTAGCCTAGCGTGTTGGTGGGCACCTGTAACCCCAGCTACTCAGGAGGCTGAGCCAGAGAATTGCCTGAACCCAGGAAACAGAGGTTGCAGTGAGCCGAGATCATGCCACTGCACTCCAGCCTGGGCGACAGAGCAAGACTCCATCCCAAAAAAATTAAAAAAAATAAAAAAAGAATCCCCATAGCAATATTACCAGTTTTAAAATGCTTCATTCAAGAACAACTGCTTCTGTCTTTATAGAATACTTATTTGGAATATCTGTCTTATCTTTCAAACATTTGTTTCACAAATATTTCTGGAATACTCTGCTAGACAGTCTAGGCAGAATGCAAGCTTTCTGATTTCACACACTTGTCAACATATTAGTTATCTAGTGTTGTGTAACAAATAACCCCAAAACTTAGCTGTTTAAATCAACAAGCATTTATTATCTGAGTTTTGGTGGGACAGCTCTGGCTTAGATGGGTGCTTCTGACTCAGGACCTCCCATGAGGTCACAGTCAAGCTGTCCACCAGGGCTGCAATCATCTCAATGGCACCTGGGTCCAGAGTGTCAGCTTCAAATCTCACTCATATGGTTGTTGGTAGAACTCACTCAGTTCCTTGACAAATGGACCTCTACATAGGTGGCCTCATGTTGTGTGTCCTCATATTACGGCAACGAGTAATGAAAGAGAGAGAAATTGCAAGAGAGAGAGACCAAGATGTAAGCTACCATCATTTTATAACATAATATTGGAAATGACGTCCTATAACTTCTGCTGTATTTTATTCACTAGATATAAATCAATAAGTTCATCAAAAATGCAATGAAAGGGAACTGCATAAGGGCGTGAACATCAGGAGGATGCAATCAATGGGGGCCAATTTAGAAACCGCCAATGACACCTAATTAGCACAACAGATATATAATAAATGTCTGATTAAAAAAACTGTTTAGAGTTTGTTGAGTTTCTCGAATCTATGTGTTTATAGTTTTCAAAATTTGATGAAAAATATTTTAGCCATTATTTCTTCAAAATTTTTATGTCCCCACCTCACCCTGCTTTTTCTATTTTTGGGTGCCTGTTACAGATAGGTTAGGCCATTTGACATTGCCCTACTGTTCACTAATACTTTGTTCATTTTTTTTCTTTTCCTCAAGCTTCTTTTCTCTGTTTGTTTCATTTTTGGATAGTTTCTATGTGTTCAAGTTGATTAATTTTTTTTCTGTAATGCCTTATCTCTGCTAATCCAATACATTTTTCATCTCAGACCTTGTATTTTTCCTTTTTAGGATTTTTACTTGTATCTTTTATATAGCTTTATAGCTTTTATTTTTCTCCTTCTTATGTTTATATTTTCCTCTGCTGAAAGTAGAGAATACATTGATAATACTGTTTTATCCTCTTTGTCTACTAATTCTTTTATCAGTTTTATTTTTATTTCTGGGTTTCTTTAGATTGATTTTTTCCTACTTGTAATGGGTCTTTTTCTTCTCTACATGCCTAGTAAATTTTGATTGTCATACAATGTGAATTTTATTAGATGTAAAATTTTTTAGAAATACTATTTCTTTAAATATTAGGGGGATTTTTTTTTCTTGAATGTAGGTAAGTTACTTGGAAATAATTTGATTTTCTTGAGACTTGTTTTTAAACTTGGTTGGGTGGATCCAGAACAATCTTTAGTCCAGGTTATAACTTTTGAGGATTCTACTGCATGTGTTAGCTCTTTCCTTACTGCCTTATGGGAACTTGAACTATTCTTAGCCCTGTATGAACCTCAAGGATTGTTCCACCTGCTTCTTTCGGGTGGTTACCTGAAATACATTAGCTAATTGGTATTAAGCTAAACATTGAGAGAAATTCTTTGTTGATAGAGCTCTTTCTGTCTCTCTGGGGAGGGCGGCAGATGTTTCCTCTCTATACTCTCTCCCACAAATGATGGCCACGTTGGCCTTTCTAATCTCTCCTCAACTGAGAAAAGCCACCAGGATTTTCTGGATGTTCCTATCCCTGAGCCGTGCCCTGGAAACTTTACAGTCAGCTGAAGATACTGTAGGACTCATTTCATTTATTTCCCTATTCTTAAACTTCACAGTACTACATTGTCTGTTGTTTAATACCTGAAAATGCTATTGTTTTATATGTTTGGGTTGGTTGTTGTTGTTGCTAAATGTAGGAAGACAAATTCAGCCCCTTTTAGTCCATCATGGTCAGTAGCTGAAGTCTAATCCTACAGACATTTGGCTCAATTTCAAACATTTAGCCTCCCAGAGACCTGTATGACATTTATTCTTCGTGAGAGAAGAGACTTGACTAAACTTTTTATAGCTGACAGAGACAAGTACTAGGAGTCAGAATATCTGAGTTCATAACTTGGCTCTTCAGAAAATTATAGTGGCATTTTCCAGGCAATTTCCTGAAGAGATTAGACCAAATCAAAGATTCTTAGTATTTTAATTCAAGAAATTTACTGTATTACTATTATTATTTTCAATTTGGTTACCTTGAATATCTTACTGGCAGCTTAGATAAGTTGGTCCAGCCCCAAAATTCTTATAATGCCACAAATACTCAGTCAGGGGTCTGATGGCTATAACGTCTGTGTTGATCCAATTCCAGCCAAAAGCAAAGCAGCAGCATCTTAGAAAGCCTATGCAGTTTTATTATGGGAAACTGTCTACTTCCATACTTCCATTAAGAGTAAGCCTTTATAGATCTAGCACCTAAATTTTATAAATCTTTTCCTCAATACTAAATAGTATCTTTGCAAAAGAAGTAATAACTCAAGACTGCACACAGGGATCACCACTCTCAATATTGACCAGTCTTTTTAAACATCAACCAGGCAGATTTCCTGGTCTCAATGATACCAAGCAAAATTTCTCTGTCAAGACACTGCTCCTCATTCTCTTTGAAATATGCCAAGGATGAACTGATTTTTCCTTAAAACACTTGGACAAGATCTCATTGCATTCTAGATTAATATAACCTGAAGTAATTTGGAAATGAGGCTACCAAGCATAAAGTCACTGAGCAACTTTATCTTTCAAGGTAACTGGCAAATAATCAAAGACATAGCTCATGATCCAAAGCACTCTTACGCATCTTTCATTTGTAAGTGGAAAAAAGGTACAACAACAGCATCAAAGGGTTTCTCAAAAGTGGCAGTTTCTCTATTACTATGCTCAGATGAGTAACTTCCTTACCTGCAAGTTGTCTTTGACTGACCGTGTTCCTGTTCATTCCAAATCCAGTTCAGTGTCTCCTATTATATAATAGGACCTTATCACTTCTAGAACCACCTGCAGCATAAACAAAATCAGCCATGTAAATTTCCATTTCAAATTAGCTCTCTTTCCTAATTTATCTATGTATTTTAATGGAATCACTGTTTAAGCTTTGGCTGATCATTTCTTTTTCTACTTCCCTAATGTATTCTATCATCTGAACAACAGTGTTAAAAATTTGAGTGTCTAGAAACTTATACTAGGCTTTGTTTGCTTTTTGGCCAACAATGGGGAGATAATATGGTCATGTTGAGAACTTAAGCAATAACAAGTAAAAAAACTAACAGAACCTGCTTAGTATAGTGTATGTGCTCAAGCTACTTATTCACTGAGGATGACCTTAAGCAGTTTAACATCCCTTATATGTGACTTGGAAAGAGTGTCTACATCAAAGGATTAGTGTGAGGATAATACATATTTTGAGTATGTCTAAGCCAAGTCAGATTCTCAAGAAATTTAACTGGTGGATGTGGTAGTGATTATAATGGTGATGATGATGATAAAGTTCATGCATGTAAGTAACCCTTGTCTCCATTATTGAGGTTTTTTCAGCATTTTATTATGAAGAAAATCTCAAACATACAGTAAACATGGAAGATTTACCATGCAAACCTGTATATCCACCACCTAGATTCTACTACAAATTTTGTTGCATGCCTCTTCAACCATCTAGCCCTCTATCCATCGGCCAATCTGTTTAATTTTGAAAGATTGAAAAGTAAACTGCAGACATTATTATGCACACATACACACTGCATGTGTAGTATTAACTACAGTTCAGTATTTTTCTTTCAGTGTAAATGTTATATACATTCGCATGATCATCAGTGTAAAGTCACTGTTTTGATGAAATAATGTACTTATAGTATCAAGATACAGGACATTATCTTCACCCCCCCAAAGTTACTTTAAAGCTGTTACCCTGGCAATTCCCCTCCATACACACATATTCACACAAACACACAACGGCCTCACTTCTCACTTTTTATTTCAGGATTAGTTTTGCCTGTTCTGGAATTTCAAATAAATATACTCTTTTGTGTAAGGTTTTCTTTTTTTCACATCATTTAATGTTATTGAGATTCATTCATTTTGCTGTGTGTATCAGTAGTTTGTAATTTTTGCCAAGTGATAGTTTATTGTATGACTATATCACAGTTTGTTTATCTGTTTGATTGACGAACACTTGGTTGTGCTCATTTTGGGGATGTTATGAATGAAATTACTATGCACACTTTTTTATAAATTTTACTTTAAGTTCTGGGATACATGTGCAGAATGTGCAGGCTTTTATTTTTTTTATTATTTATTTATTTATTTATTTTTTGACAGAGTTGCTTTGTCGCCCAGGCTGGAGTGCAGTGGCATGATCATATATATGTGCCATGGTGGTTTGCTGCACCTATCAACCTGTCATCTAGGTTTTATGGCCCACATGCATTAGATATTTGTCCTAATGCTCTCCCTCCCCTTGACCCCACCCCCCGACAGGCCCTGGTGTGTGATGTTCCCCTCCCTGTGTCCATGTGTTCTCGTGGTTTAACTCCCACTTATGAGTGAGAACATGTGGTGTTTGGTTTTCTGTTCCTGTGTTAGTTTGCTGAGAATGATGGTTTCCAGCTTTATCCATGTCCCTGCAAGGGACATGAACTCATTCTTTTTTATGGCTGCATAGTATTCCATGGTGTATACACACCACATTTTCTTTATTCAGTCTAACATTGATGGGCATTTGGGTGGGTTCCAAGTCTTTGTTATTGTAAATAGTGCTGGTAATGTAAATATATTTGTGCATGTGTCTTTATAGTAGAACGATTTATAATCCTTCGAGTATATACCCAGTAATAGGATTGCTGGGTCAAATGGTATTTCTGGTTCTAGATCCTTGAGAAATCACCATTCTGTCTTCCACAATGGTTGAACTAACTTACACTCCCACCAACAGTGTAAAAGGATTCCTGTTTCTCCACAGCTTCACCAGCATCTGTTGTTTCCTGACTTTTTAATAATTGCCATTCTAACTGGTGTGAGATGGTATCTCATTGTGGTTTTGATTTGCATTTTTCTAATGACCAGCAATGATGAGCTTTTTTCATGTTTGTTGGCCTCATAAAAGTCTTCCTTTGAGAAGTGTCTGTTCATATCCTTTGCCCACTTTTTGATGAGGTTGTTTGTTTTTTTCTCGTAAAGTTCCTTGTAGATTTTGGATATTAGACCTTTGTCAGATGGGTAGATGATTGCAAAAATTTTCTCCCATTCTGTAGGTTGCCTGTTCACTCTGATGACAGTTTCATTTGCTGTGCAGAAGCTCTTTAGTTGGATTAGATCCCATTTGTCAATTTTGGCTTTTGTTGCAATTACTTTTGGCGTTTCAGTCATGAAGTCTTTGCCCATGCCTATGTCCTGAATTGTTTTGCCTAGGTTTTCTTCTAGGGTTCTTATGGTTTTAGGTTTTGCATTTAAGTCTTTAATCCATCTTGAGTTAATTTTTGTATAAGGTGTAAGGAAGGGGTCCAGTTTCTGCTTTCTGCCTATGACTAGCCAGTTTTCCCAGCATCATTCATTAAATAGGGAATTTTTTCCCCATTGCTTGTTTTTGTCATGTTGAAGATCAGATGCTTGTAGATGTGTGGTGTTCTTTCTGAGGTCTCTGTTCTGTTCCATTGGTCTATATGTCTGTTTTGGTACCATTACCATGCTGTTTTTGTTACTGTAACCTTGTAGTATAGTTTGAAGTCAGGTAGCATGACGCCTCCAGCTTTGTTATTTTTGCTTAAGATTATCTTGGCTATATAGGCTCTTTTTTGGTTCCATCAGTTCATCCAGTTTAAAGTAGTTTTTTCTAATTCTGTAAAGAAAGTCAATGGTAGCTTGATGGGAACAGCATTGAATCTATAAATTGCTTTGGGTAGTATAGCCATTTTCACAATATTGATTCTTCCTATCCATAAGCATGGAATTTTTTTCCATTTGTTCGTGTCCTCTCTTATTTTCTTGAGCAGTGGTTTGTAGTTCTCCTTGAAGAGGTCCTTCACATCCCTTGTAAGTTGTGTTCCTAGATATTTTATTCTCTTCGTAGCAATTGTGAATGGGAGTTCACTCATTATTTGACTCTCTGCTTGTCTATTGTTGGTGTATAGGAATGTTTGTGATTTTTGCACATTGATTTTGTATCTTGAGACTTTGCTGAAGTTGCTTATCAGCTTAAGGAGTTTTTGGGCTGAGACAACGGGGTTTTCTAAATATACAATCATGTCATCTGCAAACAGAAACAATTTGACTTCCTCTCTTCCTATGTGAATATGCTTTATTTCTTTCTCTTGCCTGATTGCCCTGGTCAGAACTTCCAATATTATGTTGAATAGGAGTGGTGACAGCGGGAATCCTTGTCTTTTATGCACACTTTTAATCATGTATTTTCTTGGACTTTTTAAAATCAGGTGTGAGGTCATAAGAGTTGATTATCTTCCCTTTCTTTTTTTAATTTTTTAAATTTTTGTGAGTGCATAGTAGGTATATATATTCATGAGGTACATGAGATACTTTGATACAGGCATGCAATGTGTAATAATCACATCAGGGTAAATGGGGGTATCCATGACCTCAAGCCTTTATCCTTTGTATTAAAAATAATCCAACTATACTATACTCTTTTAGTTATTTTAAAATGTACAATTAAATAATTATTGAGTATAATCACCTCATTGTGCTATCAAAACTAGATCTTATTCATTCTTTCTGACTACTTTTTTGTACTCATTAACTGTCCCTAATTCCATCCCACTCCCCTGCTACCCTTCCCAGCCTCTGGTAACCATCATTCTACTCTCTATCTCCATGAGTTCAATTATTTTAATTTTTAGCTTCCACAAATCAGTGAGAACATGTGAAGTTTGTCTTTCTCTGCCTGGCTTAACATAATGACCTCCAGTTCCATCCACATAGTTGCTAATGACAGGATCTCATTTTTTTAATGGCTGACTAGTACTCCATTGTATATATATACCATATTTTCTTTATCCATTGATAGACAGATGGCTTCCAAATCTTGGCTATTGTGAATAGTACTGCAATAAACATGGGAGTATAGATATATCTCCAATATACTGATTTCCTTTCTTTTGGGTATATACCTAGCAGTGGGATTGCTGTATCATATGGTAGCTGTATTTTTAGTTTTTTGAGGAACCTCCTAACTGTTCTTCATAGTGGTTGTACTAATTTACATTCTCACCAACAGTGTACAGGGGTTCTCTTTTCTTCAATTCCTTGCCAGCATTTGCTATTGCCTGTCTTTTGGGTAAAAGCCATTTTAACTGGAGTGAGATGATATCTCATTGTAGTTTCCATTTGCATTTCTCTGATGATCAATGTTGAACACCTTTTCATATAGCTGTTTGCCATTTGTGTGTCTTCTTTTGAGAAATGTCTATTCAGATACTTAGCCCATTTTTAAGTTGGATTATTAGATTTTTTTCCTATAGATTTGGTTGAGCTCCTTATATATCCTGGTTATTAATCACTTGTCAGAGGGGTAGTTTGCAAGTATTTTCTCCCATTCTGTGGGTTGTTTCTTCACTTTGTTGACTGTTTCTTTTGCTGTACAGAAGCTTTTTAACTTGATGTGATCTCATTTGTCCATTTTTGCTTTGGTTGCCTATAACTGTGGGTTATTACTCAAAAAATCTTTGCTTACTGCAATATCCTGGAAAGTTTCCCCAAACTTGCTTTTGTAGTTTCATAGTTTGAGGATTTAGATGTAAGTCTTTAATCCATTTTGATTTAAATTTTTATATGATGAGAGAGATAAAGGTCAAGCTTCATTATTTTTTATATGGATATTCAGTTTTCCCAGTATCATTTGCTGCAGAGACTGTCTGTTTTCCAATGTACATTCTTGGTACCTTCATTGAACATGAGTTCACTGTAGACATGTGGATTTATTTCTTTGTTCTCTATTCCCTTCCATTGGTCTATGTGTCTGTTTTAATGCCAGCACCATACTCTTTTGATTACTATATCTCTGTGGTATAATTTGAAGTCAGGTAATATGATTCCTTTAGTTTTGTTCTTTTTTCTTAAGATAGCTTTGGTTATTCTAGAAATAGCTTTTGGCTTTTGTGGTTTCATGTAAATTTTAGGATTTTTTTTCTATTTCTGTGAAGAATGTCATTGGTGTTTCTACAGGGATTACATTAAATCTAAAGACTGTTTTGGGTAGTAGGGACATTTTAACAATATTTATTCTTTCAATTCATAAACATGGAATATCTTTCCATTTTTTGTGTCATCTTCAATTTCTTTCATCAGTGTTCTAGGGCTTTCATTGTAGAGATCTTTCACTTCTCTGGTTAATTCCTACATATCTAAGGTTATTTTTAGCTATTGTAGATGGAATTACTTTTTATTTCTTTTGCATATTGTTCACTGTTAGCATATAGAAATGCTACTGATTTTCACGTTTATTTTGTATCCTGCAATTTTACTGAACTTGTTTATTAGCTCTAATAGACTTTTTGTAGATTGTATGGGTTTTTCTAGTGTGAGATCATATCATCTGCAAGCAAGGATAATTCGACTTATTCCTTTCCAATTTGGATGCCCTTTATTTTTTTCTCTTGTCTGATTGCTGTAGTTAGAACTTCCAGTACTATGTTGAATAACAGTGGGAAAAGTGGGCATCCTTGTCGTGTTTCAGATCTTAGAGGAAAATGTTTCAGTTTTTCCCCATTCTGTATGATACTAGCTGTGGGTTCGTCATATATGGGTTTTAATATGCTGAGGTGTGTTCCTTCTATACCAAGTTGTTTGAGAATTTTTATTGTGAAGGAGTGTTGAATTTTATCAAATGCTTTCTCAGTATCAGTTGAAATGATTGTATTTTTTTTTGTCCTTCATTCCATTGTATGATGTATCCCATTGATTAATTTATGTATGTTGAACTATTTTTGCATCCCTGGGATAAATCTCACTTGGTCATGATAAATTTCTTTTTTTTTATCTTTTTTTTGTGAGATGGAGTCTCACTCTGTCGCCCAGGCTGGAGTGCAGTGGTGAAATCTCGGCTCATTGCAAACTCCGCCTCCAGGATTCAAGCGATTCTCCTGCCTCAGCCTCCCAAGTAGCTAGAACTACAGGCGTGTGCCACCACGCCAACCTAATGTTTTATATTTTTCAGTAGAGACGGGGTTTCACTGTGTTAGCCAAGATAGTCTCCATCTCCTGAACTTGTGATCCTCCTGCCTCGGCCTCCCAAAGTGCTGGGATTATAGGCGTGAACCACCACACCCAGCCGAATTATCTTTCTAATGTGTTGTTGAATTCAGTTTGCTAGTATTTTGTTAAGGAATTTTGCACCAATATTTATCAGAGATATTGGCCTGTAGTTTGCCTTTGTCTGGTTTCAGTAAAAGGGTAATACTGGCCTTGTAGAGTGAATTTGAAAGGATTTGTCCTCCTCTATTTTTCAGAATACTTTGAGTAGCATTGGTGTTAATTCTTCTGTAAGTGTTCGCTAGAATTCAGTAGTGAAGCCATTGGGTCTTGGGCTTTTCTTTGCTGGGAAACTATTTATTATGGCTTCAATCACATTACTTGTTATTGGTCTGTTCAGGTTGTAAATTTCTTCCTGGTTCAATCTTGGTAGGTTGTGTGTCTAGGAATTTGTCAGTTTCTTCTAGATTTTCCAATTTATTGACATATATTTGCTCATAGTAGCCACTAATAATCTTTTGAATACCTGCAGTATCGGTTGTAATGTCTCTTTTTTCATCTCTAATTCTATTTATTTGTATCGTCTTTATTTTTAATGTTAGTCTGGTTAAAGGTCTGTCAATTTGTTTATCTTTTCAAAAAAACAACTTTTCATTTCATTGATCTTTTTATTGTAGTCTTCATTTCAATTTCATTTATATGTGTTCTGATCTTTATTATTTCTTTTCTTCTACTAATTTAGGGTTTGGTTTGCTTTTATTTTTCTAGTTCTTTAAGTTGCCTAATTAGTTTGTTTATCTGAATTTTTTCTACTTTTTTAAACATAGGGGCTTACAGCTATAAACTTCCTTCTTAGTACCTCTTTTGCACACACACATACACATTTAATAGTAAGTTCACTCAAATAACCAAAGAAAAGGTTATCAATTATTTTGCCTTTTTCTTGAGAGAAGAGTTGTTGTGTGCTAACTGTTATACAGTTGTCAGTTTTCTTTTCCATAATTTTGTGAAAAAATTACAGTCTTAATTCTGGAATGAACTGAGATTATATTTGCATTTTTCACCCACTTTGTTGAACATGATAATCTTGTATCATTGCTTAGTTTTAAGTTTTATAAAAAATAGTCTAAGTAGCATGTGCAAAATTCTAGAGGCCTCAGGTCCAGAGTCCTGGTCTCAGGTACAATCATAATGGCGCCTAGATCCTCTTGTCCCCCTATGTTTCATTGTGTTTTTTCTTTCTTTCTTTAAAGTGACTTGATGGGCTGTTTGAAGAAGGTTGCTCTTCTGCTGCCATTCAGTTGAGAACTGGACTTGGTGCAGTATTTCAGAAAGAGCACTACTGTACATCAGATAGTGGGGGAATTGAGTCCTAGTATGGCCCTCACCATGCACTCACCATTACACTTTGGGAAGCCCTTCAATGACCTGTAATGGCATCAGCTTTTCAGTAGTATAACGAGGAAATGGGACTACATGATAATTAAACTATAATTGTGACTAATGAGGGCAATTTTAGAATATTAAGTCAAGTGAAACTTGACTTAATAGATTCTATGTTGTCTTCCCTTTTTTTAAAATTATACTTTAAGTTTTAGGGTACATGTGCACAATGTGCAGGTTTGTTACATACGTATACATGTGCCATGTTGGTGTGCGGCACCCATTAACTCGTCATTTAGCATTAGGTATATCTCCTAATGCTATCCCTCCCCCCTCCCCCCTCCCCCCACCCCACAACAGTCCCCAGTGTGTGATGTTCCCTTTCCTGTGTCCACGTGTTCTCAATGTTCAATTCCCACCTATGAGTGAGAACATGTGGTGTTTGGTTTTTTGTCCTTGCAATAGTTTGCTGAGAATGATGGTTTCCAACTTCATTTATGTCCCTACAAAGGACATGAACTCATCATTTTTTATGGCTGCATAGTATTCCATGGTGTATATGTGCCACATATTCTTAATCCAGTCTATCGTTGTTGGACATTTGGGTTGGTTCCAAGTCTTTGCTATTGTGAATAGTGCCGCAATAAACATATGTTGTCTTCCCTTTTGAACTTCCTTAGAATTCTTGAACCCTTATTACTTTCCCTCAAATTGCCAATAATTGTAACGGTTAGTTTTATTGAATGATACTGTATGCTTGACCCAGCTTCCTAGGCAAGCAAATAACTCTCAGTCCCAAGTTCATGCAGCCAGTATGTGCTAGGATTTGAACCTAGCATAGTCTGAATCTAAAATCTGTGATCTTCAGCATTCCACATGGGCCTTTGAATATAGTATGTGCTCTCTATTTGCAGGGAGTTTGCAGGTACATATTAAGGATTACTGCTGCTGATGATAAACCACCTCCCCCTAGAGCCTCCTTAGCATTCTTTAAGTGGCAAAGATTGCTTCTGGCTGTGTAGCCACGAAGTAGCTCCATTTCCTCCTGAGTGAGAGGCCGGCAGTGCTGCTGGGTTCAGCCCCTAATGGCTTAAGCCACAGCTGCATTTCATAGTAAGATGCTGCTGACTTTACCCTGCAACTTTCTTTCCTTCTCTACAGCTCATTTAAGATCTTCAATAGGCAGCCCAGTGTCTTTCCAGAATTTTATCTCACAGATTGCAAGATTAACTTCTTTTGACTGCCCACATATTTGAAATTCTGGATCAATTCTATTTGATTAACATTTACGACACCTCTTATTATCAGGATAGGAATAAAAAGTACAAAAATGAATAAAATAATATTTATGTTCAAGAAGTAAAATATGGCTATCATAGAGATGTAAAATGGACATGTGTTAGAGATTTTAATTTGTTATTAATGAGAGGACCATTGAAATGTTACAACCAATGCAAAGGGAGGAAGTCAAAGAAACACAAATGCATATGGAGAAACTGGATTTTGAAACGAACTTGCAAATGGATGCAAAACTGCCTTTTCCAATGGAGGGAGATCTGTCTCTCCACTGCACATAACTAATTGGTATATCTACAGACTAGAATCATTTTGCCTTGCTATTACATATCTAAAATTTATCAAGTTATAAAATAGCTCAAATATAATGAAAGGCTAGAGTCAGATAATCTGGACCAGTGTGCCATAGACAATAGTTTTCCCTGGAAATGAAATTTTTTAATACCTTAAGAACAAAAAGATATTAACACGTACTGGATGCCTGTTAAACACTGTGAGATCCTCTGAGACACCCTGGAAGATATATGACTAGTACCTAATTATATGATTAAAAATACAGCTTTAAGAAATGTGTTGCACTGTCTCTCAGACCACAGTGCAATCAAACTAGAACTCAGGATTAAGAAACTCACTCAAAACTGCTCAACTACATGGAAACTGAACAACCTGCTCCTGAATGACTACTTGGTACATAACAAAATGAAGGCAGAAATAAAGATGTTCTTTGAAACCAATGAGAACAAAGTCACAACATACCAGAATCTCTGGGACACATTCAAAGCAGTGTGTAGAGGGAAATTTATAGCACTAAATGCCCACAGGAGAAAGCAGGAAAGATCTAAAATTGACACCCTAACATCACAATTAAAAGAACTAGAGAAGCAAGAGCAAACACATTCAAAAGCTAGCAGAAGGCAAGAAATAACTAAAATCAGAGCAGAACTGAAGGAAATAGAGACACAAAACCCCTTCAAAAAATCAATGAATCCAGGAGCTGGTTTTCTGAAAGATCAACAAAATTGATAGAGTGCTAGCAAGACTAATAAAGAAGAAAAGAGAGAAGAATCAAATAGATGCAATAAAAAATGATAAAGGGGATACCACCACCGATCCCACAGAAATACGAACTACCATCAGAGAATACTACAAACACCTCTACGCAAATAAACTAGAAAATCTAGAAGAAATGGATAAATTCCTCAACACATACACCCTCCCAAGACTAAACCAGGAAGAAGTTGAATCTCTGAATAGACCAATAACAGGCTCTGAAAGTGGGGCAATAATTAATAGCTTACCAACCAAAAAAAGTCCAGGACCAGATGGATTCACAGCCGAATTCTACCAGAGGTACAAGGAGGAGCTGGTACCATTCCTTCTGAAACTATTCCAATCAATAGAAAAAGAGGGAATCCTCCCTAACTCATTTTATGAGGCCAGCATCATCCTGATACCAAAGCCTAGCAGAGACACAACCAAAAAAGAGAATTTTAGACCAATATCCTTGATGAACATGGATGCAAAAATCCTCAATAAAATACTGGCAAACTGAATACAGCAACACATCAAAAAGCTTATCCACCATGATCAAGTGGGCTTCATCCCTGGGATGCAAGGCTGGTTCAACATACGAAAATCAAAAAACATAATCCGGCATATAAACAGAACCAAAGACGAAAATCACACGATTATCTCAATACATGCAGAAAAGACCTTTGACAAAATTCAACAACGCTTCATGCTAAAAACTCTCAATAAATTAGGTACTGATGGGACGTATCTCAAAATAATAAGAGCTATCTATGACAAACCCACAGCCAATATCATATGGAATGGACAAAAACTGGAAGCATTCCCTTTGAAAACCAGCACAAGACAGGGATGCCCTCTCTCACCACTCCTATTCAACATAGTGTTGGAAGTTCTGGCCAGGGCAATCAGGCAGGAGAAGGAAATAAAGGGCATTCAATTAGGAAAAGAGGAAGTCAAATTGTCCCCGTTTGCAGATGACATGATTGTATATCTAGAAAACCCCATCGTCTCAGCCCAAAATCTCCTTAAGCTGATAAGCAACTTCAGCAAAGTCTCAGGATACAAAATCAACGTGCAAAAATCACAAGCATTCTTATACACCAATAACAGACAAACAGAGAGCCAAATCATGAATGAACGCCCATTCACAATTGCTTCAAAGAGAATAAAATACCTAGGAATCCAACTTACAAGGGATGTGAAGGACCTCTTCAAGGAGAACTACAAACCACTGCTCAATGAAATAAAAGAGGATACAAACAAATGGAAGAACATTCCATGCTCATTGGTACCAAGAATCAATATCGTGAAAATGGCCATATTGCCCAAGGTAATTTATAGATTCAATGCCATCCCCATCAAGCTACCAATGACTTTCTTCACAGAATTGGAAAAAACTACTTTAAAGTTCATATGGAAGCAAAAAAGAGCCTGCATTGCCAAGTCAA
Organism: Pan paniscus; assembly: GCF_029289425.2. NCBI lineage: Eukaryota > Metazoa > Chordata > Mammalia > Primates > Hominidae > Pan > Pan paniscus. The sequence continues at coordinate 83,740,319 of NC_073265.2, read as the reverse complement.
TCCTAAGCCAAAAGAACAAAGCTGGAGGCATAATACTACTTGACTTCAAACTATACTACAAGGCTTCAGTAACCAAAACAGCATGGTACTGGTACCAAAACAGAGATATAGACCAATGGAACAGAACGGAGCCCTCAGGAATAATGCCACATATCTACAACTATCTCATCTTTGACAAACCTGACAAAAACAAGCAATGGGGAAAGCATTCCCTATTTAATAAATGGTGCTGGGAAAACTGGCTAGCCATATGGGGAAAGCTGAAACTGGATTCCCTCCTTGCACCTTATACGAAAATTAATTCAAGATGGATTAAAGACTTACATGTTAGACCTAAAACCATAAAAACCCTAGAAGAAAACCTAGGCAATACCATTCAGGACATAGGCATGGGCAAGGACTTCATGTCTAAAACACCAAAAGCAGTGGCAACAAAAGCCAAAATTGACAAATGGGATCTAATCCAACTAAAGAGCTTCTACACAGCAAAAGAAACCACCATCAGAGTGAAAAGGCAACCTACAGAATGGAAGAAAATTTTTGCAACCTACTCATCTGACAAAGGGCTAATATCCAGAATCTACAATGAACTCAAACAAATTTATAAGAAAAAAACAAACAACCCCATCAACAAGTGGGCGAAGGATATGAACAGACACTTCTCAAAAGAAGACATTTATGCAGCCAAAAAACACATGAAAAAATGCTCATCATCACTGGTCATCAGAGAAATGCAAATCAAAACCACAATGAGATACCATCTCACACCAGTTAGAATGGCGATCATTAAAAAGTCAGGAAACAACAGGTGCTGGAGAGGATGTGGAGAAATAGGAACACTTTTACACTGTTGGTGGGACTATAAACTAGTTCAACCATTGTGGAATTCGGTGTGGTGATTCCTCAGGGATCTAGAACTAGAAATACCATTTGACCCAGCCATCCCATTACTGGGTATATACCCAAAGGATTGTAAGTCACACTGCTATAAAGACACATGCACACGTATGTTTATTGTGGCACTATTCACAATAGCAAAGACTTGGAACCAACCCAAATGTCCAACAATGATAGACTGGATTAAGAATATGTGGCACATATACACCATGGAATACTATGCAGCCATATAAAATAATGAGTTCATGTCCTTTGTAGGGACATGGATGAAGCTGGAAACCATCATTCTCAGCAAACTATCACAAGGACAAAAAACCAAACACCGCATGTTCTCACTCATAGGTGGGAATTGAACAATGAGAACACGTGGACACAGAATGGGGAACATCACACACCGGGGACTGTTGTGGCGTGAGGGGAGGGGGGAGGGATAGCATTGGGAGATATACCTAATACTAAATGACGAGTTGATGGGTGCAGCACACGAACATGGCAATGTATACGTACGTAACAAACCTGCACGTTGTGCACATGTACCCTAAAACTTAAAGTATAATAATTAAAAAAAAAAATGTGTTGCAATGTTTAGAGTTACCTTAATAATTACTTGGGGAGGCCGGGTGCAGTGGCTCACATCTTTAATCCCAGCACTTTGGGAGGCCAAGGTGGACAGATCAACTGAGGTCAGGAGTTTGAGACCAGCCTGACCAACATGGTGAATCCCCATCTGTACTGAAAATACAAAAATTAGCCAGGCATGGTGGTGCATGCCTGTAGTCCTAGCTACTCAGGAGGCTGAGGCAGGAGAATGGCTAGAACCCAGGAGGCGGAGGTTGCAGTGAGCCAAGATCACACCATTGCACTCCAGCCTGGGCGGCAGATCGAGACTCTGTCTCAAAAAAACAAAACAAAACAAAACAAAATACATTAATTAATAATTACTTGGGGAGCTGGGATTTATTTGTATTTATATCTAATGATTCCAAAGACTACTTTTCTTCCTCACAAAGAAATCAAGATGTAGAGCAGGGACAGATGTGTCAATAATAATTATATGCCATGTGCCATGTCAATGTCTGTTTGCACAAGAGGGGCACAAAAAAATATCCAATGTGATCTCTTCACTTGTATGGCCTTACATGTCGCAGAGACGTACACATTTATGTTTTTCTAAAGACTTAAAAATTTTTTTAAACTATAATTACTTGTTAGTTTTAAGTAACTTTTTGACTTTGGGCTGGGGGCTAGGGGCAAGAACACAGTGGAATTCAGAACACAGAGGCAATAATTTAGAACATCATCTGCTTAGATAATTTTATTTCATTTATTCAGACATCATTCTTGTGAGCTTCAAATTTTCATTTTAGACATTTAAGTTGCAACAAGGTACAAACATTCTTTCTCAGTTATTTTTCAGCTTTTAAAATCATGTTTTTAAATTTCAGCATAATTTTAGATTGACAGAAAAGTTGCAAAGATAGTACACAGAGTTCCTGCATATCCTTCATCTAGTTTCCCCCATGGAACCTAGATATATTTTACCATTGTAAAATACGATGGTACATTTGTCACAACTAAGGAGCGGATGCTGGTGTTTACTATTAGCCAAACACTGGGCTTTATTGGATTTCATCAGTGTTTCCATTAGCATCTATTTTGTGCTCCAGGATTCAGGCCAGGGTACCACATTGCATTTAGTTTGCATGGCTCCCCAGGCTCCTCTGCTCTGCGACAGTTTATCTGTCTTCCTTATTGTTCATTACCTTAACAGTATTGAGAAGTACCGCCCAGGAATACTGTAGAACACCTCCCCATGTGGGCTGGTCTGTCATTTTTCTTATGATTAGACTGGAGTCTACGTTTTTGGAAGAGTATCACATAGGTGAAGTGCCTTCATTGTCACGTCATATTGTGGGGAGGCGCTATGTGATATCCACACGACATCAGTGGTCATGTTAACCTTCATCACACTATAATTTCTCAGAATTTTTAAGAGTAATTTTGGCTCTTGTTTGGTTGTTTCATCAGAAGTATGGAGATGAGAAGTTTAGAAGGTGGGTATCGTTCTCTGCTCTGCTGACAGTCTCTACTGTTCATGAGTCAGTGCCTTGGCTTTCTCTACTGTCAACGTCCTTCTCCAAACAGGAAAGGACAAGAAAAACCACCAACCCTGTTAAGTGGTGTGTGGTTTATTCCTGCACAAGCCAGAGCAGGAGGAACATGCTGGCTTCCAGTAATTCACGAAGAAGTTCTGCTAAGTCATTACTCGCCCCTCCTGTAGCAAACCCTGTAAAGCATAAGAGCATTTCCTGGGCAAATAATACATGGCCCCTTTGCAATCATGTAAAGTGCCTGTATAAGTTTTGAAATTAAGGAGACCCTGCTCGGTCTCAGAGAGATTCAGTCTCTCCCAGCCTTTCAGACTCTTCTAGTGGTCATTGGTAGGTTTAGCAGAAGTCTCTGTTGCCCTCTTTTTCTTTTTCTTTTCTTTTTTTTTTTTTTTTTGTTTTGTTTTTTTTTTTGAGACGGAGTCTCGCTCTGTCGCCCGGGCTGGACTGCAGTGGCGCGATCTCGGCTCACTGCAAGCTCCGCCTCCCGGGTTCACGCCATTCTCCTGCCTCAGTCTCCCGAGTAGCTGGGACTACAGGCGCCCGCCACCACGCCTGGTTAATTTTTTGTATTTTTAGTAGAGATGGGGTTTCACCGTGTTAGCCAGGATGGTCTCGATCTCCTGACCTTGTGATCCGCCCGCCTTGGCCTCCCAAAGTGCTGGGCTTACAGGCGTGAGCCACCGCGCCCGGCCTCTGCTGCTCTCTTTTTGAGAATAAAAGGGTCACACCTCAGACTCTCTTCCGTGAATTCAGGTGGTGAAAGTGTTTTCTAAAATACATGTATAATGGACTAAAAATGGCAATCTCTTTCTTTTTAAGTTCTTTTTTTCTCTTCACTTACACAGTCTGTACATAGGCAGTTTTTCTTTATAGAGATGCCAGGTTTTAAGGGGAAAAAAACCGCTGCATGCATCGATCTTTTCATGTAAAACAAAACTCATTTTTAGGTTAGTTTGGGAGGGGATCAAGAACAAAGGAAAATGAAAACAATTATTTTTTTGTTTATTTTCTTGGAGGCTTAAAATGGGCCACGCCTACATTCTTTTTGGAAAAATACTACAGGAAGCCGACTGTCCCATGTTAAAGGAATATGCTCGAACAAATAAAGTGAGTTTGGCAACAGGCTGGCTGTCTCTTACACCAGCTTCTCCCAGCCTGAAGCTCAGGGGAAAGAGGGGCCCGCGTGTATGCAAATTGCAGGGATTTGTGGTAGGAATTACATCACTGAATCACGCATTTCCCAGTGGTATCTATAGATGGGCTTTTATTGTGTTTGAGATTTTAAGTGAAGAGTGGGAAGATTTGCACAGATAGAACCATTTAACTCAATCTAAACATAAAAAAAAATAGCCAGCCTATTAACTGGTTGAATTCAGTTTCAGTTAGACTAATTTAGAGGGAATTGTCAAAGAACTATTTTACAGATCATTGTAAACGTTAAAATCAATATCGATTCAAGTGCATTGAAGAGACAGACTCCCATTTAAATATGTTGTTATTAGAAAGGGATCCTCCACTTGTATTTGTTGTAACTCTTACTTTTAAAAAATTGAGTTATAGTTGACATAATTAAGTGTATGTATGTATATACGTATATATGTGTCCAATTTAATAAGTTTGACATATTTCTGTACCAATGAAACCATCACTCCGATTAAGGAGGGGATTACAAAAAGGCGTATGAAAGTTTTTCAGAATGATAAATATGTCTTGACTGTAGCGATGTTTGTTATTTACATTCCAAATTTTAGGAGTTTTCAAGAGATCATTCTGGTTTTGAATTCTAATTTAAATCTCAATTTATCAAAGACACACTGCACAATATGAATAATTTAAAAATTATTGACGGTTGTTTTCTTTCTCAGATTATGGTCTGTCTTTGTAAATGTTCCGTGTATAGTACAAAAAATGTATATTCTGGTGTTTGGAGACGGGTTATTCTATAATGTCAAAAAAGTCAAGTTTGTTTATACATTTGTTCAGTTTTCCTATATCCTAGGAAAATCATAAAGTCTACTTATTCTATTTTATATTTCTCCCAAAATAGTTGGGATATTTTATTGGGAAATATATATAATAAATAATAAAAATAATTGGGATATATTATTGGTAAATATATTATATTTCTCCCAATTATTTTGGGAGAAATATAAAACTCTCTATTTTTGTGATTTTATCTTTTTCCTTACAGTTCTAGCAGATTTTGTTTCATAAATTTTGAAGTTATTTTATGCAGAACGTACACATTTCAGATTCTTTTGTCCTCCTGACTAGTTGACATTTTTATTATCAGGAAATTACCTTATTTATCACTAGTAATATTCTTTGTTTGAGATCTACTTTGTAGGATATTAATATAGCTATTACACTTATTTTTAGTGATAGCATGGTATATCTCTTTCATCCTTTTATTTATTTTTTAAAAAGACTTCATTTTTAAAGAGCGGTTTTAGGTTCACAGTAAAACTGAGAAAAGTGTACAGAGGATTTTTGTGTAGACCTTGTCTCCACACATGCATAGACGCCACAATATCTACATCCTCAACAAGAGTGGCATATGTGTTACAACTGATGAGCCTACATTGACGCATCACTATCATTCAAAGTCCATAGTTTACATTAGGGTTTAGTCTTGGAGCTATACATTCTATGGATTTGGACAAATGTATAATGCATACAGTTAGAGTATCACACAGAGTAGTTTCAGTGCCCTAAAAATCCTCTATGCTCTACCTCTTCATCTCTCCCTCTTCCCTATTTCCAGGAAACCACAATCCTTTTACTGTTTCCATGGTTTCGCTTTTTCCAGAATGTCATATAGTTGGAATTATACAGCATGTAGCTTCTTCAGATTTTCATTTCTATGGTGATATATGACATGGAACATACTTTCATATGCTTATTTACCATCTGTATTTCTTATTTGGTGAGGTGTCTGTGAAGGTCTTTGATCCATATTTTAATCAGGTATTTGTTTTCGTATTATTGAGTTTTAAGAGTTCTTTGCATATTTTGGATTACTTGTGAGAAACACATTCACCCATCCAAACCCAAAGAATGGACTTAGAGGCACGAAGAACAGCAAACGGTCTTGCAAGATCAGGTGTCTGATAGGCAGGCACATCCTGGGCAGTCACAACAGGTAATTTATCTCCTAGCATGCAAGTCCCTCCCCCAGTTCCTCATTGGTCAAGTACTATGGGGTTACAATCTTCCCAGACGTCACCTAAGTTTTATTATTTCCCTTATAAGGTTATATGCCATCCCAGTCCCCGCTTAAGTTTTGATTTCCCAATAATGAAACTTTCTTCCCTTTTATGGGCTGACCCCTCCTCTACATTGTATTCACTTACTGTGACCTTCTAGGTTCATGAGCCATGCAATTTGTTACATTGCAGGCTGGCTGCCAGTACTTAGATTTATCATGCCTTGAAAGTGGACCATTTAAAATGTTTTCTCACATTACTGTCCTTTAATCAGATTTGTCTTTTGCAAATATTTTACCCCAGTCTGTGGCTTACCTTTTCATTCTCTTGTCAATGTCTTTTGCAGAGCCGAAATCTTTACTTTTAATAAAATTCGGCTTAACAACTTTTTGTCGTGGATTGTGTCTTTGACATCGTACCTAAAAAGTTTTCTCTGAACCAAAGGTCATTTTCATTTTCTCCTACGCTGTCATCGAGGTATTTTATAATTTTGCATTCTGCATTTAGGTCTGTGGATTACTTTGAGTTAATTTTTGTTAAGGGTATTAGGTCTGCATCTCAATTTGGGGGTTTTTGTCCGTTCGTTTTGGTTTGTTTTTTTGTTGCTGTGCATTTGGATGTCCAGTTGTTCTGGTGCCACTTGTTGAAAAAAACGATCTTTGCTTATTGGATTATTGTTCCTTTGTCAATCATCAGTGGGTTATATTTATGTGAGTCTATTTCTGGCCTCTCTCTTCTGTTCAATGGATCTATTTTTCTATTCTTTCACAATACCACACTGTCTTAATTACTCTAGCTTTAAAGTAAGTCTTGAAGTCAGGTAGTGTCAGTCCTCTAAGTTTGTTCTTCTCCTTCAGTATTATGTTGAATATTCTGGGTCTTTTGCCCATACTTTTTATATTTTTGTGTCTTTATAAAGTTTTTTTTTTAGGCAGCATGTAGGTAGCTCCTGCATTTTTATCCAACTTTACATTTTAATTTTTAATTGGTGTCTCTGACAATTTATATTTAATGTGATTATTGGTTTTATTAGGTTTCAATATATCATCTTTCTACTTATTTCCTATTTGTCCTCTCTGTTCCTTGTTTCCGTTTCTTCTTTTTGTAACTTCTTTGGAATTAGTTGTGTGTGTGTGTGTGTGTGTGTGTGTGTGTGTGTTTATGTATATATATATATATTTTTTGAGATGGGGTCTCGCTCTGTCACCCAGGCTGGAGTGCAGTGGTGCGATCTTGGCGCACTGCAACCTCTGCCTCCTGGGTTCAAGCAATTCTCCTGCCTCAGCGTTCCGAGTAGCTGGGACTACATGCGCCCGCCACCATGCCCAGCTAATTTTTATATTTTTAGTAGAGACAGGGTTTCACCATATTGGCCAGGCTGGTCTCGAACTCCTGACCTTGTGATCCGTCCACCTCAGCCTCCCAAAGTGCTGGGATTACAGACGTGAGCCACTGCTCTCAGCCTAGTATATTTTTTTATGATTCCATTTTGTCTTCTTTTAGATTAATTAGCTATACTCTTTGTTTTATTTTAGTCTTTTTCTAGAATGTGCCTTGAACTTATCACAGTCTACCTTCAAGTGATATTATACCACTTTATGTATGTATAGAAGCTTTGTAATAATTTTCTATTTCTCATCTCCTGATTTTTGTGCTATTGTTCTGTATTTTACTTAAGAATAAAACTGAACAAAGGTAAAGGAAGGAAGAAAGGAAGAAAATAAAGGAAGGAAGCAAGAGAAGAAAGAGAGACAAAACAGAATAGAACTGTAATTCCTTATCTGCAATTCAGAAATACAACAAGCTCTGAAAAAAACATAAGAATTTGATGACACAGTTTACAGGGATAATTGACACAATCTGAGTTAGTTTGGTGGCAAAGCCTGAACTAACATGCCATGAGGCAAGTTCTAGTCTTCATTTATACCTCTCCGTATAATTATTCATATATTTTTCTATAGAAAGTTGTGTCAAAAATTAACCTAACAGGCCTGAAACTGCTACTGTTAGAAAGCCCTGCTTACATGATTGGCCCTCGACTGGCATCTGGGAACTTAGATTTTAGGAGGGTCCCTACCATTCCTTAAGATATAAGAGGGACTCACTGTCCCTAAACAGTTTATACAATGTGGTTTATGCTGAAAACTTGTTTTTCTTCTGGGAGTCTGGAGTTTTGGTAAATGCTAGGCAGAGTGTATTTATGTGCCTAGTCCCCAATAAAAACACAGAGTACTGAGTCCCTAATGACCTTCTCTGGCGGACGACACTTCACATGGCTTGCAACAACTTGTTGCCAGAGAAATTAAGCGCATCCTGCGTGACTCCTCGGGGACAGGGCTCCTGGAATCTTATTGCTAGTTTCCTCTGGATTTCACTGTGTTAACCTGTTTCCCTTTGCTGATTTTTCATTGTATCCTTTTGTGGTAATAAATCATAGCAAGGAATATGAATATATGCTGAGTCTCATGGGTCTTCCTAACAAATCACCAGATCTGGAAGTGGTCTTGGGGACCCTGGACACAAAACTGAATATAACTGATTATAGGCTATTGCTCAAAAACATGCTGGGATTGCTGTGTAGCATGTGCTACACAGCACATTTGTATGTCTTCTCTAAAATCCCCAAATTCTGAATTTCAAAACACATCTAACCTGTGATTTTCGATAAAGGAACGTGGAACCATGTTTACAAACAAATAGGCGATAGAATGTGAATTGTTTGCAGAAATAAGGAGTGGAGGGTTTTCACTGATTACTGATCCTTTCCAGGTAGGATAAAGGATGATACCTTAGACCAGGATGATGGCAATAAAGATGATAGTAGCAGTAATAATAATAATAATAATAATAATAGTCATAATAATAGTTAACATTTCTTCACTTCTCATGCTCAGCACCAGGAATTATTTACAACCTCCACCATAATTCTTTGAAGTCAATATTAGCTTTCATTTTTTGTTGAAAATAAACTGAGGCTCAGAGAAGTTTTGCAACTTGACCAACATCAAGAAGTTCACAGTAGTTGGAAACCAGATTCAAACTCAAGTTCATATAGCTAAAGGATTGAGCCCTGTGCAATGCTACAAGAAGGGACTGCTCTGCACATGGCTCATTTTTCTATTTTCTATCATCAGCTCTGTCTCCATTGTGCACAGATTCACTCTGGGATTTTCACTAGTCTGTGCCTCAGACTTATTTACAGAATATCATACAGAACTGTCTGCTTCTCTCAGTTAGCGCTGCTGGTTGGCAGAAGAAAAGGTTATTTTGTGTTCCTTCCGTGAGCTTTTGTTCCTTTACCATTTAATCTGTACCACATATTGATTTTCTTTCATACAGTGATCTTGTATTAAATACTTTTCTGAGTGCAGATAAAGGCGAACTTTATTAGTCTCACTCTATAGTAGAAGAAACCCAGTCACAGAGGAAAGGAAAAAATATAAGGAAGTCAGGATGGAATCTAGAACTTGGATCTCAACAAAGACAAAGACTAGGCAGGCCAAAGAGGTGGGTCTGACATTTGATTTATCTGCATGTAGCATGTACTGAATGTCTCAGGCTCAAAGCTCTCTGAGAAAGCAATACTTGGATGGTCATTTGCAGCCAGTAGCAAAATATGACACAGGACATAAAGGGTAAGGCTCACAGAAGGAAGAACACTCAACCAAGAGTCAAGGGGTGTAGGTCCCACCAATGTACTTCTGCTTCCTTATGGTGCAACATTGAGCACATTGCTTAGCTTTACTGAGCCTCAGTCACCACTGAAAATAAAACAGGATTGTTCAAAATTACCCCCAAAGTTCCCTTTAACTCAAAATTATCTGATCATTCAAAATAAATTTTCTGAGACAAAATAGGTGTCACAAGAGGCATCTAAAGAAAAGAAGAACTATCCTGTCAGTGAAATATTTACCTAAAGAACTATTTCAGGAGTAAGTCAGTATCTATAGTAGGATTCTTAAGGGCTTCCCTCACCCCATGTCCTAAGGCTTGTGTTTACCTTAAAATGTCCTCTCATCTGTATGAGGTTTCAGAGGTTTTGAGAGAACAGTGTCAGAGTCGTAGTGTTCTAGGGTCCAGCAGGTTCTATGTGAATGAATTTAATTTTATCTTTATTTTTTGGTCAATAAATAGTTTTGCCCTTCATATGGAGAAATGGGGTAATATTTCAACATTTAATATTACATGATACTTTTTGTTTTTGTCTTATGATGGTACTGGGGATTATCCCAAAAGACACATGAGGAAATATAGTATAGCTAAGAAAGCTGTGGACTTAGCCAAAAAAAAAAAAAAAAAAAAAAAAGAGGCTGACTCGGATGCTCACACCATTGACTATGTGACATCAGGTGGTAACTTACCTCTCTGGGTGACTGTGCTCCTAAGTGAAGTCAGAGTACAAGGGCCAGTTCTGCCTTTCTCAGTGAGCTACTGAGTTGAATGAAATAGTATGCTACCTGGAACTCACATGTAAGTGTAGCCCACTGGGTGGGTCCCAGGAGATTAAATGTACATGTCTTCCATCAAATGCTGCTCAAAAAAAACTTGTGAGGACAGGAATTATCACCCCATTCATGTCTCTGCGCAGCAGGTTACACGTTTTAGTTTGATCACCAAACTGGAAGCACAAGTCCAGAATAATCAGCCAAGTCATGATTCCAGGAGTTATTAATAAGTTGATGTTAATAATAGCAGGTTAAATGTACTGAATGTTTACGATGAACACTCTGATGCTTAGTATTTTTGCTATGTTAAGTCTTTTAACCTATTATAGTAACCTGTGAAGTAAATACTACTATTATCTGCATTGAACAGATGTTCAATTGTAGGGTACCCAAGATCCAATTCTAGAGTCTATTTTGACATAAAACAGGTAGCCAGTATCATAGCAGAAACAGATAGGGAAAGCAGTCATCTTTAGAAATATGTAGCAAACTTGACACTTAAAGAAAAATTCCAAGCATTGACAGTTTCTACAGCTCTACAAACTGTCCTAATATTAAACAGCTAAATCCCAGGGCAAAGAGAACATAGACAAAAAGGAGAATTTCAGATAGGATGCTAATTTTAGACAGCAGCTATTCTCTTGGTCTTTCTTGTTAAAAGTTATTATTATCTTCTCATTTAGGAGTAAATGCATATCCATATCAGAACTTCACTATATAAAACCATTTTATGGCTGTCAATGGTGTAACAAAATATGTACGGGTCTTAGTGCAGAATGTGGGTTTCGTCCCATTGGTGAATCTTTTAGCTATCTTTGCACAGCTCCTCTTCAAGATCTTCAGCTAAGGTATAAATCAGATGTTGCAAACTTTTTCATAAGGGGGCAGATAGTAAATATGTTCAACTTTCCAGGTCATAGCCTCTCTCACAACTACTCAATCTGCCAGGATAACAAGAAATCACCCATAAGCACTATATGTAAATTGGCATAGCTGCATTGCAACAAAATTTTATTTGCAAAAATAGTCAATAGGTCATTTGCTTACCTCTATTATATGCCTGGGTATTTTTATTAGGTAGTGTGCAACTCATCTCTTTTTATCTGGGACTTTGTCAGGTTTAGCACTTGAAAGGCCTATGTTCCTGAACTCCCTCCTTCCAAACTGGGAAGATGGTTTATCATAGACTATTAGGTGGGTTTTATTTGTAATTTCCAATAGTCTTGAAACATAGAGCACACCAAGCATGATAAGAATCACCCACTCTCCACTAAAATTGCCTTGGCTAAACTTTTATCTGTCAGCATAAAGTTATACATGACAAATACATTCTGTAAACCCTCAAGTGTTATGCACAAACAAGGCAATGGTGCTAGATCACAATTTTCCTTTTCTACATCTGCTTCCATAGAGGGACCTCTCCCTCCCTCTCACAATTGACCCTGTCTTTAGATAAAGCTACGAACTGAATGTTGGAAGGTGTCTGAACATCTCATGAGATTAAAGTCAAGTTATAATAGAATTGTCATTCTTGGACTAATTATTACCATGTTCGAGTGAGCCCCAGAGAGTCCGCTGAATTTCAGTTGATAAACCAAAGAGAGAATATTCAGGGACTGAGGTAGTGCAGCAAAAAGCAACCTCAAACAGAACACTAATTGAATGTTTTCTTGGCAGCTTGAGCTAGCTCCTGTGTGGATTTTCAGAATGAAGTGTTTGGAATTATTGAAACCATCAGCATGTGATTTATCTACTCTCATAAAGGCCCCAGCACAGCCAACCTGCAAAGAATAAGCAGAAGTTCAGGGTACTTAGAATCAGAAAATTGGCACCTACCATTTCTACCCACTGTAGCCTAGGACAAATCCCCGAAGCCTTGAGGACTCCATGTCTTCATCTTCCAAACAGTAATAATACCAAGCACCACATAAAGTTGTGATGAGAGTGAAAGATGTTGGTCCGTGGAATTCGAATTTGCCAGAATACATCTTTGTACAAATGCTTTGACTTTCAATGATGCTACAGCCTCTTGTGAGATTGCAAATCCAGGGGACCTAACCCTGTCTTGGTGAGTCATAAAAGGCATCCTAAAAATAACTACTTTTTCTGTTAAAAGTTAAAGGATGATTAATGTTTATTTAAATAAAGGAAAAGGGAAAAAGAGACACAAGTGAGCTTGAAAGAGGGAAAAGCCATTGTGAAGATAGAGCAGTGAAAGAAAGCTAACACAAGAAAAGAACAGAGAGAGAGAGAGAAAAAAGTTCAATGAAGTGTAAGAAATCACATAAACTGGAGGGGAAGGGACCCATGGGAGAGAATGGAGAGAGCCCTGCCCAGATCGTGCAGAAGAGATTTTTTTAAAAATTCTAATTTTAAAGCATATTGGATGTCAAATGTTAATATTTGCTGCTTCTTAGCCACTCAATATCCATTTACCTTACTTCCAAAAACTGCTTTCAATATTTTTCTGAGATATTGGACTCCTACATCCACATTCATAGACTCTCAGGCCCTGTGCTTCTGATGGCATTGATTCCACCCCTGGCTACAGGGGAGGAGGAGCAGCTTGCACTTTGTTCAGTACTGCCGTTGGATCTGGGCAAGAAGGTCCTGCCCTGCACCCTGTGCCCAGAGGGCCTTGCTTTGCCCTTCTTCCATCATATTCGTCTCCATGGTGTAGAGCACGCACTGGGCCAAGCTGCTGTGCCCAACTGGAGCCCCTACTTCCTGTTATAGTAAATGTTCTAGATCTAGGTGTCTAGGCTTCCAAAATTACCTACCTAAACATCCTCACCTCCTTACAAGCAATGTGGTAGTCTCTTCCCCCTTCTGAAGGCAGATCCTTCAGCTAGCATGCTTATGCTTACACTTGGCTCAGGAGTGGGTAAGAGGTGGTTTTTTGTGGTTGTGTGGACCAAACATGGTTGTACAGGCAGGGGTGTCGACATATGTGCATGTGAGGCCCCTCCTGCTGTAGAGAAGAGCCAGGGAAGGAAAGAGAATGAGTCACGCTTTGTGCTACCTTCCCCTGTGATGCTGCATTCCAGAGAAAGACCCCAAATAGTCTGGGAATGCTAAATGCAAAATGTTATTATGATGATATATTGCCAAGGTAAGAGAACAGAACATATTTTACTTAGCAGATAATTTGGTTTATAACATTAAAATATTTCAACATATGGTATATAGGTCTCCATCTATAATCTTGCTCTGGCCCCCGCTAAGAGTCTGGAGTGGGACTAGCCTGGCCATTCAAAGCAGAACATTACACTGGCCATGGTGACAGGTCAAAGTTTGGCCATGGGCTCCAGGCAAAGATAAAGAGAAACACTGAAGGTTTTGCTGGTCTCCTAGGCAAGACACTATTCCTCTTACCACTTGGCTTGAAGCGGAGAAGATGAGGGTCCCGGAGCAGCAGCATCCCCATCTTGTCACCCTGTGGCATCTGAGAAGGAATCTGAATGATTTATGCAGGAATGGGTTTTGAAAAGTAGAGAAAAAACAAGGCCTAGCCATTGATCTCTTGATTAATTAGTAGTTAAACTCAGATTGATCCTGAACTCTTTCCATTAGGTAATCCAATAAATTTCATGTAAAATGCATCAGTTTGGACTGAGATTTCCATCACTTCTTTCAATCAATGCATAGTAGCAAATAAAAAACATAATAATAGATGATATTTAATCCACCCCTTTTAATCAAACAATTCCATTTCACCCATTCATTATCTCTTACCTCTATCCAGACATTAATTTACTGAGATATTAATGGTCATGCACAGGAGGTAAGATAGCATAATTATTAGAGAGAAGTCAAATAAACCTTAAAAGCTCATGACTTGGTCACACTGAAGCCAACTGGATGTTCTTGTTTGGGATTTAGATCCCTGAAGAAGTGTCCCTGTCCTACATAGTGACAGTTGAGATATCATTTATGGTGCCATGGTAGCATCAGGCATCCTACAACAATTATGTTGATGTCTACTGATGGTGCTGCTGGCAGAGATATCCTGACCAGATGGTCCCTATAGAGGAAACTACCTGGACTGTATTTCCTTTCGTCTGGTCTTTCTCATCTCAGTTCATTCTCTAAGCTTAGTTCTTCAGCTTCCCATCAATTCTGGGAGTTACTGGGTCTCCTCCTAAGACAGCCTTCCTTAGGCGGAATTGGACTTTATTGTATATAACCAGGCATCCTTCCAGACACAGACATCTACTGTATGGGGTGCAAGAGTGTCTTAAAAGGCCATATACGCTAAGGCGCATGGTAGAGGCTAGATAGCAGCATTGGTCTGGGATTGACTGTTGAGTTCAGTTGGGGCTGAAGATAATTTTAAAATTCTTTATATTAAAGAATAGGATTCTGGAAGCCACATTCAAATAAATATTTTCTGTTGATGAAATGATTAAATGACTGCATGTGGTCACCAGAAAAAAAAGTGTCCACTGAGGGTCAGGGTGGAGACCCTGATATCACTAAAATTAAAAAGTTTGTTGGGCATAGGATCTTCAAGGAAGAGAGAGTGAGGCAGCTGCCTTTCATACCGCTGGACAGTATAAACAAAGAAGAAAAGGAGGCTTACACTTCTGAAGTTTTGATTCATACAGTTTATAACCTTTCGGTATTGACTTTTTTCACAGCATAAAATTTTTAGAAATTCATTCATGTTAAGGCATGTATCTATTGTTTATAACCTTTTAGTGCTGAGCAGTAGCATTCCATGTTATGGATGTACCACATATGTGTAATCATTTTTCCACTACAGGATATCTGGATTCTTTCCAGTTTGGGGCTATTAGAGTAAAACTGCTATAGTTATTTACATACAAATTCTCTGTGAATGTAAATTTTTATTTCCCTATGATAAATTCTTAGGAATACAAATATTGGGTCATATAAGAGTTGCAGAATTTTTTTTTTTTTTTGAGACAGAGTTTCGCTCTTGTTGCCCAGGCTGGAGTGTAGTGGCACAATCTTGGCTCACTGCAACCTCTGCCTCCCAGGTTCAAGCAATTCTCCTGCCTCAGCCTCCTGAGTAGCTGGAATTACAGGTATGCACCACCACGCTCGGCTGATTTTGTATTTTTAGTAGAGATGGGGTTTCTCCATGTTGGTCAGGCTGGTCTCGAACTCTTAACCTCAGGTAATCTGCCCGCTTCGGCCTCCCAAAGTGCTGGGATTACAGGCGTGAGTCACTGCGCCGGGCCGCAGATTTTGTTTTTTAAGAAACCATCAAAAAGTGTTTTCCAGGAGAGCAATATCATTTTACATTTCTAGCAGCAGCTTATGGGCGATCCAGTTTCTCTGCATCCTTACTAGCATGTGGTGTTGATGCTATTATTATTACTACTATTTTACTTTTTTTTTTTTTTTTTGAGACGGAGTCTCACTCTGTGGCCCAGGCTGGAGTGCAGTGGTGGGATCTCGGCTCCCTGCAAGCTCCGCCTCCCCGCCAGCTCCGCCTCCCCGCCAGCTCCGCCTCCCCGCCAGCTCCGCCTCCCCGCCAGCTCCGCCTCCCCGCCAGCTCCGCCTCCCCGCAAGCTCCGCCTCCCCGCAAGCTCCGCCTCCCCGCAAGCTCCGCCTCCCGGGTTCACGCCATTCTCCTGCCTCAGCCTCCCAAGTAACTGGGACTACAGGCGCCCGCCACCACGCCCGGCTAATTTTTTGTATTTTTAGTAGAGACGGGGTTTCACCGTGTTAGCCAGGATGGTCTCATCTCCTGACCTCGTGATTCACCCGCCTCAGCCTCCCAAAGTGCTGGGATTACAGGCGTGAGCCACAGCGCCCGGCCTGATGCTATTTTTTATTTTAGACATTCCATTTGGTGTGTAGTAATATCTCACTGTGGCTTTAATACGCATTTTCTTAATGGCTAATGACATTGTTCAATTACTTTGTCAGCTGTATATCCTTTTCATTGAAATGTCTCTTTATGTTTTTTTGCCCAGTTTCTAGTTGGATTGTTTCTTCATTTTACTGCTGAGCTTTGAGAATTCTTTATATATTCCAGATACTAGCTTTTTGTTCAGATATGTGGTATGCAAATACTTTCTCCCACTCTTTCTCTAAGAGGAATGGGATCTTTTGTAGAGTAAAAATTTTCAATTTCAATGAAGTCCAATTTAAAAAGTTTTCCTTTTATAGAACATGCTTATGGTGTTAAGCCTACTAATTTTTTCTTTAGGCCTAGATAACAATGATTTTCTTCTCTGTTGTTTTTTAGTAATTTTATATTTTATATTTAAGTCTGTGATCAATTTTGACGTAAGTTTTATGTAACGTGTGAGGTTTAAACCATGGTTCTTTTTTTTTCCCTTAAGAATGTCCAATTGTTTCATCATGATTTGTTGAACAGGCTGTCCATAAATTTGCTTTTGGACTTTTCTCAGAAATGAATTGAATTTACTTCTGGGTTGTCTATTTTGTTTATTTAATCTACATGTCAGTCCTTTTACTGATGTTATACAGTTTTATCTCATGTTATATACTAAGTCTTGCATTAGATAGACTGCTTTCTCTCACTTTATTCTTCTTTATCAAAATTGCTTTAGCTATTAGTATGTCTGTCCATTTATTTAGGTCTTTCTTTGATTTATTGCATTAGTGTTGTTTTCATTTTTAGTATTCATATCTTGTCCATATTTTGTTAGACTGATACCTAAGAATAGCATTTTTAGATACTGTAAACTACATTGTATTTTTAATTTTGGCATTCATATTTTCATTGCTAGTATGTAGAAATACAATTGATTTTCTTATGTTTTTTGTGTACCCTACAACGCTGCTGAACTCATTAGTTTATAAGTTTCTGTAGTTTTTTATCTATTTTTTCTAAATAGATAGTCATGTCATTTTTAAAGAGAGACAGTTTTATTTCTTCCTTTCTGATCTGTACACTTTTCATTTCCTTTTCTTGATTTATTGAGCTGGATAGAACTTTCAGAACAATGTTGAACAAGAGTGTTGCGAGTTGACATCTTTGTTGTGTTCTCATAGTAAGAGAAAAGCATTTAATCTTTTCTCATTAATTATAATGTTAGCTGTAGGTTTTGTGGTAGATGTTCTTTATCAAGGTAAGAAAGTTTCTACTTCTATTTTTGTGAAGTTTTTTTTTTAAAATCCTGAACAGGTGTTGAATTTTGTTAAGTGATTTTTCTGCATGAAATGATATGATTATATAAATTACTTCTGTAGCTTTTTTATATGCTGGATTATTGTTTTCCATATATTGAGCCAGGCTTGCATCTCTGAAATAAATTCTATTTGGTTACAGTATATGGTTCTTTGTATATATTGTTGAATTCTGTATGCTAATATTTGGTTAATGATTTTGCATCTATGTTTATGAGGAACATCAGTCTATAGTTTTCTTTCTTCTCTCCCTCCCTCCTTTTGTCTCCCTCTTCCCCCGCCCCTCTCTTTTGTTTTACGTTCTGTTTGTCTGGTTTTGGTTTCAGGGTAATACAAGTTTCGAAAAATGAAGGTGCTTCTATTTTCTGGAGAATAGTGTAATAGAATCAAAATTCATTTTCCTTTAAATCTTTGGTAAAATTCTCTGGTAAAACAATCTTGACCACAAGAGATTTTTTTGGGGGAAGTTTTAAAATTATGAACTCAATTTTCTTATTATTTATAAGGCTATTCAAATAATCTATTTCATATTAGGTGAGAAGTGTTCGTTTCTGTAATTTAAGGAATTAAACAATTTTATCTATGTTATTAAATTTATATGGATAGATTTGTTCATAGTATTCATAATCCTTTTGTTTTCTGAAGGCATAGTAATGGTATCCTCTGTTTCATTCCTGATATTGGTAATTTGTGTCTTCTATTTTTTCTTTCTCAGCCTTCCTTAAAGGTTTTTCAATTTTATTGATCTCAAAGAACCAGATATTTGTTTTATTAATTTTCTCTATAATTTTTCTGTTTTCGATTTCATTGATTTCTGCTTTTTATCTTTTTTCCTTTCTTTTCCTTGCTTTGGGTTTAGGTTGATCTTCATTTTCTTTTTTGGTGGTAGTGTTTAGTTTATTAATTTGAGACTTGTTCCTCTTTTCTTGTCTTTGGTCTAAATTGGAAGTTTTTAAAAAACTTTTTGTGGGTACATAGTAGGTGTGTGTTTATATATATATATATGGGGCATATGAGATGTTTTGATACAGGCATGCAATGTGAAATAAGCACATCATGGAAAATGGGGTATCCATCCCCTCAAGCATTTATCCTTTGTGTTACAAACAATCCAAACGTACTTTTTAAGTTACTTACATACAATAATAAGACTCTATTATTGGCTACAGTCACCCTGTTGTTCTATCAAATACTAGGTCTTATTCATTCTTTCTATTTTTTTTGTACCCATTAAGCATCCCCACCTCCTCCCAACCCTCCCACTACCCTTCTCAGCCTCTAATAAACATCCTTCTACCCTCTATGTCCATGAGTTCAATTGATTTAATTTTTAGATTCCCCAAATTAGTGAGAGCATGTGATATTTGTCTTTCTGTGCCTGACTTATTTCACTTAACATAATAATCTCCAGTTCCATCCATGATGTTGCAAACAACTGGATCTCATTCTTTGTTTATGGCTGAATCTCTATTGTGTATATGTACCACATTTTCTTTATCCATTTATCTGTTGATGGACACTTAGATTACTTCCAGATCTTAGCTATTGTAAATAAACAGTGCCACAACAAACATAGGAGTGCAGATATCTCTACAATGTACTGGTTTCCTTTCTTTTCCATATATACCTAGCAGTGGGATTGCTGGATCATATGGTAGCTCAATTTTTAGGTTTTTGAGGAACTTCCATACTGTTCTCTACAGTGGTTGTACTAATTTATGTTCCCATGAACAGTGTACAAGGGTACCCTTTTCTCCACATCTTTGCCAGCATTTGTTATTGCCTGTCTTTTGGATAAAAGTAATTTTAGCTGGGGTGAGATAATATCTCATCGTAGTTTTGATTTGCATTTCTCTGATGCTCAATGATGTTGAGTACCTTTTCATATGCCTGTTTGCCATTTGTATATCTTCTCTTGAGAAATGTCTATTAAAATTTTTGCCTATCTTTTTGATTGGATTATTAGATTTTTTTCTATAGAGTTCTTTGAGCTCCTTAAATATTCTGGTTATTAATCCCCTGTCAAATATTTTCTCCCATTCTGTGGATTGTCTGTTCACTTTGTTGACTGTATCATTTGCTGCGCAGAAGCTTTTTAATTTGATGTGATCCTATTTGTCAATTTTTGCTTTGGCTGCCCATACTTATAGGGTATTGTTCAAGAAATCTTTGCCCAGACCAATGTCCTGGAGACTTTTCCCAATGTTTTCCTGTAGTATTTTTGAGGTCTTAAATATAAGTCTTTAATCCATTTTGACTTGATTTTTGCACATGACGATAGGTAGAGTCTAGTTCATTCTTCTGAATATGGATATCCAGTTTTCCCAGCATCATTTATTGAAGAGACTGTCTTTTCCTTAGTGTGTGCTTTTGGCACCTTTGTCAAAAATGAGTTCACTGTAGGTTTATGAATTTGTTTCTGGATTCTCTATTCTGTTCCATTGGTCTATGTGTCTGTTGTTATGCCAGTACAATGTTCTTTTGGTTATTATAGCTCTGTAGTATAATCTGAAGTAACATAATGTGATTCCTCCAATTTGTTTCTTTTTTCTTAGGATAGCTTTGGCTATTCTAGGTCTTTTGTGCTTTGATATAAATTTTAGGATTTTTAAAAATATTTCTGTAAAGAATATCATTGGTATTTTGATAGGGATTGCATTGAATCTGTAGGTTGCTTTCGGTAGTATGGATATTTTAACAATATTGATTCTTTCAATCCACGAACATTAATTATTTTTCTATTTTTTGGTGTCCCCTCCTCTTCAATTTCTTTCATCAATGTTTTATCCTTTTCATTATAGAGATCATTATAATTTTTTCATTATATTTTTCATTATAATTTTTCATTATATAGATCATTATAATTTTTGCTTCAACTCTGATTAAAAATCAAGAGAAGGAAAGGCTATGTATTTACCCATATTTTTTGCTTACTCTATCCTTTCTTTTCCTGATATTCCAAGGTTTCTTTTTTCATTATTTCCTTATATTTGGAGGACAGCCCTTGCCATTCTTTTAGGATAGGTCAGCTGGTGACTACTTCTCTTAGTTTTCCTTATTCTGAGAATTTTTATTTCCCCTCCATTCCTAGAGGTTATTTTCACTGGTGTAGATAGAATTCTGTTAAACCTATCCATGGAGGTGCTTTTTAAATTTGTTTTGTGGGGTGTTTTTGGTTTTGGTGTTTTTGTTTTTGCTTTTTGTTTGTTTGTTTGTTTTGTTTTGTTTTTGCTATTGTATTTTTCACCTCAATTTTTTTTTTTTTTGAGATGGAGTCTTGCTCTATTGTCCAGACTGAAGTGCAGTGGTACAATTTGGGCTCACTACAACTGCCACCTCTTGGGTCAGTGATTGTCCTGCCTCAGCCTCCTGAGTACCTGGAACTACAGGCCCCTGCCACCATGCCTGGCTAATTTGTATATTTTTGGTAGAGACAGGGTTTCACCATGTTGGCCAGGCTGGTCTCGAACTCCTGACCTCAAGTGATCTGCCCACTTTGGCCTCCCAAAGTGCTGGGATTACAGATAGGAGTCACTGCACACAGCCATAAAAGTCTTCATTTGGGCCAGGCGCGGTGGCTCACGCCTGTAATCCCAGCACTTTGGGAGGCCAAGGCGGGTGGATCACGAGGTCAGGAGGTCGAGACCATCTTGGCTAACACAGTGAAACCCCATCTCTACTAAAAAAACACAAAAAAATTAGCCGGGCTTGGTGGCACACGCCTGTAGTCCCACCTACTCAGGAGGCTGAGGCAGGAGAATGGCATGAACCCCGGAGGTGGAGCTTGCAGTGAGCCGAGATCGCACCACTGCGCTCCAGCCTGGGCGACAGAGTGAGACTCCAACTAAAAAAAAAAAAACAGTCTTCATTTGGTTCTTATTTGTATCTTCCATTTTTTGCTGAGATTTTCTAATCTTGTATCTGATTCAACTGTATTCATAATTGCTCATTGAAGCAATTGTGCGATGGCTGCTTTAGATTCTTCATCAGATAATTCTGATTTTTCTATCACCTCTGTGTTGACATCTATTGATCGTCCTTTATCATTCTGTTTGAGATCTTCCTGGTTCTAGGTGAGATAATTGATTTTCGGTTGAACCTGGACATTTAGGTTCTATATGTTTTGAGACTCTGGATGCCATTTAAGCTTCTGTTTTGGCTGGCTTCCTCTAACACCACTCTGGTGAGAAACAGGGGACTGTAGTAAGCGGTAAAAGTCCAGTTCCCTACTAGGCCTAGGTTGTTACCCTAGCAGAGAATATCTTTATCACTGATGGGCAGAGGTGGGAATTCCGGCTCCATACTAGGCCTTCACTGTTACATCCCCGGCTAAGAGAGGTAGGAATGCCTCAACACTGCTCACCAGATAACCTTCACTGATGCCACAGGGCAGGGAGCGGCCTCCTTAACAATGAGCGATGCTGAAAGTCCCGACTGTAAGTCTTCTCTGATATCACCTCTGCTGGCAGGGTGAAAACAGTTTCCCTGTGTGGTCTCCACTTTTACTGCAGGAAGAGGGGACATCTTATTACCACCTGCAGGGATGAAATTAATTCTCAGTTTTCTATTCTATCTTCTGTAACCTCACCCTGTGGTACAGAAGTGAGATATCTCCTTACAGCCTGGCAAGGGTAAAGTCTAGGGTCCCCATCTGGTCTCGGCTGTTATGGGGGGTAGGATAGGGCTATGGTTCTTTCTGTGGCATTCTGCCAGAGTAGTTATTGTCTACACGTTTTCTGTCTTACTAGGTTTTCCTTTTTCTAGTTCTTTGGCTAAGAAGACCAAGCTATTTGTTGGAACTCTTTTTTTTTTTTTTTTTTTTTTTTTGGTCTGTGCCCATTGGAGTCCAGATCCTTCTGCTCCAATCTTAAGAAATATGAGGCAAAGAGAAAATCCAAGGAACTCACCCTTGTGTCATTCCTTAGGTCCTGAGATCCCTAGTCAGTCTTTCTTCTTCTCTTTAGGTTTCAGAGTCTTACTGTTTGTTTTATATGATGATGTCCAGAATTTTAGTAAAAAATTAAAAATGTATATATTAAATATATACAATATGTTTTGGGATACATATAATGGTGAGCTGAATACTACATTCAAGTTAATTAACATGTCCATCTCTTCACAGTTAACGTTTTGTGTGTGTGTGTGTGTGTGTGTAGTAAGAGCATATAAGATCTCTCTTAGCACATTTCAAGTATATGAGTATATATTAATAATACAATGTAGTCCCCATACTGTACATTAGATCTCTAGAACCTATTTATCCTACATAACTGAAACTATGATAGACTTTGACCAACACCTTCCCATTTCTGCTACACTCTGCCTGTGATAATCAGTATTCTACTCTGTTTTTATTAATTGAACATTTTCAGATTCAATTATTTTAGATGTGAGATTATGCATTATTTCTCTTTCTGTGTCTGGCTTGCTTCACTTAGCATAGTGTCATCCAGATTTATCTGTGTTATTTCAAATGGCAGGATTTTCTTTTCGTTTAAAACTAAGTAATATTCCCTTGTATGTGTACATATATATTATATTTCTTTTTCCTTTCATCTGTCAGTGGAAACTTAGGTTGTTTTCATATTTTGGCTGTTTGGAGTAAAGCTGCAATGAATATGGAAGTGCAGAGATCTCTTCAAGATACTGATTTCATTTCCTTTGGATCGATAGCCGGCAGTGGGACTGCTGAATCAAATGGTAGTTCTAGTTTTAATTTTGTGAGGGACCTCCATAGTGTTTCCCATAGTGATTATACCAATTTATATTCCCACCAACAGTATACAGGGGTTCCCTTTTACCCACATCTTTACAAACATCTATCTTTCGTCTTTCTGGTAATTGCCATTTTAATAGGTGTGAGCTGACATTTTTATTCTGATTTTAATTTGCATTTCCCTGATGATTAGTGATATTAAGCACTTTTTCACATACCCATTGGCCATTTGCATGTCAACTTTGGAAAAATATCTGTTAAAGTCCTTTGTTCATTTTAAAATCATATTATTTGTATTTTGCTATTGAGCTATATAAGTTTCTTACAGATCTTGCATATTAACCCCTTATTAGATATACATTTTCCAAATATTTTCTCCCAATTCATCCCAATCCAGGTTGCTTTTTCATTTTGTTGATTGCTTCCTTTGCTACACAGAAGCTTTTTAGTTTGGTGTGATCCAACTGGTTTATTTTTGCTTTTGTTGCCTGTGCTTTTGGTGTTATAGCCAAAAAAAATCATAGCCAAGAACAATGCCAAACAGTTTTTCCTCTTGTCTTTTTCAAGTTTTATGATATCACATCTTACAATTCTTTAACTCATTTGGAGTACATTTTTGTGTATGGTATAAAATAAGTGTTAAAAGTAATTGTTTTGTTTGAGGATATCCTGTTTTTCTAGTTTTATTTATTTATTGTATTTTAATTTTTTGAGATGGAGTCTCACTCTGTCACCCAGGATGGAGTGCAGTGGCATGATCTCGGCTCACGGCAACCTCCGCCTCCCGGGTTCAAGCAATTCTCCTGCCTCAGCCTCCGGAGTAGCTGGGACTACAGGCATGTGCCACCACGCCTGGCTAATTTTTTTGTATTTTTAGTAGAGACGGGGTTTTACCATGTTAGCCAGGATGGTCTCGACCTCCTGGCCTCGTGATCCACCCACCTTGGCCTCCCAAAGTGCTGGGATTACAGGCGTGAGCCACCACACCCAGCCCAGTATCATTTATTGAAAAAAACTGTCCTTTCCTTTTTGTATATTGGCTTAAAGCCCAGAACCTCTGAACACGACCTGATATAGGAAAAGAATCTTTGTAGGTAAAATTCAGTATCTTGAGATGAGCTCATCCTGGATTTAAAGTGGTCTCTGAATCCAATGATAGTTGTCCTTATAAGAAAACAGGACTGAGAGGGGAAGGCAATGTGAAAATGGAGGCTGAGATTGAAGTGCTGCCAGTATAAGCCAAGGGAGGCCAAGGATTGCCAACAGCCAGAAGCTTGGAGAAATGCATGAAGCGAATTCTCTCTTGGAGCCTTCACTAGGAGTCAGCCCTGCTAATGCCTTGAGAAACATTTGGCCTCCAGGACTCTGAGAAAATAAATTACTGTTGTTTTAAGCTATTGAGTTTTTGGTGATTTATTATGGCATCCTGGGACATAAATACAACTTCCTAATTTGAATGAGGCCCAAAACAAAAGAAGGATCCCTAGATGGTCCAGGTTGCAGTTCAGGCATATCCAATGAGTGCTACTTTAAGTTTTGGGGGTAGATCAAGATACTATATGAATAAAACTATGATAAACCCCAATAGGAGAATCTCAGACTACTGGGGTTTTAAGAAAAGTTATGCCTTCTTCAGTAAGAACTTATTCTTATTTGTAGAAAAGAGTTTATGGTTTAATTATCAGCCTTGATAAAAACTCCTGGTGATGGAAAATTGGATGATCATAGGATCCGAGTTACCTATTGTCTTAGTCCATTGTGTGCTGCTATAACAGAATAGCTGAGACTGCATAATTTATAAAGCATAGAAATGTTATTTCTCACAATTCTGGTGACTGGAAAGTTCAAAACTGATGGAAGTGAGGGACTTCTTGTTATGTCGTAACATGGCAAAAAACATCAAATGGCAGAGACGCAAACAAAGACAGGGAGATTGTGTTAGTTTTCACACTTTTATAAAGAACTACCTAAGACTGGGTAAATTATAGAGGAAAGAGGTTTAATTGACTCACAGTTCTTCATGACTGGGGAGGCCTCAGGAAACTTGCAATTATGGAAGAAAAGGGAGTAGGCACGTTTTACATGGTGGCAGGCAAGAGAGAATGTGTGAAGGAGAAACTGTCAAACACTTATAAAACCACCAGATCTCCTGAGAACTCACTCACTATCACGAGAACAGCATGGGGGAAACTGCCCCGATTATCTAATCACCTCCCTCCCTCGTCACCCGGGGATTACAGGTTCCTATTCTGACATGTGAGGATTACAATTTGAGATGAGATTTGGATGGGGACATAGAACTAAACCATAGCAGAGGTAAAGAGAGAGAGAGAGAGAGAAAGAACTTCAAACATGTCCTTTCATAAAAATCCCACTTCCTGGATACCAGCATTAATCCATTCAGGGGATCAGAGCCCTCATGATCTAATTACCTGTTAAAGGGCCCACCTTCCAACACTTCTGCACTGGGATCATGTTTCTAAAACATAAACTTTGGGGAATATATTCCAATCATAGGACCCATTATGAACTGCATGTCTAATCCATGTAGCAAAACGTCATGAGGAAGTGGTGTATAGATATGAGGCCTGCACAAGCCCTAAAGGCACAAATAAATGACATCAACACATGACTCGCATTTGTTGCATGCCTACTCCCACCAACTGTATCATGAAAGATTATCTATTACACTCTGTATGCCAAGAGAGCAAGTGGCTTCTTCAGATTGCTAAATGTTTCCATCCAAGACTGTGATAGAGTCATGGAAATAAATCCTAATTCAGTCCAACCTGAAAGGGCAGGAAAAAGGAGGTATCCTCCTGAGTCACTGGGGAAAAGTCCATGATATTGTTCTTGATTATAAAGTGGATTATGATAAAGATGCCAGAAAAAATGCTGAAAGAAATTCAACAAAGATCCCAGAGAAATGCAGAACATCAGACTGTAAGTGAAAAATATGATGAGGGAAAGAGATCAA
The DNA here is from genome assembly GCF_029289425.2 of Pan paniscus. NCBI lineage: Eukaryota > Metazoa > Chordata > Mammalia > Primates > Hominidae > Pan > Pan paniscus. The sequence goes on along the minus strand of NC_073265.2, from coordinate 83,713,836 downwards.
AGGAAGGGGAGAAAGGGTGAAGAAGGCTTGAAAACAAAGTGAAAGGGCCCAATGGGAGCAAGAAAACAGATGACTTTCCAGAGCTCAGTTAACTTTATCTAGGTGGCTTTCCTGGGGAATGCCTGGTCATTTTTCTGAAGGAATTCCTGAAATAGGAGGGGGCATGGTAGAAATGATAGGAGTGTCTGAGCTTAATGACAACTTGGTGATGCTGAAGTTCTCAAAGCTACATAGTCTCCAGAAGTTATGGTGGCTTTCTAGCATATGGCACAGAACCTAACAGGTAAGTTGAAGTAACAGAACAATCCAACATTTACCATGGTGTTTAATACTGGTACTCCAACCAGATCCCCATGGATTCCCCTTGTTCTATTTTTAGGGCCCCAGAACTTTGAGGAACTTTTGGTCTTAAGAGCCAGCGTATGCTGTTCTTATTGTAGAGGACTGTTCATGGCAGAGTCTGAGAATTTACTTTCTCCTAAACCAATGATGGGTTTGGAAGTTTGATAATCCTGTAACCCTTACCAAGGGACAGCACAGTGGTGAGTTCAACAGACACTCCTGTGGGAGAAACTGAAGCAACTCCCTGAAAACCTTGACCTGAAATCTTGCTCCTGCTTGGCTTCCCCATTCTTTCACAGGTTTCCCTTGGGATTTCTTTATTGTAGTTTACCTGTACAACACTCCCCATCCTTTTTTTTTTTTTTTTTTTTTTAAGACAGAGTCTTGCTCTGTCACCCAGGCTGGAGTGCAGTGGTGCGATCTTGGCTCACTGCAAGCTCCGCCTCCCGGGTTCACGCCATTCTCCTACCTCAGCCTCCAGAGTAGCTGGGACTACAGGCGCCCGCCACCGCAACCGACTAATTTTTTTTGTATTTTTAGTAGAGACGGGGTTTCACCATGTTAGCCAGGATGGTCTCGATCTTCTGACCTCGTCATCCGCCCGCCTTGGCCTCCCAAAGTGCTGGGATTACAGGCGTGAGCCACTGCGCCCGGCCACACCCCACATCTTAAAGTCTGCTTTGGGGGCAGTTGGCTTCTAACACTAATCAAGCTCATCAGTAAATAAACTTCCAAATTTAACTATCTAATAGGGCTTTCTCTGGCTTAGAGATGGCCGCCTTCTTGCTGTGTTCTCACATGGTCTGTCTTCTCTGCATGCCTGCATCCTGGTGCCTTTTTGTGTGTCCAAATTTCTTTTAAGGGCATCAGTCAGATTGAAGTAGGACCTACCCCAAAGGCCTCATTTTAATTTAATTACCACGTTGGAGGACCTGTCTCCACATACAGTCACATTCTGAGAGACTGGCTGTTAGGGCTTCAACATAGGAGTTGGTAGGGGACACAATTCAGCCCTTGAGAGTTGCATATGGGATAAGAATTTCAAGTGTGAAATAGTTCATGCTCCAGTTTGAATAGGAAATGATTTAATCAGAAAGAGGCAAATATTACTCATTATTTACACAAATAAAGTTAGTGTTTGGTTAAAAGCTACTGAGGTATTTTGATTTGTTTTTAAACTGTCATTTGTTTAAAAAGATTTATTTTGATAAGATGTTTGGAGCCACTTGTATAGGATTTGGTAGGGACTTGAATTGCCTGGTAGGGAAATAGCTATCTTTTTATAATCTTATATAACATAAGCCCCTGTGAAAAAATTAAAAATAGACTGGCTGAAGAGAATTAAAATCTTGCAATGTAATGAAGAGCATCATTGTGTAATTGTACAAGAGGGTTGATTTATCATCAGGTAATCTCATTTCTGCTTTTGTCCAATATATAACTGAAATATTTTTTAAACATAAAGTTAGTAAAAGACAGTTGAAAGGATATTGCAACTATACACATACAGGACTGGCCGGGAGCAGTGGCTCAGGCCTGTAATCCCAGCACTTTGGGAGTCTGAGGCGAGCAGATCACCTAGATCGGGAGTTGAGACCAGCCTGGCCAATATGGTGAAACCCCGTCTCTACTAAAAATTCAAAAAATTAGCCAGACATGGTGGTGTGTGCCTGTAATCCCAGCTACTTGGGAGGCTGAGGCAGGAGAATCGCTTGAACCTGGGAGGTGGAGGATGCAGTGAGCTGAGCTCGAACCACTGTACTCCAGCCTGGGCACAACAGAGCGAGACTTCATCTCAAAACAAAACAAAGAAACAAAAAACAGGACCACCAAAGGCTGAAATACTCATGTATGACATTTTGGGTCACCCCACTGATTAAGCACTCCAACTGCTGAAGTGCTGGCAGGAGGCAAAGTAGCCATGGAGTGAGCCATAGAGTCAGTAAGCCATCAATATCATGCACAGGCATGGGACCTGTGCAAAGAAGATGACTAAAGCCATTACTCAGAATTTCCTTCCTTTTTGTGGCATGTAAATATTTTAACTAACTTCCCTATTTGTGTGGCTTTCCACAAAGATTGCATATGCATTGGTATCATCTAACTTTGTAATTATTTTGTGGTTTGAAATAGAGTAGAATTGCCACAAAACTGAAAAAAGAAATAGACGTTAGTCAGAGGTCTTAGGGTTGAAACTTGAAGAAAGTGGAGAGAGTATAGTGGCTTCCTTTTGGAAGTGGAATATGTTCAGTAGAATAAGGGTGAGCTTGTTTATCTTTGGTAGGAGCTTTTTATTGTGTGTTATGTTTTGTTTATGTCTAGACAATGGTGGGGGATGGTGTGGTGGGTACGCATGTTTTATTCTAGCAACTCATGATCATAAGAGCCTTACTTTTTGAAGGAATTCCTGCATTGTGTGTCCTGGTGGGACACTGTGACTTGGCTGTCTCCCAAAGCAGGAGAGCAGGTACTCCTGAAAGTTACGGTGTGGAGGAGTGGGAAGGTGATGAAGGTTTGGCTGGTAAGACATGCACAGCCAAGCTTTTGAATCTTGGGGAGCGGTTGACAGATTCACAGCTTAAAGTTGTCACCAGCAGTAGCCTAAAGACACCAGTGTTATCAGCTTTAGTGTCCAGTGGCAATAGTACCAGTGCCCATGACTTAACCTCAGTTCATCCCGTGGTTTGAACTTGCCTGTGTTTTTGGATCCCAGTCTTTGTTGGTTTAGCTCTGATTATCTGGTCTTCTGTGAATTTTGAGAGTTAACCCAAGACCCTCCAAATACATTCCTTTTTGCTTGAGTTAACCAAATTCTTTTGCTGTGGTTTGCAGTATTACATTCTGATTAATAAACTCTATTTCTACATTCATTCTCTCATTTTTCCCTCCTAATTTTCCAAGGCTAATTCTGCCTTTTCTGAAATGTTCCCACTTTGGGTATCGTTTTTCCCGTACATATCTGCAGTACAGAACACCACTAACCAACACCCACTACCAGCACTTTCTTCTGCCCTCTGCTACAGGGCATTCTCCTGGCCCACCAGCTCTTTATTCTCTTACGCCTCCATCTTTTTTTTTTTTTTTTTTTGGAGACGGAGTCTCGCTCTGTCGCCCAGGCTGGAGCGCAGTGGCACGATCTCGGCTCACTGCAAGCTCTGCCCCCTGGGTTCATGCCATTCTCCTGCCACCACGCCTGGCTAATTTTTTGTATTTTTAGTAGAGACGGAGTTTCACCATGTTAGTCAGGATGGTCTCCATCTCTGGGCCTCATCATCCACCCGCCTCGACCTCCCAAAGTGCTGGGATTGCAGGCGTGAGCCACCGCGCCCGGCCACGCCTCCATCTTATTCCTCTTTCCTGTTTACATCCCTCTCTGGGTCTCTTCTTCCTTATTCACAAACTTCCTTTTTCACTAAACTGTAACACCTAATGCACCAAATGCAATGACTTTGACTAACTGTAGCTATACCCCAAGAACGACTGCTCTTCTCTCTCTTAAAGCACTCTAACATAATTTATCATCTTAACAATTTTAAATTGTGCAATTTGGTAGTGTTAACTGTATTCACATAGCTATGCAATAGATGTCCAGAAATTTTAATTGTGCACTGAAACTTTAGACTCACTGAAGAAAACCTCCCTGCTTTCTGCCCCCTAGCAACCACAGTTTTACTTTCTATGAGTTTGGCTTTTCATATACCTCATATAAGTAGAATCACACATTATTTGTCTTTTTGTGACTGGTTTATTTCACTTAGCGTAATGTCCTCAAGGGTCAACCATGTTGTAGCACGTGACAAGTTTCTCTTCCTTTTTAAGGCTGAATTATATTCCATTGTATGTAAAGAACGCATTTTCTTTATTTGTCCATCCATGAACATTTTGGTTGCTTCCAAATGTTGACTGTTGTGAATGGTGCTGTTATGAACGTAGGTGTGCAAAGATCTCTTGAAGCTCCTGCTCTTAATTTTTCAGACATATATTCAGAAATGGCATTACTGGATCATATGGTAATTCTATTCTTATGTTTTTGAGGAAACTTCATACTGTTTTCTGTAGTAGGTGCACCATTTTACACTCCCACTAAGGAGTGTCCAAGGTCTCCAATTTCTTTACATCCTTGCCAGTACTTGTTTTCTGCTTTTGTTTTTGTTTTTTAAATCATAGTCATCCTAATGGGTGTGAGATGGTATCTCACTGTGGTTTTGATTTGCATTTCTCTGTTGTTTAGTGATATTAAACATCTTTTCATGTGTTTATTGGCCAACTGGAGAAGTGTCTAGCTGAGTTCTTTGCCCATTTTTGAACTGGGTTATTTGTTTTTAATTGTTGAGTTGTAAGAAGTCTACCTATATTCTGGATAAGAACTTATCAGATAGATGATTTGCGGATATTTTCTCCCATTCCATAGGTTGCCTTTTCACTGTTGACTTTTTCGATGCCAAATAGTTTGTAGCTTTTATATAGTCTCATTTGTCTGTTTTGTTTTTGTTTCCTGTACTTTTGGTGTCATATTCAAGAAATGAATGCCAATGCCAATGTCATGAAGCCTTTCCCCTATGTTTTCTTTGCGGAGTTTTAAAGTTTTAAGTCTTACTTTTAGGCCTTTGATTCACTTTGAGTTAGCTTTAGTATATTGTTTAAGGTAAGAATCCAATTTCATTCTTTTGAATGTGGATATCTAGTTTTCCCAATACCATTTATTCAGGAAGCTCTCCTTTCCCTATTGTGTGACCGTGACTCCCTTGTTGACAATAATTTTACCATGTAAGCAAGAGTTTATTTCTGGGCTGCCTATTCTGTTTTATTGGTCTATATGTTTCTCTTTATGCTATTACCATGCTGTTTTGATTACTGTAGATTTGTATTATGTTTTGAATTCAGGAAGTATGAGAACTCCAACTTTGGTCTTCTTTTTAAAGATTGTTTTGACTATTCAGAGTCTTCTGAGATTCCCTATCAATTTCAGGATGGGTTTTCTCTATTTCTACAAAAATTGCCATTGAGATTTTGATAGGGATTGCAATGAATCTATAGATTTTTTGGGTACTATGAATATTGTTATAGAATTAAGTTTTTCAATCATGAGCATAGGATGTCTTTCCATTTATTTTTATCTTCTTTGATTTTTTCAATAATGTTTTATAATTTTCAGTGTACAAGATTTTTGCCTCCTTATGTTTATCCGTTAATTCCAATATTTCCAGCATAAAGAAAAGATAAATATTTATGGTGATGGATATCCCAATTACCCTAGGATTATATGAATGTATCAAATTATCACAGGTGCCCCCAAAATATGTACATCTGTTATGTATCACTAAAAAATAAAATAAAATAAATTTAAAAAATGAAAAACAAAACAACACAACAAAACCTTATTCCTAAGTATTTTATTCTTCTTTTTTTACATATTTATAATACTTTCAGCTCTTAAAAAATGTTCCCCAGTTTATTAAGTTATAATTGACAAAGAAAAATTTGTGTATTTGTGGTGTGCACTGTGATGTTATGGTATATTTATACATTATTAAATGATTAAATCATACTAATTAACTATAATCTCACAGGCATATATATTTTTGTGGTAAGAACAGGTAAGATTTAAACTCTTAGCAATTCAAGTATTTATTAGGTTGATGCAAAAGTAATTGTGGTTTTTGCAAATACTTTTTTTTTTTTTTTAATGGAGTCTCGCTCTGTTGCCAGGCTGCAGTGCAGTGGTGCATTGGCAAAAAACACAATGACTTTTGCACCAACTTAATAATACATTATTATTAACTGTAGTGGCCATGCTTTACAATAGAACACTCCATCCTTCAGCAGCAGGATACTATTCTTTTCAAGTACACATGGAACATTCTCCAGGATAGACCATATGTTAGGACACAAAATAAGTTTTAACAAATTCAAGAAGGTTGAAATCATACCAAGTATCTTTTCCAATCACAGTGGTATAAAACTATAAACCAATCACAGGAGGAAAATGGGAAAACACACAAATAGGTAGAAATTAAACAACATACTTCTGAGCAACCAAAGGGTCAAAGAAGAAATCAAAAGGAAAATTAAAAAATATCTTGAGACAATTGAAAATGGAAACACGACTTAGGGGATGCAGCAAAAGTAGACCTAAGAGGGAAGTTAATAATGGTAAGCACCTTCATTATTCTACATTATCCTTTTTGATGGTATTGTAAAAGGGATTGTTGATTTAATTTCCTTCTGGAGTTTTCTATTGTTAGTGTAGAGAAACACTGAGTTTTGAGTGTTGGTTTTGTATCCTGCGACATTACTGGATTCGTTTATTCTAAAATTGTTTTTGTGGACCAAACTTTTACCTTCTTCAATGAACCTTCTGCCCTTTATCCTCAGGTTCTGATTTATTCTTTGCTTTCTTGTTTACTATTTTTGAATCTAACAATGACTTGACAATTGAGTTAAAATTAGGAAATTGGGCCGGGCGCGGTGGCTCACGCCTGTAATCCCAGCACTTTGGGAGGCCGAGGCGGGCGGATCACGAGGTCAGGAGATCGAGACCATCCCGGCTAAAACGGTGAAACCCCGTCTCTACTAAAAATACAAAAAATTAGCCGGGCGTAGTGGCGGGCGCCTGTAGTCCCAGCTACTCGGGAGGCTGAGGCAGGAGAATGGCGTGAACCCGGGAGGCGGAGCTTGCAGTGAGCCGAGATCCCGCCACTGCACTCCAGCCTGGGCGACAGAGCGAGACTCCGTCTCAAAAAAAAAAAAAAAAAAAAAAAAAAAAATTAGGAAATTGGAGTTGGTGATTGTTTGAAAGAAAGTTTATAGAGATTCATCTTCCTAGAAATATGTCCCTAAAAGCCTTTCCTTCCCTGAGTATTTTGTAATTGGCCCTCCTGATGGGGAGGATGAAAGACAGAAACATAAGGAAAGGAATAGAATAAGGGTTGCGAACAATTCTAGGGGAAAAGGACTATTAAAAAAATACATATAGGGCTGGGTGCAGTGGCTCATGCCTGTAATCCCAGAACTTTGAGAGGCCAACGTGGGTGGATCTGTTGAGGTCAGGAGTTTGAGGCTAGTCTGGCCAACATGGTGAAATCTTGTCTCTACTACAAATACAAAAATTAGCCAGGCGTGGTGGTGCACACTTGTAGTCCCAGCTACTCAGGAGGCTGAGGCAGGAGAATTGCTTGAACTCGGGAGGCGGAGGTGGCAGTGAGCCCAGATCGCACCACTCCAGCCTGGGTGACAGAGCAAGACTCTGTCTAAAAATCAAAAAGAAAACAATTGGGTAATTAGGCTAGGGGATGCTTTTGAAAGCATAGTCTCAGTTGTGACCTAACGGACTCAATGACTTTGTTCACTAACACATTCTGCCTTTCATAGCCTCATCCCAGTGATTCCTTCTGAATTACTAAAAGTGATTATTTGTAACTCTATTTTAAAATAAGATTTCATTGATTTAAGCATTGAACTAATTATCCTTAAATAATATATCTGTTGCACAGGCAGGTAGAGGAGAGTTCTCATTATTCCTGGTCATCACCATGCTTCCATCCTATTCTATGCCTTTATTACAACACTGCCCTATCTAGGATGAAATTTATCTTCCTGACCATGAAAATTTCTCCTGAGACTGATGTGATTGCTGAAGACATGCTTGCTGACCATGACCTATGGAGAGTTTTTTAAAAAATAGTTTAATGTATTTTAATAGCAAACTTACAGAAACAACACAGAAGAAAGACAACATTAAAAAACATGTACTGCGTGTAGGACAATTCAGTGAGAAAAGTCTAGTGAATGGATGGTATCTGTTGTTTGATAAAAATGCTACAAACACCATTTAGTTGCTGTCAATAAAACATGTACTTATTTTTTTAAAAAATCCAAATGCTAGCATTGTTCAGAAAAAAATTAACAGGTTTCTTAATTGTTATAAAGTTTAACCACTGAAACTTGTTCACTGAAAGGTTTGACTTGCATTAATGCTTTATGTAGGGACATAAATGCAGGGCATTTATACTAACAGTTCACACACAGATGAAAACAGAAAAAAAGTGTCAATATCTGGTTTCTGTCCTCCATTTTTTCACTGGCAGTCATATACTTAGTTACCTTTTGACCCCATGGAAAAAAAAATATCTAACATTCAGAACCACCAATAACAAGAAGAAGAGAATTTTTATCAGAATGAAATGTTTCCATCATAGAGGATTCTTAAGGACCTTCTCTACGTATGAGATGTGCTAGCTGGATGTCTTTTGGCATAATTGTTACACATTTGGCGTGGATAGTGCACAAGTTGGTGTCTTCAGAAAGGCCAACCAGATAGCCCTCACTCACTTGCCTCCTGCAAAGCAACAATAGCTGCGCTCTAAAAGCGCAGATGTTTTCAAGTCCTGAGCAATTACGTGAATCAGATGCTGGAAGGAAAGTTTGCAAATCAGAAGTTTGGAGGACTTCTGATAAGGTCTGATATCATGGAGTGTCACAGTAACCGGGCCTGTAATTATGAGTTTTCTTCACCCTTCCAGGAGAGGGCGCACTACTGCAAGCAGCTTCCACAGCCGGTTGCTTCCTGGGGGCTTTGTCACTGGTTGATCTGTGGGCAGTCGTCTTTGTACCAGCCACGGTCTTAAAAACCTCCTTACTTATCCCCTTCTCCTTCAGCTGGGGCTCAGCGAGCTACAGGTGCTGCTGGCATTAGAGATTTTATGATTGAGGTGTACTGTTTTGAAAATAGAATCTCAGGTTTGCTTTGTCAGATAGGCCATATCTATTTAATCTGGTTGTAGAATCCATACCCATTCTTCAACATAGTTTAGAACTAGTTATTAACAGAGGTACGCAGGTAAAAAGATCTTTCTGTCAGTGCCCTTAAGAGGAAACGTGTACACACACACGCGCGCGCGCGTGCACACACACACACACACACACACACACACACGAGATACAGTTTAGTTCATGGAGGCCTGCGCTGGCCACCTCCTGTCTTATTGCCTTTGGTAATGCAATCATAACATCTAAACTTAGCTACTGCACTGATTTATGTATTGTAGATATGGTTCTTCTTGATGGTGAGCAAGCAGGGGCCCTGGCTTGATTAAGAGGAAAGCAGAGGCCTTACCTATCTCTTTCACCGCTCTGCCTCCCAAAGCCTAGCACAGGGCCTGGTAAAACTTTAGTAATATTCATAGACTCAGAATGACAACGTGAATAATGACTCTAAGAATTCAGACCATAGGTTTAGAACCAAGGGTGTGAGTTTAAGAGTTTTACCATCTTAGAATAAAACTTCCTCTCCAATCCTGTGAGTGTTGAAATCATACCCCTTTTTAAAGCCTTGGGGGGAAAAAAAAGAGAGAAAGCCCTTATGTGTATACCACTCCAAATGAGCAGGAAACAGCATCATTATTTAATGTGTGTATTAGCCTGTTCTCACACTGCTAATAAAGACATACCTGAGACTGGGTAATTTATAAAGGAAGGAGGTTTAATGGAGTCAGTGCCACATGGCTGGGGAGGCCTCACAATCATGAGAGAAGGTAGAGGAGGAGCAAAGTCAGATCTTACATGGTGGCAAGCAAAAAAAGAGAGCATGTGCATGGGAACTCCCCTGTATAAAACCATCAGATCTCGTGAGACTTATTCACTATCACGAGAACAGCACAGGAAAGACCCATCCCCCCATTATTCAATCACCCCCCACAACAAGTGGGAATTATGGGAGCTAAAATTCAAGATGAGATTTGGGTGGGGACACAGCCAAACCATATCAGTGTGCTCAAAGTAACAACATTTCTTTAGGAACTAGCCAGGAACTTTCAAGAGCAACAGATTTTCTTCACTCTAAAGCTGCATGACTATGTGCAAAGTACAAAATGGAAAATCATGAAACCCCAAAGAAGAACTTGACGTCAGGACAGATCTGAATTCAAATCCCTGCTCTTCCCCCTGGATTCATCATGTCTTTTTCCAGCCTTCGATTTCTCATCTGTAGAATGGATGTGCTAATGTACTCACTTTTTAGAGTTGTGAGATAATTAAGCACTTAACATAATACATGTTAAGTGTATTAATATGTGTGTGGCACATAGTGAAAGTCCAATGTATGTTCATTTTTTGTCAATTTTTGGTTCATAATTTGAAAATTAGCCATGATAATTATATTTCTGGTTGTTTTAAGGGATGAAATAAACATGTAAAATATCTTTTTGGGCTATTGCATTGATATTGGTCACAAGATGGATTGATGTAGATCACAAGACCAAACTGGGTTAAAAAAAAAAATCTAATATGAGCCTGCTTTTTGTTTGTAAGTATATGGAAGAAATAGTGCCCAGAATAAAATCAGAACAAGGTGGAGGAAGGATTCATTCACACAAAACATTGCAGCATTATTTAAAGTGAATCTCGGAGGCAGTGGGTTTTTTTTTTATTATTTTAGTATTTTTGTGTGTGTGTGAGACGGGGTATCGCTCTGTTGCCCAGGCTGGAGTGCAGAGGCACTATCTTGGCTCACTGCAACCTCCACCTCCCGGGTTCAAGCGATTCTCCTGCCTCAGCCTCCCGAGTAGTTGGGATAACAGGCACGTCCCACCACACCAGCTAATTTTTGTATTTTTAGTAGAGACGGGGTTTCACTATGTTGGCCAGGCTGGTCTCGAACTCCTGACCTCAGGGGGTGCGCCCACCTCAACCTCCCAAAGTCCTACTGAGAGGCGAAGACAGCTGGACCTCCTGGATCCAGTGGGGACTTGGGGAACTTTTCTGTCTTACAAGAGGTTTATAAATTCACCAATCAGTGCTCTGCAAAAATGCACCAACCAGCACTCTGTAGCTAGCTAGAGGTTTGTAAAATGGACCAATCAGCGCTCTGTAAAATGGACCAATCAGCAGGACATGGGGGGAGGACAAATAAGGGAATAAAAGCTGGCCACCCCAGCCAGCAGCGGCAACGTGGTAGGGTCCTCTTCCTTGCTGGGGAAGCTTTATTCTTTCACTCTTCATAATAAATCTTACTGCTGCTCACTCTTTGGGTCCCTGCCACGTTGAAGAGCTGTAACACTCACCACCAAGGTTCGCGGTTTCATTCTTGAAGTCAGTAAGACCACGAACCTACTGGAAGGAACCAAATCCGGACACACTGGGATTCCAGGCATGGAGGAACCAACTCCGGACACAACGGGATTACAGGCGTGAGCCACGCCAGGCCGAGGCAGTGGTTCTTACACTGTAGTATGCGTTGACTAAATGGTCTCTTAAAATACAGATTGCTACCCTGCCCCCCCGCCCCCCAGCCACCACTCCCAAACTCCCCAGCCATTTCTGCCTTTATGGTTTTGGGTGAGTCCTAAAAATTTGCCTTTACCATAAAAGGTTGATACGGCTGGCCTTGGGACCACATTTTGTAAATCACTGCAATGGCAGTAATTCTCAGCCTTGGTTGCGTCTTGAAATCTGGAGAACTTTCAAAGATGCTCATGCCTGGGCTACATCCACAGAAGTTCTGGTTTCATTGGTCTGGGGTGGGGTCTGTTTATGAGGAGTTTCAAGAGCTTTCCGGGTGACCTAAATGTGTACAAGTTAAAGATAACTTACCTAGGATATATCAGAAGTAGTGTATTTTAGAAAAGAGCCATTCGATTATGAATTTAATAAATATGAATTGAGTACCTACCATCATTCCAGCCCTGTGCTATGTAATGGGAAAACAGATATAAATAAGAACGAAAGAGGAAGATTGCCACATTGATAGCTGCTAGAGTGACAGCCTGCCAATGAGCTTGTGCACAGAAGGCTGCTAAGATGGTTGGGATGTATGTGGAAGGCTGTGAAGTTCAAGTGAGAGAAGGTTTCACTAAGGAACTTGAACTGAGTTTTGAGGGATGAGTGAGCATGATGTTTTATGAGCAGAGAATAGGGGAAGGACATTTCAGAGAGAAGGCAGCCATAAGTGAAGGCCCGGAGTTGGGAATGGACACAGTATGTGTTCACGGGCTGCAGCCTGGTGTAGTGGTGCAGAACAGGGTAGGAGAAACAGGCTAAGATAGATTTCCATGCTTAGACTTATCCTATGGGATCTGATGGGGTATTTGAGGGTTTTAGGAGGAAAGTGATAGAAATAGATTTCATCATCAAGTACATCAAGAGGTAGGAAGATCTACCTGAGAAACATTCTCCAGATAAATGGGCACATAGAATAATCAGGACACCAGCTTCCCCCCCCCCCCCCTTTAGCTAATCCGTCAACGTCTGATTAGAAGTGCAAGGAAAAGGGGGACGCATTTCTTTTCACTGCAAGTAGAGCTGTTTCAGACTTTGGGAATCTTGGGAGAAAAAGAGTAAATGGGGAGAGAGAATACATCAGAGAGGAGAAGAAGGAGAAGGAAAGCGCAACAGAAATGACACTGTGATTCAAATCAGTTCAGAAACAGCAAATACAAATAAAAGAAGTGAAAACAATTTCTCCAACTGCCCCTGATCCTCTGAAACCCTTTCCCAGTGAGGCCAAAGGCCACATACAGTAGCCTGCACTGCCACCTGCAGGTAGAATACAGAAACGGCAATGATTGAATCTGGATTTTATTCTCAGCTTCGGAGAAAGCAAGAGGTAACAAGAATGTGCCTTGTGTATCATCAATCTGCCCTCCAGCTAGGCCTGCGTATTACTTCTTTACTGTTTACGTTTAAGCCTAGTTTTTTTAATTACCATTTTTTTGTTTACATGTAAGCCTAGTTTTCCACTTACCATTTTTGTTGTTTACATTTAAGCCTAGTTTTTTAATTACCATTTTTGTTGTTTACATTTAAGCCTAGATTTTTAATTACCATTTTTTCACGGCTCTTTAAAAACACCTTTTTCCTCACATTTTACATCTGAAATTAGAATGTGTCTTGGAATCAGTTTAATTGACAAGTTTTTTTGTCTTTTCTTTATGATACATGACAGAGCATCTCACAACTGATGGCATCTTAGATTTGGCAATATTTATTTTGCATATGTCAAAGGTATGGCCTGATGGAAAAGGAATGATGTTTTTGAGTAAGATACATCTGCTGTCACCTTGACTCTGATATCCCTTCTTACCTAAATTTTGGCTCTCCATTACTTACCAGCAATTTGATTTTCAGCAAGTTAATTATCTCTCTGAGTCTTGATTTCTTCGTCTTTAATGCTACTTACAAGATTTTGTACGAGTTCAATGAAATTCCGTCTAAAGTCCTTGAACAGGCCTCACCTAGCCCATTAAAGTACCCAATAAATGATAGTTATTATTTCCAAATTAAAGTCTCAAAAAACAGATAGCTGTCCTGCTACTAACTGAGCGAAAAGCATTCAGACAAAACTACCCGCTCTTCATCCGAACCTGCTGTTGAATCCCAAATGCAATCTGTGTGGATTAATCCTTGGAATTTATGAGAGCTACTGATGAGAGGCTTGCTTTATGTTGATCACAAAAGGCATGAGGGTTCAGATGGAGTCTGTGGGGGCATTTATTTTAAATGCACCTATTTGGATGCTTAAAGTCTTAAGCAGAACCCAGCTATCTTTGCCCACTATAATTCAAAGCCTCCTGCCTCCAAACGGTGTTAATTTTTTTTCCTGTGCCTTTAAAACTCTCCAGCTTGGTTTCTGCTTTATTCTGATAAACCTGGAAGTGCAGGGCCAAGCCTTTTAAGTAAAACTGCTTTTCCGGTATTTAAGGCGGTTGAACATAAATGAAATAGAAAATGACAATGATAACAGGTAATGCTATCGCTGCCTGCTGGATGCTGTTTGTAGCTCTCCCTAGCAATCACAGGATAAAATAAAGCCCATGTTGAAGGGCAGTTTCTCTAATTGCTGCCAAGGGATATAAGCAGCGTGGACTTGAAGCCTCTGTTAGCTCTGCAGGGGGCAGCTCTCAGGAGCACCTGGATGAAAATGGGGCTTATAAAGATGTTCCGAAGCAAGCTTTCATGTTTGCCAAGTGGCTGCCCCTTGAACTCCCTAATATTCCTTTTTTTTCCTTAAGTGATATGAAATCATACAGTTCAAGTTCTTAGCGTGAGTCCCAAGGAGAGAGAAGGAGCAATAGAAAGAGGAGGAAATCAAAGCTTTTCGTGGTGGCTGCTGCACGCTTTTTTGGTAGCATCATTGCATTTCTGAGGTTTATGGTGAGACAAGGAGCTGAAGGGGCACAGAAGGAGGTCTTCACATGCTTGTTCTGCCCAGGCCCTGCCCCCTATGCCAATCTGCTTCAATTGCTGGGCATTCAAACATTTTACATGACAACTCTCTTAAGTAGGTATTCAGTTTATTTTATACATAGGGGTTCCAGATAGATTAAGAATCTTACTAGTATCTGATAAAGTAATGGTTTTAATCCAGGTTGATGTGACAACATTGCCTGTGTTTTTTCCCATGAAACAGTATAGCCTCCCAACGTTCCTTCACCCCAAGCAGAAACTACACCTGAATTCACATTCATCTACTCTGACAGATCTTGCGCATGTAGTATTATGTCTATACTACGCATGGATTGGATATGTGAACATCTGCTTATTTATTTATGCTTCAAAACAGCCTGATGAGATAAAAACCATTGGGATCATTTATAAATGAGAAATAATGGGCCTCATTTATAAATGAGAAATCACAGGGCTTATATATAATATGTGTGTATATATACATGTATATATATACATACATACATATATACATACATATATATGCATACATACATATATACATACATATATATACATAAATATATATATATATCCATGGGTTTATTTATCTCTCTGAATGTTTTCGTCACCTTTATAACAACTATAAAAATGGTTAAAGCACTCCATGAGCTTTTAATCTAACAGGTCTCCAGGGTCTTGTGTTATTCAGGCTCTGTTATCTTTCTGTTATGATAATGAAATAATAGAAACAGCAGGAAAATGTATTTAATACACACACACACAGACACACACACACACATGCATATGTACACCCAGGGCAAAAGGCAGTCAGGGGCAGGTGAGGCTTGTTATGTTTTGTTTGCTCTATTGCAGGAAAACCAAAGCCAAATTGCTCTGGGATTTCCTCTTTCTTGGATTATGTGGGTTCTTGGAAATGAGCCTCAGAGATCTCTGCAACAAAGATGAAGTGGCAGATCCTCAGGAGAACATGGACCTCTGAATTCTGGGGACCCCTGGGCAACATGGGCATGGGACGTGAATTCTGTGTTTCCCGACACCAAGACGCTAAGAAGCTGCTGAGTGGAGAGTGGGTTCCCTGAGCCTGGGGTTCTCAGTAGCAGAGAGACTTCCCCAGGTGCCTCAGTGGGAGGTGGGCAACTTTTCTTCTACTCCACTAACCCCACTGGGAGTGACTGCATCAACTCCCATCTCTGACAGAATCTTCATCACATGGTGATTCCAAAGGCAGTTACCTGAGTCACAAAATGCTAGAACAGAAACGTAGCCATCCAAGGAACACAAGAGCCAGAGGGAAGAAGACTAGGAAGGATATAAAGAATCTGAGTTGAAAATAAATTGCAGCTAAATTAAAGATTTGAAGATAAAGATGAATTAAAAACCCAGCAGATTTCGTAGGAGGCTACTGGAACTTCGGCTGCAGGCCCTCACTTAAAGTTAAGCCCCCTGCTTGCATGGGTCACTATTAATACCCTAGGAAGAGCTCCAGCAGTGCATCCACAGGTTATACATTTATAAAAAGTTGCCAAGTTTAACCACCAATGGCTAAGATGACTGTCTCTTTCTCCTAGAATAATGAATGTTCCTGGTGTGTTTAGGACTGAGAGAATTCCCAGGATGTGGGACATTCAGTCCTAAAACCAGCAATGTCCCCGGCAAACCTACCGGAAAGGTAGAACTCATCTTTTTCTTTCCATGTCTCTCTTCACAGAATGCACTGGAAACACCATCAGGGCTTATGGGCTCTGGCAGCAGAAAGGTTGAAAACGGGATCCATTTAGTTTGGGCTTATTGAGGTGTACGTGCTTTGTAGTGATTTTGTGTTTAATTACCGGTTGTGTTTAATTACTGGGAACCACCCTAGGGTAGGAATGGCCTTCAGAATGTTAGTACTGCTTACATCATTGACCCAAGTCAGCATTCTCTCATGAAGATACAGGACCTTGCTTGTACCATATTCTGATCACGTCCTACTGCAACTGGCCCCGGAAGCACAAGGATAGTAGAAGAGAAACAAGGTTTGGCATATATCGAATCAGAAGTCAATTTGTGGAAATGTCTTCAAATAGTCAAATGTACACAACTGATGGCAGAATTGATGGAATTCCCATTGATATTTAGTCAAAATAACCCTTTCAAGAATAAACTTAAGAATACAATATATACAATTATAAATGCATCACATATATTTTTTCTTTGTTTCTGGGAATTGAGTGTAAAGTAATTTTTCAGATTTCCTGCTTGAAAGACAATTGTGCCATGGGCCTAAAGCAGTGATTGTGTTCGTGCCCAAATGCCTGTGGTTTATTCATCCTGACTATCAATAATAAAACAAATTTGGATAAACTCTGCTAGAGGAAAGACTAACTTATCTCTTTAGTCTCTCTGTGGAAAATATTATAAAATTGCAATTATATGAAGAGATAAAAAATGTAAAGCTAGAAACTGTAGGAAGATAAAAGCAGTGGGGGCGAGGGTCATGCAGTTATTTAGTAAAGGTATACCATCTTTCTAGATGTACTGGATGTTGGAGGTATTTGTCAACATATTCAAATTTGTATTCTGTTGTGGTTGTCTTTCACATTCTAAGCTAATATTCACTTTTGTACCCAATTTTGCGTTTCTGTTTGCATTTTTTTGAGAAGTCTTTTAATATATGAAATGATATAAAATTTATTTCCCAAGCCTGAATCTTACCTTGAAAAAACGTCAAAAAATTCTGCAAGAATATATAGAAGTCTCTGTGTACATTTAAGGTGGTAGAGGTGGCTTGAGCAATATGGAGTCCTATAAGCATTAAAAAAACACTAGGCAAATTTCATTCTGTGTATATTAAACATAAACTTTCATACAGTAAAAGATGATTTCAAAAAATCAGCGGAAAATAGCAGATTTGGAAAAATATGTTTGCAACCCTGACAACAGAGAAAGTGTTAATTTCTAAACTGTACAAAAGATCTTGAAATTGATGAGAAGGAGATGCACAAACCACTAGAAAAAAGTGACACAGGATATGAAGAGGCAGCATTTCTCTCAAGCACACACATTAGGCCAGAAACCAAATTTTAGTAGATACTACAGCATTAATATAATGTAGACCCTGATCTATAATAACAATAAATTAGAAAATAATAATAATAATAATAAAACTATTCACATGGAAACATGAAACATGCTTCTGAATAACTCATGGGTCAAAGATGAATTCATCACAGAAATCAAGCAATTGTTCAGAAATGGACAATAAGGGAAATGCTTCCTTTCAAAGTTGTGGGATACATTTAAAGCTAGAGTCTTAAATGTTTGCATTGGAAAAGAAAGAATAAATGGGCTAGTGTCCACCTCAAGAAATTTTTTGGAAAAAATAGTGTACCCAAAGAAGGCAGTAGGAAGAAAAAATGAGCACAGGTCGGGTGGCTCATGCCTATAATCCTAGCAATTTGGAAGGCTGAAGTGGGAGAATCACTTGAAGTCAGGAGTTGGAGACCAGCTTGGGCAACACAGCAAGGACCCAGTCTCTGGAAAATGTAAAAATCAGCTGGTTGTGGTGACACGTGTCTATAGTCCTAGCTACTTAGGAGGCTAAGGCAGGAAGATGTTTTGAGCACAGGAATCTGAGGTTACAGTGAACTATGATCACACCACTGCACTCCATCCTGGGCAGCAGAGGAAGACCTGTCTCTAAAAAAAAGAAAAAAAGATTAAAATAGAACAAACTAATAAACTAGAACACAAAGTTTAAAAAAAAAATCAGACAAAAATCAAAGGTACAGCTGGGCATGGTGGCTCATGCCTGTAAGCCCAGCACTTTGGGAGGCCAAGACAGGCAGATCATGAGGTCAAGAGTTCAAGACCATCCTGGCCAACGTGGGGAAACCCCATCTTTACCAAAAATATCAAAAATTAGCTGGGCCTTGTGGTGCATGCCTGTAATCCCAGCTACTTGGGAGGCTGAGGCAGGAGAATCACCTGAACCTGGGAGGCGGAGGTTGCAGTGAGCCGAGACTGCGCCACTGCACTCCAGCCTGGGCGACAGAGCGAGACTCCATCTCAAAAAATAAATAAATAAATAAATAAAGATGCTTGCTTAATTTGCATGGATTAATAAAGTTAAAATTCTGATGAAATTGAGAAAGAAAAGGCATAAATAAACCTATGAACTAAAAAGGGGATACAATTTGAGATATAATGCAGGTATAAGAAGAGAAAAGTATGAATACATTTATATCATTTACTTTAAAGCTGAGACAAATGAATACATTTCTAGAAATTATTTCTGGCTATATTTATCCAATTTTCTAATTACAACTTACCAAAAATATGACTCTAGAAGAAATAGAAACCAGAATTGACCTTTAACCATTAAAATATTAAATCAGTAAATAAAAGTCTATCCCTCAAATTTACCGTTGGGTCCGATGTTTTACGATCGAATTCTTCCAAAAATCAAGAAATACATCATCCTTAATGTTATGAAAATATTAGGATATACATAATATTTTCTCAGTTCATAGCACCCTTATTGTCTCAATTATTTTTCCTGGCATCTCAGCCTGAAAAAAGCTCCAAGGTTCTCTTTATTAAGCACTGTTACTGGTGGGTCTTTGTTCTTAGAGCTCCCAGATGGTGTGGGGCCGCTCCCAAGACGGCAGCAAGCCTTTTGTTCTCTGACCTGGGGTTCTTGGCTTCATGGATTCTAGGGAATGGAATCTTGGGTCATGTGGTGAGTGTTATAGCTCTATTAGAAGCCCTGGGTCACGGAAGAAGAGAACCATGGAACCCAGCGACTTGTGTTCAGCTTGATTAGGACGAACCCGGGCGCTTAGCCACGCAGGAACAATGGCGAGCCTCTAGCCCTATCGGGAGCGGCAATGGGTGCCTTGCTGGATCAGAAGCACAGCAGACACCCTGCCAGCTCTGGAGGAGTGGAAGTCAGCGACGGGTCTGCGACTATGGCAATCAGCAGTGGTGGACAGTGAGCGAAAGCTCGGTTTGAGCCGGAACAAACACGGACCAGAAGAGTGTGTAGTTGCAAGATTTAATAGAGTGAAAACAGAGCTCCCAAGGTTTAATAGAGTGAAAACAGAGCTCCCATACAACAGGAGGGGACCCAAAGGGGGTTGCCCACTCCCAGCTCGAATGCCTGGGGTTTATCTCCCAATCACTGTCCCTCCCCCTGTGCTCTCAGATGATAGATAATTTGACTATTTCTTTACCTCTTGCTTTTAGCCTAATTGGTATTTTAGTGAGCCCTCTTTACTACCTGATTGGTCAGATGTGAGCTGAGTTACAAGCCCCGTGTTTAAAAGTGGGTGCAGTCACCTTCCCCAGCTAGGCTTAGGAATTCTTCGTCGGCCTAGGAAATCCAACTAGTCCTGTCTCTCAGCACTATAGTTAGACTTTCAACAAAAATAAATATATAGTGTATATGAAGATGTTAAGTACAATGGAAAAAAAATAAAGAGGGAGTATGTGTATGTTGGGACAATTGCAATTAACTAGGGTTGAAAACTAGGGTGTGAATATCACAGTAATCAAATGGACTTTGGTTAGGCAATGCATTCAGAAATGGAATGGGCGTACATTTGCACCCCTCGTCCTTTTCTGTCTTACATGATCTCTCTACTACTTAGTAAATTTTCATTGCCTCTCAGGTGTCTGGAGTTAGGGGAGGCACCTCTCCATCACTATATAAACTGGCACGTACAATGTCTGGTCATTGTTAAGAAGGTCCATAATTCTAATCAATTAAAGAATACATGAACAAAAACTCAGCAATCAAATATTAATACCTATTTCCTAGATGCCCAGATATGCACTTGCAGGGTTGTAATCTCAATAGACTAACACAATTAGGGAAAGTCTCCCATGGCAATAACCTGATTGCATAGGAGACCGCACATGGCTTCATGCCATACCCAAAGAACCCCAGAGAAATCCAGGGAAGGGCTGAAATGCAAGGTAGTGCAAGCCAAATCCAAACTTCAGAGTTCTTGAGTGGGAGAGAAGTTGAGACATGTTCTCAAATAAAAGGAAATAGAACAAGAGGAACTGTTCTCCCCAAACAGAATAGACAATATGAAAAATGAGGCCCTCACATTCAGCAGTTGCTCTTGGAATTTATTTAATTTGAGTAAAATGTCATTAACTTTTACTGTTGCTTTCTTGAGCGAACATTTTGCCTAGCTCAAACAATACATGTACACAAAGCCTCAAAGAAATTTTTGTCAATGAAAAATTGTCTTCCATATCAAGGTCATGTTGAGAATTCCAGGAATAAATGTTTAAATGAGGTAAAATAATCTTTTCAAAAGCAAAGGGTGAATACAAATAGATCATGCAATATAAACAAAATGGCGAACTTCTGAAGGGAAAGAAGACAAAAAAAAATTGTCTTCTCTACCAAGGTCATGTTGAAAATTCCAGGAGTAAATGTTTAAATGAGGTAAAATAATCTTTTCAAAAGCAAAGGGTGAATACAAATAGAGAGTTTTGTAATTGGAATTTAACAGATTGCTTTTTGTAATGGGCTTCTTTGTGATTTAGTATTTTGAGTTCACGGCTAACTTATTAAAACATATAAGTGAAAATGTCCACAATAATTCTATGCTATTTAGATGGCAATGATAAGAATTTAAATGGAGACTGTTTTCATTTCCAGTTTTCTGACTACCAGTCAAGTGGACACTTCATCAAAGTCGACCTAAACAACTAAAAATGACTTAAGATAGTTGTCCCATCAAATATACCTATTGGTAGGTATGTTCTTTTACCCAATTAGGATGTCACAATCTTCTTTGATCTCTACAATGATCACGCAATATAAACAAAATGGTGAGCTTCGGAAGGGAAAGTGATTTGTCTTGGCTAAAAGGCAAGTTCATGGAATTGTCATGTATTCAACAAATAAAATGCTGGGATCAGAGCTGAGGTCTGCTGGTTGCTCGCTTTTTACCTGTATGGGCAGAAGGCTCTATTCTATCAACTGACGCCACTGCTCCCAAGAACAGAGATGCAAAATGTTATATGTCCATGTTGAATCTGTATTAAAATAAGAGGAAAAGGGGTAATGTAATGAATTGTACTTAAAGCTAACATTCACTTTTTAAAAAAACGGTCCCTTATTCTGAGATTTGTATCATGTAATTAATAGTCAATGGTGGATTTTACATGAGTGTACTTGACACAGTTTGAATCTGCAGTTTATTTTATTTTTTAAATTATCTAAAAAATGTATTTTACTGATTGAAATCTAAAATTTTGGTACAACTGGCCTAAAAATGTTTATATGATTATTTGTTCTCTTCTCAAGACACTACACTGGACTTTCACTATGAATTATCTAAATTTTGCAGAATGCACAAAAAAATTTTTTCACAGAATGAAAAAATCAAGTAACACATCAAGAACTCCAGTTGTATCCCTGTGTCAATCAGAGGTCAAAAGAGTTTGGTTTACTGTCATTGATAGGAGCGTTTTTCCTCTGTGTGTGGTTATAGGGCAAGCTTGAAATTCACAACTTGGCAGACAAAGTAAAAGATCTGTGGGGAAATGGTGAGACATTTGTCATTGCTCAAATCTGGTGCTCAGCCTTGAGCTGAGTTTAATATTAATCTTGATAGAGGAATGTTTGTACTGGGACAGAGAATCAGAGAAATGCACCTAGAATTTATTGAGCATGTGGTAAAAATCCATTTTTGTAGGGCTATTTTTCTTCTGCAATAAAAGATTAGGAGAGGAAAAGAGGAAAAGCTTAAAATTGGTGTCAAGCTCTTTATTTCATCCATTTGGATTCATCCATTGGGATTAGCTGGAAGATAAATATGTTTGTTTATAATGTATCACTTCCGATGAAGTTGAAAAGATGGAGGGGAGACAAATATCAACCAGGCAGGGGCTTGGGACGATCTAACTAAAGTCCTTACAGTAGAATTTGTCAAGTAGTAATGGACTATCAATGAGTTTTTATTGACTGAATCTGATACAAAAACTGAGTACTTAACCAATTCTATGAGGAAATAAATGTTACAAAATGAGAATGTATTACTCTTCCCTGCCTAAGATTTACAGATAAACACATTTTTCTTTTCTGTTAACAAAGCATATAATAACCTAACACATTGATCATTGTCAAATTTGGGAGCCTGTATTAAATTGCAATTGCACAATTAGGCCAGTAGAGCTACGTATCCCTGTTTCCACATTAAAGTGAGGCAACTTGCGTTCATGCCATCCGCAGATTTTAAAGACAGAGGTGTCAATATAGTTTCTCAAAAATTGTCCATTATTCAACCAAGCACGGGGTTGAATCAAGAGTTGTAATTTGACACAAGACGGCGGCCTTAATGATATTCCTTTTTCAACCTCATTTCTAATTCTCCTTAGGATGCTCCCCTTCATGTTGTTTGTTGGGGTGTCTAGTGCTTATCTCTTTACTTTGCACATGTTAAATGGCTGCTTATCTCAGATAAAACTATGCATTCCATCTTGGTAAACTTCTAACAAAGAATTAATAAGAGAAAAGGAAAGTACTACACTGTAAAATATGTGTGTGTGTGGTTTTGTGCAGTCATAGGTGTTATGGATGTATTTCTGGTAATATTTCTCACCCACCTAAAAATTTCAGTTTATGATTGATATGGTTTGGCTGTGTCC
Organism: Pan paniscus; assembly: GCF_029289425.2. Taxonomy (NCBI): domain Eukaryota; kingdom Metazoa; phylum Chordata; class Mammalia; order Primates; family Hominidae; genus Pan; species Pan paniscus. The sequence goes on along the minus strand of NC_073265.2, from coordinate 83,690,658 downwards.
CCACCCAAATCTCATATTGAATTGTAACTCCCATAATTCCCACGTGTCGTGGGAGGGACCTGGTGGGAGGTAATTGAATCATGGGGGCAGGTCTTTCCCATGCTGTTCTCATGATAGTAAGTCTCAGGAGATCTGATGGTTTTCTAGAGGGGAACTCTCGTTTATAAAGGGGAGTTTATAGTTCCCCTAAACAAATTATTTCCCTCTGCCACGTAAGACATCTCTTTGCTCTTCCTTCATCTTCTGTCATGATCGTGAGGCCTCCCCAGGCATGTGGAGCTGTGAGTTCATTAAACTTCTTTCCTTTGTAAATTACCCAGTCTCAAGTATGTCTTTATTAGCAGCGTGAGAATGGACTAATACAATGATACACCAGTAGACCAGATATATGACATTATAAATGATGTCAGCTAATTTTACCTTCTGGTAGTACTCATAGTAGTAATTTTTTTTACCACTACTAGTAGAAATTTTTTACTACTATTTTTTGCTATCTCCATGGGGACTTTTTTTATAACCGTGGTTACCTACTTGCAATACTCATAGTGGGAAAGACTTGAAATTTGCTATCTCCATTAGGTCATTTATTATAACCATGGTTTTCTTCATATGACTGCTTTTTGTTTGCATAAATGTTATTATCAACTCTTTCTTTGATAATCTGTCCTGTATAGTATCTATAACAGAGTCTTTTGCATCATTTAAGCATCCAGACTTTGAACTGATCGTGGCTAGATGGTTTTCCACCACCTCCCAATGGTTTAATTTTCCATTTGGTTCTAAGTATTGTTTCCAGATTGACCAGAGGATTGTCTTAAAGGGGAAGATGTTATATGTTTCACCATCATGCTTCAAACCAAAGTCTTTGGAAGTTTGAAGAACCATTTAGAAAATTGTTGTCAGCTGAGGTTTACATTAAGTAAGTCTATAACTTTAAGGACTCAGACTGTTAACACATTTATTTACTTCTACTCTTCCAGGCCAAGTCAGAGTAGCCTGAATGGTACCTAATTACAAGATCGCTGAGTTGGCATGCAATAGGCTGGGTCATTGAACAAAGCAGTTCATTGTTAGTACACTGACATCCTTGGGAGCTGTGGTTAAAGTCCATGGAATTGGTGGACTCCTTCCTAAGCATCCAACTAGTCAAACCAAAACACGATCAATATCCTGTAGAGAGTAATATATGCTACAGACATTCCCAGGAGTGTTAGTGTCCAGCAGAGTCTAGACTATAGGGGCCCCTATTTTTTAAAACCAAGAGTTCCTTTTTAACGTAAAATGTTTCACATGATTGAAGCTATTGTTTGTTAAGAAGTTTATCAGTTTCTAAGATAATATGTTTTTCTAGTTCTAAAATTAAAAAAATTTCATTCAGTGGAAACAAGTTGGAAAACACACTGCAGGATATTGTCCAGGAGAACTTCCCCAATCTAGCAAGGCAGGCCAACATTCAAATTCAGGAAATACAGAGAATGCCACAAAGATACTCCTCAAGAAGAGCAACTCCAAGACACATAATTGTCAGATTCACCAAAGTTGAAATGAAGGAAAAAATATTAAGGGCAGCCAGAGAGAAAGGTCAGGTTACCCACAAAGGGAAGCTCATCAGACTAACAGTGGATCTCTCAGCAGAAACTCTACAAGCCAGAAGAGAGTGGGGGCCAATATTCAACATTCTTAAAGAAACGAATTTTCAACCCAGAATTTCATATCCAGCCAAACTAAGCTTCAGAAGTGGAAAAATAAAATCCTTTACAGACAAGCAAATGCTGAGAGATTTTGTCACCACCAGGCCTGCCCTAAAAGAGCACCTGAAGGAAGCACTAAACATGGAAAGGAACAACCAGTACCAGCCACTGCAAAAACATGCCAAATTGTAAAGACCATCGAGGCTAGGAAGAAACTGCATTAACTAACGAGCAAAATTACCAGCTAACATCATAATGACAGGATCAAATTCACACAAAACAATATTAACCTTAAATGTAAATGGGCTAAATGCTCCAATTAAAAGACACACACTGGCAAATTGGATAAAGAGTCAAGACTGTGCTGTATTCAGGAAACCCATCTCACATGCAAAGACACACATAGGCTCAAAATAAAGGGATGGAGGAAGATCTACCAAGCAAATGGAAAACAAAAAAAAAAAGGCAGGGGTTGCAATCCTAGTCTCTCATAAAACAGACTTTAAACCAACAAAGATCAAAAGAGTCAAAGAAGGCCATTACATAATGGTAAAGGGATCAATTCAACAAGAAGAGCTAACTATCCTAAATATATATGCACCTGAAACAGGAGCACCCAGATTCATAAAGCAAGTCCTTAGAGACCTACAAAGAGACTTAGACCCTCACACAATAATAATGGGAGACTTTAACACCCCACTGTCAACGTTAGACAGATCAACGAGACAGAAAGTTAACAAGGATATCCAGGAATTGAACTCAGCTCTGCACCAAGCGGACCTAATAGACATCTACAGAACTCTCCACCCCAAATCAACAGAATATACATTCTTCTCAGCATCACACCACACTTATTCCAAAACTGACCACATAGTTGGAAGTAAAGCACTCCTCAGCAAGTGTAAAAGAACAGAAATTATAACAAACTGTCTCTCAGACCACTGTGCAATCAAACTAGAACTCAGGATTAAGAAACTCACTCAAAACCACTCAACTACATGGAAACTGAACAACCCGCTCCTGAATGACTACTGGGTACATAACGAAATGAAGGCAGAAATAAAGATGTTCTTTGAAACCAATGAGAACAAAGACACAACATACCAGAATCTCTGGGACACATTCAAAGCAGTGTGTAGAGGGAAATTTATAGTACTAAATGCCCACAAGAGAAAGCAGGAAAGATCTAAAATTGACACCCTAACATCACAATTACAAGAACTAGAAAAGCAAGAGCAAACACATTCAAAAGCTAGCAGGAGGCAAGAAATAACTAAGATCAGAGCAGAACTGAAGGAAATAGACACAAAAAAAACCCTTCAAAAAAATCAATGAATCCAGGAGCTGGTTTTTTGAAAAGATCAACAAAATTGATAGACCGCTAGTAAGACTAATGAAGAAGAAAGGAGAGAAGGATCAAATAAAAATAAAACATGATAAATGGGATACTACCACCGATCCCACAGAAATACAAACTACCATCAGAGAATACTATAAACACCACTGTGCAAATAAACTAGAAAATCTAGAAGAAATGGATAAATTCCTCGACACATACACCCTCCCAAGACTAAACCAGGAAGAAGTTGAACCTCTGCATAGACCAATAACAGGCTCTGAAATTGAGGCAATAATTAATAGCTTACCAACCAAAAAAAGTCCAGGACCAGATGGATTCACAGCCGAATTCTACCAGAGGTATGAGGAGGAACTGGTACCATTCCTTCTGAAACTATTCCAATCAATAGAAAAAGAGGGAATCCTCCCTAACTCATTTGATGAGGCCTGCATCATCCTGATACCAAAGCCTGACAGAGACACAACAAAAAAAGAGAATTTTAGACCAATATCCCTGATGAACATCGAGCAAAAATCCTCAATAAAATACTGGCAAACTGAATCCAGCAGCACATCAAAAAGCTTATCCACCATGATCAAGTGGGCTTCATCCCTGGGATGCAAGGCTGGTTCAACATACGAAAATCAATAAATGTAATCCAGCACATAAACAGAACCAATGACGAAAACCACATGATTATCTCAATAGATGCAGAAAAGGCCTTTGACAAAATTCAACAACCCTTCATGCTAAAAACTCTCAATAAATTAGGTATTGATGGGATGTATCTCAAAATAATAAGAGCTATCTATGACAAACCCACAGCCAATATCATACCAAATGGGCAAAAACTGGAAGCATTCCCTTTGAAAACCAGCACAAGACAGGGATGCCCTCTCTCACCACTCCTATTCAACATAGTGTTGGAAGTTCTGGCCAGGGCAATCAGGCAGGAGAAGGAAATAAAGGGCATTCAATTAGGAAAAGAGGAAGTCAAATTGTCCCTGTTTGCAGATGATGTGATTGTATATCTAGAAAACCCCATCATCTCAGCCCAAAATCTCCTTAAGCTGATAGGCAACTTCAGCAAAGTCTCAGGATACAAAATCAATGTACAAAAATCACAAGCATTCTTATACACCAACAACAGACAAACAGAGAGCCAAATCATGAGTGAACTCCCATTCACAACTGCTTCAAAGAGAATAAAATACCTAGGAATCCAACTTACAAGAAACATGAAGGACCTCTTCAAGGAGAACTACAAACCACCGCTCAATGAAATAAAAGAGGATACAAACAAATGGAAGAACATTCCATGCTCATGGGTACCAAGAATCAATATTGTGAAAATGGCCATATTGCCAAAGGTAATTTATAGATTCAATGCCATCCCCATCAAGCTACCAAGGACTTTCTTCACAGAATTGGAAAAAACTACTTTAAAGTTCAGATGGAACCAAAAAAGAGCCCGCATTGCCAAGTCAATCCTAAGCCAAAAGAACAAAGCTGGAGGCATCACTCTAACTGACTTCAAACTATACTACAAGGCTACAGTAACCAAAACAGCATGGTACTGGTACAAAAACAGAGATATAGGCCAATGGAACAGAACAGAGCCCTCAGAAATAATGCCACATATCTACAACCATCTGATCTTTGACAAACCCAACAAAAACAAGCAATGGGGAAAGGATTCCCTATTTAATAAATGGTGCTGGGAAAACTGGCTAGCCATATGGATAAAGCTGAAACTGGATCCCTTCCTTGCACCTTATACAAAAATTAATTCAAGATGGATTAAAGACTTAAACGTTAGACCTGAAACCATAAAAACCCTACAAGAAATCCTAGGCAATACCATTCAGGACATAGGCATGGGCAAGGACTTCATGTCCAAAACACCAAAAGCAATGGCAACAAAAGCCAAAATTGATAAGTGGGATCTAATTAAACTAAAGAGCTTCTGCACAGCAAAAGAAACCACCATCAGAGTGAAAAGGCAACCTACAGAATGGGAGAAAATTTTTGCAATCTACTCATCTGACAAAGGGCTAATATCCAGAATCTACACTGAACTCAAACAAATTTACAAGAAAAAAAACAAACAACCCCATCAAAAAGTGGGCGAAGGATATCAACAGACATTTCTCAAAAGAAGACATTTATGCAGCCAAAAGACCCATGAAAAAATGCTCATCATCACTGGCCATCAGAGAAATGCAAATCAAAACCACAATGAGATACCATCTCACACCAGTTAGAATGGCGATCATTAAAAAGTCAGGAAACAACAGGTGCTGGAGAGGATGTGGAGAAATAGGAACACTTTTACACTGTTGGTGGGACTGTAAACTAGTTCAAGCATTGTGGAAGTCGGTGTGGCGATTCCTCAGGGATTTAGAACTAGAAATACCATTTGATCCAGCCATCCCATTACTGGGTATATACCCAAAGGATTATAAATCATGCTGCTATAAAGACACATGCACACGTATGTTTATTGTGGCACTATTCACAATAGCAAAGACTTGGAACCAAGCCAAATGTCCAACAATGATAGACTGGATTAAGAAAATGTGGCACATATACACCATGGAATACTATGCAGCCATAAAAATGATGAGTTCATGTCCTTTGTAGGGATATGGATGAAGCTGGAAACCATCATTCTCAGCAAACTATCTCAAGGACAAAAAACCAAACACCACATGTTGTCACTCATAGGTGGGAATTGAACAATGAGAACACATGGACGCAGGAAGGGGAACATCACACACCAGGGCCTGTTGTGGGGTGGGGGTAGGGGGGAGGGATAGCATTAGGAGATATACCTGATGTTAAATGACTAGTTAATGGGTGCAGCACACCAACATGGCACATGTATACATATGTAAATAGCCTGCACGTTGTGTACATGTACCCTAAAACTTAAAGTATAATAAAAAAAAATTCATTCAGTTCATATACTCTGAAGAAATTTCTAGGAGCAATAGGTTACATAACACCCTCCCCCCACCCCAACACACACACACACACACTTTAAAAAACTCTCCTATTAGTTTGGTGCCATTACTTTCAATAGTGAAACCACAATTAGTTCTGCACTAACGTAATAGATTCTAAGAATGCTGTTCCAGGAAGGAACCTCACTGAATTCTTTCTGAATTCTACAGTAAATATAGCTAAACTTATCTGAGTCCAGCAATTGGTATTAAAAGGTTGGAGGAAGACGAGCTATGCATCAGGAGTCTTACAGTAGGAAAGGTGGGGGAGAAACAAGAGGCAGTAATACCAGTAGAAGGAATGTTCTCCACTTACAGTTACTATGGTGCTCTGGATTACCACTTTGGTCTTATTCCAAGTTTTCTCTCAATTATGGGTAGTGATTTGAGATTATTAAACCCATCACTATCTGGCTCACAATTCCGTCTCTGGCCTTTCCTCTCTTCTCCTGCCTCCTGACGGGGTCATAGAAGCAGGGCAGGGAAAAGTAAATCACTTTGCTCCTGCTGCATGCATCTCCCACAAGGAGTCTGGCACCTTACTCCCAGTTCGTTAGGTTCCAGGGAAAAATATTCTTGAAATACTTTCTGAGCCAAGAGACCTACACAAGATCTATAGGGTGTCTGGGTGGGCTTTTTTGGGTCTTCCTTCTGCCTATATGTCATGTCCCCATCTGCCACTTGAATTGTTCCCCACATTCCCGAGACTGGCAGGACAGAGTCTCTGGACTGGCCTCCAGGGCATGAGCATCATTCCCTGGTCAGAGCTGGTCTTTTACCTAAAACTGTTGACTGAATGACAATCTAGAAAGTCCATAGGTGTTTTGTGAATATTATTTATTCAAATGACTACTTGAAACTTATAAATCATTGTAGGGTGGAGGAAAAACTAGAAAAGTTCAGGCAAGTAAGAGCATGTTCGTAGGATTTCTTGGAAGTGCTGTTTAGGGATTAGGCTAAATTTATACCTGTGCCCATATACGAAGCATTCGCTGTCTGATCATCGTTTGCCATCCATTCATTTGGAATCAAGGAATAAATTACAAAGAAGGAACACATTGTAAAGAGATAGCTGGCCTAAATTATCAGCCTTTCTATTATCAAAATTTTGTATAAAGAACATGAGAACTAAAAGCCAGATTATGTCAACCAGCATGTCCACTAGCCCTAGTGGTATATCTTGACATGAGCGTCAAGACTTGTTTTGTAAGTAAGTGTGATATTTAGCCCTTGCAAGATCGCAGTCTTCAGGTTAAAGATCTACTCTACTCATTACTAACTTTCATATAACTCAGATGTCTTATTTTAAAACTTATATAAATTTATATTAAATGTATACTGTAAGTCTAGGATTGAAAACTGGACACTGAAAATTAATTTATTTCTATAAGCAAATGTAAATAAAAGTTTATAAAAATGTAGAACAATGATCATCATAGACATTAATTTCTTGAAATAAATCTTTTTTTTTTTTTGCCCCATTTTTGCTTACCTTCCCCTCGTCTCCTTCTCCCATGTCAGCATACTTTCATCTTTTCTTCCCATCTTCCTGCCTGCACGCCAGGGAACCTACATTAACAATATATGCCCCTCCATGGTTTCCTCGATGTAATATATAAAATGTGTAGACACATCGGCACATTTACAGAATGTAAAAATTATATTCACATGTCTGCATCTTGATTTTCTCACTTATTATCTAAAAATAAGCCCTCAAAATCAAGTGGCATAGCTACTCTTTTTCATGGCTGCAAACTAGTTCATGGTATGAATATACCATAATTTATTCAGCCATAAGCCTACTGAAAGATATTTACTGTGTTTGAAAAATTTTGTCCCTATGGACAATGCTACTATAAACATTGTAATGTGTGCATCATAGCAACAACTCAGAAAAAGAATAATTATTGATATTCTAAAAAGAGGAAGCTACAGCTAAGAAAAGTTAACTAACATTCAAATGACGACATCGTTGGTCTTGTTTGACTCTAATCAATATTGCATGACACTATATTTTTTCTTGTTCTAATTTATTAAAAAATGTAGATTAATAAATGGAAACATGTGAATCTTTCTAAGTCAATGCATAGATCCAGTACCTGACAGTGGAGATCAAATACAGCTTTGAAATTTAAGAAGAAAAAATGATTTTACATTTATTTTTATAGGTGGGTCTCTTCAAGTACCAAAGTTTATTCAAAATTTAGGCCTTTGGGGAGAAATATGGCAAATTAGAATTTTAAAGAAACACCTCCCAATAAAGGATATTTCAAATTGCCAGATAATAAGTTAGGAAAATCACATAATTCTGGTTAGGGGACATATGGATTGGCTTGGCTAAGACTAAACTTTCCACTGACAACTATGTATGGAACAACTCTTGTAAGTAATTGAAGATAAATTAACAGAGGTCGGCTTATACAACTCTGGTCCCTGAGAAGAGAGAAGCAGAGACAGCACTCCATATTTATCTTGGATTTTTCATGAAAGCATTTTCTAATTTTCTGCGGAGGAAAACCAAAATGAAGCAAAAAGTGGTTGTCTTCCTGCAATAAAGATACCAAAGCCAGGATTCCAAGCTGCGACATTGGCTGGTATATGAGGGGCAAAATCACAGAGAATAGAGAAGTGCCGAGAAGTAAACACTGAAATCTCTGATCTAATTTCTTTAAAGACATTGGCTGATTCCTAAGCTAAATGCAGCAGACTAAGAGTCCAAAAGTTCGGCAGGCTGCAGCATCTCAGGGGCCAAACAGAAGAGCTGACATTGCAGCAGTTGTGTGTTGCTGGGAAAACTATGATGTTCAATTCCTGACAAGCTGGAAGTTTTTTGAGGTATACCCCAGACTTTCTGCTGAGTTTCAAAAAGGGCCACGAATTAGGAATAAAGGCTACAAGCTTGTAATAGGGACCACATCTTAGAAGATAGAACCATGGCTTAGCAGTAATCACAAAATGGAAATAAACTAACCCCAAACACTAAAATCAAACACCCATTAGATTATGGGGATCTGTACTTCCTAGTTGCTCCCAGGAGAAAACCTAACCCTTTGTCTTAGTCCGTTTAGTGTTGCTATAAAGGAATACCTGAGGCTGGGTAATTTATAAGGAAAAGAGGTTTAGTTAGCTCACAGTACTGCAGGCCGTACCAGAAGCATGATGCAGACAGCATGATGCAGACATCTGCTCAGCTGCTTGTGAGGGCCTCAGGCCCCTTCCACTCAGGGTGGAAGGCAAAGGGAAGCTGGTTTATGCAGACATCACATAGCAAGAGAGGAAGCAAGCAGGTGGGGGAGATGCCAGGCTCTTTTTAACAATCAGCTCTTGTGGGAACTAATAGAGTGGAAACTCACTTCCTCCTGAGAAAGATCATTAATCTAATCATGAGAGAATCAGCTCCCATGACCAAAACACATCCATTAGGACCCACCTTTAACATTGGGAACAAAATTTTAACATGAGGTTGGAGGGGAGAAACATCAAAGTATAGCACTTTTGTTGGAGGAGGACGGTAAAACCCATAACCTCTATAATATGTCATCTTGAATTTCAGGTTTCCCATTTGAAGCACTGGAGCAACTGACCAAAATAAAATTTTTAGAAAACCATAGAAAAAACCCACAGGAGATCCAGATAGTCAAGTTAAAATAACTATGATAAAAATGCTTTTAAAAGTGGGAAAATATGACAAGTTTTATAGAGTACAGGATCTGTAAATTGAAACTTTAGAACTGACAACACAGTATCTGACAGTAAGAAATTAATGTATAGGTTTAATAGAAGATTAGACACAACAGAACAGATAATTGGTGAGCTACAAGATAAGTCAGTGCAAAAATATCAAAACTGAAAGACAAAATGACATCAAAAGATGAAAAGAAAACACAAAAGACAAGGCATATGTGCCTAACAGCATGATCTAATTGAAATATAATGGGAGCGTCAACTGTGAATAACACTTTTCCAGAAATACAAAATGTATAAAATGTTATCACTGGAAGGACTGCATTATTAGAAATGTTAATGGACCATTCTTCAGGCAGAAGAAAAAAAACACAAGAGAGAAATGTCAATCTACAAAAGTGAATAAAGAACACCAAAAAGTTGTCTATAAATGTAAATATATAAAACTTAAAAATATTTTAATCCTTTAAAAGATAATAGACTGCTTAAATAAGGTAATAGCAATGTAGTGTGGAAGTTTAGAATATATGTAGAAGTACAGTGTATACAAACAATAACAATAAAGTTGAGGGGAAAAATGAAGATACAATGTTATAAGTTTCTTACACTACATGCAAAGGTGTATAATATCACTTGAAGATGGCGATTAAATAAAAATGTATACTATAAGTCCTAAAAGATCCATCAAAGTAACAAAATAATGAGTCATGGCTAGTAAGTCAAGAAAGGAGATAAAGTGGAACCATAAAAAAAATCATTTAATTCCAGATAAAGCAAAAGAACGGGAATAAGAACACATATAATAGATGGTTAGAAAACAAATAGCAAGATGGTAGGTTTACGCCTACCATTTATTTATTTATTTATTTATTTATTTATTTATTTGAGATGGAGTCTCGCTCTGTCGCCCAGGCTGGAGTGCAGTGGCGTGATCTCGGCTCACTGCAAGCTCCACCTCCCGGGTTCACACCATTCTCCTGCCTCAGCCTCCTGAGTAACTGGGACTACAGGCGCCCGCCACCACGCCCGGCTAATTTTTTGTATATTTAGTAGAGACGGGGTTTCACCATGTTAGCCAGGATGGTCTCGATCTCTTGACCTCGTGATCTGTCCACCTCGGCCCCCCAAAGTTATTATTTTTTTCTTTTATGAGACAGAATCTTGCTCTGTACCCCAGGCTGGAGTGCAGTGGTGCGATCTCGGCTCACTGCAGGCTCAGCCTCCTGGGTTCACACCATTCTCCTGCCTCAGCCTCCCAAGTTGCTGGGACTACAGGCGCCCACCACCATGCCCAGCTAATTTTTTTGTATTTTTAGTAGAGACGGGATTTCACCGTGTTAGCCAGGATGGTCTTGATCTCCTAACCTCGTGATCCACCCGCCTCTGCCTCCCAAAGTGCTGGGATTACAGGCGTGAGCCACTGCGCCTGGCTAAGCCTACCATTTTAACAATTACTTTACATATAAAATGTCTAAATACCTCAATTATAGGTCAGAAGTTGTCAGATGGATGAAATAAGCAAGACTTATCTGTATGCTATTTATAAGAAACGTGCTTTAATTACAAAGACACAAATAGGTTAAAATGATAGAAAAATATATTCCATGCCAACCCTAATAAAAATAATGCTGGAATGACTATACTAATATATGACAAACTGCATTACAGAGCAAAGATATATCCAAAGGGATATACGAAGTCACTTCATAATAATAAAAAGCTCAATTTATCAAGAAGATATAACAATCAAGAATGTTTATGCACCTAATAATGGAGTGTCAAAATTCATGAAACAAAAATGGATGAAACTGGAAAGAGAAACAGACAATTACACAATTAGATGTCTCTCTCTCTCTCTCTCTCTGTCTCTGTCTCTCTCTCTGTCTCCTCTCTCTAACTCACTATAATGGAAATAAAGAATGCCTATGAAGAGCTCACCAGTAGACTAGGTATAGCTGAGAAAAGAGCCAATATTCTTGAATATAAGTCAAAAGAAATATCCTAAATATAAATGCAAAAACTGAAAAAGAAAGGAAGGATAAAAAAAAGAAAAGAAAGAAGGAATGAAGGGAGGAAGGAAGGAAAGAAGGAAGGAGAGAGAGGGGGAATAACACAGGGAGAGAAACAGAGAAGAAAGGAGAAAGAGAAAGAGAGGAGAGAAGAAAACAATAAAAAATTGTAGAGACAATTTCCAAATGTGCAACGTAAGCACAATTGGAATGCTAGAAAGAAAAAAGAGAAAGCCAGAAGGAAAGAAAGGAGAGAGAATATTTGAGTGATATTGTTATTTGAGTGGTAATGACCAAGAATTTCGAGAGACACAAAATCAGAAATACAGGAAGCTCAGAGAGCACCAGTCACAATAAATACCAAAATAATACAGCTAGGCATATACTATTTAAATTGCAGAAAACCAAAGACAAGAAGAAAATGTAGAAAGAAGCCAGAGGGGGAAAAATGCCTTATCAGTAGAGGACAAATGTTAAGAATTACAGTTGACTTTTCATTGGAAACCATGCAAGTAAGAAGAGTGGAATAAAATATTTAAAGTGTTGAAAGACAAAAAAAGCCAAAGTGAAAATTTATAGTCATCAGCATTGTCCTTCAAAAGTTAAGAATAAAGAGTTTCTCAGACAAACAAACCTGAGAGAATTTATTGTCATCAGGTCTGCCCTTTAAGAGATGTTCAAAAAGAAGTTCTTCAGGTAGAAAGAAAATAATGTAAGCCAGAAACTGAGATCTACGTAAAGAAAGAAAGAATATCAGAGAAGGAATAAATGTAGATAAAATAACATCTTTTATTTTTCTTGTACTTATTCAAGATAGTAGTGTAAATTAAGAAAAGTAGCAAAGTATTGGGTGATTACAGCATATGTATGAGTGAAATGAATGACAGCAATGTCATAGGAATAGGAAGAAAATGGGTACATTCTGTTATAAGGTATGTGCACTATACATAAAGTGCAATAGTGCTATTTGAAGAAAGGCTTAGATCAGTCTAAATGTATATTTTGAACTCCAAGACAACTATTAATTTTTTAAACAAAGTATAATTGATATGCTAAGAGAGAATAGAAAATAGAATAACATAAAATGTTCAATTAAAATCAGAAAAGATAGAAAAGGTGGGAGGAAACACAGTAAATGAAGTAAAGAGAAAGCTTTTAAAAACATGGTAGAATGTTAATCCAACTACATAAATAATTACTTTGAATTTGAATGGTCTAAATAAAACAAACAGATGAAATTATCAGAGTGGATCTAGAAAATAAAACCCAACTATATTTTAGCCTACCAAAAACCCACTTTAAATATAAAGGCATGCATAGGTTAAAACATGCATAGTAAAGGGATAAGGAAAGAAATACCGTGCTAACATTAATCAAAAGAAAGCTACAGTAGCTAGATTCATCTGAGAGAAAGCAGATGACAGAATAAGAAAATTTATCATGAATGAAGAGGGACATTGCATAATGCAACGGTTTCTTCAAAAAGACATAACCATCCTAAATATATGTGCAACTAACAACAGAGCTTCAAATGATGTGAGGCAAAAACTTATAAAACCAAAGGGAGAAATAGAAAAACCCACTATTATGGTTGGAGATTTCAACACTAGATCAAGCTAGCAGAAAATTACTAAGAATACAGTTGATATGAACAGTACTATCAATCAACTTGGTCTGATTGACATTTATAAAATATTCAGCCAACAGCAGAATGTATATTCTTCTCAAGCTCACCTGGACCACTTACCGAGATAGACCACATTATGGGCCATTAAAACATCTTATGAAATATGAAAGAATATAAATCATATAAAGCATTGTCTCAGATCACAGTAAAATCAACCAAGAAATCAATAACAGAAGATAGCTGGATAATATGCTTCTAAGTAACACATGGTTCAAATAAAAAGTCTCAAGAAATATTAACAATATTTTGAACTAAATAAAAATGAATATACAATTTACCAAAATTTGTAAAATGCAGTGGAGGCAGTGCATAGAAGGAAATGTATAGCATTAAATGCATATATTAGAAAGGAGGAAATATCTAAAATCAGTAATCTAAGTATCTAACTTAGAAAACTCAAGGAAAAATCAGTTAATCTTAAAGAAAGAAGAAAATTAAAAATTAGAATAAAAAATGAAAGAAATTTAAAACAGGAAATTGCACAGACAATAAAATATAAAAAACGGTTCTTTGAAAAGATTAATAAATTTGATAAGTCCCTCAATAGGTTAACTGTAAATAAGAGAGAAGACACAAATTACCAATGCGTGAAATGAAGGAAAGTCATCACTACAACCCCGTGAACATTGAAAGGACAATACAACAATCCTATGAGCAACTGAATGACTACAAGTTTCATAAGTTGGATGAATTTGACAAATTTCTTGAAAGACACAAACTACCACATCTCATGCAAGAATAAATAGGCATTCTTAATAGACCTATATATATTTTTAATTGAATAGATAATTAATAAGCTGAAAATATCAGACCTAGATAGTTTTTCAGATTGTTTTAAAGGTATATTCCACTAAGCCTTTAAAGAATAATGATACAAATTCTCCACACTTCTTCAGCAGAATAAAGTCTTATTAACTTATCCAAGAGGCCGGCAAAACCTTAATAACAAACCAGGTAGACATTAAAATTAAAAAAAAAAAAAACATAGACAGTTATCTCTCAATCAACTGAGATTTACTCCAGGAATGCAAGGCTCTACAATCAAATCTTGGGCTACTTCATTCATGGCCCCATTATGTACACATTGAAGAGGCTGAGGATAGAGACTGGTTTATGTCCATTGGATGAATCATCCTGTCATCCTAGTTGTTTAATGTTTTTCTGCAGTGGATGCTCCCTGGTGAACCTTAATCTTATCATACATGGATCCTCACACTTTGTGCATACCTCCATTCATATCCGTCTTTCTCAGACTTCTTTGTGGCTAACCTTTCAATCTAGTTCTTTCTTGGTCCAGACTAATGAGGTAAACCCTTTGTCACTGTTCATAAATCCTTGTAAATGCTAACTTAGGCTACTTTCTTCTTCACACAAAGTGGGCAAGCAGGTGTTCCACCACAGCTCTGCACACTGGAAGATTTCCTCTCACCACTTTCTTTTAGGATACTCCTGAGTGGGCATGAAGAGTAGCAGCAATAAATGTTCAGCTTATACCAGCATAATGAGAAAACATCTAAAACAAGGCACAGATTCTTCCCCCAGAGGTTATATGTACCTAAGAAATAGAAACAAAACAAAACAGATGCAACAAATATAAAACAAGGAGCAAGTGACTGATTGAATTTAACCACTAAGCAATTACTTTAAGTAAAAGTAGTATAAATACTCCAAATAAAATATAGAGATTGTCAGATTGAGTTAAAAAGCATGACAAATATATGATATTTTATATAAAGGCACTTTATATGTTAAGATAGACATAGATTAAAAGTCAAAAGATGAAATAAGACATATACAATGTAACTAGCAATCAAAAGAAAGTTGAATGTCCCTGCCATAAGGCTTTTGTAGTAGCTGTTTCCTCTGCCTAGAAGGCTCATAACCAAAGTTCCCATGGGTCACCCTCTCACTTCCTTTAAAACTTTTCTCAAATATCATCTGCTTAGTGAGGACCATCATGGTCATTCCTTTGTTTAAAAGTGAAAAACAAATCACCACCTCCCTGCTGTGTTCTCAATATTCTTATTCTTTTCTATGTTATTTTTTTATAGTGCTGATTACCTCACAATGTATTATTTACTGAAATACTATGATGACTGTTCATTGTTTGTCTTTCTGGAAAGGAGGTAAGTGTTACAAGGGCAAAAGTCTTTATTTTATTCGCTAACATCGTCCCTGTACCTAGTTCCCAGTTCTGAGTCAGGCATGCAACTAATAATTGTTGAATACTCGCCAAATTAAAGTAAAATGAGCAAGAATTGGAAAAAAAGGAAAGTTGAAATGACTATGTTAACACTGGTTAAAAACTTCCAGAAAAAGGTAACAAACAGAAATGAAAAGGAACACCACATATGATAAAAGAGTCATGATATCAAGAAAACATAATAATCTGATATGTATATGTGTAATAGCAGAGCTTCAAAATACATAAAACAAACTTTACATAACAGAAAGGAAAAATAGCCGTGTCTACAATATAGCTGGAGATTTTAACAGTTCTCTCTTGGTAATTGATAAAATAAATAGACAGAAATCAATAAGGGATATAAAGGATAAACAAATCTGACATACAGAGAACACTACAACCACCAAATTCTAACCCTAATGAGATACCATTGGACATTAATTAGAATGGCTAAAATTAAAAACCAAACAAAACCTTGCCAAAAACTGTTGGTGAGGATGTTAAACAACTAGGACTCTTAGGTTTAACTATTGAGAATGCAAAATGGTACAACTGATATTGTTTGCCTGTGTCCTCACCGAAAATCTCATCTTGAATTGTAATCTTCAAAATCCCCATAATCCCCACTCATCAAGGGATTGATCAGGTAGAGGTAATTGAATTATGGGGGCGGTTAGCCCTAGGCTGTTCTCATGATAGTGAATGCGTTCTCTCAAGATCTGATGGTTTTATAAGTGTTCGGTAGTTCCTCCTGCATTCATTCTCTCTCTTGCTACCATGTGAAGAAGGTGCCTGCCTCCCCTTCAACTTCTGCCATGATTGTAAGTTTCCTGAGGCCTCCCCAGACATACGGAATTGTGAGTCAATTAAACCTCTTTCATTTATAAATTACCCAGTTTCAGGAAGTTCTTTATAGCAGTATGAAAACAGACTAATAAATCAACCAATTTGGAAATTACTTTGGCAGTTATTATAAAGTTAAACATAAATATAGCATAGGATCCAGTATTTAATACTTATTTATTTACTCAAGGAAATGAAAATCCATGTCCACACAAAGACTTGTACATAATTTTTCATAAATTAATGGTTTATGCATCATAAGCCAAAGCTGGAGTATTAAAATGCCCAACAGCAAGTGAATAAACAAATTTTTACATTCATATAGAAGAAATGTTATTCAGAAATAAAAATAAGAGATTGCTGATACACATAAAAACATAAACAAACCCAAAACACAGGCAGAGCCAGAGAAGTCAGACACAAAAGAGTACATAATATATGTTTCTATTTACAGGCAATTCTATAAATGACCAAGCTAAGCTATAGCTAAAGAAAGCTGATCAGTATGTGCCTGGGAGTAGATGTATCTGCGGGGAATGAGGAAATATTTTTGTTGTTATGAAGTATCTTGTCTCTTGATAGTGGCGGTGTTCCCACCAGTATATATACTTGTCATAGCCCATTGAACTGTACACTTAAAATGGGTATGGTTTATTGAATAAAAATTAAAACTCAATAAAAAGAATGGCAAAAGAGTCATCAGGAAGAGAATGTAAAATTAAAATGTGGTATACTCACACAAACGAGCCCTGTGCATTAATGAGCATCAATGATCACAACTACACACAATACTATTGATGAATTTCACAAACAAAACATTGACAGATAGAAGCCAGAAAAAGCAGAGCTTGTATTTTATTATTTCGGTTATATACAGTTCAAAACATTTACACCGAGTCTCTGCTATTAGAAGTTAGGATGCTATTCACCTTTGAGTGTAGACCTGTAATAGAAAGAGCCCCAAAGAGGGCTTCTAGGGTGCTGGAGCTGTTCTCTGCCTTGATCTGCAGTGTCACATGCTGGTATAAAACAGAGTATGACAAAAGTTCTGTTGAGAATGAAGAGCAACAGGAACCCATAAACATTGCTGATGGAGATGCAGACATACTATAGCCGCTCTGGAAACCATTTCATGGTTTCTGAAAAGCTAACATACACTCATGTGAGCCACACATCACACTTCTGGGTATGTATCCTAGAGAAAGGAAACATGTCATTCAAAACCTGTGCATGCAGGTTTACAGCAGCATTATTCATAGTTGTTCATACTTGGAAACAATCCAAATGTTTTTCAGGGATAAATGGGTAAATAAATTGTCGTACATCCACACAATGGAATGCTACTCAGCAATAAAATTAACTATTGAAGCATACAACAATATGAATGAATCTCAAGTACATTGTGCTAAATTAAGGTTTCTCAACAGCAGGGCTCTTGACTTTTTTGGGCCGAATGACTTGTAGGGCATCCTGTGCACTGTAGGTTATTTTGTTGCATCCTTGGACTTTATCCACTAGATGACAGTAACACTCTTCCCTGACAAGTTAACTAACAAGGTCTCCAGACATTGCCCAATGTCCCTGATTCTCAGTGTGCTAAGTGAAAGAACCTAGTCTCAAAAACTTATATTTTATATGATTCTATTTATACGACATTATGGAAAAGTAAAAAAAATGTAAGACAGAAAACTGGTCAGTGGTTGTTAAGGATTAGGAAGGGGGAGACTGAATACAAAGGGACAGGAAAAGAGAATTATTCAGGGTGTTAGAATTGTTCCGTATCCTCTGTGTCATGAATACAGACCAATGCGTACTGATCTATGCACGTGTAAGAATATACATAATTCTCTGTAAGTATAGTACAATACAGTATGTAATGTTTTAAAAATTAAAGTAATAAAAGCAAACAAAACAAAACTAAGTGGTATTTAAAGCTGAAAAGTATAACGATAGTATAAATAGAAAAGAATCTTTTCACTCTTCAATTAGGAGGTGATCTTAGCAGAAGGGTTTTGGTGAGGTTGGTAAGGATGGCAAGGTTGAGCCAGTCCTGTAGGACATGCAGCGAGCTCAAGTTAAGGACAGTGAAAGTTAAGGACAGTGAAAGTAGAAGGACCTGTCCTGCCCTTTCTGGAGTGTATGATACTATCCTAGAACTTTGATTTATGGGAAGGCTACAGAGGACAAGTAGAGACAAAAAGCAGCCCTCCTAACAAGGCTGAAGATGGAGTAGAATAGGTAAATGACCTTGTGCTGAAGAAGGTCAGCCCGGTGTGGATCCTGGGTTAGTCAATGGAGGACATTCCCCATTGCAAAGGCAACCAGAATTCATGCTGTACTCACAGTGCAATGTATGCTTTAGTCTCTCTCAGGGGTCTGTTGTGCAGCCCCAGCAAGGGAATCTAAGACACAGTTATCAGGTTGTGGATTACCAAGCTGTATTTTTCAGAGGTGCATTCTTAGGTGGTCTCCATAGATCCCATAACTCCCATTTTAGGGCTCTTTCCATGAAGCCGTTTGGTTGCCCTGCTCCCTAAGTATTACAAAGGCTAGAATTGTTCTTAAAGCTTCTCTGATCTGTTGTCTGGTGAGAATCATGTTTGTTCCAGGGACTTTCTAAAGGATTTTAAGTTAGGGTAGATTGTACCAGAGAAATGAGTCAGCCTTTTCCAGGATCATGAAGTGTTAGCACATCTGATCTCCCAGAGGGTCAGGAGAGTGAATGGTCACGGGGTTAATTGCTGTCCTAGGTTTATCATATTCTGTATTCTATTCCTTTTCTAGGAGACCACTTGGAGACACATAGGACAGATGACCCGCAAATCCCACATGAAGCAAGGAGATTAATAACAGAGATTGTACTTTGCAGAGGATGGAAGTGTCAAAGGTAACCTAGATCTTCTATTAAAGGGCTACGAGTCAAAAAACTAGGCTGAGGAATGAATCAAGCCAAGTGTGAGGAGCAGTGGGGGAATGAATATAAGGCGTGGTCCTGATTAATTTTGGAGATAAAATTACATTTCCAAGATTGGGTCTTTTTGAGCCCCAGTCTTCATCAGCCTGGGGAAAGCAAATCATTTAGAGATTCGTGAACGAGACAGATGCAAAAGCTGGGAGTATAGATTGTGAACTAAAAAATTCCAGTGGCACCATTCACATAATGTTTACATAAATGACACCTCTGCAGTGATGTTTCAGTTGTGTAATACTCCCCTCTCAGTAGATGGATTTCAAGAACATATGAGTAGTCAAGGCAAGAAATACAGAAGCAGGAGAAGAGAGAGTGAGGACACTTAAGTAATACTGTGATCAAACAGTTTATTGTCAAACTAGATCATTTTTCAAAGGAAAAGGAAAACTATTATAACTACACAAGAACAACATTTAAAACAGGGCTGTACTGCACAACTGCCTACCTCAGCTATCCCCACTAAACAGGGCCTGCCTTCTGTGTCAGGTCAGTCTACTCCTGCATGTGCATTTTGGTTATGACCAGGCGTTCTCCTGAGAACTCAGCTCCCTAAGAGCCCCTGCCACCCCCTGGGCCAGGGAGGGAGCAGAGAAAACTAGGCACCTTTGTGTGCCCCCAACAGTGAAATCCACCACTGCTCTTGCAGGAGGGAAGTACAGATTATCCACCCCATGGCTGCCAGCCTCCATTGCTCCAGCTGAGTAGTTCTGCCTTCCCCAGTGAAAGGCCAACAGCACAGATGCCCTGGTTTCATCTGACCATTTCAGCTACTTACAGAAGCAAAGCTGGAAGACCTAGCCCAACACACTCTACTGCCACAGTCTCAAGGACGGGGTGGGAAATCCCATCCAAGCGAAAATAAATTCAAAAATAAGAAGTGACAGCTTGGGTTGGGCACAGTGGCTCATGCCTGTAACCCCAACACTTTGGGAGGCCAAGGCTGGTGGATCACTTGAGGTTAGGAGTTCGAGACCAGCTTGGCCAACACGGTAAAACCCTATCTCTACTAAAAATACAAAAATTAGCCAGGCATGGTGGCATGCACTTCTAATCCCAGTTACTCAGGAGGCTGAGGCAGGAGAATCACTTGAACCCAGGAGGTGAAGATTGCAATGAGCCAAGATCGCACCACAGCACTCCAGCCTAGGTGACAGAGAGAGATTCCACCTCAAAAAAAAAAAAAAAAAATGGAGTGACAGTTTCTGCAAATGAGAAGAAACAAACACAAGAACTCCAACACCATCAAGAAACAGAATATTATCCTAGTCAGAATGAAAATTTTGAAATGACAGATAAACAATTCAAAATATAGATTGTAAGGAAGCTCAATGATATCCCAGAGAAAGTTGAAAATCAACACAAAGAAAACAGAAAAACAGTCCAGGAGATACAAGATGACGTAGATTTATTTAAAAACAGCAACAACAACAAAACCCCCAGAACTCCTGGAAATGAAATATTGACTAAAAGAACTTCAAAACACAGTTGAAAGTTGTAACAAGAGACAAGACCAAGAAGAAGAAAGAATTTCAGAGCTCAAAGACTAGTATTTCAAATTAACAAAGTCAGATAAAAATAAAGAAGAAATTTTTGGAAAATGAACAAAGCCTTTGAGAAATATGGGATTATGTAAAGCAACAAAACCTATGACCTATAGGCATTCTTAGGAAGAAAAAGAAAAAGTAAGAAGTTCGGAAAATATATTTGAGGGAATAATTTAGGAAACTGTCCCCAATCTTTTTAGAGACATAGACATCCAGATACAAGGAATTCAGAGAACAGCTAGAAAATGCTATGCAAAACAAACATCATCAAAATATATAGTCACCAGACTATCCAAGGTTAATATGAAGGGGCAAATCTTAAAAGCAGTTAGAAAGAAGCATCAAATCACCTATAACGGAAATCCCATCAGGCTAACAGTGGACTTCTCAGAAACCTTACAAGCTAGAAGAGATTAGGGGCCAACTTTTAGCCTCCTTTAAGAAAAAAGTCTAAGCCAAGAATTTTATATCCTGTCAAACAAAGCTTCATAAACAAAGGAGAAATAAAATAAGTCCCAGAGAAGCAAATGCTAAAGGAATTCATTGCCACTAGACCAGACCTACAAGAAATGCTCAAAGTAGTTCTATACATGCACATGAAAAGATGATACTCAACATCGTAAAAGCACACATAAGTAGAAAGCATACACATCCTATAAAGCCTTGTTAGCTAGTTGCCTTGAAGTCTCAAATACACAACTGAGACTTCAAGACAACCAGCTAACAAGACTATGATAGGAACAAAACCTCACACATCAATATTAACATTGAACATCAAAGGCCTAAATGCTCCACATAAAAGATATAGACTGGCCAATTGAATAATAAAAAAACAAGAGCCAATCATCTTCTGCTTACAAGAGAGCCACCTATTGGCTAAAGACATGTACCAGCTCAAATAAAGGGATGGAAAAATATGTATCATGCAAATGGAAAACAAAAGCAAGCAGGAGTAGCCATTCTTATATCAGATAAGCCAGACTTTAAATCAACAATAGTTTAAAAAAAGGATAAAGAAGGGCATTATATAATGATAAAGGGTTCAATGCAACAAAAAGATTTAACTATCCTAAATATATATGTGCCTAACACTAGAGCACGAAGATTCATAAAACAAATGCTACAAGACCTAAGAAAATAGACTGACAGCAATGCAACAATAGTAGGGGACCTCAACACCCCACTGATAACACAGAAAGCCAACAAAGAAACTCTGGACTGTAACTAGACTTTAGAACAAATAGACCTAATAGACATGTACAGAACGTTCCATTCAAAACTCACAACATATACATTTTTCTCATCTGCGAAAAGAACATTCTCAAAAAAGACCACATGCTTGGCCATAAAACAAATATCTACAAATTTAAAAAATTAAAATTATGTCAAACATCTTCTCTGACCGTGGAATAAAATTAGAAATTAATACCAAGAGGAACTCTCAAAACTACAGAAGTCCATGGAAACTAAACATCTTGGTCCTGAATGACTTTTGAGTGACCAATGAAATTAAGACAGAAATCAAAAAATTTTTGAAACAAATGAAAATAGAGACAAAACATACCAAAAACATCTCAGATATAGCAATAGCAGTGTTAAGAGAAAAGTTTATAGTGTTAAATGCCTACATCAAAAAATAAAGTTATCAAATTAACAAGCTAACATTACACTTCAAGGAACTAGAAAAACAAGAACAAACCAAACCCAAAGCTAGCAGAAGAAAAGAAATAACAAAGATCAGGACAGAACTAAAGGGGATTATGAACAACAACAACAACAAAAAACGGTGATACAAAGTATCAACAAAACAAAAAGCTGGTTCTTTACAAAGATAAACAAAATTGATAAAACACTAGCCAGTTTAAGAAAAAAGGAGAGATGATTCAAATAAGCATGATCAGAAATGATAAAGGTGATATTAAAATTGATACCATAGAAATGCAAAAGATAATCAGAGTTCATAATGAACATCCCTACATCCACAAACTAGAAAACCTAGAGAAAATGGATACATCCTGAAAATATACCTCCCAAAATTGAACCAGGAACAAACTAGGCATCAAAGGAATATAACTCAAAATAATAAAAGCCATATATGAAAAACCCATAGCCATTATCAACCGAGTAGAGAAAAGTTGAAAGCATTCTCCGCTATGAACTTGAATGAGACAAAGATGTCCGCTCTCACAACCCCAATTCAGCATATTACCAGAAGTCTTAGCCAGAGCATTCAGGCAAGAGAGAGAAATAAAAGACATCCAAATTGAAAAAGAGGAAGTCAAATTATGTGTATACACTGATTACATGTTCATATACCTAGAAAATTCAAAAGACTTCTCCAAAATATTCCTAGATTTGATAAACAACTTCATAAAATTTCAGGATACAAAATTTATATACAAAAATCAGTAGCATTTCTATACACAAATAACATTCAAGCTGAGAACCAAATCAAAAGCTCAATCCCATTACAATAGCCAAACACACACACACACACACACACACACACACACACACACACACACTAACAAAACATACCTAGGAATATATTTAACCAAGGAGGTGGAAGATCTCTACCAGGAGAACTACAAAACACTGAAAAAAGAAATCATAGCTGACACAAACAAATGGAAAAACATCCCATGCTCATGAATTGGAAGATCAGTATCGTTAAAATGACCACACTGCCCATAGCAGTCTATAGATTCAACACAATTTCTATGAAATTACCAACATAATTATTTGCAGAATTAGAAAAAAGCAATCCTAAATTCATATGGAATCAAAAAGGACACTGAATAGCTGAAGCAATTTTAAGTAAAAAGAACAAAGCTGGAGGCATCGCATTATCTGACTTCAAATTATATTACAAGGCTAAAAATAAAGTTATCAAAAAACAAAAACAGCATTATACTGATATAAAAAAAAAGATACATAAACCAATGGAACGGAGTAGAGCACCCAGAAATAAAGCCACACACCCATAACCAGCTGATCTTCAACAAAGTTGCCAAAAAAAAAAAAACACCAAGGGAAAAGGACACCCTGTTCAATAAACAGGGCTGGGAAAATTGGCTGGCCATATGCAGAAACATGAAATTGGATCCCTATTTCTCACCATATACAAAAATTAACTCAAGGTAAATTAAAGACTCAAATGTAAGACCTTAATGTATAAAGATCCTACAAGAAAACCTAGGAAAAACTCTTCTGGACATTGACATAGGTAAAGAATTTATAACTAAGACCTCAAAATCAAAACCCCAAACAGACATATGCGGCTTAATTAAACTAAAATCTTCTGCACAGCAAAATAAATAATCAACACAGTAAACAGACAACGAACAGAATGGGAAAAAATGTTTGCAAATTATGCCTCCAATAAAGGACTAATATCCAGGATCTACAAGGAACTGAAACAACAGGAAAAAATAAATTAACAGGTGGGTAAAGGACATGAACAATTTCTCAAAATGTACAAGTGGCCAAAATAAGTATGAAAAAAATGTTCAACCTCACTAATCATCTGGATATTGCAAATTAAAACCACAATGAGATAATCGTCTTACATAAATCAGATGGCTATTATTAAAAAGTCAAAAAATAACAGATGTTGGCAAGGATGCAGAGAAAAGGGAACACTTATACGCTGTTGGTAGGAAGGGAAATTAGTATAACCTTAATGGAAAAGAGTATGGAGATTTCTCAAAGAACTAAAAATAGAACTACCATTCAACCCAGCAATCCCACTACGGGGCATCTATCTGAAGGGAAAAAAAAAAGTTACATTAAAAACTCACCGGCCGGGCGCGGTGGCTCACGCCTGTATTCCCAGAACTTTGGGAGGCCAAGGCAGGTGGATCACCTGAGGTCGGGAGTTCAAGACCAGCCTGACCAACATGGAGAAACAAGTTGTATAAATAAACATGTTAACATAAACAATAATGTCTACTAAAAACACAAAAGTAGCCAGGCGGGGTGGTGCATGCCTGTAATCCCAGCTACTCGGGAGGCTGAGTCAGGAGAATTGCTTGAACCTGGGAGGTGGAGGTTGCAGTGAGCTGAGATCGCGACATTGCACTCTAGCCTGGGCAACAAGAGCAAAACTCCGTCTTATTAAAAAAAAAAAAATTACCTGCTCTCATATGTTTATTGCAGCACTATCCACAATAGCAAAGTCATGAAATCAAATTGTGTCTGTCAATGATTGCTTGGATACAGAAAACATGGTATATATACACTATGGAATACTACTCAGTCATAAAAATGAATGAAATCATGTCCTTTGCAACAACCCAGACGGAACTGGAGGTCATTATCCTAATTAGAATAATACAGAAAACAGAAAATCAAATACAGCATGTTCTTCCTCTTATGTGGGAGCTAATCATGGGTATACATGAACATAAAGGTCAAAGTAATAGATACCAGGGGCTCCAAAAGTCGGAGTATGGGGTGGGTATGAGGGTTAAAAAACTTACCTGCCAGGCGTGGTGGCGCGTGCCTATAGTCCCAGCTGCTCGGGAGGCTGAGGCAGGTGAATTGCTTGAACCTGGGAGGCAGAGGTTGCAGTGAGCTGAGATCAAGTCACTGCACTCCAGCCTGGGTGACAGAGTGAGACTCCTTCTCGAAAAAAATTACCTGCTGTGTACGTGTGAACTATTTGGGTGATGGGTACACACCAAGCCCAAATCTCATCATTATGCATTATATCCATGTAACAAACCTGCGCATACACCCCTTCAATCTAAAATAAAAAATAAAATGAAACAGGATTGTTCTGGACAAATAGTAATTGCACATTCATCAAAATGTTTTCTGTGCTGCATTTGGCCCAGAAGATTTTTTTTGCTACTTGTCACCCCCGAAGGCTATGAAATGTCATCCAAAGAAGCAGCAGAGACTGGGCGCAGTGGCTCACACCTGTAATCCCAGCACTTTGGGAGGCCAAGGCAGGAGGATCACCTGAGGTCTGGAATTTGAGACCAGCCTGGACAACATGGCGAAACCCCGTCTCTACTAAATATACAAAAATTAGTCAGGTGTGGTGGCACATGCCTGTAATCCCAACTACTTGGGAGGCTGAGGCAGGGAAATTGCTTGAACCCAAGAGGTGGATGTTTCAGTGAGCTGAGATCGTGCCTTTGTACTCCAGACTGAGCGACAGCTCAAAAAAAAAAAAAAAAAAAAAAAGAAGCAGAAGGCATCTGAGAAGCATTGCAAGGACACGACTAGAGTCTTCAGTTCTTGTTCTTTCTGCATTGCCCATAGGAGCCCGAGTGATTCACTCCTCTCCTCATTTCTCACAGGTGTGGTTTGCAGATCTTCCACCATCCCCTCACTACCGGGACGAGCTGTGGTTTAGCAAGGCTAGTAAAAGTCTGATACCCAGAATATGTGTCCTTAATTGTCCCTCCCAGGCCCAACCACAAATGGATTCTCATCTCTAACCCTGGGATGCTTAACCTCATTATGAAGCATCGGTGATACTTTTGCCATCATTTCTTTTTCCTGAAGTTTTTAAAACCAGGATTTATAACTCGCAAACAGGTTTGCTCTTAATGACTTAATCATTCAAATGCTGTTTTGGCTGAGGATACTTCCCAGTATGTGATAACCAGGGCTGTCTTTATTTACAGGATCAACCAAATGTTGTTTTGATTTAACGTGACTCTCGCATGCAGCAGTGTACTAAATACATGTCAACTGACTGGCATATCATAGGGGCTGCCTTGATAAAGGTTGCTTATCATCTGACATGTGATAGGGCTCAGTTGGCTTTAGATTTAAAGTGCCTACTTATCTGCAGGTGACAGCCATCGAAATCAAGTGTGAGGTGCTGAACAAATTAGGGCAGTGGCTCTCCAACTTGAGTGTGTACCTGCATCACCCGGAGGGCTTGTTAAACCATAGATTTCTGACCCCCTGCTCCCAGAGACCCTGATTTATTAAGTCTGAAAAGGGACTTAGGATTTTGCACTTCTAACTGGTTCCCAGATGAAATGAATGCTGCTGTTCTGGGGAACCATACTTTGAAAACCACTCTCTTAGAATTATTCAATAACAGCATCACTCGCCCAGTGTGACCACAGCAATTTTTTTCCTCCTTTTGAAAAAAATCAGCAGTCGTTTTGTTTGAAGACAGCAAACTAAATGATGAGTTACATGTATTATTTACTATAGTACCAGTTTCGTAGTGGCACCAACATTCTGCAATATCATGCAATTTCTGCCAAGGTTGCTTCATGAATGAAATACAAAAGCTGAATGGGCAAATTAAAGTCAATTCGAATATTTGAGAGCTTACTCTGAGCTAGGCACTGTGGTATGAACCCGAAAAGAACTAAGACCCTGTTTGCTTTTAGGAAAACCTACAATGTGGAGACCTTACCTTATGGGTCCTCTGAGAGTCACACTAGTAAAATCCTCACACAGTGGATGGGATTCACACCAGCTGTGGGAGGAAACCAAGAGATCGTTAAGGACCATAGGGGCAAAGAGTTTGAGAACATTTGACACTGAATCAGTATGATACGTTAGCAAAAGAGACAGGTGATAATATAGAAAGCAATGCCCTGATCCACTGTATCATCTTCTGTTGGGTGAAAGAACACATGGACAGAAGAAAGATGGCCAGCACAGACGAGGAAATTCAACAACACTGACTTCCTAACTCTTCCCATAGAAGGGTCTTCTCTGCCTATAATAGATAAGGCCCTACAGTAGAAGTGGATCCATTTGAAAAGCCTGTGCTGATGCTAGTAATACATTTTGTTATTTTACCTAGTAAATCTCATCTCTACCCTGATTCATGCAGACTTCTGACCATACTAGTGTCTGAGCATGCCAGTGTATAATTTGTTCATAACTTGCCATTCTGCTCACCTTTTAAAACTTGGTGGAATTGGCTATCATCAGAAAGCATCCTTAAGAACTATATGGTCTGGAGTACTTAGAAAATTGATTTCCTGGGTCTGTGAGGCTAAGAACCAGAGTCTAGAATGTGCTGACCTAGCTCAATGTGCAGAGGTGGCAGGTAGACTCAGGTGGCAAGTTGGCAGCTGGCCTGCAGACTGATAATGTCCCAACCTGCCTTATGCTTCTTGAAAATGAAACCCTATTCATAAATAGAAAGAAGACACAGACACAAATAGCGATAAGCATCATAATGGATGTTTACAAGTAAGTGATACAGGGGCTCAACAGGAGATTCAATTGTTTCAGAGTACCTGCAAAGACTTCACATAGAAGATAGCATTTGAGATGTACTGAAAAGGACACAACAACTCTCTATAGGCAAAGATGGAGCGGTTAAGGTCCCAGACAGAGGGACCAGTCAAGCTCTTATAATTCCATTTGCATACTACTTGGTTAGGACAAATGGTTATTTGGCCAATGTCACGCTATGTTCTGGAGGACTTGGAAAGCTTTCTGCTTGAGGGCTACTGGTTTTATCATGGATGATCTCAAGGGGTCTTTCTGAATGCCTGTATTTTTCCTTGATCACACCTCACTCCAGCATGATTTGGAGTGAGGCAGAGAAGGAGAATCTACCAGGAAACTAAAAATTATACAACTTAGCTGACTCATTTAGGAAATTGCAGCCACATTCCAGGAAGTAGATATAACAGGAAAGATTTTAACTAGTAACAGATGCAGATGTTCGTTCTTTATTATATTTCCAACTACAGGAGTTCAAATATGCTGATAGGTCCCTGGAGGTTTGTGTCAACTTAGAAAAAGCACAAAACCATTCATTAAATTTTTCTGGCTTAATTTTTAAGAAATTTGGGGGCCTCAGCTTGGATCTGCTTTAAAACCAAGACTTGAGGTGTCGGATTTATTGGAGAAACAATTTCCAAACTGAATGAAATTCTCAAATTCTTAAAGGATCTTCTGAACATTTTATTTGGCATCTTTCATCATTTCTACAGGAAAGTAGTGTAGACCAATGGTTAAAAACCTGTACTTGGGGGTCATGCTATCGTGGGTTTAAAACCTTGCTCTACCACTTTCTAGTTGTGTGTACTTGAGCAATTTTCATAACCTTTATGAGCCTTGCTTTCCTTATCAATAAAGTGGGATCATAATAGTACCTCCCTCAAAGGGTTGTGAAATTAATTAGGGTACTATATATCTATTAATAACTACAGTAATTATCTGGGGGAGAGGGAAGACAGCTTGAGATGTCTGTGTGATTTTGAGCAAGTTATAGATATAGGCTTGCTAGAGCTGACAAGGAGCCGAGGAAGCTTTTGGTTCAATTTACAGATAATGAAATGAAGTTCAAGAGATAGCCAATGTCACGGAGATTCTTTATACCTGGGTGAAGACCAAGATCAGAGTACTGAGCAGGATTCTCTTACTTGCTCAGTACCCATTTTGTTAATAGCCTACCTCTTCTAGAAAAAATGCTTGGGTTTTTTAACACTACTATGCAAATTAACTTGGTGCAGATTGATACTGTAACTACCCAGGGGGTTCTTCCTGTCCACTGAATAAAGAAAGACCATGACATTATAGTGGAGAAAGAGTTTAGTAGACAAAAGGCCATCCATGCCACATGGGAGATAGAGTTCGTACTCAAATCATGTTGTTCAAAGCTTGTAGGTTAGGGGTTTTTTAACGGCAGTTTGGGAGAAGGGGTGGGAATGGCCAGGTAACAGGTGCTTACTGCTGATTGATTGGGGCAGAGATGGAATCATAGGGGGTTGATGCTGTCCTCCTGCAGGCTGAATTGCTTCTGGGTGAGGCCACAGGAGTGGGGTTGTCGGTCCAGATGCAGCCATTGGGTCCAGGTGGAGTCGTAGGGGTCAGACATGCAAAAAAACCTGGAAAGAGATCTCAAAAGGCCAATCTACAATAGCGGTGTTATTTGCAGGAGTAATTGAAGGAAGTTGTATATCTTATAACCTCTGAATAATTTCTGCACTTTAGCAGGACCCAGGATCCTCTCCTTCCCTCAGCCTGGAGGCCTCCTATTAGTTTTACAAAAGAAGTAGAGTTTTGGGCAAGACCTATTATCATTTAAAATGAAGCCTAAATGTCTTCCAAAGTTAGCTTGGCCCTGTAGCCCAGGAACAGTTCAGGAAAAGGCAAGATAGGGGGTGGGTTAGCTTAGCTTACAGTT
Organism: Pan paniscus; assembly: GCF_029289425.2. NCBI lineage: Eukaryota > Metazoa > Chordata > Mammalia > Primates > Hominidae > Pan > Pan paniscus. Next base: position 83,660,570 of record NC_073265.2, on the reverse strand, counting down.
ATAATTTTCTCACTGATATAAGTTTTGCAAAGGCTGTTTCAATACCCTAAAAATCCACAACCCTTGTCGTGTTCCCTTTCAGAGCCCTTCAGTTGCTCTCTTCAAACTTTCATCTCTTCTTCCCACCCACCCTGAGCACACAGTTGTACTTCCAGTGTGTATTTCACACACACATACAAAATGCTCAATCCATGAAACCTTTAACTTTATGCCCTTTTCATAAACTATTCTGCACTGGTTTTCCTCTTTGCCTCTTCTCTTTTTGCCTCATTTGCCTTTCTGAACTTTTCATCTCTTTTCCATGAAGGAGGGAGTAGACAATATGGTCCAATACTGGAGCGAGGATCTAAAAACTAAATATTGGCTGTAGGCTTTTGTGTTCTGGAAGTCTTAGTTTGGTACCCAATTTCTTTATCTTATTTATTCTGCCACCGTCAGAGGCGTTTGAACCAGAGTGACTCCATCTTGAATAGGGGCTGGGTAAAATGAGGCTGAGACCTACCGGGATGCATTCCCAGGTAGTTAGGCAGTCTTAGTCACAGAATGACATAGGAGGTCAACACAAGATATAGGTCACTTTTATCAGACCTTGCTAATAAAACAGTTTGCAGTAAAGAAACCAGCCAAAGCCCACCAAAGCAAAGATGGTGGTGAAAGTGACCTCTGGTTATCCTCGCTGCTCATTATATGCTAATTATAATGCATTAGCATGCTAAAAGACACTCCCACCAGTGCCATGGCAGCTTACAAATGCCATGGCAATGTTTGGACCTTACCCTAAATGGTCTTAAAAGGGGAGGAGCCTTCAGTTCCAGAAATTGCCCATCCCTTTCTGGGAAAACTCATGAATAAGCCACCCCTTGTTTAGCATACAATCAAGAAATAATCATAAAAATAGCCAGCCAGCAGCTTTCAGCGCTGCTCTGTTTATAGAATAGCCATTCTTTTATTTCTTTAGTTTCCTAATAAACTTGCTTTCACTTTATGAACTCGCGGAATTCTTTCATGAGCAAGGTCCAAGAACTCTCTCTTGCCGTCTAGATTGGGACCCCTTTCCAGTAACACCACTAACAACTGCTTTTGCTAAATCATGGTGTTACCTCTGCAGTCTTACAAACACTTCCTTATCTGAGTAGACTACTATGAAACATTTGATGCTGTTGGCAACCCCTGCTTCTCTAAAGTCCTCTTCCCACTTCATCTATCCTGTCTTCTTCTTACTTCTCTGGCTGCTTGTTTTCCATATCGGCAATAAGGCTGTTTTCTTTTTTATCATTCATGTGTTCACTGGAATAGAACTATTCATTTCCTCCAATAACTTTTCCTTTGCATTCACAACTTGGCTAACCGATACAAGAGACCTGGCCTTTGGCCTATCTCTGCTTTTGACATGCCTTCCTTAGTAAGCTTAATCAATTCATGGAAAAATATGCAGCCATGAAAAGGAACAAGATCATGTCCTTTACTGGGACATGGATGAAGCTGGAAGCTGTTATCCTCAGCAAACTAACACAGGAACAGAAAACCAAACACAACATGTTCTCACTTGTAAGAGGGAGTTGAGCAATGAGAACACATGGACACAGAGAGGGGAACAACACTTACTGGGGGCTGTCAGGGGAGGGCAGGGGGTGGGGATGGCATTAGAAAAAGAGCTAATGGATGCCCGGCTTAATACCTAGGTGATGGGTTGATGGGTGCAGCAAACCACCATGGAACACGTTTACCTATGTAACAAACCTGCACATCCTGCACATGTACCCCAGAACTTAAAAAGAAAATAGTGAGAGATGTAGTACTCTTCCTTTCCCTCAAACACTTAATTGGCCTAATTCCAATATTGTTATGTCTCAAGGAAGTAGGAGGCCTGGGGAGAAGGAGACACAGGGGGCAACAACCCCCATCATAATATGCACACCATTCATCAATCACCTTTGCTGTCTTATATGGGCATGGCTTGTGGCATCTCAAAACAACTGCAATAGTAACATCAAAAGTCAGTGATCATAGATCACCATAATGGATACAATTATAATGAAGTAGGTTGAAATATTGTGAGAATTGCCAAAATGTGACACAAAGACATGAAGTGGGCAAATGCTGTTAGAAAATGGTGCCAATGAACTTTCTCAATACAGGGTTCCAACAAACCTTTAATTTGTAAAACACACACACACATACACACAATATCTGCAAAGCAAAATAAAGCGATGTCCAATAGAACAAGGTATGTTTGTACTCACTGTAAACACAAGTTGGATATTGTCTCTCTTTGTGCAAATGCCCTGTGGCTCCTTTACATGGTGAAATGTCCACTTTTTGGCAAGGTCTACAAGCCTATGGATGTGGTTCCTTGCTCCTTTGGGTCGTTTCCATTATTGTTTGCCAAAAACATAGTAGTCCTTATAGATTCTCAGAAATGGCATGCTCCTGCATGCCTTGGTACCATGTTGCATTTATTTTCTTTACTTAGAATGATATTTGCCTTCCACTCCCACATGTCTGCCTTGCAAGTACCTGGATCTTTCTTTATACACAGTTGACTCTTGAACGACGCAGGGGTTTAGAGGCACCAAACCCCTTGCAGTTGAAAATCTGCATATAATTTTTGATTCCTCAAAAATGTAAATACTAATAGTCTACTGTTGACCAAAAGCCTTACCAATAACATACAGTTGATTAACAAATATTTTGTTTATGTGTTACGTACTGTATTCTTACAATAAAGTATGTTAGAGAAAAAAATGTTATTAAGACAATCATAAGGAAGAGAAAATATATTTGCTGTTCATTAAGTGGAAGTGGATGTAGATCATTATAAAAATTATCCTCTTCATTTTCATATTGAGTAGGCTGAGGAGAAGGAAGAAGAGGAGGGGTTGGTTTTATTGTCTCAGGAGTGGCAGAGGTGAAAAAAAAATCCACCGATAAGTGGATCCATGTAATTCAAACCCGTGTTGTCAAGGGTCAACAGTACGTTCCTTGAAAGCCACTGTGTTCTCACTGGAGAAAACTTGTGGGGATCCCTCTTCTGCTACCCTTTGGACGCTCTCGCATAATCTAAATTGCCTTTCTTACTTTAATTGCATGCTTGTATCTCCTCATTTAAGAGTGCACATCTTGAAGCAATGAGGGCTCTTTAATTTGAAATCAAAACTAACTCAGCACACTGCACCTAAACACTCAGCAAATTTTGAACACACAAATGAATGTAATCTAGTGCCACTAGCTGGCATGTTACCCAGGTTCATGAATCAGAGTGCTCACCAAGTCACCAAATGGGTTCTTAAAAATACAGATATTGGAGATCAGCCCAAGACACACTTAATCAGAGTTTCTGAGCTGGAATCCAAGACATGGGTTTCTGACAAGCACCTCCGTTGATTCTGAAGCAGCCAGCAAAAAACAGTTGAGAATCATTAATCCAAACCATTTCAGATGCATGATTGCGTTCTCTTATTCTCGAGATAACTGGTTCTCAACTCTCTTGGGTACAAATCTGCATTTGTTTGTAGCACCAAGATTCTATGGCGTCATAGACATTGAACTGGTAATGTTGCAGCTATCCACAGATAATTAACCACTGTTAGTGTCACGTGTGAACCGTTTGCTGGCTATTTCCATAGTCAGGTTAAGTTCCGGGCCTTTGAGCTCTTTAGTACACGTCATGCTGTCTTAGAATAGCCCACAAGATGGCAACATGATTTCATGAAATGGTGCTGGGGCTATTTCATGGACTTAGCCACAAGGTGACAGCATTGCACGGTGTTCTGAGTTGACTAGAAGGCTCTAAAAACTACTTAGACTGTTTTTCTAATTGAAAAAGCCTTATAACCCAAGTTGATTTAAAAGCAAGCTTTACTTTCTCAGAGTTTTCTAAAGGTGACTGTTTAAAAGATCACATCCACTATGGGATTTGTGTTGTTTCGGGTAAAACAGTATATCTCTTGACAGGTTAGTACCTGAAATGTGAGCAGAAATGTTTTTATAGGTTTGCTTTCTCATAAAATGAAAAATTTCCATGAAGAGGATGACACAATCCATCTTTGTCAATGGTTAATGACTTCAGATGAGGGCTAGATGCAGGCTTTGAAAGGTTTGTAAGGTTTGTAACGATTTGTAAGGCACAAATCCATTCCCCTAGGGTGCAGTCCTTCAGGGGACCAAGGACACCAGGAGCTGGAGGCCTCCTGTAAAGCAGCCAGCAGCACTTGCCCGGGGCTCTGACCATGCCCAGGCAAGACTATGGGTCAGCCCTACCAGAGTCTCCAGATTTTTAAGAAGACTGGATATTTTCTTGTGGAGTTTCCCAAATCTCCAATATTGGCAACTAACACCAGTAATTTACAGCAGGACAAACAAAATACAACTGTGAGCCAAATTCAACCTCGGCCTGCCAGCTAGCAGCTTCTGTGTTCCTGGAAGAGTTAGGAAGACCAGAAGTTGGGCTGGAGGGGGTCAGAAGGGGATGACTGGGGGCCAGGACGGCAACAGTTTGCCTTTGGTTTTCTCCTGGGAAAAGTACGTTTAAATAATCTCTCAAACACTCATCAACGTATCAACGTAAGAGAACACAGATTTCGATAACGGTATTGTTTTATTCAAAGGAGTCTGCAAAAGAAGTATCCATTATTTGAATTTTTAAATAGTATTAAAACATCTCCTTAGATTATTTTTCTTGGCTTTACTGGTGGGGGAATCATGCTTCTACTTGTGCCATAGGAATATTTTCATAAGTAATAATTGCCTTAATATTTCTATGTGACTCATTTAATTTTTTGTCTATATTGGAAATTTGTCATTTTTCCTGATTATGAAAGTAATACATGTCCCTTGGGGACAGGAAGTGGGGGGACCTCAAAGAATATATAAACACTTTATAAACAATAAAAAGTAATTGATATTCCCTTGCAATGCTCCCCCTCTCTCTCATCATGGTAAAAACTTTGTGTGGTGATTTTTCAGACTTTTTTCTGTGTATATAAAAACACATCAATATGAGATAAATATGCAAATCTAAGTTTTCATGGTTTTGGGGTTTTGTTACAAAGACATATAATACTGGTTTTTAATTTATCTTTTCACAAAATAGTATCATTGATGAATTGATTGATGTATTGATTTGATTCTTCTTGGAAATCATTATCCACAATAGACAGAACAGATCTGTGTTCACATTGGAGCCCCACCATTTACCAGTAGTGTTAGATGAAATCCTCACCTAGTTTGTATCTTTAATGTAAATATTTCTGGTATTTCACAATTAAGCATAAGGCTGGCTTTGGTTTAATATGTATAATATTTTTAACATGTTGAGCAAGTGTTCACCTATCTCTATTGAAATAAAATGATTAATTTTTTTTAATTTTAAACAAAACTTTATTTTTTTATGCTTAAAGTAATTATTATTTTTTTCTTTTTTTATTATTATTATAGTTTAAGTTTTAGGGTACATGTGCACAATGTGCAGGTTAGTTACATATGTATACATGTGCCATGCTGGTGTGCTGCACCCACTGACTCGTCATCTAGCATTAGGTATATCTCCCAATGCTATCCCTCCCCCATCCCCCCACCCCACAACACTCCCCAGAGTGTGATGTTCCCCTTCCTGTGTCCATGTGTTCTCATTGTTCAATTCCCACCTATGAGTGAGAATATGCGGTGTTTGGTTTTTTGTTCTTGCGAGAGTTTGCTTAGAATGATGATTTCCAATTTCATCCATGTCCCTGCAAAGGACATGAACTCATCATTTTTTATGGCTGCATAGTAAAATGATTAATTTGATTTTAAATTGTGCATGGCCATCAACTCATTAAATGCCATCTTGATGTCTGTTGAGATATTTATTACTTTTTCTTGAACTTTCAATGTGGTGAGTTCTTTTAATAGATTTCCTATTGAGAATCTATTCTTGCATCTTGGTACAAACTTTTCTTCACTGTAGCATATTTTTCTTATAATGTTCTGCTCAATTCTTTGATAGGATGTGAGACTGCACCAAGTTTTATTTCTTCAGTTTTTAGGCAGACCTTCTATGATTTGGTATGATTATTACGCTGGCCTTACAAAAATGATTTTGGATGTTTTTCTTTTGCAATGAAACATTTAAAATGGCATCAGCATAACCTTTTCTTTAATAATGTGAAAGGAATTTGTATCAGTGGGCCTGGTGCTTTTTAGGATATAAAGCTCTTAGACAGCTTTCTTAATTTCTTTAAGAAATTTCTTATAGAAATCATCTTAAGTTTTGGGGCATATTGCAGTCACTTAGAGATTTCTTTCGAAAATCCTTATGCTGAAGCTCAACATAAACAGTTAAATTAGAATATCTGGGGGTATGTGCGTACATTAGTTTAGTCTGGTTAAGCTTTTATTTTTAAACCAACCTCCTCCTACTTTCATAATTCTAATGTGCAGCCAGGATTGAGAAATGCTACTTAGATCTCTATCTCGTTTGAGTCAATTTCAATAAGTAAAGACTTCATCTACATCATCTATGTTTAGTCGCTGTTTTTTTATGCGTACTGCTGAATATATACGTGTGTGTTACATTTGTATGGTAGATTTTCTTTCCAAGTTAGATTTGTCGGTAGTTGATCTGGTTCTAAAGATAGAACGAAGCTGGGCATGGTGGCTCACACCTGTAATCCCAGGGCTTTGAGAGGCCAAGGCAGGAGGAGTTCAAGACCAGCTTGGGCAACATAGCATTATCCTGTCTCTAAAAAATAAAAAATAAAAAAAATTAGCCAGATGTGGTGGCATGCCCTGTAGTCCCAGCTACTTGGGAGGCTGAGACAGGATTACCTCTTGAATCCAGGAGGTCAAGGCTGCAGTAAGCTGTGATTGCACTGCTGCACTCTAGCCTGAGTGACAGCAAAACTCTGTGTCTGCAAAATAAATAAATAAAAATAGAGCCAACTCTGGGATTGATTTATTCTTTTTACTTTTTTAAATCTAACTTATTATGTACTCCTAACCTTAATTAGATTTTTCCTTCTCCTTTTCTTATATTTATTTTTTGTTTTTTTTTCTTATTGAGCTGGATATTTAGTTCATTTACTTTTTCACATTCTTATTCAATAATGTGAATGTCTAATAAACATTTGCCTCCCCACACAGCTTTAGTCATATTCTAGTGTTGTCATTTTTATTTTCATGATATTTTGGAATCTGAGGTTTAACATTCTTGTTTTTTATTAACCTAAGATAAATATCAATTTTTAAAATTAATGGTTCAAAATATTTTGTTGCATTTAAAAATTGTATCCAAATTTTATATTACTTAGCTAATTTGTTCTGTAGTTCTCCTTTTAATAATTTTCTGTTCCGTAATATGGCCAGTTTTTATAAATTTTTCATGGATACATAGAGAAAGTTATATTGTCTGCTATGCACTATCATTGTGTTATTTCTCTTTCATAGCCAGTGCTTTTTCTGTTTATTTCTCTTTTTATTTATATCCTGTAGACATTGCCTCAAGTATTGTGATGTTTTTGTAACTTGGTACTTAAAGACTCATGTTCAACATACTTGTGCTATATACTAAATAGCTTATCATTATAAAATGTACTTGTATGTACTTGTTTACTTTTTCTTATCTGATAATAGTATTGAGATTCTTTCTTCCTTTCATTTATTTTTTTAAGCCTTCACTTACGTGGAGTGTCCACTTATTGTTATGTTTTCAACATTTCTCATTTGTTTTAATTTACCTAAGTTATATTTATTTTATTTTATTTATTTTTTTGAGACACAGTCTTTCTGTCACCCAGGCTAGAGTGCAGTGGCACGATCTCGGCTCACTGCAGCCTCCACCTCCCAGGTTCAAGCAATTCTCCTGCCTCAGCCTCTCAAGTAGCTGGGACTACAGGCACGCGCTACCAGGCCTGGCTAATTTTTTTGTATTTTTAGTGGAGACAGGGTTTCACCATGGCTGGTCTTTAACTCCTGACCTCAAGTGATCCTCCCGCCTCCGCCTCCCAAAGTGCTGGGATTACAGGTATGAGCCACTAAGCCTGACCTTTTAATTTCTTATTTTTATATATATCGGGATATAAGCGCAGATTTCTTACATGCATCTATTGTGTAGTGGTGAAGTCTGGGCTTTTACTGTACCCATAACTCAAATAGTGAACTTTGTACCCAGTAGGTAATTTTCCAATGTCCCACCTTTCTGAGTCTCCAAGGTCTATTATTCCACCCTGTAGGTCCATTTGCACCCATTGTTTAGCTTCCACTTATAAATGAGAACATGCAGCATTTGACTCACTGTTTCTAAGTTATTCAGTTAAGATCATGGCCACCATGTCCAAACATATTGCTGCAAAAGACCTGATTTCACTCTTATTCATGACTGAATAGTATTCCTTGATGTAACACATTTTCTTTATCCAGTCAACCACTGATTGACACTTGGTCTGATTTCATGACTTTGCTATTGTGAATAGTGCTGCAATAAATATATGCATGCAGGTATCTTTTTGTTGTAGTGATTTCTTTCTCTTTGGGTAGATGCCAGTAGTGTAATTGTTGGGTCAAATGGTAGTTCTATTTTTAGTTATTTGAGAAATTTCTATACTGTTTTCCATTAAGGTTGTAGTAATTTCCATTTCCACCAACAGCGTATAAGAGTTTTCTTTTCTCCACATTCTTGCTAACATCTATTGCTTTTTGACCTTTAATAATGGCCTGACTGGTGTAAGATGATATCTCATTGTGGTTTTAATTTGCATTTTCCTGATGATTAGTAATGTTCAGCATTTTTTCATATGTTTGTTGGCTGTTTATCTTTCTTTGAAAAATGTCTGTTAATGTCTTTTGCCCACATTTGCATGGAGTTATTTGGGGTTTTTGCTGAGTTGTTTGAGTTCTTTGTAGATCCTGGATATTAGCCCTTTGTCGGATGCTTAGTTTGCAAATATTTGTCCTCATCTGTAGGTTGTTTGTTCTGTTGATTATTTCTTTTCTTTTGCTCTGCAGAAGCTTTTTAGCTTAATTAAGTCCCATCTGTCTATTTTTTTTTTTTGGTTGTGTTTCCTTTTGAATAAATTATTTGCTTAGGCCAATGTCCAGAAGACTTTCTTCCTAGGTTTTCTTCTATGGTCTTTATAGTTTCATGTGTTACTTTTAGGTCTTTAATCCATCTTGAATTATTTTTTGTGTATGGTGAGAAGTACAAGTCCAATTTCATTCTTCCATATGTGGCTATCCAATTATCCCAGCATCATTTATTGAATAAGGTGTCCTTTCTCCAGCATATATTTTTGTTTACTTTGTCCAAGACCAGTTGGTTGTACGTATGTGGCTTTATTTCTGGTTCTCTAGTCTGTTCCACTGATACATGTTTCTGTTTTTATGCCAGTACTGTTTTGGCTACTATAGCCTTGTGGTATAATTTGAAGTCAGGTAATGTGATACCTTGAACTTTTTTTTCTTCCTTGAATTGCTTTGGCTGTTCAGGCTTTGTTTTGGTCTAATATGAATTTTAGAAATTTTTTCTAATTCTGTGAAAATTATGTTGGCAATTCAATAGAAATTATGTCAAATCTTTAGATTGCTTTGGGCAGTATGGTCATCTTAATGATATGGATTTTTCTAATTTATGAATATGTGATCTTTTTCCATTAGTTTGTGTCATCTACAACTTCTTTCATCAGTGTTTCGGAGTGCTCCTTGCAGAGATCTTTTGCATCCTTGGTTAATACATTCTATTTTTTATTGTAGCTATTATAAATGGGATTGCCTTGTTGAGTCAGTCCTCAACTAGATTGTTATTGGTGTATAAAAATGCTACTGATTCCTGTACATTGATTTTGTATATTGAAACTTTGCTGAATTCATTTATGAAATCTAAGTGTTTTTTGGCAGAGTGTTTAGGGTTGTCTAGATATAAGATCATTAAGATGGAAATTTTGAAGATATCTAAAATGAATGAAAATGAGATCTTAACATACCCAGATCTGTGATATAGCAAAAGCAGTGTTAAAAGGTAAATTAATACCATTCAATACCTACATCATAAAAGTAGAAAGATCACAAATTTACGACTTAATGTTGAACCTCAAGAATCTAGAAAACAAGAACAAACCAAATCCAAAGTTAGCAGAATAAAAGAAATGACAAAGATCAGATCAGAACTAAATGAAATAGAGATTTATAAAACAATACAAAAGATCAATGAAACAAAAAGTTGAGGTCATTCGAAAAGATAAACAAAATTGATAAACCACTAGCCAGACTAACCAAGAAAAGAAAAGAGAAGATCCAATAAACACAATCAGAGATGAAAAAGGTAATATTACAACTCATACGACAGAAATACAAAAGATCATCAGAGACTATTATGAACAACTATGTGTTCACAAACTAGAAAACCTAGCAGAAATGGATACATTCCTGGAAACATACAACCTCCTGAGATTGAAGCAGAAAGAAATAAAACTCCTGCACAGACCAATACTGAGTAGCAAGATTGAATTAGTAATTAAAAAATCTCCCAACAAAATAAAAGCCCAGGACCAGATGGATTCACAGCTGAATTCTACAAAACAAACAGATAAGAGATAATACCAATCCTTTTGAAACTATTCAAAGAAATTGAAGAAGAGAGAATTCTCCCTATCTCATTCCACAAGACTAGTATCACCCTACACCAAACCCAGAAAAGGACACCACATCCAAAAAACCACAGAACTACAGATCAATATCCCTGATGAACATAGACCCAAAATCCTCATCCAAATACTAGCAAATTAAATCCAACAGCATATCAAAAATATAATACACCGTGACCATGTGGGATTTATCCCAGGGATGTAAGGATTGTTCAACATATGAAAATTAATAAATGTGATCCATCACATAAACAGAATTAAGGACAAATATCATATGATCATTTCGATATATGCAGAAACCACCATTCAATAAAATTTAGCATCCTTCACCATAAAAATCCTCAACAAACTAGGTATAGAAGAAACATACTTCAATATAATAAAGGCAATATACAATAAATCCACAGCCAATATTATGCTTAATGGGGAAAAGTTGAAAGCATTTGAGAACTAGAACAAGATAAAGATGCTTATTTTTCACCATTCTTATTCAACATAGTACTAGAATCCTCACCAGAACAATCAGGCAAGAGAAGGAAATAAAAGGCATCCAAATTGGAAAAGAGGAAATCAAATTATCCATGTTCACTGATATGATCTTGTACAATTTAAATAATTTGGTTTTAATTGTAGATGAAATCTGAAGAATTGTAAAAACTGTTCAACAAACTTTTATTTAATGATTTAATAGATATTCTTGATCTGAATAAAAGAAGATAGTGATTATAAATTTTTATAAATGTTATATAGAAAATAACAGCAATGAGATACATTAAGAGGATAAGTTACATTCTTAAATGTTTTCATTCTTATCAGGACAGAATGAAATGCAATGAATTAGGTAATCATCACAAGTGCTTCCCCAAACCTGCAGAGTAAATGTAAGGAAAGCAGGATGAAGGAAATGGTAAAGATAATGGCAGAATTTTGAATTGTTAGATGGTTTAAGGGTGAAGCGCATAGGCTCTGAGGCAGGCTGCTTGCCTTGAAGCTCATCTGTATTGTCTGCTCTTGGGAAAATTACTTTTGCTACCTAATGGCTGCGTACCTCAGTTTCCTCATCTATAATATGGGGATGAAAATAGTACCTAGCACATAGAAATCTCTTGAGAATTATATGTTATTCTTTTTATTAGGTTAAGAGTTCTTTGAAAAAAATTATAAGAAGAGGATAAAAACACAAATATGTTTGTTGACAAATGAGAAAAAGTATAATAACATATGGAAAAGTGTCTTTTAATTAAAGGCATAATTTTTAAACAAAATTAATGTAACTTTATCAAGAAAACAATCCCACATAGAGCAATGAAAGTTGAAAAACAGTTGAAAATTTTGTCAAAATATTATCTGTAATAAAGTTTTCCATCTGACTGCTCCTCCCCATACTTCCCTGCTCTCGTATCTGCAAAATATTGCCTTGTTTGTACATTTCCTTCACATTTGCTGCCTCACTGCCCTCACAGACATTTTGGCAGTCAGGCAAGTAAGTATATTTCTCATTTTACTAAGAAGAAAGCAGAGGATCAAAAAATTAAATAATTTGTCAACTATCACACAGTTGAGAAATCTCTGAGCCTGGACTGTTTGAGATTTTAACATATTGCTTTCAGTAGAACAATACCAATTTAGACTTGAATTGTCATAAAAGGTTAAGTTTATGTTTTAAATGCTGTATGTAAGGAAGGCAGCAAAATGCACATACCACCTTGGAAAAATCTCAGGTAAAAGTTTAAAAGCATTTAACACGTGCAGTGTTAATTGAACTAATCTGGGACAATTCAGTTACTGGAAGCTATTCATCCAATATTATTTTCAGGGAGAGGGGCTGAATGGTTAACTTAGATTTCTGACAGTTACAAATTATACTTAATTGACTTAAAACTCTGATTCACTAGGCCTATCACTTCATGCTTGTTGGATAAGGTAAATTAAATAATTCTCAGTTATTTTAGACCAGTAGAAAATGTTGTAGCTGTACTCTTAAGTTGTAGTGAGAATCAACTCAGACCTGGTGTAAAATCTGGGCTAAGGAAGATGTTCGTTATGTTTTACTCTTTTGATTTTTATGTAAGACCATTTTTGCCTTTAAAGTCTTATGTGTTTCTCATTCTCTACTTCTCAGTGTTCTGACTTGCCTAAATCAAGCAAAAGTTTCTGCATCTACAAAACCAAGCAAGCCCCAACCATGTTTACATTCTTTTCTGCATATTTCTTTGCCCAGCAGCACCTCAGCACTGAAGAGTGTTCAAGAGTAAACATCATTCTTTATATAGACTCCAAGAAGAGGTAACCCAAGCAAATATCATGTGACTAGAAGTCTTTGAAAGCTAATATTTAGTGACCTCTTGTGTTCTTCGCTTTCAAAATATTTGTCTCTGGAAATAATGTGAGAACCAGTTTGTCAAGGGGAAGTCAAAGTGGACAAAACTCAATTCTCAAATATTTCCCTCTATGGGTACCTAAGTAGGGGCTGTGAGTTGAAGAGATCAAAGAGGCTACCTATAGCACCTGTGGTTCTTTTGCAAAGAACAAAGACTGTAATCCGAGATTCAAACTCTATACCTCAGTCACATTTGGTAGAGGAAAACCTTAGGGTTTTAGTTTGGGGAATTTTAGAGGAGATAAAATTATGTGACATCAAGGCAAAAGTACACATTGCCAAATTTAATTAAAATTTTGGTATTTAAGTTCAATATTTTAAAAGTAAAAAGAAACCTTTTGATAATAACAAAAATAGATACTTGCTGTCAGACTTGTTTTTCAGACAGTGAAATGTTGACTGTTGACTGTTTAAAGCACAAACATTACATTTACATCAAAATTTAAATAACTTTTTAAAATGGATGATAGAATAAGTTTAATAGAACACATTCTTTAAAGCAAATTAAAGATTTATTAAAGGATTATTCAAATCTGCTTAGATGGTTGACAAATTCAAAATTACAACCAGATACAGACAGATGGTCAATTATTTGAATTGCAAACTGAATTCAAACCCATTTATATTATTATTCCCAACAATAAAGAACAAATGTTACTTACATTTTTGAGAGTTAAAATTATCTTCCCAGACTTAATACAAGTTTAAAAATTAAAAATAAATCCAATCTAAATACATAGTTATTATTACCACTAGAAATATAAATCATTAACTAGTACTTTGTAACCCAATAATTCACAATAACTCATTCACTCAACCGATCTTTAATGAGCACCTACTATATGTCAGGTTCAGTGCAAGGGGCATGGGTAGAGTGTTGAACAAAGAAGATAAAGTCCATTTTCTCCTGGAGTTGGGAGTCTAGTTGGGGAGGAACAAATAAGCAGAGAGCCACAAGACAGAGAGTTAAATGCTATGGTGCGAGAAGGACTGAGTTTACCGAGGGGTACCCAACCAATCCTGTAGAGTCAGAGAAGTGGCAGACTAGTGAACTGTTTGGGTCTATGGGTTGTCAGGAGGTAACCAAGTGAAGGGAAAATGTTTCCATGCTTTATGTACTTTGGAAGGGCTAAAACCAGCCTCACCATTAAGTGAGCTCTGTGAATTAGTAAAAAGGCCTTCTCTTAGTGAGAAGCTTGGTGCTGATGCACTATGGCTCTGCTTTTGACCAAGAGGCTTATTTAGATTTAAGCAAGAAGAGAGGGTGCAAAGAGAGATGTAGTTGGGTCCCCAAATGCCTGGAGTTAGAGGGATCTGTATCCTCAAAGGCTCCTCTCCAGGCATGGAAAGTAGGCTGTATTCCAGATGTTCATGTTCAAAGGGGCTTGGAGAATTCTGTCTGATTTGTAATGAGATGATGGTAACAAAGAAGCACATTTATCTTGGCTTCAGTGAAACTCAACAAAAAGAGTCTATTGAACAGGCGCAGCCAGCAACTGGGAGACGTGAAGCATTGATTGTAGGGAGAAGGTAGAAAGTTCTAGACTGTATAGAAAGGAGATTATCAAGAGCTGTACAAATACCCTTGTAACAATAACCTTACAAGGGTTCAGTGGATTCCTCTGTCTACCCCAGAAAAAGTCAGCAACCAAGGATCATTTAAGAGCCCTTGGGAATCCTTAGTGGGCCTGGGGAAGGAAGAGAATATGGGACAAATCAGAGGGAAGCTGCTCAACTTTGTTCTGTTTTAGTTGTGTTTTTGCTTATGCTTCATTGAGCAAAAGCTGATTTGGCTTTAAAAAATTTTGAAAGCCTCAGATGCAGTTGTCCAGGCATATCTCTTAGCTTGGTTATGTAGTAGCTGTGAATCGTTGGGGAATGTAACCTCTCTGTGCTTAGTGTTCTCTTGTGAGAATTTAGATAATAATGCCTACCTTAATGGGATTGTTGTGAGCATTATATGCGCAAAGCCATGTAAATTGTTTCACAAAGGCCAGGAACGCTACCAGGTGTGGTTGTGTAGATTGGGCACCGTAAAACTCTGCGAGTAGTCTGTCTGAAGGTGCCTTGCTGAATTCTGAAGTTCAAAATCTGCGTATCTGTATATGTTGGCTCTGGCAGGCATGTAGGAAGAAGGTGATATCTGGTACCCATTGTGAGGATGACAGGCAGAAACCTGTTATAAGAGTAGAGTAAACATAGAGAAAAGATAGAAGACAGCTATAATTGAATGGTAGGTAGTAAAATGATGGCCGGGGCACAACCCATCCACACCAATACTGAGCTAGGCAAAAAATTAACCCAGGCCTCATGGGTTGGCGTATCTGAGCCCAGCTCGAGAATGATATAGGACAGAGCTGTTCTGGCAATGTCATATACTCAGAGGCCTCAGTGCTTGCTTCTAGGTAATCTTCTGCTAATCTTCCCTTGGGGAAAGGTGTGACACCTTTTTTGCTCTTGTTTTTTTGCTCTTGTTGCACAGGCTGGAGTGCAGTGGTGCAATTTCATCTCACTGCAACCTCTCCTGCCTCAGTCTCCCAGGTTCAAGCAATTCTTCTGCCTCAGTCTCCAGAGTAGCTGGGATTACAGGTGCCTGCCACCACATCCAGTTAATTTTTGTATTTTTAGTAGAGATGAGGTTTCACCATGTTGGCCAGGCTGGTCTTGAACTCCTGACCTCAGGTGATCCACCTGCCTTGGCCTCCCAATGCGCTGGGATTAGAGGCGTGATCCACTGCGCCCTGCCAATATGAATGATTTCCATTGAGCTTTGAAACCCTAATAGACAAGGGTTCTATGGAATTGAAAGCTGGAACAGTGGCATTTTTGACGTTGTCGGGGAAACCCAGACATGAAAGGTGACCCTTCTGAATCCAGTGTCAGCAGACTAGCATGGCTGTCCAGATCACAGGTATCAGAAAGCCACTACCATCATGAGCACTTTGTGGTTTACACTGGCAGGTTACCAAAGCCACTGGTAGCAGATGCATTAGGTCTTTGCCTAATGACCTGGCTTCTTTTGCAGGAATCAGCAAACTTTCTCTTGCAAAGTTTCTATTTCAACAAATTATTTCCCTCCCAGAACAAGTTCACAATGAGAGTGAGGGGAAAAGATTAAAAGTAAGGAAATTTTCAACAGAGATTACACTCACAGTCAATTTTCCATGTATTTGGATTAAAGAAAATGCATTTACAATTAATCTGAGACGGTAGAAGAAATAAGATGTATGTGTTGCTTCAATCACAGCTCAGTTTTCCTCCCAATATTACCTTCCACTTTACTGGGCTTTCCCACAAAAAATTAGAAATGAAACATCACTCTTGTGGAGGTACTGATACTTTGAATTTGTGTGTGCCTGTGTTTAAAATGCCAACCAGCAGTGATCATTTGAAAGCAAGCGTGACCTTCTGAGATTGTAAGACCTTGAAGAGCAGAATCTTCACAAGGTTGGTCTTTAAAAAAAGAAATAATCATTTTGTTTTTGTTGCCACGAAATGACCTTGAATTTGATCCAGTTTAATACCTTTATTTAAAGATATGAAAATATAAGATCCAGGAATGGGAAGTAATTTCTGTAAAGTTTGGACATAAGACCTGCTGGAAGACAATCTTGCATGGGTATTTTGCATTTTTGCACATCTTGTGAGAAGAAACATTGAGTGTCTTCATTTTGTACTATCATTGAAAGGATGTTTGTTCAGCCTTAGAAGAAAGAGATAGTAACTTTTCGCAAGCAAAGGACACACATGCTTACGCCTCATTATAAAAAATTTAGATATCTTCAGCTCAGGGTTTCTTTCCTGTTATAAGGGCACCTTATGTGCATGAAGCTATCTGGTCTCATTTGCACCACCCCATGGGACTTGGTGGACAAGGGAAACTGATGCAAATAATGCTGCTGCTGATGATGCTTGCTGTGCTGTGAGTTAAATAGTCTTTTGTCTCTGACCCAGGAGTCTTGTGTTTTCTATCAACATCCATGAAACTGTGCAGGCTAATTTGTTAGCTTTCAAGTAGGATAAAATCTCAGACCCTTCACAATTATTGATCGGAGTAAAGGCCTAGAGCAGGAATTCTACTGGCGCTGTGGTGTTCGCTATTTGATATGAGGTTTGCAAATTGGTGTTTTTACTGAAGAATCTTTTCTACATGAGTGAAACATGCCCACCCCCAAAATACACAGGAACGTTCAAACCTCAAACAGGACATAGATTACGTGATTCTATGGAGAAATTAAGATATTTTCAAACTCATCCTAGTGTCTTAGGTTGCAAACCAAGAAAGAAATGGAAATCCTGGTAATGTTTCCAGGATTTCCTCATCGGAATTGAAGTCAGGAGCCTGTGCCTCTTCATCTTCCTTCATACCAACAGCACTGGTATACTTTATTTCTATGGAGAGAGTCTATGGTTTATTTCTCTTTTCCCCATCCCACCACCAAGAACTCATTCTCATGTATATTCAATTCATATTCTTTTAAGGTCACTTTTTGCTAATAAGAACATATTTATCTCATCCATTGTTCCACCTAGCAGTGTTCATTCTGGGTTTTTCTTCATTTTCATTGTTGACCCCAGTGCTGCTGCCACCACCATTGCTGCCCTCAGTAAGAAATCTCCTCCTCCTGATTGCTATTCTCCTGAGCACACCTGTCATAAATCCTGTGGACTTCATTTGCCTTTGATCCTCTCTGACTTCCTGCTTGGTATTCAGAGCAGCAGAAAGGATGCCTTTCTATTTCATCACCTTCATCCTGTCTGCTCAAATAGGAACGCACCCTTTTATCAACATGCCTCACAGCTTGCCCCCGACTCTGTCATTTCAGGGAAGAGATCTGACTGGTGACAGAATAAGGAAATCAGAGCTGCTGGGCTGAGAAAAACAAGAGCTCTTGAGGTGATTGTAAGGATCTTCTAGGAATAAGGAGGGAAGATTTGATTGTGCACAGGCTACTGTAGTCCTTGGCATTCAAGAAACATCTTAGTCAGGGAACATGCACCCGCCCAGGCTAATAAACACTTGAGTGTCAGTTTCAAGGACAGACAATAATTCAGGCTCTTGTACCCAAAAGCAAAATCATACTGATGATCATTAGTTTTGGAATTTCTTCCTCTCTTTCAAATCCATTTTTGAACAAGTGCACACTTTTAACTTTTCTGTATCCCCCGGCTCTCTTAAGAGCCATGAACATTTAATAAACAGAGAGAAAACTCAGGATTGCAGATGATGTTAGGGCATGGTCACAGACACCTCAAAATAGATTTTTACATGAGCCAGGAATATTCCATGGGAAACAAAGGCAGCTACTTTTTTATATCTGGTAGTAATTTTATTCATTTTACATGTAACTTTTCTTTCCAAAAGAATATATCACTCTCCTTGCCAAAAAGAATGGATAATCCTTTTGGAGAGAAAAGTTACACGCAAAATGTGATTTTACATGTATACATTAAATATATATATATTTATTTATTTATATATATATATATACACACACACACACACACACACACACACACACACACACCTTACTGCTATCTCCTTTTGCAAAAAGGAAGTTCAATAGATGTTCCTATCCTGGACAACACCACAAGGTGCAGTTAAGAGTTTTCCAGGGTATCCCTGACCAAGTATATTGAGGGACATTTTGCTTGCTCCTTAAGGGAACCCCCACTTTCTTTTTTATTCAATAGATAGAATGTTTCTGGGAAAGCATGGCAATAGAATCCGCCAAGGATTGCACACAGAAACACCCCTGAAGACACAGGCCTCCTAGAACCACAGATTATCCTGTTGAGACCAGATCCTCTGAGATTCTCACTACAACTCAACTGCCTGAGCTGCCCATAACTTGTAGGTTGCCAACCCTGCTCCACAGGGCCACAGTTCTATGCTACATCCTTCCTGCTTCCAGTTATAACACCATCACACACATCAGGATCATCCTGCAATATGTACATTGATGCTTACCTAGAAGGTCCAGCCCTTCCTCCTCCCCCGTGCCTTCCTCCTAGCAAAAGGAGTAAGTAAGAATTTTGAGTTTTTGTATTACTCCTTTCTCATGCTGCTATAAAGACATATCTGAGACTGGGTAATTTATAAAGGAAAGAAAGGTTTAATGGACTCAGTTCCACAGAGTTCGGGAGGCCTCACAATCAACGGTGGAAGGTGAAGGAGGAGCAAAGGCATGTCTTACATGGTGGCAGGCAAGAGAGCATGTGCAGGGGAGCTCCCCTTTATAAAACCATCAGATCTCATGAGACTTATTCACTATCATGAGAACCCCACAGGAAAGACCACCCTCATGATTCAATTACCTCCCACTGGGTTCCTCCAACAACACATGGGGATTATGGGAGCTACAATTCAAGATGAGATTTGGGTGGGGATACAGCCAAACCATATTAGGGATGCTCCCATTATCTGTCTTCCTATCCTCCATCTTCAACACACACAGACACACGCATGTGCATGCACACACACACACACACACACACAGTGTGCTATTGAATTCCAGGCATTCAGAGGACAAGGCTGAGGTTATTCAGGACCCTGGTGCATAGACTGTGCTTGTGATTTATGGCTTCTCTTCCTCACACTTCCTGGTTAAAACCTCTTATACACCATCTTACGGAATCTTCTGTTTGGAAAGAAATGCAAACAGTTATGATTTATTTTATTTATTCCTCTCTTTCCAGATGAGGAATGGTTTAAGCTGCATCTCATGTGATCTCAGGGGACACAGCATCATCTCTAGAAGTTCATTTAAAGAAAGGGGATTATGTTGGAATTATCTACTTTGTTAGAGCCCTTGAGCTGGAATCCTATCATGTCACAAACAATGCTGAAGGAATGTGCAAACTTCAAGAAATTAATCCCTAAGAGATGGTCTGCATTTCATCCAGATAACCTCAAAATTTATACCTAAGGCACCCAGGAACATGGGGCAGTATCAGTTTTTGTTTTTTTTTAATAAAGAAATTCTCCCTTGGCTTAACCCAGTCTCTTCCACCACCAAACACCATTTCTCCTGTTCTAGACATCCTGGCAATAGAGAATGACAGGTCTGCCTTCTCTTCTTAGAAGTCATTGAGCTTGTGAAGCAGGGCCTTTTCTCTCTTTGTGCAATTCCAATTCTTCCCTTGATTACCATACCATGGGCATGAGCTCCATGCCCAGTATTTGGCGTCTGGATCCATTTCCTAGAGATTGACAGTGTGTCTAGTGTCAGGGAGAGGAGTTCATCACAAAGAAACTATGCTGGAGACTTTAGATTTGATTCACAGGCAAAAGAAAGAAAAAAAAGAAGAAAGAAAGAGAGAAAGAAAGAAAGAAAGAGAAAAAAGAAGGAAGGAAAGAAGAAAGAAAGAAAGAAAGAAAGAAAGAAAGAAAGAAAGAAAGAAAGAAAGAAAGAAAGAAAGAAAGAAAGGAGGGAAGGAAGGAAGGGAGGGAGGGAGGGAGGGAGGGAGGGAGGGAGGGAGGGAGGGAGGGAGGGAGGGAGGGAGGGAGGGAGGGAGGGGGAATTTCAACAGCAACTCTTAGAACCATTCCAAAAAAAAGCCTCCTCAGATAAATTATGCACAGTTAGTCCCCTAAGTGTACACACAAGGCATCTCTGTGAACTGTGCCTTTTCAGCTTCCGTCCTACTTGCATGTATGCCTGCTAATGGAAATCAATATTGCAATTAAATTGAGGAAGGGCACCTTCCCTCTAACCCTGTCAGCAATCATAGAACTTTGTTTATTCACTAGTTTTTCTTCTTGATTCCTCTTTTGTATTCATGTATAATGATGATTAAAGGGGTTTCTGCCTGCCCCACTGATGGTCATGCTTTACACTAGACTACCTTTCTTTCTTCTTATAGTTTATCCTTTAAGATCCTATTCACTCATTATCCTTTGCCTCATGTTATTCGCCCAGCAGACAATATTTTGCTTGAACACTTCTATTGATAGAAGATTCCCTGGTTCCTTATGGTGTGTTTTCACTATATTCTCAGAAAGATTCCTATATGTTCAGCCATATTTAGACTTCCCTATATTTTATGCATATCGATTCTGATTCTACTCTTCTTGTTTCATAGGTTTATTTGTTCTGGAACCAATAGCACAGCTTTGTGTTGATTATGGTTTTATTTCCTTCATTAGATTCGGCTACTTTTGCACCTCAGAAGATTATAACCAAGAGTCAAATGAATTGGCTCTTTGGTTTCTCCCTAATCCATGTCATTGGCAAGTTTGCTCATCGTAAAGTCAACTTATTTATTTCGTCATGAATAAAAATGCTGATCAAAGCCAGTCTGAAAGCCGAATTGGGGGTAGGTTTGGAGTTGTTCAGCATTGCTGGAATCCAGTGAGAATGAATGTTCATTACACAGAGACACCTATAATGAGAGTTAAAGAAATATGCTAATCATAGTGGTGTGACAGCATCTAAGGGAATGAGACTTCTGAGTGAGTGACCCTGGAATAATGGAAGGAAGCCTCTTTTACATGATTTCATAAATAGTTAAGTGGAAATTATCCAAATCGGCAGCACACCAGTTAGATGCTGGGAGGCATTTGTTTGATGATTCTTAAAGCCATATTAACATAACTGAAACCTAGCACTTCCCAGAGTGTACTTAATGGATTTCAATACAAATTCTTTGCAAAAAAAAAAAACAAAAAAATCAGCCAAAATTTTGGAAAGTGCTGGCTTAGGCAAAGTTAAGCAGATTTCTTTCGTTATTAGACTTCTTAAAGTTTAAATAGAGAGTTTTGACAAGTAAGTTTCTTAATGGTGTATAATTTGTGTAACATTTCTTAAATTTATTTGCTGAAAGGACTTATTTTTTTCTTGGAATGACTTGAAGGGTTATTGTTCTCTTGGGAAATTCTACACTAATCAGGGTGGGACTAGGATGAGGCAAGTGAGGCGCTAGCACCTGCACAACGTGAGAGCAAGCACCTCCTTAAATTGCACACCCTGGGTGCTTCATGGCTTGTACTAGTCCCAAACCTGGCTCTAAACCATGGGCAGTGGCACAGGCTAGCCAGGGAGAGACTTCTGAGTTTACCCGTGAAGCTATACCACAACATGTCTGCTGCAACCAGCCAGCTACTCAAACATTTCCTGAACAAATGAATTCCAACTAAAATGAAGAGGTATTGTCCCTGACTACTGGGATCAGTAATCAAACGATATCATGGAACAGAGCACTGTGAAACAGTTACCAGTCCCAGGGAAAGACTCCAAATACATGGAGAATAGCGAAGATCATCAACACTATGCCAACCACCAGGAATAAACATCCAAACACTTCCGTCCATTGCATTTTGGTACTGACGTTGCCAAGGAAAACAAAGCAGTCAAGCACCAGATGGGACAACACTTTACTTACACAGGGAAGAGACAGAGCCAGATCAGCTTCAATGGCATGTCAGTCCTCCGTGGCCAGAGGGTTCCCACCCCACAACCCCTGGCATCCAAGTAGGGCAATTTACCTAAACACACTCCTCTCCCATCACAACAGAAGGACTCTGACCCCTACCCCAAGGAATATGAAATACAGAAAACTGGAGACATGCCTGAGGGTCATTGACATACATACTTAAGCAGAACTAAGGGATACTCATTGAGCCTGAAACAGGGAAAAATAGTCCCACACTTGGTAAGGAAGTGTTCCAGGCTCATGGCCCATTCTTATGTGGCCAAGCAGGGTCAGAAGACTGTACACGAGACTGCTTTTCTCAGCAGATATCAACATAGTTATTCTGTGACTGAGCCCTTTTAATTCACCCTGTGGTGTGTGCATGAGTACGTGTACACACACACCATCTAGAATATGAAACTGCAGGCTTTCCTTGGTCCAGCACAGTCATGTGTGACTCTTCCTGGCTAAATGCTGATGAACCTAAAGGGAGCATGGCTCATTCCCCACAGTGCCCCTGTTACATGCCAGGACTTGAGGAATGATTAGAATCCTGAGTTCAAGCTGAGAGGCAGTTGCCCTCTTCTACAGAACACGCCCTTGGCTTCTACTTCCCCATGGATGGAACGTAAATCCTCAACAGGGTGCCACTTCAGGATCAGGAGATCTTGTATCTGGGAGAGGCTCCACTCCACAGTTCCCCACCACTCCTACCCCTATGTGGCCTATCCATTCTTTTTCTTTTATTATCTCAAAGTTTCTGTGAGTCAGGAGTTTGGACTTGACTTGGCTATATTTTCTGCTTCAGAAATTCATAAAGTTGCCATCAATGTATTGGCTAGGGCTGAAGTCTCACCTCAAGGCTCAGCTGGTGAAAGATGCACTTCTAAGTTGACATGGTTGTTACCAGAATTCAGTTCCTTGTAGGTTACAACACTGATGGCCTCAGTTTGTTGCTAACTATAAACTAGAAGCCTTCCTCAGTTCCTTGCCACACAGGCCTCTGTACAGGGCAGCGTACAGTATAGAAACTTATTCCATCAAAACCAGAAAGGGAGAGAGTTTCCTAGCAATATAGACATTAAAATGTTATGTAACATAATCGAGGAAGTGACATTCTGTCATTTTTGCAATACTCTATTTGTTAGAAGCAATTCACAAGTTGTGCCCATACTCAAGGGAGGGGATCACGTAAGAATGTGAATACTGGAAGTTAGGGAGAATTGGGGCCATCTTGGGGAATGTTTTCAAAGTCCAGGGAGCTTACAAATATGCCTTGGTTTATATGTTCTGCATTTGCAAGGTCTTATTTTAAGCCAGTGGTGGGTAGTTCACTAGAGCCTTCTGTGGTTTCTCCTAAGCAGGGACACACAGCTTTGTGCATGTGTATAGGCTTCCAGATGACCAGGTGTAAGTGGGATCTCAACAGGGTTCCTTTTGTCTATCTCATTTAGCTAAATCTTCCTGTTACATTTCTGGCTGGTATGCTGTTCTGTGAAATCTCCCAACTAGGATGGACCTGAGGCTTATGTTATCCTTCCCTGTTTGTTATGTTTGCCACTCGTAGCTTTCTTGTTTTCAACAAGAGGATTTTCCACTATCTGCTCCAAATGCTGCAAGTTCTCCTCTAGCAGGGAGCAGAGCTTCCAGGCATTATGATCTGTCCTGCCTGTCTGGATGGAACTTCTGCTCCATACTATTGGTGAGTGGGGGTGCAGAGATGGGAAAAATTCCTAGCTAAAATGCCACAGTAGATTTTCTCAGATAAGTGCTTCTAAATTTTGTTATATGTTCTTTGGTCAATTCCCAAAGTCTTTAAATAGTAATTTTTGGCAAATTGTTACAGTTTTAACACTGCTTTATGCAACAGTTTTTCAACTTCATCACTCAGCCATTCAGAAATTCCGGTCTCCAGACCTACAGAATCAGAAACCACATTTTAAAAATAGTTTCATGTGATTTGTATACATAATTAGCTTGAGAAACAGTAGTCCGGGTGATTTTCAGAAATTCCAAATGAGAAGCATTCAAATATGTACTGATATCCAAGATCCTCAGTTTGGAGGTTTCAGTACTATTTATTGTGGGATTAAGAAAAATTGAAAACACAATGCTTGTTTCTAGAATGTTAAATAGAAAAGTGTAACTATTTTCCCCATATATTAGAAAAAATACTGTGCATATTACACTTACCCCAAATATACAAAAATAATAATTTATAGTTATTAGTGGGATATAGAGGAGTGTAATCCTATCACCATAGGGGATAAAGTACATCAACTCATAGTCCAATGCAGTATCTTGAAAATGAAAACAATAGCACTGTAACTATAGGAGTACAATAAGAACTGAACTGATTAAATATTTACCCAAGTCATTAGAAAATTCTATTGACTCTACCTTTGAAAGCCATCTTGAATTTGTGGATACAATTGGTGTACCCATTCAGTTGCCGCTTGGTTGGATACAC
This sequence comes from Pan paniscus, assembly GCF_029289425.2. Classification (NCBI taxonomy): domain Eukaryota; kingdom Metazoa; phylum Chordata; class Mammalia; order Primates; family Hominidae; genus Pan; species Pan paniscus. The sequence continues at coordinate 83,635,690 of NC_073265.2, read as the reverse complement.
CTGAAAGGCCATACAGTGGAGCCAATCAAATTACAATTGACCCTTGAGCAGCATGGGTATTAGGGGTGCCAACACCCCTTGTAGTTGATAGTCCGTGTATACTTTTTTTACTTCCTCAAAACTTAACTACTAATAGCCTCCTGTTGACTGGAAGCCTTATGGATAACATAAACAGTTCATTAACACATATTTTGTATTTTATATGTATCACATACTGTATTCTTTTAAAAAGTAAGCTAGAGAAAAAATGTCATTAAGAAAATTATAAAAAAGAGAAAATATATTTACTCTTCATTAAGTGGAAGTGGATCATCATGAAGGTCTTCATCCTTGTCTTTACACTGAGTAGGTGAGGAGGAGGAGGAAATGGGGGGTTGCTTTTACTGTTTCAGGAGTGGCAGAAGCAGAGGGAAATCTACATACAAGTGGATCTGTGTAGTTCAAACACATGTTCTTCAAGGGTTAACTGTAATTGACATCGAATCACCTTTATTCTTTCTAGCTTTGAGCAAGTTAGTAACTTCTCCATGTTTGTGTCCTCATTTATATAAGGAGGATAAAAGTATTTCACTTATAGGAAGCTGTGAGAATTAAATGAGTTAATATGTAAAAGGTTAAAAACAGGGTCTAGCCCTCAGAAACACTATGTAGGCATTTGCTTTTATTACTCTCCAGTGTTACCACCATAGTCTGAGTCACTTTGATTTATTGTCTGTATTATTTAACAGCACACTGTCTATCTGGCCTTTCTGCTTCTACTTTTGCTTCCTTAGGGTCTGTTATCCATCCTGTTTTCATGGTGATCCTTTAAAAAATGTATAGACCAGGCATGGTAGCTCTCGCCTGTAATCCCAGCACTTTGGGAGGCCGAGAGGAGCGAATCACTTGAGGTGAGGAGTTGGAGAGCAGTCTGGCCAACATGGTGAAACCCCGTCTCTACTAAAAATACAAAAATTAGCTGGGTGTGGTGGTGCATGCCTGTAATCCCAGCTACTTGGGAGGCTGAGGTGGGAGAATTGCTTCAACCCGTGAGGTGGAGGTTGCAGTGAGCCGAGATCTTGCCATTGCTCTCCAGCCTGGGCGGACAGAGTGAAACTCTGTCTCAAAAAAAGAAAAAAAAGTATATAACTCTTTTTACTTTCTTGTGGCTGCAAGGTACTAGAGCTGGCCAGCGCTGACATAGGAGAGAGCCAGTGGTGCTCATCTCTTACTAACTCCACCTCCAGTGACTTCACTTTAGTATATTGAAATTGGCCATGGTAGGATATACACACCATGGAGTTTGGCAAATGCTACAAATCACTTTCTTTTCCCTGGAAAGCTGTTTTTAAAACATTTACCAGCATACCACTAACTGATACCCTCCAAAACTTTTCACAACACTTCCAATAAGGTCTGAATTCCATCCTCTGTCCTACAAGGCCCTGAATGTTCTGAACCCTGCCTTCGTCTCAAACTTTATTTCCTTTCTCTTTGCCTTGCTAAGTGCTCTCTAGTCAAATAGTTCTTGATCCCATCCCATCGCAGGGCCTGAAAGCCTCCACCTCATTCTCAGCGATTTCTTTTTTTTTCAAATTTCTGCTCAAATATCATATCCTTTGAAAAGTCTTTCCTGACCATTTTACCTCTGTCACTCTCTATCTCCCTATTCTTTGTTTTTCTTTATAACCCTTATAATTCTTTTATTATATTACCTATGTAAACATTTACTTACTACCCATTAGAATATAAGCATGGTGGTTCACCCCCGTAATCCCAGAACTTTGGGAGGATAAGGTGGGTGGATACCTTGGGCTCAGGAGTTCCAGACCAGCCTGGGCAACATGGTGAAACCCTTTCTCTACAAAAACACCAAATATTAGCCTGGTATTGTGACTTGTGTCTGCAGTCCCAGCTACTTGGAAGGCTGAGGTGGGAGAATTCCCTGAACCCAGGAGGCCGAGGCTGCACTGAGCCGAGATCATGCCACTGTACTCCAGCCTGAGGGATGGAGTGAGACCCTGTCTCAAAAAAAAAAGAAACAAAAAATTATAAGATCAAGTACTTCATCTGTTTGTTCACTCTTCACTACGGACTACTCACTGTTCAGAGGAGTCCCTGTTGCACAAAGTTACCCAATAAATCATCATTAAATAAATGAATAAATTAGTGCTTCAGTATAAATGTATGACTTTGTTTAACCCCTAGCACACTAGGAGAATATTTCCCCTTACTCTCACCAACAATAGTAAGCTTTTAATGTTTGCGTGAGCAACAGAAAATGCTAAATGGCACTTACCGTGGGCTGGGTACTGTTATAGATACTACATATATGAAAACTTATTTCATCCTTACAACAATCCTTTTACTGATGACAAAACAGAGAAGCTGAAAAACTTGCCCGGGGACCGTGCCGCTAGTAAATGGTAGAATGAAGTTGCAAACCTTAAGCCCATGTTCTTAATCATTTTACTTTACAATTTCATTATTCCATTAAAAATGCTACCTATGACCAGGAGAGGTGGCTCACGCCTGTAGTCCCAGCACTTTGGGAAGATCACTTGAGGTCAGGAGTTCGAGACCAGCCTGGCCAACATGGTGAAACCCCGTCTCTACTAAAAGTACAAAAAATAGCTCAGTATGGTGGCGGGCTCCTCTAATCCCAGATACTCAGGAGGCTGAGGCAGGAGAACCCTTGAACCTGGGAGGCGGAGGCTTCAGTGAGCTGAGATTGTGCCATTGCACTCCAGCCTGGACGACAAGAGCGAAACTCCTGTCTCAAAAAAAATGCTACCTATTGTTATTTTATTTTGCATTGCTTCTACTACTGGTGTGTGTCTGTGTGTGTGTATAAGAGACTTTTGTATATTTAATGACCATTTGTATATTTTAATATAAAATACAACTGCAGGTTCTTTGCTCTTCATTTTTTTCCAACATAAGTTGGGATTTTGATCTCCCTCTGATTTATTCATAAGAATCTTTTATATTTATATTTCAGGGCTACTAAATCTTTGTCAATGGCGATTTTTCTTTGACAAATAAAACAATTTTTATATAGTCAAATGGAGCAATTTTTTTTCTTTTAGACTTTCGGGCTTTAATGATATGTTAGCAAATGCTTCCCTATGATTTAATTTTTATGTGATAATTTCATTTTAAAAATAATCCTTTGCCTTTAAAAAATAATGTGACTTTGAATCAGACTAACTATCCCAGTAGTCTCCAACATGGCTGTACATTAGCATCTCCCATGTGTCTGAGTCAGATCCTGAACCAACTGAATCAGAATTTCTGGAGTTAGATCCTGCATATCTTTACATTTCAGATGTGAACCCCAATGATATATCTTTCTTTCTGATGTTTCTTTTTTGTATACTAGTAAAATAATCACCCAATCAGGGATATAATATACTTTAACCTTTCTTCACCTGACAATATATATTAAGTTTTGTTATCAGCATTATTGCAGTGTTGTAAAAGTTGTCTGGAAGTTTTCTTCTTCTGCTACCTCCTGGAACAATTTAAGTTGTAAGATGATTTCTTTTATTCTTATTCATCTCTACATTTAAAAATATCTCTTGTGTTAATTCCGGCAATTTGTATTTCTATATAGAGATTATCTCCATTAAAACTTTAAAATATAGTTCTACATTTTTTGATTCCCCCAGTATTTTTGGTTTTCAGTTAGAGCTCTAGCAAGTCTATATAAAATACACTGAGGATGGTGATCTGATGGGGTTATGGTGGGGGCTGTTCTTAGACTTGTATGGAAGCTCTGTTTGCGTAGCATTTTATCTGAATTTGAAGAAATATCCATTGTCTGTGTCAAATATTAATATTCCCGAGATGTACACAAAGCAGATTTTCATGTATTCACTGTCTCTTTTCAAGGATATGGCTTCCCCTATAACTCCTAGATAGGCTCTGGAAAGGAATACAATTCTAGTCCCTTAATAGCATTAAAAGTAGGAAGAAAGATGTTTCAAAGTGAATGAGTCATGTAATGCTTGCCATTGTTTTTATCCTCACTTTCTATAATATGTACCATAAATCTCTATCTCACTTTGAGACGAATTGTGTCTTCTATACATTCTTTCCTGAATAAAGAAATGCCTGTCTTATTAGCACAGATCGGCTGTTTGTGTTGTTAAACCTTTACAAAAAAGAAAAAAAAAGGCTTTTTAAAATAGAGAAAATACAGAGTATCTGTAAGACTCCTTTCAACTATTATTTATGTGCAAATAAATATCTACAATTACTCCTGCCAGATAGAAGGTGAAGAGTGTTAACAAGCGTAGGAGCATAAAACTCAGGTTTTCTATGCGGAAGTTGGGATAATCTGATCCTGGGAAGACTGAGTGATACTATTAATCAGATGTGATGAAAGTGCAAACCAATTGCAATGAGCCATACAATTTGTGCAAGATAGAATAGCAAATTATATATCTGATAGGAAGTTAATATCATATATATATGGTATTATATGTATATATATATGTATATATCAAACAACTCAGTAGCAAAAATAAAATAAAATAACCCCAATTTAAAAATTGGCGAAGGACCTGAATAGACATTCCTCAAAAGAAGATATGCAAATGGTCAGCAGGTATATAAAAAGGTGCTCCTCATCACTAATCATCAGAGAAACACAAATCAAAACCACTCCTGTTAGATAGGGGTTATCAAAAAGACAAAGACAAAAGATAAGTATTGGTGAGGAGGTGGAGGAAAAGGAACCCTAGTACACTGTTGGTGGGACTATTAATTAGCATAGTCAATATAGAAAACAGTATGGAGGTTCCTCACAAAATTAAAACTAGAACTACCACATGACCCAGCAGTCCCACTTCTGGGTATATATCCAAAGGAAATAAAATCAGTATGTCAAAGATATACCTACACTCCTGTGTTCATGGCAGCATTATTTACAAAATACAGAGGCAATCTAAATGTCCAGAAGTAGATGAATGGATAAAGAAATTGCGGTACTCTGTGTGTGTGTGTGTACTGATTAACCTTGAAATAAAAAAGGGAATCTTGCCATTTGCAATAACATGGATGAACCTGGAGGACATCATGCTAAGTGAAATAAGCCAGAAACAGAAAGACAAATACTACATGATCTCACTTATATGTAGAATCTAAAAAAGTCAAACTTATAAAAGCAGAGAATGGAATTGTGGTTGCTAGGGTGTGGGAGAAGGGGTAAGTGATGGAGGTATTGGTCAAATGGTACAAAGATTCAATTACTAGAGATGAATAAGTTGTGGAGGCCTAATGTATAGCACAGCATCTTGAGTTAACAATACTATATTGCATACTTGAAATTTGCTAAGAAAGTTGATCTTAAGTGTCTTCACCACTGAAGGAAAAAAAACTTTTTTGAGATAGATAGATGTGTTAATTTGCTTGATGTGGTAATTATTTCACAATATGTACACATATCCAAGCTTCACGTTGTATACTTAAATCTATACAATTTTTGTTTCTAGAGTATACATCAATAAAGCTGAAAGAAACATGAAAGATAGAATACTCAGTATTGTAACTTTCCATGGCATTAGTGCATGATTCTTTCTTCTCACTGAGGCTCAGTATCACCCCTTCCCATGTCATATGTTCACGGATGCCATGATGTCTTCTTTTATCCTCCCAGGGTTGTAAGCCATGTGGTTTTCTTCACTTTAGTATTTATAAGTAGAAAGCTTTTTGAAGTACATGGTTTTCCTCTATTGATTATGGAGTATAATATGAGGATTGACCATAGCACTCATCCTCACCAATACTTATCTTTTGTCTTTTGTCTTTTGATAACATCTAGGTATTTCCTAGCAAAGGAGAAAAGAATGAGTAATCCAAATAAATGTAATCATTTTTGTTTTTGTAGGATGCAGGTTGTTATTATGTGCGTGACTTTATCTATATAACAAGGTTACCTTCAGTGTCTCTAATTATCCATCTCTCATTAAGTAGACTCAGCCAATGATGATTAAAAATAACACCACCACCCATAAGAGTAGCTACCTCAGTTTTCATAATAATGGAAAAGTAAAAATTCCCTAGAATGGTGTCCCCAAACAGGAGGTGGTTTTGACTAAATTATGTCACAATTAGTAGTGAAATATATCCATAAAAATTGATATGGGAGACTATGTAATAACATGAATAGATGCTTGTAATATGTAGTATAAGGGGAAGAAGGATGAAGTACAACATATTCTTTCAGTATTATAAAAACACAAGAGAAAAAGAGAGAATAAGACCAAACCATAAATACCAACATGAGGAACAACTACTAACATGCTAAATTACCTTCAAGTGTCAGGATTGAGGGTAAGCTTTCAATTTATTTTTAGTTAACATGTACCTGTTTTCTAAATTTCTAACTAGACATGTTTCCTTTTAAAGAAAAGAGTTCTTGTGAGCGCTTCTAATGGTTTTCCTCTGCCTTCCATTTTCATCAGATCGATGACATCACATTCTCCTTCTCGTTGTCTTTTGTAGCTCCTTTCAATTTACTAGCTCACTAGCACACCCAGTCAGCAAACATTCATTGAACTCTTTGTAATCTGTGTATGCAAGTAATGGAGCTATGTTCAGATGATGTATAGGGAAATTAGACATAATCTCGAACTTCAAGGGGTTCACTATTCATGCCATGGTGCGGACTAATAGTTAAACATAGCTCTTCACTGAGTGCTCATGGAAGAGACCGTATGCTTCGAGTACAGGGCAAGGGCCTGGGTGTGTGTCAGTAAGCAGGAATCAGAGACTTGCTTTTTTAGAATCGTGCCTAAAATGAAAAGGAACACATGCAGAGTCCTCCTATGCAGGGTCTCCGTGGTATACTATAGGGACAATGGGGTATCTGTGCATCCACCTTAGAGAAAATGCTTTACTCGCTTTAGCGTGATGGAATCTTTTGCTTAAATGGCACTGTGATATTGTTGGGTGTTACCAGAGTTTTGCCGTGTGGTCCTACTGCTGATCTTTGCCTTTTTGGGGGAGGAAGAGCTGTTTCCACCACAGCTTAGCCCCATCAAATTAAAGGGAAATAAACATATGCATAGAATGAACCCAGAAGAGGATTTGTGAGTTCTTAATTTTAGAAATACATACTTTGTAGGATAGAGTTAGTAAAAACATAAAAAGGAGAGAATTCATTTTAAACAGTCAGAATTATTTCTTGCACTTTAAAACACAAATGTAACCCTTTAACAGTCTTACGAGATGTCATATAATCTGTTTCAGATTTAATTAAAACATAAAGTGATATATCTTTTTGATAATGCTACAAGTTACCTTTCCCCACAATAATTTCAGTCTTTACTTTTCTGATCATGCTAATAGAGTAAACCCCTGAAATGTCTACTCCATTTTTAAGTTTGGGTTGATTTCTTATCAATGCTTGGCAAATACCTCTTTTCTATTGCCTGCTTTTCTGTGAGACCAACCTTGAAGAACATGTTGCTCTTTCTATGAAAGTGGTTGATCAGAATTCTGCATCTTTGTAAGTTCACTTGTTTCACCTTTATACGATATGTAGATTGCTATTAAAAGATGTTAATAAATTTGGTGACTGTTGGATGTGTTTTCTGGCTGATGTGAAAAATAACACTGTTAAGGAATGTGAACGTTCATTGGTGAGTGTTTATTAAAGTCTCAGGCCTACCAAGCCTTTAGCTTAAGAGGTCAATCTTGGCTGCAAAAGCTGAAGAGAATCCAATTTGCTTATAACTAACAATATTTTATTATTGCATCAGTGTAACAGGTATTAGGAAACTGGCATACTCACAAGCTACACACAGTATTTTGTGCTTTAAGAATCTCTGACATGGTTTTCTTATTTTCATCATTTTTTTGGTGTCTAGAAAGATGTGAATGTGTGCTTTTTGCTGCAAACTTAAGGTGTGTTTAACTGAGCTATCTTTCTTAAAATAGAAGGTGGCTATTTTCCTTCATTTAGTGTTTTGTAGTATACAAACAGTTTCCTGAACTGCTAGCCCTCGAAATGTTACATTTGACAGGAGCCAGAAGAACATGCTCTGAAACAATATCCAGGTAATTGGGCACTTACATTTGAAATACACAAGCACAGCTATGATGGTCATGGTTAGGAAGAATAACATGCTATTAAAGGTGACAGGTGCTGGGGCCACACTTGGGTCCAAGTCTTATTTCTCTCACGACTGGCTATGTACTTGGGGAAAAATCCTTTATCCTCTGCAAGAGTCCATTTTCTCATCAATGACATAGAGATTATGAATATTATCTCACTGTGATTGTGAAGATTAAATGATACACCTATATATAATGCTTGTAGCCTAGAGCCAGGCACATTGTCAACAGCCTTGATAACAGCTGGCAAATATTGTTTTATAAAGGAAACTGTGTAGTAAATAGCTCCGCAGCTCTATCTTATTTTATTCTGGTTCTGCCCCTTACAAGTTTGTATGCTTTGGGGCATGTCACTTCACTTTATTGGTCTTTAATTTTTTGTTAAAAAGATGTAGATACCTAAGCTTAACTAGCCTACCTCCGTTTCCAGGTTTACTTGCAAGCTCCCATCAAATCTGGGTGAAAAGTGACTTTCTCAAAAAGATCTAGAGGCTGGGAGCCGAGGTAGACATGGAGACGCATTGCCCTGGTTCTGTCCCAGCTGCTCAGCCACCAGCACTGTAGTTACCTGACAGCTGAGGCCTTGCTATTCTCAGGTGTCCCTGGTCAATGACCCAGCAAGGCGGGGATAGCCAGGGGCAGATCCTTTACAGGTGATTCCCGACCAATGCATGAGGAAAAAGCCTGAAAAGAAGTAACTATTGTGGGGAAAGGTAACTTGTAGCATTATCAAAAAGATATATCCCTTTATGTTTTAATGAAGTCTGAAACATAGATTATATGATATCTCATAATGATGCAAGGGGCTGTCCAATTCCATTTCTGCCCCTCAGGAAATTTCAATCTTTGCTTGAAGATGCTTCAAGGCTGGTGGAGACCTGCCCAATACTCTGACAGCCCCACCTGCCCCATCCTGCTTCCATCCTTTTCTTTTCACAGGTATTCTTCCCCAGTAAGCCTCTCTCACACCTACTTTCATCTCGGTGTCTGTGTCCTGGAGAACTCCACCTCAGACAGGAGCCAAGAGTAAAATAAATCAAGAATATCCAGCCATCATCAGAATCTGGCAGGGTGACTAGGTAGACCTTGAGAAGCATTGAGGCAAAGAGGTTCCAGCTAGACCCGAGGGGAATGGCCCAGCACCAAGGCTCAGCTGAGGCTGTGTAGAGGGGGAGATGAGCATTAAAGCACCTCACTAATGTAAAACTGCCCTGTAAACTCCTAAAGCACTGTTCAAATGGCAGCAATTTTTCATCTGTGTGGCAATGCATTGTTTTGCACCTTGCAGCATCAGGGCACCTACCTAATAAGGTTTCTGGGGTGTTGGGCACTGACTGCAGTCTTCTTTCTATTGGCAAAGTTGGTGTTATTTTAAAAAGCACTCCTATACTCAGAGGGCTGAGGCAGAGTTAATGTGACAGCAATAAAATTCAGGATATGTGGAATGAACACAGGACCTCTGAGGCCAATGAAGTTCAGGATTTTTCTCTGGGCTGCCAGCTCCAGATTCTTACCTTAAGGGAAAACATGCTTCTGTTGAGGATTTTGATGACCTGCAGCATAAGATAAGAATATGGAATTGTCAGAACTTGCTTTCAATAATCCCAGTTCTCTGTATCGGACGTTTATAAAGATGTTTGTTGTTGAAAAATAACTGGATAAATTGCTAATTATAGGGCAAGAACGGAATGGACTTATGGCATTCGGCACGCATTTTAGTGGACATTTGGTAAAGGGTATACGGGGAAAAATGCACTGCTACGTTCATTGCTTTTGTGCCCTTAGGATGGAGGCATTCTCTTTAAGCTACATAACTATCTTGGCTTCACTGTATCTGTAATAATAAATACACCTGCACTTTTTTTTTTTTTTTTTTTGGCCAGGATTCCTTTATATGACCAAATTTTATAGAACTTCTTGGTTTAAATGTGTAGCAGGACAAATTAGCTGTAAAGGTGTGCCACATATTCACGGTGCTGTTTTCCACTATAAAGATATACCTCAACACTTTCCACTAAGCACCTAAAACATACAGAAATGTTCAAGTGATGAGGGCAAAGAAAATCTGTATTTTCAATCTCGAGAAGTGTGGAAAACATGATGAAATGGTAAAAACTATTGTGTTTTCTAGTTAGAAACATAGAAGTTGTAAAATTTGGTTCCTTTACTAATATTGGGCATATGGAATTTAGAAATATAACTATGTTTCAATATATTGTTGTTTATTGAAGTATAGGTTTTCCAAGTGAACTAACTTTTCATTAGATTTCATGTTTGTTATGCCGGAAGCCTCAGTCATATTCTGAGAATCAAAACTGAATTGTAGAGGCTGGGCACAGGGGCTCAGGCCTGTAATCCCAGCACGTTGGGAGGCCAAAGTGGGTGGATCACCTGAGGTCAGGAGTTCAAGACCAGCCTGGCCAATATGGCAAAACACGTCTCTACTAAAAATACAAAAATTAGCCAGGCGTGGTGGCACGTGCCTGTAATCCCAGCTACTCGGGAGGCTGAGGCAGGAGAATCGCTTGAACCCAGGAGGCGAAGGTTGCAGTGAGCCGAGATCATGCCATTGCACTCCAGCCTGAGCGACAAAGTGAGACTCTGTCTCAAAAAAACAAAAACAAACAAACAAACAAACTGAATTGTAGAATATGTCTGGGGTATCGTAGTTTAAGTAACAGTAAAGTACTCTGAGCTCTGACCTTTTCTCTTCAGTGTTGCGTAGGTGTGTAAAACACCTTTGAGTAACAAAATAAAGTTTAAAAAAGAAGTAAAAGTATATAAACTTAAGCCAGCTTTGCCTAATCAGCTTGATTTTTTAGCTATTGCTATCAAAGTTCTTGTTTGATGCATCTTTGCAATTGTTATCGATTTCTGACGTACAGTGTTTTATTTTATAGAGGCAAGGTACACAGAAGCTTTCTGTGAGGGGAGACACCTGGAATCCAGTTCTATACCAACGCGTTCTGTGACCTGGGCCCATCCCCGAAGCTGAGAACTCTTGGTCTCCTTATATTCAAATGGAGGCGCCACATCTAGATAGGCTGAAAAAGTCTCTCTTACTCTAACCTTTAATTATCTGCTCTTTCCCATGCTTGTTATTTCTTAACTTTGCACTTTCAAAACACAAATAAAATTTTTGCATGAAACAGAAACCGGAGATCTCTGAAGTAAACTAGAAAAGGAGGCTGGGCGTGGTGGCTCATGCCTGTAATCCCAGCACTTTGGGAGGCCGAGGCGGGCGGATCACAAGGTCAGTAGTTCAAGACCATCCTGGCTAACACAGTGAAACCCCATCTCTACTAAAAATAGAAAAAAAAATTAGCCAGGCGTAGGTGGTGCATGCCTGCAGTCCCAGATCCTTGGGAGGCTGAGGCAGGAGAATGGCATAAAACCCGGGAGGTGGAGCTTGCAGTGAGCCAAGATCGCGCCACTGCACTCCAGCGTCTCAAAAAAAAAAAAAAAAAAAAAAAAAAAAAAAAAAAAAACTAGAAAAGGAACCCAAGACAATATTAGGTAAAATCTCTGCTATCCTTGGCCAGCTGCTTTCCTGGGTAGACCCCTTAGAAGTGTCTAACAGTTGTTAACCTTTGAAAGTAACTTTCACAGCATCAGATCCTGAGAGGTCCTGCCTGTTCACAGTCCCTTCAAAGGTGGTAGAAGTGGAGGCTCACTTTCATTACTTTGTGCCTTGAATCCAAGAGATTTGCAGCAGTATGAATTTTCTGACAGCAAAATTATTCTCTTTTCCTAATAGGCTTTTTACTTGGTTTTGCTTTGTACTTGTAAGAAGAGATGCACTTGGATTAGCTGGGTCATTTGGGAAAGAATGTCTGCCAGATGTACACTGTATGATTCAGATATTGTTATTACTGAAGACGTACCATCTTTTTCATCTTCAGGAAGTTTGACAGTTGAATCCAAACACATCTTCATTGATTGCAGTGTTTGTTATATTTCCAGATACTTTAAGAATCCCGACTATTACTGTTTTGTGAAGAAAGCTTTTTTTTTCTTTAGTAAGCACCTGCCCTCCCCCAGACAATGTGACTCTTTCGCAAGGAGTTCCTATAGAGTTTGAGTGATGGTGTACGCTCAACTTGTTATTCTCTTGCCCATTCTTGAAGACAACTGCTAGGAAAAGCATCCAATAGAAGTTCACAAACTAGAAAAAAATTGGATTTTTTTTTCTGGTTTCTCAAGTGAAAAATTCAGTACTCCGCAAAGACCAAAATTTGTTCTGCTTTTGATATTAAAAAGAATATTTTTTTCTGTTCATCTTCTACCTTGGGATTATATTAATCTATTGCCATATATAATTTTACAATTACATGAGGCCATGGTATGATTAATACATATGACATAAATATGTATTATGGAACTTCCATGAATACTAAAGAAGGACACCGATTCACTGCGGGACATTTGGGAAGTAGCTAGCTGACCTCTTGGAGACTCAAATCCCTCATCTGTGCAGGAGGCACTACTGCCCTCACAACGTTCATGTAAGAACCAAACGAGGGAATGCATGTGGATTGCAGCATAGCACTGTGCCTGGCAAATAGTACACTCAACAAATTACATGAAAATTTATTTTCTCATGGAGAAACATGTTTTCAATTTCTGAATCATATTAACCACTTTAAATAATATTTTATAATCTAACTTAATAAATGCTTGTAAGAGGGGAAGAAAAGTTTGACACAATATATTGCTCTGAGAATTTTCCTCTTTATTCTGGGAAACTACACATGTTCATGACCAACTGATGAGTGAATATGGTACAGGTCATTGGAAATGCCTTTTTCCCCCCCTATTCTTGGTAAAGAACATAAGGTTTTGATATTAAGAGACATTTTAAACTGCTTCCTTCTTTTCTTTTTAAGCATCTTAAAGGCAGGTCGTCTAGATTTACTCATTAATATTTGCAAATTGTCATGTAAATGCTTATTACCAGTACAATTATGGCTTACCACATTGACAATAAACTGAAGAAAAAAAACAAAATATCTAAATCCAGTAGCAAAGATAAGAGCCTCCTTCTATGGATGACTCCAGGGAAAATGCTTACATACTAAATAGAAAGAGACACTAGTTTAAGAATTAAAAACATCAAGGTATACTGTTAGAGCTAATGTGGATCAAATATTACCAGAATCGGTGACTTTTTAGTTATTCCAAAACACAAGTAACATACTTTTACTTTCATAGAGTTGAAGAATTTTAGAAAAGTTAAACTGGTCTTTATGGGTAAACTTTTTCAGGTTTACAAAGTTTTAGTCAATTATAAAGCTTGAAGGATTATAAGATAACCAACCCCCTGCAAACATTTCTAGAATACTGTCTACCTGCCAAATGTCACTTGATTATGTGCTTAAGGTGGACAGAGAGTTCATGTGTTTGACTTATGGATCAGAGTTGCCGTAGTGCTGGGTCCCAGGTGAGTCCATGGTATGACAAGGGCAGGTTTTATGGGGTATACAAAGCAAAGGAGAGCAATTATGAAAATAAAGATATTTTAAAGTAACTCTAGTCCCTGACAGAAATTGGAAACTTAGGGCAAGAGGTGGCTAATGCCCAATAGTGTGCTGGGCAAAGGCTAAACAATTGGCTCTTACAGAGATAGCTGGGAGGCCAATTTCTGTGGTGCAGAACCCACCATGGCCGATTTCAAGTTACCAGCATGAAAGCACTGAACACATAGATGGGTAGAGATACTAAGAACTGGCTCTTGCAAGATGGGCTCCAGCACACCACCAACTCTCTCAGTATGGCTGGCTCATCTATGCATTATTTTCTTGTTGGCTTATCATAAAGTGGAAAGTCTTACCGTGGTTAATCATTTTTTAAAATATTTTCTTTCATTTTCTTACCGGGGACATAAGAATAAATTTAATCAAAGTAGATAAGGAGAAACTGGATAAAGATGGCCCATGGTATAGCCTGGAGGGTGTCATTTTTACCATAGTTTATGTGGATGGTGCCTCCTGGAGTTGTGCAGGATAGGGCCTGCACAGCTATACGCAGTGGCCCTGCCACACCTTCATCTGCTTGACTTCACCACTTGTCTCTCTCACACACACACACACACACACGTGCCCAGCAACTAATGATGGATTACATCATATCTCCTACTCTGTGCTAGGCAGTTATTATTCCAGCTCATTCCCTTCTTCCAATCTAAACTTGACCTGTGACTATTCAGGCTCCATCTGGTACTGGTGGTTCTCACAGGATACTGGAGCAAGCCTAGAGGGGAATCAGGAAGAGGGAAATGGGGACCTCTGAAAACAACGTTCATCAGCTATGTGCAGATGTGTTTCAGGAGGCAGTCTGGGAGGCAAGGGTAGAGAAGGCGCAGGATACTCACAGTTCTGTCACTAGCTCAGGAGCACTTAGGCACAGTGTTCATTATCTGGGGGAGGAAAAAGAATAAATCAGTGCTTCTACATTCAGCTAAATTACCCTTAAAAGACCTCGCCACTCAGTTGGCTTCCCCAGCTGAGTCATGGCTTCCTGAGCAGCCAGGGGGCCTAAGGAAGACTCTGTGGGTGGCTCTGAATGGGGCAATAACACAGTGCTAATCCCACCAACTTGGACATGAGCTTTTAAAAAAGAACAACAAGACCAGTTGATTGATGGTGTTATTTTGGTTTTTTGTGGGAAGGAATTTACTTTGGGAGTATAGGGAAACAGACACTTGTGCTGCTCAGAGCTTTCAAATGCAGGGAGGATTTTAGAGGAGGGAATGTCATGTTCCCAGACTTTTAGGGCACACCTGAGAGCATTATCCAGCAGACCAGGACTCAAGGGACTTGGCAGCAGGCACAGTCAGGCTCTGCCTAGGCACAGCTCTAAGTGTGGTCTGGTCTATGGCTGTGTGCACAACACTGGCGAACCGGCGCCCTCCTCCCCCACATACACATTTACAACATGCTCATCATTTCTTCCAAGGATGGGAAACCCAAAATAAATAAAAATAAATCTGGCTACCATGTTCGTTTCTGCCAAAAATAACTAATAAAGCAGTCATTATAATTTTTCTAGGATATTACGGATCTTTCAAACAGAATGCCAAACTATAAAGATGTGTGGAATATAAGCACAATATATACTATGTGAGTAAAGAAGCTACAGGCTGCGGGTAATAGGAGAACTACTTCAAAGCAGCTATGGGAAAGCTAAAAGGGGTTAGAAGTAGGAGAAGGTTATTAGAACGTCATTAGGCCATTTCATGGAAGCCAAGAGCAGAAAGGCCACGGATGTATGGACTGGAACCAGGATTGGAGCATGGGGGAGGCTGCATGGATTGGTGACTTTTTCCGCAGAGTGTGGGTTCGTGGCTCTTCAGCTGTAGATCAGTACTCTGTCCATAAGTCTATAGGACAGAAAAGGATGGCCAAGAGCTCCTGAATTTTACATGTTCCAGTCCAGGGCTAAAGAGATTTCTCTTTCCAACCCAGTCTACACAATTGATGAGGAAGAAACAGGAGTTTCTCCAGGTCAGGTGTGACCCCTGATCAATCAATTGTGGATGGGCACAAAGTCGGGGAAGGATTTGATTAACCGGGCTCGGGTCTCCTCTGCCCGCAGAAGTGAATACTACTTTGCCTCTTGCTGGAATCCCTTTCCGTCCATGAAAATACACAATGGATTAGAAGGGTCAGGGGTTTGGAGTCAGGCAAATCTGAGTCTCGCTTATTAGTTATGCAACTCTGGACGAATCACTTAATCTCTTCAAAATTCAATGTCCTCATCTATAAAACTGGACTAAAACTATTGGCCATGCAGCATTGTCAACCTAAAAGGATGCTGGGTGGGAATTTTCCTCATGCCCAAAAGTGAGGCCAAAAAGAACTGTGAAGAAATTGACATTCTCTGGCACAGCGGTTCTCAAAGTGAGTCCTGGGACCATCAGCCTCAACCTCACCTGAGAACTTGTCAGAAATGCAAAATCTTGAACTCTAGCCTAGACTTACTGCATCAGAAACATTGGACATGGCAACCAGTGATGCAGGCCGCAGTTTGAGAACTTCTGCTCTACGGACCTAGAAGGAACCTCCAAAGAGCCCTCCAGAGTGGACCACTAACTCCTGGTGGAGGCCAGTTGAATCTACTCTTCCCAGGTAACCTCTTCTCAGGCAACAGTCTATAATGCAGGCTATGGGGAGGACAGGCACAGGAGGGAACATCTGGAGTCCAAAATATTTGGGATATCGAGGGTCTAGTGTGGTTTACATGGGAAAAAATAAGATTTCTCCACCTTAAGCCAAGTGAAGATTAAAGATTGGGGGTGTTTGAAACAACGGGGAATTAAGTCTCCCCTGGCCAGGTGCCGTGTAACTGTGGAAAATTGCAGACCTGCTTTGATGCCAGCACTGTTGGAAGAAGTTCTTGGGAAAATAGTTCTCCTCTCTCAGAGCTTCTAGACCCTGAAGAGAGAGGGGAAGCAAAGGGAACTAGCAGACCATGTCTCCTCCTCACTGAAGGATAGGCCAACCAGATAGGCAGGGGAGGGTAGGAGACTGTGGCTTTAAATGGAAGGAGCTAAGCCTGGCATAGTGTAAAAACACCGTTCCAATAACCGGAGGTAAATAGATGCCATAGGATGTGACCCATATGGCATCGCATCATTGCAAAGAGTGATTTTAAAAAAGAGCTGTGTTGAAGGCAATTAGTTGAAAATAAAAAAATAAAAGTATTTGAGATGCTGTTTGGAAAATACATAAGCATCGAGGATGGTTACTAAAGCATTGTCATTTATTGAGTGCCTCCATGGTCCAGACTCTTCGTTAAGCAACTAAAAAAAAGAATCACATGACACTTTTATAACAACATTGTGAGGCGGTTATAATTCCCACATTACAGAGAAGAAAACTGAGGCCCGGAGGAGGGGAGACAAGTTGCCAAAAGCACACACTGAGTCAGCAGAACCCAGCCCCGGCCACCATGTGCCTTTCCCTGACGCTGAAGCCGCATTGTAACCATTGCTTGTTTAGGGTGGCTATTTTAATAATACGTTAATCCCTAAATCGGGGATGTTACTCATTTCCTTCTGGAATGGAATCCTTGAGCATTCCAAATGCAGATCAGGGTAGGGAGACTGTCTCTCTGTGCTTCATTGGTTCTTGTGGACCCCCACACAGAGGTCCCGGCCAGGGACAGTCTCCCCGCTGCTATTTCAGAACCGGGAGTCTGCTTTTCAGAGCTGGTATTTATTAGGTTGGTGCAAAAGTAATTGCGGCTTTTGCCATTACTTTTAGTGCCAAAAATCGCAATTACTTTTGTACCAACGTAGTACATGACCCTGTTTTGCGACTTAAAACTCAAGGCAAAGATACTCCAAGTGCTAACTTTAGTTTCTCAGACAAAGCTCTAGATAATGCCTATGAAAGGGCTCTGTAAATCGTGAAAGGGCCGAGCAGTGTGCAGCCGCACGGCGGAGTCACCTGGACTCCACTCAGAAAGGCTGCAAGTCTCTTACTTTGAGAGTGGCAAACGGTGCTTGCTGGCATCTTCCAGTCCTGAAAGTAAAATCGAAGCCATTCAATGCCTGTCTCTCCCTTGCACACACACCCATTTATGAGCATGAATCACAGATTTCCAAATAACAAATATGAACTTTAGAAAAAAAAAAAAAAACACCCACCGCATAGCCCAGAGTCTTCCAACCCCCCTTTCCAGCTGTCGATCAAGGCGGATTCTGACTAGCCCAGGAGGAGGGGGTGGGGAGGGGGAGCTATCAAATCAGGCCCCAGGAGGTTCGACACTTGCAGCCATTTGTAGTGAAATTACCAGCTGAACTTGGTTTAGAACCTCGCTGGAGCCCTCCCTGAAGGGTGTGGTTCAGAGCTGAGCAATTTGCTGTGGGTGAAAGCTTTGTGGTTGATTACTGAGCTAAGGAACAGGTCACCGAAAACCAAAGGAGCCAGAGGGTGTACCAGAAAAGCTTCCAGCTGCAAGAAGCCATGCTAAGGTCACTCTCATTCTTTTCTAAGCAACTAGAAATACTATTGCTGTTAATTCTAATAAAACTTCAGCAGGTCCTCAAATAACATCTTTTCATTCAATGTCTTTTTATAACATTGATGAGAAAAAAAATAAAAAATATCAATTCCTGGCCAGGGCTACCATCTGTGTTTGCAAGTTCTTCCCATTTCTGCCTGGGTTTTTCCTGGGTACTTTGGTTTCCTCCCACATTTCAAAGATGTGCATGTTAGGTTAGTCTAAATGGTCCCAGTGTGAAGGGGTGTGAGTGTGGGTGTCGGTGTGAGCGCGCCCTGTGATGGGATGGTGTCCTGCCCAGGGCTGGCTTCCACCTTGAGCCCTGAGCTGCAGGGATAGACTCCAGCCACCTGAGACCCTGAACTGGGATAACTGGGTAATCAATCATCATCATTGTGTTTATTAATCTTTCATCGACGTATGTATAGCTTGCATGTATTTCAATGTTGAATATTGTAAGTGTTTTGGTCTTTATTTAGGAGTTTGGGGATGTTTTTGTGACCAGAAATACGCTGTAGAAACTTAACTCTTGTTTATATCAGTTAGCCTAGGATAAAACTGGTTTTGTTACACATCATTTTGCTTAATGCTGTGGTTTCCAAGAACCGACAGATGACATTAAGTGACGACTTTATTAGCTACGCAGGCTGACTGGCTTGCAAAATAGCTCCAACAACATCCTATTTGGAATGGAGACCAGTCTCACAAGGCAAAGCTACAGGAGCTTAGCTGTTGAGGAGTCAGCTCTTCCTTCCGAAGACCTGCCTCTCCTTGTCCAGAAAGCCTATGCCACCCAAAGGGACTGTGTCCTGACAGAAAGGCAGGCTGCCTGCCAGAATAAGGATTAAAGCACAGAAACTCAGGATCCCTCCCCCAACTTTATGTGGCTCACACAATATGAACTGATGCTCACACCTTATACTTGTAATTGTGTCTCTACATTTATTATTGATAAAGTACTATCTTAGGTATGATCTCATTTAATATTTACAACTAACCTGGGTGTGGTGCTTTTAAGCCTCACTTGACAAAAAAAGCAAAAGAAAACATCCAAGTGTTTGTCCCAACAGGCATAGTAATGAATGGCATAAAAATCAATGTTGAGAGATTTGTCCAGTGTGTTTATCAATACCCCCTAGTATATACTTCATGTTAGATCTTTTAAGAATTTGTGCACAGAAAAAAAATCCACAAGAAATCATCTGTTCTTCAGAGTCAGGGTCCCTGTCTCTAATGATTATGGGTTATGGGTCTCCTCAAGCTCCCCTTTTTCTCTAGGCTTCCAGCAAGACCAGAACAACCAATAGAGGGCAATTCTTGCAACTCTGTGAGCCTTCATGCATGGTATATTTGCTTTCTCTTTTCTTCGAGCTAGTTTTTCTTTTCTTCTAATTAACTTGTCTGTATACAGAAACTTTAGATTCTTTGGGAACTGAGGACAGCTATAAATAAATACATAAATATAATAGCAACAAGCAAAAATGTGAGTGACAGAGCCGGCCTCCAAGACAGACCTCCTGATTCCAAATTCATTTCCCCATCACCATATGGTCTCGTCTGGCATTTCTGCTAGAGGATCTTTGGGATCTTTGGGACAAGGTGCATTTTGCTTCCTGAGAGATGGTGTATTCGTCCATTATTACATTGCTATAAAGAAATATCTGAGACTGAGTAATTTATAAAGAAAAGAGGATTGACTGGCTCGTAGTTCTGCAGGTTGTACAGGAAGCAATAGTGCTGGCATTTGCTTCTGGGGAGGTCTCAGGAAGCTTGCAATTATAGCAGAAGGCAAAGGGGGAGCAGATGCCTTACATGGCAGGAGCAGGAGCAAGAGAACGTGGCGGGAGATGCCACATACTTTAAACAACCAGATCTCATGAGAACTCACTCACTATTGTAAGAACAGTACCAGGCGATGGTGCTAAACCATTCATGAAAAATCCACCGCCATGATCCAATTACCTCCCACCAGGCCCCACCTCCAACATTGGGGATTACAATTTGACATGAGATTTGGGTGGGAACAAAGACCCAGACTAAATCAGATGGGAAGGTAAGGGACATGGAACACTGCAACCACATTACTATGCCCTCACCTGCCTGGGCAGCAGGGATCTCAGGCCTCATCAGAGCAGAATGATCTGGAAGTTGCTGGCCACATGCCACTGATTTTCTCTCCCAGGAGCAACCCAGCAGTCTTTCCTTGAGGGAGAAATTTAATTACAAGAAATTTGCAAACATATTTGGGAAGAAAGGTAGGGCAGCTATTCTTTAATTAGATAGAGGCTGGTTTTAATTGCCTTCCTGGCAGTGTGTCCCCTTGGGAGTCTGGTGCTTCTGCAAATGAAGACTTGAGTAGAGAATTAGAAAAGGAGCTTTGGTTAGGACATTCCTCGCCACTGGATTGGCTACCACATTCAATCCTAAACTGCAACCTGATAGAGTTATTTTCAGATTTCTGAACCTTACTTCCATCCATGTGATGTTGCTTCCAGTCTGCTGGAGCCGAGGGGCAACAGTAGAGCTGATTATTCGGTCTGCAATGGCCCTAGGTCAGAGCAACAGGCATGCTCGACAATCCTCTGCTGGAAAATTCCA
Source organism: Pan paniscus (assembly GCF_029289425.2). NCBI lineage: Eukaryota > Metazoa > Chordata > Mammalia > Primates > Hominidae > Pan > Pan paniscus. Next base: position 83,614,984 of record NC_073265.2, on the reverse strand, counting down.
AACTCCTCAGGCCCGCTTTCCATATAAGGAGTCTGTGTGCAAGTGTGTATGTTCCAGAGTATATGTACATGGAAATGAGAGTGTGTGTGAGTAAGCATGTGTATGTGTGATTGTGTGTGTGAGTGCATGAGGGTGGGTAAGTGTGCAGGCATGTGTGTGTACGCATGAAGAAATATGTTTTGTGGGGTTTTTTTGCTTTTTAATAATTTTATTTTTTTTCTAATTTTGTTACTATAATTTCCCGTAGCACCTTGGCGATGTTGAAAACAAATACAAACACAAGGATGTACTCATTTTAACATTTTATGCGTGAGCATGTTTCACACCAGTTTGGGGGGCGACAGTTTTGACAACAGGAACAAATCTAAGCAATCAACAAAACAGAAGCCGGATAACTGGCTCTGACCCCAACCCCCAACATTTAAGAGACGTCAAAGGACACCTGAATTAGGTTAAAAAAATCAAGTTGATATGGATATTTCAACAGTGTTCTGTACAGCAAAACTGAAAATAAAACCATTTAATACACAGCCCATTGATATCTGAGTTACACTTTTAGGAACTGTCAACTCGAAGATTCATAAAAAGTTGTCAGCTTTTAAAAATAAACTTTAAGTTATCTAATAATCAGGTGAATTTCAAAGGAGAATTTACTCACAACTTGAAAATAAATTCTCTTTCAACTTCTTAAAATATCCTCATTCAGCTAATGAAAAGTGAAACATGTATGTATCTTTTTGGAAGCTCAGACTAGCATAGGCCCAAAAGCCTAAAGTTAAATTAATGGCCACCAAAATTGTAAGGAAATATTAAAAATTAGGAAAAACTCCATCATATATTATAGTCAATAATTTATAAAAGCCCCTCAAAAGGAATACACTGTTCTCTTTTGAGTTTTATCTTTTCTGTAAAAACAAAATTGGTACTTTTAAAATATGGTTAATATATATATTGCCAGCCTAAATACCAGAGACTTAACCCCAGTGTTGTTTGACTGTGTCACAGTAAAACCAGTGGACATTTAAGCCAAGAGACTAATTATTAAGGCCATAACTAAGAAAACTAGAGAAGTGTTCATTAACTTTTAAATACTATTTTATGTTCCAGCAACATTCTTTTTGTTCTTCTTTAGCCTAGTGAAGATGCTAACATTCCATCACTAAGCCTTTCCAGAGCAAACCTGTTTATTTAAAAAAGAAAAAGGAATGTGAAATAATATTCAAGCTATCTTAATTTTAGGAAACAAAAATAAATCAGAATTCTGCACAGCATCTGATCATCTGCAAATTCAGCACATAAGACAACTACCACAACAAACCTTTCTCATTGAAAGCTCTTATCTTCCTCAAAATCCAGTTGAAAACAATTTAGATGGATCACTATTTTAAATGTCAGTGTATCTGGCAAAATTAAAATTACTCAGAGACAGGCCCTAGGTATTATGAAAACCTTAATTATCAGGATAGCAAATGGAGACAGGTTTTGCAGTGTCTCTATGTACCTTCTCTATAAAGTGCAAGGTGGTGAACTTGTGTGACTCTTGTTCTCTTCATGCAGTAAGAACTATGGCAGAGTGTGCATGAAGAAATAGGTGTTTGAGTGTGTGTGTTGGAGTGAGTCAATGTATGTGTGCATGAGTGAGCATGTGAGTATAAGTGTGTGTGTGTAGAAACATGCATGTGCATAGGTGTTTGTGTATGCATGCCTAAGTGTGTATGAGTGTGAATTGCGTGAGTGTTTGAATGAGAATATGAGTGAGCTTTTGAGTGTGAATGTGAGTGATCACGTGGTTAAGTGTGTGCTTGTGTGTTTGCTATGGTCTCTCTAGTTGCATTAGGAGGAGGAATGAGGGAAAGAGAATGAAACCAGAATGGGCAGATTGCTCGACCTCGCCCTGACCTGATGGCGACAAAAGCACAGAGCTAAAACTGTTGGCTACAGTGAAAACAGTTTATCTCCCTCTCACACCTAAGCATCCTTAAATAAGTAAGGGAAAGCAGACAAACAAGATTCCCTGGAAAACAAGATAATGAAGTAATCTTCCCATTTGGCTTCCCATGCAGGATCCACAGAGAGACAGGCGTGTGGAACAGCCTGCAGGCGGGTTCACAACACAGTCTATGTCCACCCAAGCTTGTTCTGAATTGCACAGATGGGAGGCTCCAGCCAGAGTGATTTTAGCAAGCAGCAGAACCAGTGACATCATTCTGGCTGTAAGAGAGTGGAGTCCCTAAGGAGGTCTTGTTTCCCTCATTTACTGAAAACACAAAACGCATCAAGGGCAGAACTGGGGCCAAACCCCAGCGTGCTTGATGTGCATTTAGAAGATAATTTATCCTGGTTGCCTCAGAGATGCCCGCTTACGCACGTATTGTCCAGTCTTCATACTAATCCCTGCTTCCCATCCCGTCAGAGGCCGTCTAGCTCATGTCTGGGATGTTTATGCTCTGTTATCACTGGTCTCCTTTTTCACCCCATTCTATAAATTACTGCCTCTTAATCAACTTTAAAATTGCCTTGAGGATGTCACTCCCTTGTTCAGAGATATTTGCTGGCTCCCCATTAATTAGAAAATAAAACCTAAGGTATTTAATTTGCAGCCAAGATTCAGTACAATCTAATTCTCACTGTTCTTGTTTTTGACATACCTTCTTTCACTTTATCAAAACTTGTCTACTAATTGCATAAGTAACATACCCTATTTATTCATTCTTTTATTAAAAAAATACATAATGAGTGCTTTTCATGTCCCAGGCAGCACACTAGAGACCATAGCACCTGCTGTGAGCAGCTATGCTACTAGATTCTCCGTAGGAAATATTAACATACAGGGCTTCTGTGTGTACCACTTCAGGGGTGCCATATACAGAGATCACAATATAATGATGCCTTTTGGATTTTGTAGCGCGTCACCTCTATGTGTAATTTTTATAGCCTTGAAAGGGGAGTGGTTACATTAAATTCATTTTATGGTTGAAAAAACTAAGGCACAGTGTGGGCATTGAAACCCAGGGACCTGTATTCAAAACCGTTATATATAATTAACATTGTTCTCTTCTGCAGGTTCTCCAGGAAGATACATGATCATGCACTTTTCTGCTTTTAATTTTTTTTGTATGCTAGAGTTGATGAAGAGAATTAACCAATCAACCTTCATCAAGGCAGGTTTGCATTTTCTATTTCTTCCGTAGCTGCATCAGCCCATCTAAATTCTACACTAGAGTCAACGTGCTGTCATTGAATGGGCATGACTTTTGGGATCTGACTATTCTTAATTCAGATTCTGGCTCTGTTTACTAGCCTAGGTAATATTCACCAAATTAGTTAACCCTATGAATAAATTTATCATTCATTAAAAGGTTATAATATATTATAGCTATTAGAATACATACATATATATGTTGCAGAATTTGTAGATAGATTGAAATACAATGGAAAGCAGAGCCTTTAATATATACGATCTAGTACTCAGTGAACACTAGCCATTGCTTTCCCATCACTGTACTCAGATTAAGGGGAGAGGCTGCCATTCCTCCTATGAGAGGCTTCTGTGGGATGAATGCTTGACACAATTGTCTGCCATTCTCAGGGAAATAAGGTAAGAAGTATACTCTCAAAGGTGTGCCCCTCATGCCTCTGTCAAACCAGATTATTTCTGGGTCAGCTCTGAAACACACTTCCACAAATTATTTCTAAGCCTTTGCTTGTGGACATTTCTGAACCACAATCCAGGGATCTAAGAAGGAAATTATGTCCTCTAATGCCTGTGTTCCTGGGAAGGAACTTTCTATACTTTTCCTGTTTCTGTCTGGGTAACTTCCCACACCCCACCAAGGGCAGCAGGACGGGGTCCGAGGATTGCAGGGTGCTGCCCACTATGCAGTTGGGATGCCTCACAAGTGCACAGTTTCTATCACACAGTCACACTGCGCACGATCACTGCCAAATGGTCTCTTCCTATTGCTCCAATCAGCAAGTACGCTTTTAAGCCTGAAGACTTGGAGGTTATGAATTTCATGTTGGTTCTATGCCTGATGCCAAATTAGATTAGATTCTACTTTCAGCCCAAAAGAAAAAAAAAAAAAACTTTTCTTTGGAAAAAAATATTTTTTGTCCAATTTATATCTTAGGTTTACCATGGGGGCTTTAGTTTAAAGTTGTTCTCATTGGAGATTCTTGATTGGCTGGAAGCCCCTGAGCTGTGCTTATAAGAAGTGGCCAAATAACAATGGAATGATACCAATAGTGGTACTGGGTAATGTATTTAAGCATCATTGTTCATTGTTCATTGTTTTGCATTCATTACGTCACTGCCAGTGACTCCAGGCCACATACCAGACACACTGAAGGAGTCTTTCCTAAAATACAGATTTCCAGGCCACAGCCCATGCCTCAGAACCTAGTGTAAAATTCTATATTTTAAAAAATATTTTATTAGTGATGCTAGTGCATAGAAATACAGCGAAAGGGGAAAAAATCCCATGGGTGATAACTACTATCAATGACTGGAGTAGGAAAAGTCATTTCCTAAGGTCCTTTAGGAAGTGGTGAAATTGTAGACTGGAACTCAATCCATCCTGATCTCAGAGCTTGAAAACATAACCCTTACCTTAAGTGAAACAGGTCCAAGAGCACAGACCAATCCTGTGGGATGCTGAGGGTCACTACCTGTGTATTCTGACTCAGTGGGTCTAAGAAAAGGCCCAGGAATCTACATTTTACAGAGCCCTCTGTTACCCTACATGATTTTGATGCAGGTGACCTGAGAACCATGTTTTTATAAAACTCCTCTACTTCCTCCAATCTAAAGAAAACAATGCAAACATGCTTTCTCCTAATTACTTGGCCTATTTCTTCGCTTATCTAGTCAAATCAGCCATTTCCACTGACGTGTCATGAGACCCTTTTTATTTTTCCATTTCTCAGTCTTTCTTATCTCTCTATAAGCAGATGACCAAATAATAGATCTGTTAATTCTGGATTCTAGAGTTCTGAGACCTTAATCTCTTTTTTTTTTTTTTTTTTTTTTTTTTTTTGAGATAGAGTCTCACACTGTGACCCAGGCTGGAGTGCAGTGGTGCAATCTTTGCTCACTGCAACCTCCCCCTCCCAGGTTCAAGCAATTTTCCTGCCTCAGCCTCCCAAGTAGCTGGGATTACAGGCGTGTGTGACCACGCCCAGCTATTTTTTTTTAATTTTTTTTTATTTTTAGTAGAGATGGGGTTTCACCATGTTGGCCATCATTCTGCCCTTTACTAGATTCAATCTTCTCGCTTTAGTAGAAATTTCTGTTCAAAATTTTTCTTCTCAGGATCTACACAAATTTACATAATCTGTGCCCTCCCTAAGTCATTTTCTAGCACTCTTGCTCCCATTTGCTAAGATGACTATACTGGCCTTATTCTGTACATCTTACATGTGAAGAGTTCTCAGTCAATTTATTCAAAAGGCCTTCCCATGCCCAAAGTGAGAATTCTCCCTTATGTGAAAGGCCGTACGAGGAAGTGGAAGGTGTTGGGTGTGCACTTATCATGACCATTAAGAACCCAGCCACAGAGTGGACCTGACAACGTGAGAATTCTAACTTTGCCGTGCAGTAGCCACAGCATCTTAAACAAGTTACTTAATCTTTTGGGGATCTCAATGTGATTATCCACGAAATGAAGATAATATCAGGACTATAACAAGAATTAAATGAAAACACATGTAAATGTCAATTAGAATTACATTTAAAGTCAGACAGACTTAGATTTGAATTCTCCCTCTGCCACATGCTTGAAGTTAACCTCAGCAAGTCTTGGGTTATAAAAGAAATTTTAAATTGTCTACCTCATGGGGTGTGGTGGGGAGTGATTGCAAATGCTAATGTTTCATAATTCCCAGAACATTTCCTAGCACATAGGAAATGCTTCATAAAAGTTAGTTATTATCCTCAGCTCCACTCCCAGAGGCCCGTTCAAAGAATCCACACTGCTAACAAGCCCAGATCACGTCAACTCATAGAACCCCTGATGTTCCAGGTACCTACAGTGAGTGTCTCAGAGAATGGGGCTCAATACAAGGGGGTAGGCTGAAGAGTCTTCATCTTCATCTCAAGGGCTGACTATGGGGGTCCCAGAAAAACTCTGCATACCCTAGAGTCACATTATAAGAAGTTTTTTCTTTTAAATTCAGGAAACTGCCCATAACGCGTTTCAGAAAAATGACCCGCAACCATGTCTGTCTCCACTCTCGTGTTCCCACTGAGGTTGCAGACGCACAGTGCCTGTGTCCACCCCTCTGCATGTCGTTCTTTGGGCTGAGTCTGTTAGCTGTGGTCTCAGAATCCTTCTTAACATGGCATGCACGCTGAAACCTTATGTGCTCTCTCTTCAAGAAAAGATCCCTAAGCTGAGCTTAAACTTCATTCCATCACATACCCTGCTCCGAGCCTGTCATCCCAGAGCAGTGACTCTTGACTTCTTGTTGGCTTCACATTTATCATATTTGTAGTGATTTTATCACGGTTACTATTAACTTTGCATCAGCCCAAAGGGCTCCACAGGCCCAGATGAACCAGAAGTATTTTGCCCCTTTATTTTCTTCAAACCTTTTTCTAAGAATAGCAACAAAACCAGAAAGCCCTGGAGCCTTCATCCTCATTTATTTCAATGCCTGGATATAATTTAAGGAGATGCACTAAAAATGTCAAAAGTGAACAAATTGAAAAGAGTGTTTCAATCCTCCAGGCATGAGACAAACTCTCCAGGAAACTAATCTTTAAAATATTTGGAACTGACCAAAGGTTAATTTTAAACCGTTAAGTGAAAAGTGATGATTTTTGTCCTCATCTGCTGGGTACAATACTGCACACTGAGGTACAGTGGGAAGACAGTCCCTCTTTTCTGTTCCCACCACCCAAGGCACGGTCCCCCACAGCAGAGGCATCTCTGCTTCCTGTTTGCGCCATTTCAAGGGATGGCGCTCCCATCTCTTTAAGCTGCCGCTCTTCCAACTTGGCAGGGCTGATTAGGAAGACCCAGTTCCTGACCACCGATGCTTTGCTACGCTAGGCTGGAAAATGCCTCCCTCTGCCCTTGAGAAGGGGGTCTGAATGTTTTGTGGGACTAACACCGCAGCAACATTCCGGTGTGTTTCACTCTGCTGCCTCCTGTTTCCCTTGAAGTTTTCACCAGACCCTGGATTTCTTTTTCACTTCCTGTTCTGAGCCATTGCCGGGCACTCATTACCCACCAGCTGTGGCCCAGCTGCTGCATTCTACACTAGAGGTGGCGCCCTGCACCTGGCGGGTGAGTCATTCCCCTTCTGCCTGCTAGCACAGTGCATTAAACCTTCCGGGGTCTTTGTTTGGAAAGCAGCTCTATAAATGTCAAGTATTACTAACTGTCCAGGAGAGAGGTGGGAGAACCAAAGGGCTTGGGAAGACTGAAGAATTGAGTAAAACCTTGTTCGTTTGTTTACTTTTTGTTTTCTCCTGTTCTTTCCTTTCTTATCTGCCACTCTACTTTGGATTTCCAGGCTAGCCAAAGGATTGAAATGACCATCCCCATAAATATGTAAATTGACACAAATCTGGAAATACTAATCATTTAAAAATAAAACCGAGATCAGTAGTATTGCTCACATTCGTAATAACTTTGGCACATAAAATAGAAATGTAGGTAAATCAGGCTTATTATCTTATCCATGAAAAGCTTTCAATCTAATACAATGAAAGACAATATGCACAATAAGTGTGTGTCGAGATCAGGAAATAGTTCCGTTTCCTTGGAGACAGCAAAGTGTGCCAGGGCGTGGGTATCCCGTCTTGGTAGCTACTGCGGCTGTTTTTACAACCTTTTAACTCTGCTTGTTTTTTGTCTCACTCTTTTTGATATGTCCTCTCATTAGAAGGCCGAGAGATCTTCCTTGGATGCCAGTCTTGTCAGTCTTTTTCTTATTGCTTTTGTTAAAATCCTTAGAGACGACTGTGGAAAGAGCAAAGGCAACCCACTCAAGTGTAAGAGAAAATCTTCCTAAATTCATCCTTTCAATAGCTAAAAAATTACCCCACACACACTTTTTTTAAAAAGCTGTGATAACTTATCTACTATTGTTTTGAATGGCATGGTACAATGAAGATGTATATCCCAAGGTAGAAATTTTTCAAGAAACTATTTATATAATGACCCACTCTTAAATAAGATTTTTGACTTTGGGAAGAGATTTTGTTAGTGTACACATCTCCAAAGATCTATTGTCATTGACTAATATCCAGGATATCAAGCTTAGAAAATGTTATTTTCCTGATGTTTTGACTTTCTGAGGATGTAAATACTCAACACACCAAACCCAAGGCAGTATTAACAAGTGGAAGCTTACAAAGTGAAAGACATCAAATGAGCACTTGATTATTTAGGTTATTTAGCTGAGTCTTACAACCCATTGGGGCTTTTTCCTCTCATTGAGTTAGGCAAAACTCTTTGGGGGTTCTTGCTGGATTCAAAGCCTACTGAATTATGAGCAGGCCCAGGCTTCTCTCAAAGGGAAAACTGTCCGGTAAACTAAGAGTTATTTCCCTTATACTAATTTCAAAAGTATTTTCAAAACTGATTCCAATAAATGCCATACTCTGAGGTACGATTCATAGTTGAATAAGAACTTATATTACATAGGCTTATCATATGAATTTCCTACTGCTGATGTAACAAATTACACAAATGTAGTGGCTTAACACAGCACTAATTTACTATCTAACAGTTACAGAGGTCAGTTTCAAAATAGGTCTCACTGGGCTAAAATTAAAGTGTCAGCAGAGCTGTGTCCCTTTTGGAGGCTCTTGGGGATAATCTGTTTCCTTGACTTTCCCAGTTTTAAGAAGCTGTCTGTATTCCTTGGCTTGTGGCCCCTTCCTCCATCCTCAAAATTAGCAATTTTGGGTGCAGTCATTTTTCCATGCTGCCATCTCTCTGGGTCTTTTTTCTGATTTCCTCTTTCACTTTAGGTATCCTTGTGATTACACTGGGTCTACTGGGATAATTCAGGATAATCTTTCTATGTTAAGGTCAGCAAAACAGCACTCTTAATTCCACCTGCAACCTTAAATCCTCTTTGTCATAGAAGGGAACATATTCAATATACACCGAAAAGGATTTTTCTTAAAAAAGAAAGAGGCTTTATTTCATCAAGCAGTTTGCTTATGAGGAAGTGCAGCCTTCCACATAAAACCAAAGTGTGTTCTGAGAGAATAAAAAGAGGGGTTGAATTTTATAGAGAAAGTTCCCACCCAGGTTTCCACTCTGGTCCACCATGCAAATGAGGGATGCAAGCTTGTTTAGTTCAGATTGGTTGAAGCTTGTTTTGTTCTGATTGGTCGAAGCAGGTCACAGTCTTTTATTTAGGTCCAAGTGATGAGATGGGGCTTTCTGGCTGCCATTGATTGAGGTGGCATAAACAGGAACAGACAGGTATAAAAGTCCCAAAGTTACAAGAGCATGTGGTTTCTTCAGGAGCCAGAGTATGTGGGTGACCTCTAGTCAGCAATTGGCTGCTTGGCTCCATTTTAAATTCAGGCCCAGCTAGCCACTCAGGATCCATCTTGAGGGGTTGGCTCTTTCAGCTTCGCACACTGGGCCTACTGGTATGACCCAAGAGAATTTTCTTATATGAAGGTCAACTACAGCAGTCTTAATTCTACCTGCAGTCCTTTGTCATGTAAGGGAACACATTCCTAGGTTCCAGGCATTGAGATGTAGACTGCTTTGGGGCCAATATTCTGCCTATTATATGTAGTAATAGACATTCGAGGTTTTAAGTCAACCAGTTGGCGGGGGAAAGTGAATATTTAAGTGAAATTCAACAAAAAATGAAAATGAAGACTTGAGTGCTGTATGAAGTCTCAGATCCTATTCTGGGAGCTATGCTATTGGATGTTTATGAGCAAGCACCTACTCAGTATCAGACACTATCAAATCTGCAAGTGTTAAAAAACAAATAAGAAAATCCCCATCTGCCCTCTGGTAGCTCACCACTGGGAGAGAAAGACAAGCACATTCACAGCATAAGAAGCAGACACTGACTGCTATGGTGCAGAGAAAAAACTGCTTCATCCTGGAGATGACATTTGGAAAGACTAAAACAATCAAGACCGCCCCCCCTCCACCTCCTGCCCCCACAGGCTTGCCGCCACAAAGATATGATAGTCTTAAACAACTAAAATGAATTTTCCTCATATTGACACATTTAAACACTGACAAGACCCTCTGACCACATTCCTATGGCTTCTCCTAGAGCCTAGGAAGGGGCCAGTGTGAGAATACTGAAGTGTAAGGTTCACTTGTTTCTTCTTTGACAGCTAGACTTTGTTCTGCTGATTAGATCAACTCCCACAAACGTCTTCATCCCTTGAACAGAGTGTCTCACATAAAGCAAGCTATATTTTTGTTTCTCTCATAAGCCTGAGATGCAGGGACTTTCAGGGTTAACACAAATCATGGGTTTCCCTAAATATGTTTATACCATTAAGGTCAATTTCAAAAGACTACCATAGGCAGCCTGACAAGAGGAAAGAAGTTAGAAGATGACAGCCTGGAGCTTGAGGTTGGGAGAATGGAAGTCTAAAAGCAATCCTCAACTTGCAGTCCACTTGGTGACTCTATACCTCAGATCTTGTTTTGGATATCATGTCATAGGCTGTTAATTTCCCCCCAGAATCCATTGTCCTGACCTTTTTATAATAGAAGCTTCGTCCTATAAACAACATGTGACTTTTATCAGAGCACTTGACTTTCAGGCTGAACTAACATTTCACAGCCTCCCTTGCAGCTAGAAGTATGATTGAGTTCTTGCCAATGGAATGTGAGCAGAAGTGATGTGTCTAATTTTAATGTAATTTCCTTTAAAGATACTACTTGTTTTCCACTTTTTCTCCTTTTCATTTCCTTTTGGTGAAGAAATGAAGAGAATCAGAGTACCCACCTTGGATTCTGATATGAAAGATTTAGGATAAAAGAGCTACTCCATCAGCCTGGAAAGATCACTCACTGGCAAACTCTTAGATAAAGGTGAGAGAGAAAAATAAACTATTTTATTTAGTCCACTGAATTTTGAAGACTGTTTGTTACAGCTACTTAGACTGACACTTAACGTGGTAAAATAAGTAGTTAAAGGATCATCTTCATTCAGGGAAATGTTATTCCTCCAACAATGAATACATTATTGCCCAGACACTTTCTGAAAAATGACCCACAACCCAGGTTGAAATCATCCAGAAAGTTCTCTTGTGTCTCTGTGCTCTGGCCTGGCCTTTGTAGTCCCTAACTACAGAAAGTAGCTGCCCTTTGAGCAGCATCCTTTGAATGTGAAGAAAATATGAGCATGATTATTTCATTTCTGTTGTGTCCTCTTTGCAAATATGTAAGACTGAGTGCTTTGCCTGTGAAATTCTCATAGTGGGGACCTCTGCGCTTTTCTCCTGCTCACCTGCTTTTTCATTCAAACCTGTAGTGGGAGGAAACCTGTCAGCGTGTGTGGGTGACGAGAGTGAGTGAGAACTGGATGTATGGTCTGAGGTTACAGGAAAAGGTTGTTTATGTAGCCCCATTGGTACTCAGGAGATTGCAAAATGAAGCATTAAATTCAAATTTTCTGACTCACTATCCCCTTGAGAGAAGGACTTCAGAAAACACAGGTGTGCGGTCTACTGAGATGGAGGTTTCCTTTACAGTGGATTTCTGTGGAAATAAACTTTGACATTCTATCCCAGGAGTTGCCTCTCAGAGAGACCCCTCGGGTGATGTGTATTTTGGAAACCTCAACAGGAATTTGTATTTAGGCGAGATTCACCTTTGGTAATGTCACTCACTCCTGATTTTCCTCCTCCCTCCCTGGACGGTGCTTCCTGCCCCCCAACCCCCGCCCCACCTTTTTTTTTCCTCTGGCTCCTTTTTTTCTGACTCCTAAGTGGTGACTGCTCCTGGATTAGCCCTGGGCTATGTTCTCTTAACTATAAACTTGTCCCATGGGTGTAAATATCATCTAGGTTCCAGTGACTTCCAAATTTTCACCCCTGATGTCCTCCTGGAACCCTGCACTTAGACATGGCAGGTGCTTATGTGGCTTTATGCTTGTCTGAGATCCAGAACTTACCATGAAAAAACACAAAGGAAAACGGCACAAAGACTTCTGCCCCTTCCCCAACCTGCTCCACATCCCATGTGTTAATGAAGGAAATTCCAGGTAAGGTAAAGATGTAAAAACCCCCCAAATATATGATGGCTGTAACACAATCACACACAATAAAAGTGTATTTCTCACTCATTTCAAATTAAAAATGGGTATCCCTGATCAGCTGGGGCTCTTCTCCCTGTGGCGTTTCAGGGACCTGAGGTCTATAGCTGTTGTTCTACCATCTTGAACATATCGTTTCCAAGATCACCATTCCTGTCCCAATTAGTGCTCAAGAGAACACGGAGGATCATCCATGGGAGTGTCCCATGGACAGTTTTAGAGGTGACTCACTTTTTTATTACATTTTACAGCTAAACTTCACACCAAACTGCAAGAGAGTCTAAGAATGAAGAGAAAACTGCTTTGGCAAGCAACTACCTAGTCTCTGACACAGTCCACCTTTTTGGTCAGCCAATATCCAGCTCCGACTTGTCTTCTTACACAAAGCCCAGGCAAAACCCAGGATTGCTAACTGTTGTACAAACCTGTTGGTCAGGCCTAGATGGAAGCTTTCAACCCCATTTCAAGTCAGCTGGCTTATCCAACCCTGAAAGGTCTGTGATCTCTCAATTCTTTTTATAAACAGGCCTCTACTTGCAAATGGCCAATTCTTGCCTGAGCTCATCTCTTTCTTGTAATACTTTATGAAAGGCAGCCAGTAGTAACTAATGCATAAATTTTTCCAACCAACTGGCCCAAAGGTCAGTAGACCTTTTTACCAAATGTTTCGCAATGTGTAGCATGAATCTCCATCTTTCTCCTCTCTGTTATCAGGTTCCTCAATGCCCAACCATTATGTCAATGCCTTTTACCTTAATTTTTTTCTTATGGCAACATTTTCTTCTGGAATTATTTGTGTACCGTAGCAAATGCCCTAAACTGTGTAAAACAGTTTGAAGACACTATTTTTTTTTTCTATTTTTATCATTTGTTCCTCGGTCTACTCGATATGCTCCCTGCTTAAAACTCCCCTAGTGATTTTCTGTTGGGTTTAAAATAGAGTCTAAACTCTTTACTATGGATTACAAGCTTCTCCATTAACTGGTTGTAACCTGCATTTCCAGCCTCCTTTGGCGCCACTCTTGTCCCACCCACTATATCACATTTCCTTTGGGACATTTTCTGCTTCTTGAACTTGCCCAGGTCCTTGCTGTTAGCTGGTCCCTTTGCCTATGATGATCTTCCTTCTTAGCATCACTTGAACTGCAAAAAATAAAAAATAAAACAAAAAACAAACTCCTGTGCGTTATTTACATCTAGAGGTTTAAATGTAATCTCCTTAAATAGACTTTCTCTGACTTCATACACCCTATTTTAATTCTTTGCATAGCACTTATTACTATCTGATTTCTTCTTCTCTCTTTCTCCTTCCTTCTTTCTTCTTTCTGTCTTTCCATCCTACTTTCCTTCGTCCTTCCTTCTTTTCCCTCCCTCCCTTCCTTTCTTCCTTCCTTCCTTCTCTCTCCTATTAGGATAGAAGCTCCATGAGACCAAAAATCTGTTCAATGTTATTCCACGGCTGTTACATCAAAAATATTAACAATGCCTAAGCCTTTGTAATTGTCTAATAAATATTTGTTAGGTGAGTGAATGAACTCATCTTCTCAAGGAATTTATAGTACTAAATTTTACAATGAATCCAAAAAAGTCTAAAACTGGAAGAAACTTTATTGATAATTAAATATATTCAATTCCCCAATTTCATAGATAAGTAATTGAGTAACAGAAGTTGCAAGTTCTGGGGATATCTGAAACATCATCTCTTCTACCTGTAAATTTTATGATTATAAATTGTGTGATCCAAGTATACAGCTAGTTTATCTTGGATACTAAGAATTACGATATTTTTATTCATTTGCAGTCAATGACTGAGTGACCTAGGTTACAATGGTCACGGTGTACCAGGTATTCTCTTTGCTCTAATGGGTCAGTCAATGCAATCAGAGATAAATGTATATATCACAATGGTAACTCTCAGAGAGTTTCCCTCAATAATTTGATTCTAAGGGGAGACAGATCTTTTCCTTGCTGTTGAACATTAAGCTTTGCAGCTAATAAACCAGAGGTAGACAAACTACAGCCCATGAACTCAACCTGCTCTACCACCTGTGTTTGTCAATAAAGGTTTTTGTTTGTTGGTTGGTTTGTTTGTTTTGAGATGGAGTCTCGCTCTGTTGCCAGGCTGGAGTGCAGTGGCATGATCTCGGCTCACTGAAACCTCCACCTCCTGGGTTCAAGCGATTCTCCTGCCTCAGCCTTCCAAGTAGCTAGGACTATAAGCCCCACCACCACAGCCAGCTAATTTTTGTATTTTTTGTAGAGATGGGGTTTCACCATGTTGGCCAGGATGGTCGCGATCTCTTGACCTTGTGATCTGCCCGCCTCGGCCTCCCAAAGTGCTGGGATTACAGGCATGAGCCACCATCCCAGTCCGTCAATAAAGTTTTAAGGAGCTCAATAATATCCATTTATGTGTCATCTATGGCTGCTTTTATACTACAATGACAGAGTCAAGTAGTTGCGTCAGAGACGGAATATCACTTGAAGCCTAAAATATTTACTATCTGGCCCTTTACAATGAAGCCTGTCAACTCCTGTAGTAAGCTATTTTCTCTGCAACCTCTCCTTCCACCCCCTATCCCACAAAACACCTTCTTCAGTTTATTAAAATGTAGGGCTTTCTCATTGAGAAAACTTTAAAATACATACTACCTAAGTAGAGCAAGTGTGCTTCCTTAATAAACTGTAACAAAATTTTAGAATTTAATTGTATGTAAGGCAAAGTATTCTACTCTTTCTTTGAAGGAGGTTTCTGGCATGTAAAAGTGTCTCTCAAGAGATCAACAAAATAATATTCAGAAAAGTAGAGATTCAATGATAGATCATGAGTAACAGTCTACAGGTTGTCTTTCATATTCATACTTCATTTTTCCTTTAGTAATAGAAGTTTTGGGTTTTGGCTAGTCAGGTAGACACCTGCTGAAATTGCATTTTTCCAACCTCTTTTGAAGCTTAGTTTGGCCACATCCTTATGTTGTAGCCACGGATGCGCATACAGAGGGGATGTGAACAATTTCTGGGCCTGTTTTCACCTTTCCCTTTCTACTTCTCACTGACAGGAATGCATGTACCATGGTGTAATCTGGGCCAGTCACCTTAGACTAGGAGAGCAAAGCTTCATATCAGGTTGACAGAACAAGAGAAAGTGTGGGGAGCCCACCTCTGTGGAGTTGTCATGTTGGTTAAAACTGTTGACTCTTAGACTAACAGGGTGAATTCTCACATTGCTATAAAGAAGTATCTGAGACCAGGTAATTTGTAAAGACAAAAGGTTTAATTGGCTCATGGCTCCTCAGGCTGTACAGGAAGCATGGTGGCTGCTGGAGAGACCTCAGGAAGCTTTCAGTCATGGTGGAAGGTGAAGGAGAGGCAGACATGTCTTACATGGCCAGAGCAGGAAGAAGAGGGGCAGGGGAGATGCTACACACTTTTAAATGACCAGTTCTCACAAAAACTCCCCCACTATATCGTACCAAGGGGAGGGGGTGCCAAACCATTAGAAACTGCCCCATCGTCCAGTCACCTCCCACAAGGCCCCACCTCCAACACTGGGGATTACAATTCTGCCTGAGATCTGGACAGGTTCACAGATCTAAACCATATCTTAGAATGACAGGAAATTATTAAGCCACTGCTTTTTTTTTTTCCACTCTTTTTTCCCATACATGAATCTATATGCTATCACCGATAATAATGATAATATTAAAAATTCTCATTCACTTGTAAAACACTGAATAGTGTATAAAATACTCCATAGTGAATTTAAGCATCTTACACATTTTACAGGAAGAAACCTGAATTTAGAGAGGAAAGTGCCCAGAGCACTACGTGATCTGGATAGAACTTGGGATTGATTCCAAAGCAGAGCATGGGACAGATGTGCTGCAATCCTAAACCAAAGACAACGAGACAATGAAGATACAGGCAATTTGGCAACTTTTGGGATTTTGATTTTATTTTTGGTCACTGGTCATTTCATAAGTATTCCCAACATCTCACTTTTGAATTGAAGAAACCGAGGCTAGCAGCAACTGACTTGCTAAGAAGATGCATTCACTCAGCAGGTGTGAGTGAGATTTATTATACATTTAATTTTTGTCTACTCCTAAGATTATAATCTTTGCATTCAGTCCTGGCACTCTCACGTTGTCAGCCTTCTTCTATGTCAATACCCTGGAAAGTGTTTTCAAAACTCTTTCTCAGTTTGTCTTCCTGAGAAAGTTCAAAGTCAGTTACCTCAGGGTTCTCCGGGTCAGAGGTTGATGTGGCCACTCTGACTCAACCCCTGTGTCTTTGGATTACACAGTCATCAAGCCATGATGCCTTTTATTAGGAATTCATTCTGACTAACCTGATTCTTAAAGAGAGAAACACCATAATCCCACACAAATGTGGAAATTATAGTAATTAATCAAAGATGTGAGGTAGATTTTGTTAATCTTATTTTCCAGAATGGGAAAGACCGGAGAAGAGAGGACAAGAAACTTTCTCAAGTTTACAAAGGAAGCCCCTAGTCAGAGCCCCTGTTCAGATCAAAGTCAGTATGCTTCTGGTGATAGATTGCTCCTTTAGTGGAACCCAATGAACCACATCTTCTGATATCCACATTCCTGTGTAGTTTCCTTCTGTATTGGCTCGGGGCGTGGTCATACTATTAGCTTTGTGTAATGTTAATTGTCTTAGTCCATTTAGTACCTGAGGCTGGGTAATTTATAAAGGAAAGCGGTTTATTTGGCTCATGGTTCTGCAGGCTTCCTAAGAAGGATGGGGCCAGCATCTGCTTCCAGTGAGGGCTTCAGGAAACTTCCACTAATGGTGGAGGTTGAGCGGGAGCCAGCATGTGCAGAGATTTTATAGCAAAGAGGAAGCAAGAGAGAGCATTGGGAGGTGCCAGGCTCTTTTTAACAACTGGCTCTTGTGAAAATTAAAAGAGTGAGAACTCACTCACTACCTCCAGGACGAAACGAAACCATTCATGAAGGATCTGCCTCCGTGAGTCAATCACCTCCCATGAGGCTCCTACCTCCAACACTGAGATCAAATGTCAACATGAGGTTTGGAGGGACAAACACCCAAACTTTAGCACTAATATAAAGTAAGCTGGAGCTTGATAAGTGTTTGCACATTATGTCATGTTTTTATGGATTGCTGGCTCTTGGAACAGTCTCTCTCTCTCAGAACCCAGCCACCGTGCTGAGAGAAGCCCACCTTGCCATATTGAGAGGCTATTTGGGGGGAAATCTAGACACAGGGTGACAGCCCCAACAAAGCACCCAGGTGACAGCCAGCACTAACTTGCCACGTGCATGAGACATCTAAGGTGGGTCTCCTGGCCACAGTCAAGCTGTCCCATCTGATACCACAAGAGGCACTTTTCATGGCAAAAACTCCAATTACATTTGCACCAACCTAATAGTACCTTATGTACCATTTACAAAGGTATGCTTTGTAGAACGGATCAGCTGACTAAGGTCTACAGTATATGCCATGGGGACAAATTTATCTTTTTAAAGTTCAAGCTCTGTGCGTTCCTAGACTTTGTGATCAGGTCATATAAACACCATCCACTGATAACTAAGGCAAAAGATGCATAAGTTATTCCAGAAACAGAGAGAAACCAGTATTGCCAGTGAAACTTTTGGCTTCCTCATTGCATGCCATGACCCACTGAAACTTCAGAGCTGGAAAATATGAAAGTAAAATTGGTGACATCTCTTAAAAAGCATTTTTTTCCCCTCAATTACTCCTACCCTGTCAATTCCATTATGGCATGACTCAGCTCTCACAATATGCAAATTACTTTCTCATTCTCTCTGCAGTGCTGCTGATAGATGAACACTTTGGGAACGAAATCCTGGAAGAAGTTTGAGATTCATGAAGGGGATAAAGATGTTGCTGGATAACAGTGTAGCTTTTGTGGACAGAGATGCTGGGGTGTCTCAGAAAGGAGTAGGAAGTCATCGGTGATAGTGTGGGGAAATTTTGTAATTCCCTTTGCAAAGAGCCCCTTCTCTTTTTAAATTCCTTGTATTTAGAGAAGTGCCCTCTCCCTTTACCAGAGAAGTTTAGGAAGGAAATGCAGCAAAGTAAAAATAGTCAATGCATACCTCACAGTGTGAAATGCAAGGTAATGATTGACATATGACAGCACTCACATGTCAGCTTCCCCTCTGTGATATTGACTTGCAACCTGTGAAGGAGACCTTACTTAAGATGCTCATGGATCAGAGTACAAAGAAAAAAAAATGTGTGTGATATTTTCTTTGAAGAGGGGAACTTTAGTTCAACTTCTGTGGCAGGCAAGAAGAAAGCAGGAAGTCAAACATTAAATGTTGAAACATTGATGACAGCCTGGGGTGAGCCTAAAAAATGCAGCACATCTGGAGAGCTTATTCAGACTACTAGCTGGTTTGTCGGATTCCTCCTCCTCCATTTCTTACCACTTTATGAGCAGGTTTGAATCAAAGAGGCTCTACCTTTATTAGGTTAAACCTAGGCACATCTTGTTTGTTTGCAAGTGTTGACTGTTTTATTCTGGGTTTGGGGGTGAATTCGATATCTTACTGGAAAGTTTGTGCTGAAATTTGCTGAGGGCATTTGAGACCCAGAGTGAGGAAGGCACATGGATACTGTTTCTCCTACAGAGGCTTTGGAGGAGACTTCTGATTCTTGTGCCAAATAGTCCAATGTGTCAGTGACTGATTTGGGAAGAAACATTGAAAGGATATTTCCCAGTGTTTTGGAAGACCCAAGAATTTGAGACCAACCTGGGCAACATAATGAGATTCCATCTCTACAAAAAATAAAAAACAAAAGTTCACTAGGTGTAGTGCCACGTGCCTATAGTCTCAGCTACTTGGCAGCTAAGGTGGAGCATCGTTTGAACCAGGAGTTTAAAGCTGCAGTGAGCCATGATCGCACCACTGCACTCCAGCCTGAGTGACAGAGCAAGACGCTGTCTCTTAAAAACAAAAACAAAAGAATACCACTAGTTACTGAATTCAAATAGGGTCACAGAAAGATGAATTCAGCATAGTGTAACACATCCTTGGAGGGAGAAGTGATGTGGCAGTTTCTTGGGCTACTACTTTTTTCAACTTGCAAGAAAGCAGCTACAAATTGTAATTCAATCTAAAATACAGAATTCTGAGCCTTTGCCAGTTCATATTGGGTTAATATTTCATTGCAGTAAATTGCAAAGTAAATCGAACTCAATTTAATATGTATTTATTGAGTACCTACGAAGTACTTGGCACTAGCATCAGCTCAAGGAATACAAGGACGGATGTATCACAACCCCAAGATCAGAGGTTTATCTGGCTTTACATGTAAGTCCAGATGAGGCATGTTAACATTGAACTGGATTGTGACTCTACCTGCATTCACCAGACTGCATCTAGTGTAAAACTCCTTTCAACCATGTATTTCTGTGTAATCCCATGAGGTGGTTCACCTGAGCTTAGGATCAAGTCTATGCCCAGGCTTCAATGGCATCCTCCTGCCCACCGTTGCCCCTGCTGCAAAAGACTCTAGCACCTTCCTGATGCTGTCACTGCTATCCTCATGGGCAGCACCACCAATGCCCCACACCTCAGCATGCCAGTGTGTCCCACGCACTGTGGCCAAGTAGAAGAAAAGCAGGAGAATGCCTCCTCTTGTGTTTAGAGAGGGTTCTAAGTAGGACAATTTATGCCTCAACAATTAAATAAAACATCATTATCAGGTTTTACTTTTTGCACTGCTCCATCATCCACTTACCACCGTTCTCTCCCATTCCATGATCCAATATGGATCCTCAAGGCCAGACTAATGACGTATTAATCTACCAGAAATCACATTGTATTCAGAATCACTAATTCCCTCCAGCAACTCAGGTCTGAAGCTGATCCCTTCCTGCCAAGCTGCTTCTTCCCTTTGAAAGGGTTGCCCTCACTGTTTCTCTATCCCAGTTCTTGAATGAATGTATTCCTGGCAGATCCACTGACCAGACTTTCAGATATGCTTAGACATGGGTAAATTGCCTAGGCATGTTTGAATTGCTCATACACAGTAATGTGTACTTTATTTGAGTCCTGCATGGAGTCTTACATAGCAGGACTCTTTCTAGCATCTACTTCTCTATGACCCCTGCCCCCCTTGTCAGATATCATTTCTCAGTGCTTGTCCACATGCCTTTTACCTTCTGTCCAATTCTGTGGAGTTATGGAGGTGCCTGTTTGTGCTGTGTACTGTCTTACCTCTGTATATTTGCACATGATGCTTTCCTTGATCACATGTCTTCTCCTTCTCTACCTGATAAGCACTTGCTTATTCATATAGACTCTTCTGAAATTCCTCTTACTCTCTCACACTTGTTTCATCAGAGACCATCTGATTTTTGCTTTCACAGTACCTTGTGCCCACATTTAGGTATCATTGAGGCCATTATAGTCTAAGTGTAATTTTACTTGCTTATACTCTTCTTTGAATTCTGAACTCCTCAAGGGAAAAAAAAAACAACACCTGTCTTATTGTTTTATTCCCAATGCCTGGCACAGAAGTCGACACGATGAAAATGTGGTCAATAGTTGTCAAATAGATTTCAAGATAGATGTTCATGTTTAGATCAAAAAACAATAACTATAAATGTCACCCGGAATCATTAGTGAGATATGTTGAAAGAAATTTTCCCTCTCTCCTCTGGGAGCTGCATGAATGAACATGAATGTGGAAATGCATGCTTGGACTTTTGATTTTAACTCAGAGGCCAATATCCAGAATCAGGGGCTTTATCCTAACACCCTCAAGGATGGCAGGGCAAAAGTTGAACGTAGGTATCTGCCTTTTTAGACTATCTCCTCTTTGAAGCTCTGTAAAAACTATGCAAATCCCTTTTAGCAAATTATATTTTACTGTTAACCACTTTGTGTAAATAAACTCAGAATAGAAGCAGACATGGTATGTTGAAATAATCACAAGAAACTTCATTGAAACCTCTTGGAGAAATGACCACAACTGGTGAAAAAACAAATAAAACCAACCACAAAAATGGTAAGTCAAAACAGAACAGAATAAAATGAGACAAACTGAAAGCAAAGCTTTAATAGCATTTTCACAGGAACTAAGGTCTCATTTATAATAATGTCAAATTGTAATGGCTGTTGGGATTCCCGTTTTCTGATGGTGGGCATCAGAGGTTCTGGGAAACTCATTTCTCCAAGATTCAGTCTAGAAAGCATGGTGCTATCTTCAGTCTGGTTGGTGTTGGAAGTCAAATTTCCAAACCTAAAGTCCCAAATACATTGACACTCACAGCTCTCAACAAAGGCTGGCTGTGCATTTTTACGTTGTTCTACACAATCCTCCTGTCTTCAAATGGTGTTATTTATATCAGTCAAATATATATTCTCAAATCCTGGGTGATGCAATTTTGCTCGAGTTCTTTATAGAACTCATTATATCACATGCCCTTTAAAAGAAAAATAAAGCACATCGGTTGCTCATTTTGTTGCTGAACTTCAGTGGGAATAAGACAATTCTTTTTGATAAATGTGTGAATCATGATATCTGTTAATCCTAAAACATACTCTGCAAAAGATGACATTCTGTATCTATGTAAACAAATAGTGTCACGTGAAGGATTACTTTATTTTTAACTTTTTATTATGGAAACTTTCCAACATACATAAGAGAAGACATAGTAGTAAAAATAAATTTGCATATAACCATCAGCCAGCCTCAAGAGGTATCAACTCATAACCAATCTAGTTTCATCTCTAGCCCTGCTTACCATTGCCTTCACACAGACATTCTTTTGAAGCAAATCTAAGACATACATTTCATGCATAAATATATTGGTAAGTATAAATAATTACTTTAAATATTATGAATTCAATTTTTTTTCAGTTCACCCAGACTTAAAAGAGAGGGAAAAGTTTTGGTCCAAATTACTTGAGTTAACTTGTCTACTTCCTGGCAATAATATAGGAAGTCTATTCCTATTTCAATTGATGTTTTCACTCCATTTGATGTATCAACCAATATAAAAAAAGAGTTCTATAATGAATAACAAACCTTATGTAATGCCTTAGTTTTCTTCATGTTGCTATAAAGGAATACCTGAGGCTAGATAATTTATAAAGAAAAGAGGTTTATTTGGCCATGGTTCTTCAGGCTGTGCAAGAAGTGTGGCACCAGTATTTGCTTCTGGTGAGGGCCACAGGAAGCTTCCACTAATGGTGCAATGCAAAGTGGAGCCTGCATGTACAGAGATCACACGGCAAGAGGGAAAGCAAGAGAGAGAGAGAGAAGGGGGAGATGTCAGGTTCTTTTAACAACCAGTTCTCCTGGAAATTGCATTAGTCTGTTCTCATGCTTCTAATAAAGACATACCCAAGTCTGGGTAATTTATTAAGAAAAAGATGTTTAATGGACTCACAGTTCCACATGACTGGGGAGGCTTCACAATCATGGTGGGAGGCCAAAGGCACTACTTACATGGCAGCAGACAAGAGAGAATGAGAGTCAAGCAAAAGGGGAAACCCCTTATAAAACCATCAGATCTCATGAGATTTATTCACTACCACGAGAACAGTATAGGGGAAACCCTCCCATGATTCAATTATTTCCCACTGGGTCCCTTCTACAACATGTGGGAATTACGGGAGCTACAATTCAAGATGAGATTTGGGTGGGTACACAGCCAAACCATATCAGGAACGAATGGAGCAAGAACTCACTCACTCTCTCCTCCCCAGGGAGGGTATTAATCTATTCATGAAAGATCCTCCCCCATGTCCCAAACATCCAAGCATTCTCCCCTGGCCCCCCAAATCTCATATTCTTCTCACATTACAAAATACAATCATTCCTTCCTAATAGTTCCTAAAATTCTTAACTTGTTCTAGCATCAACCTAAAAGTCCAAAGTCCAATGTCTCATCTAAGACTCGAGGCAAATTTCTTATGGCTCTGAGCCTGTAAAATCAAAAACAAGTTATTTACTTTCAAGATACAACGGTTGCAGAAGCATTGAGTAAACATTTCCATTTCAACTTTAGGTGAGTTTTTTTGCTGCTGTATCTAATTAGCTGTTAAAAGCAGCCACACTGCTTCTTGATGACTTTGCTGTTTAAAATTTTTTTCTGCCATATAGCCTAGGTCACCTCTCTTACTTCAGCCTTCCATAGAGCCCTAGGTTATGAACACAATGCAGCCAAGTTTTTTGCTATGATGTAACAATGTTAACCTCTGCTCCAGTTTCCAATAAGTTCCTTATTTCCATCTAAAACCTCATCAGCATGGCCTTTACTATCTCTGTTTCTATCAGCATTTTGGTCACAACCAACCACTTAACCAGTTTCTAAAAAGTTCCAAACTTTCCCTCATCTTTCTGTCTTCTTCTGAACCCTCCAAACTCTTCCAAACTCTGCTTCCACATTTTCAGGTACCTTTATAGCAACATCCCAATCCTCCATACAAATTTTCTGTCCTAGTCTGTTTATTGTTGTTATAAAGGAATTCCTGAGGCTGGGTAATTTGTAAAGAAAAGAGGTTTATTTAGCTCATGGTTCGGCAGGCTCTGCAAAAAGTATGGCACTAGCATCTACTTCTGATGAGGACCTCAGGAAGCTTTCAGGCATGATGGAAGGTGAAAGGCAGCCAGTGTGTGTAGAGATCACATGGCAAGAGAGGAAGCATGAGACAAGGGAGGGAGGTACCAGATTCTTTTTAACAACCAGCTCTCATGGGAACTAATAGAGTGAGAACTCACTCACTTCCTCCTACCCCAAGGGAGGACATTAATCTATTCATGAAGGATCCAGTTCCATGATTCAAACACCCCCATTAGGCCCCTACCTCCAACATTGAGATTAAATTTCAACATGATATTTGGAGGGGTCAAATATTCAAACCATAGCAGGTAACATGATAAATACTGAGTGACCTTCGATTATTCCTATTTAACCTTTGCTATATTAGTATTTTTGGTTTGTCTCTTGATTAATACATTAATTCAATTATTCATAAATAATACACTGAGAACCTACTCATGCACCAATCCTAAGTTCTGGAAATGCAGAGATTTATTAGGCCTTTTGCACTCCATGAATTTAGAGACTTGTGAAATAAATAGACAAAAAGCTAACTACAATGCAGTATGAGGATGACTTGGCTACCAGTGCTAAAGACAACCCTTTTAGTACTGTAAGTTCCATTGTCTTCCTTATTTGCCTCCTTGAGTTAGTAAGATTTTTTTATGAGTCAATGGGAAGATGCATTTTACAGCTATCTCCCTGGTGTTCCTGGCATTGCCCCTGATTTTCTAGCAGGTAGTTAGACTTTCTGCAGATTTCATGAAACAAGAAAATTACTCATTCCTCATGTTAGCAATGCCAAACGGTATATCATTCCTAGGCTCCTATGAATTTCTCAGCACCTGATATGAGTCCTCAACCTATTTCTGATAGGACAACTTGTCTTTCTTCTTTTTTTGGAAGTGGCACAGCTTAGTCTTAAGATAAAGCAAGCCTCCTGGAGAAAATCCAGGACAGCTTCATTACCCCCAGTGGAGTGAAAAACAGGCATTGTGCTCCTATGGCCTAGTCTTTCCAATCTTCACGGGAGGGGGAAACAGAGTGCTCACATGCTATTGGTTTAGGCTGTAGTCAAAGGTCAATTGTTTTCTTCCAAAAGAGACATCTGAGACTATTTTGAGGAAAAGAAGAGAATCTTGCTGGGATTTTGAAAAGAAGAGCAGAAACCTTTCAGAGAAACTTGGTAGAGCCTAAGAGGAGAAGAGAGGAGGGTCCACAGGGATGGGAGGCCAGATTCAGCTACCAGCCTCACCTCAGGGGACAGCGCTTTGAGAGAACAATCATTCTCTGAAACACTGCTGAAGTACCTCCAGGGGCTGGACTAGACCAGAGATTCTCACTAACTTCTTTAAACTTTTGTTAAATTTTAAAAACATAAAAAATACAAAAAGTACAGGGCACTATATAGCAATATCCATAGGCCCATCATCCAGAATAAGTGAAATAACAACTAAACAAAATAACAGCTTGTCATATTTGCTTCATAGATATGTTTGTTTTGAAAACATATAGCTTATATACAATGCCTAAGATTTGTGTAATACAGATGAAATCCTATAGATGACGTTATCCATTCCTCTATTGATAGGCACTTTAAAATTGTAAAAAACACCACCATAATTATCAATATCTTATATATCACTGTGTGCACACTGTAAGAGTTATCAAGGTGTGTGGGGGGTGTCTGTGTATGTGTGTGTGATGCGTATGCATGTGTGTGTGGTGTGTGTGTATGTGTATGTGTGTGTGGTGTGTATGTATCTCTGTATGAGTGTATGTGTGTGGGGGGGTGTCTGTGTATGTGTGTGTGGTGTGTATGTAAGTGTGTGGTGTATGTGTGTACATGTATGTGTGTGTGGGGTGTGTGTATGTATGTGTATGTGTGTGTGGTGTGTGTGTATGTATGTGTATGTGTGTGTGGTGTGTATCTCTGTGTGAGTGTATGTGTGTGTGGGGAGTCTGTGTGTGTATGTGTGGTGTGTAGGTATATGTGTGTGTGCATTATGTGTGTTTCTGTATGTGTGTGTGGTGTGTGTGTATCCATATGTGAGTGTATATGTGTGTGAGGGGTGTCTGTGCCTGTGTGTGTGGTGTGTATGTATATGTGTGTGTGGTGTGTGTATCGGTGTGTGAGTGTATATGTGTGTGTGGTGTATCTGTGTATGTGTGTGTGGTGTGTGTATGTGTGTATATGTGTGTGTACATGTGTGTATGTGTGTGGTGTATCTGTGTGTGGGGATATCTGTGTGTGTGTGGTGTGTATGTGTGTGTATGTGTGTGTGAGTGTATGTGGGGGGTGTCTGTGTGTGTGGTGTGTATGTATGTGTAGTGTATGTGTATATGTGGTGTGGAGTATGTTATATGTGTGTGGTGTGTGTGTATCTGTGTGTGAGTGTGTATGTGTGTGTGTGGGAGGGTGTCTGTGTATGTATATATGTGCGCATGTATATATGTGTGTATGTGTATTTGTGTGTGCTGTATCTGTGTGTGAGTGTATGTGTGGGGGGGGTGTCTGTGTGTGTGGTGTATGTATATGTGTGTGGTGTGTATGTATGTGTGTGGTGTGTGTATGTATCTGTGTGTTAGTGTGTTTGGGGGTGTTTGTGTATGTGTGTGTGATGTGTATGTATATATGTGTGTGGTGTACATGTGTGTATGTGTATGTGTGGTGTGTATCCGTGTGTGAGTGTATGTGTGTCTGTGTGTGGTGTGTATGTGTGGTGTGTATCCGTGTGTAAGTGTATGTGTGTCTGTGTGTGGTGTGTATGTGTATATATGTGTTTGTGTGTGGTGTATCTGTGTGTGAGTGTAGGTGTGTGGGGGACATCTGTGAATTTGTGTGAGGTATGTGCGTATGTGTGTGTGGTGTGTGTATGTATCTGTGTGTTTGGGGGGTGTTTGTGTATGTTTGTGTGATGTGTATGTATATGTCTGTGTGGTGTACGTATGTGGTGTGTATCTGTGTGTGTGTATGTGTGTGTGTCTGTGTGTGGTGTGTATGTATATGTGTGTGTGGTGTGTTTGCATATGTGTGTGTGGTGTGTGTGTATGTGTGTATATGTGTGTGTTTGTGTGTGGTGTATCTGTGTGTGAGTGTATGTGTGTGTGAGGTATCTGTGTATGTGTGTGGTGTGTGTGTACGTGTGTATATATGTGTGTATGTGTATGTGTGTGTGGTGTGTGTATCTATGTATGAGTGTATGTGTGTGTGGTGTGTATGTATGTGTGTGGTGTGTGTATGTGTATGTCTTATGTGTGTGTGGTGTGTGTATCTGCGTGTGAGTGTGTGTGTTTGGGAGGAGTGTCTGTGTATGTGTGTGTGGTGTGTATGTATATATGTGTGTATGTGTATTTGTGTGTGCTGTGTGTATCTGTGTGAGCGTATGTGTGTGTGGGGTGTCTGTGTGTGGTGTATGTATATGTTTGTGTGTGGTGTGTATGTGTGTGGTGTGTGTGCATCTGTGTGTGAGTGTGGGGGGAGTCTGTGTGTGGTGTATGTACATGTTTGCATGTGGTGTGTGTGTGGTGTGTGTAAGTATCCGTGTGTGAGTGTGTTTGGTATTTGTGTATGTGTGTGTGATGTGTATGTATATGTGTGTGTGGTGTACCTGTGCGTATATGTATGTGTGTGTGGTGTGTGTGTATCTGTGTGTGTGGTGTGTATGTCTGTGTGGTATGCTTGTATATGTGTGTGTGGTGTGTATGTGTATATATGTGTGGTGTGTGTGTATGAGTGTGTGTGTGTGTGTGTGTGCTGTGTGTGTATCTGTATGAGAATGTGTGTGTGCGTGTGTGTGTGTGTATGTATTTGGGGAAGAGGGTAGGTGGGTATCTACCTGCTTTCTCATTATCCTGGATATTCAGCGGGCTCTTTCAGACTGAAAAAGCAGTATCTTAGTTCTGAGAATTTTTCCTTTATTTCCTTTGATAAATTATTTGATAATTTCTTTCCTTCCATTTTACATGTTCTCTTTTTCTGAAAATACTGTAAGTCAGAGAGTGAATATTCTAAAGTAATTCTCTAAAAACTTTCCACTACTCCTTTTTTTTTTTTTTTTTTTTTTAGATGGAGTCTGGCTCTGTCACCCAGGCTGGAGTGAAATGGTGCGATCTCAGCTCACTGCAACCTCCGCCTCCCGGGTTCAAGCAATTCTCTGCCTCAGCCTCCCTAGTAGCTGGGATTACAGGTGCATGCCACCACGCCCAGCTGATTTTTGTATTTTTAGTAGAGACAGGGTTTCACCATCTTGGCCAGGCTGGTCTTGAACTCCTGACCTCATGATCCACCCGCCTCGGCCTCCCAAAGTGCTGAAATTACAGGGGTGAGCCACCATGCCTGGCCTCCTTTTCTATTGTGAAATCTTTGCCTTTTTCTTAGACTTCTTATTAATTTTCTCTACTTTATTTCCAAACATTCTATTAAATCTTATAATTTTCATTTCCATATTTTCATTCTTGTTGGTTGAGAATTTCTTGAAAAATTATTTTCTTGATTCAAGCAATTTTCTCTTATCTCCCTGATCATATATGTGGGAGTGCATGTATTTAATTTTTCGTGCCATACATTGCCTTGTTCCTTCTGAGTTCTTTCTCTGTTTTTTGTTTGTGTTTTGTTTTTGTTTTGTTTTGGGTTTTTTTTTTTTTTTTTTTTTTTTGCCTTTTGATTTATTTCAGGGATTTCCACAAATAACTAGTGATCCACTATTCATTCCTAAATAAGAAGGGACACTAACATGTTGAGTGTAAGCCGCGTCCATGGGAGGATTTGTGAAATGGTAAACTGAATTGGAGGCAAATTGAGCAGAGATCCAGAAGCTATTCTGGGGGCTGCCAGAATACTAATATCCCTAGGTCTTCTCTCTTGGATCACTCTACTTAGCCAATCTAGAATGTATCAGCATCTTCCCTTGGGGTTTTGAGCCTACACTTTGGAACTAAGTGGGAGAGGAGGATAAGGAGTTTTATTGTTCCATAAATACATAATTTTTACTGAATTCTCCTGTTTGTGATTTGAATGGCACTACCCCCTGCCCTCACCTGGTCATGGCATCTGGGCATACAGAGCTTTAAAAGGCTCTTTTTCTCAGAATAATCTTTATCTTTTGCTGTAGTTGAAGGAATGAGAGAAGAAAGGAGGAAACCTGGAATCTAGCTCCTTCTTGCCGAGAGTCTCAATTGACTTTTCTGCTTTTAAGATCCATTTCTTACTTTGCTTTCAGAGGTACACGGTGTTTCTAATTCCTTAGCTTTCTACATTCCATTTCATTGATCATTTTGCTTATTTTTAGAAGTCCTTTTTCCTTATAGCACTTAGGGTTCTTTATCTGTGGTCATCTCATTGTTTTTCCTTGTCCTTTTAGGTGCCTTTCTGCGTAGAAAAAGAATAGACGCATGGTAATAGTTACCATATTTAAACAAAAATCTTTTTGATACATTTTCAAATCTGCATGTTATTTTATTATCTTATTCCTTGTCATGTGTTGTTCTCAGGTGTAGTGTACACTATTCATTTCACTGCATCTTTCACATACTGATTTTTTAGTCACTTTTCTCCAAATGGCTGTATTCAGGCCAGTCAACTTGCTGCTCTCATGATAGTCTCCTTCTGTGCTTTGCGTACGCTTCATCTGTTGACTTCTGAGTCAATTCAATATGGGTACTGCTTTTTATAAGCAGATTTTGGGGGAATTAGTTTCAAGCTTGCTTCTTTTGGGGTCCTCCTTGTTTCTATGGTGGTCTCCAGTTTTTATATTTGTTTTTAGCTAAGAGTTTTCCCCACATTGTTAGAATTCCAGTTGCCTGCAGGGCCTCTACATTCACCTAAGCCTTGGCAGGTGGCTTAATTGCAGGGCATATGGCTGTTTGGAGAATGCAGATTTTGTGGACCGGACAACTTTTCCCAGATTCCAGGCTTTGTGCACAGAGTATGTTTTTAGCTGCCAGCCCCCTCTACTTCATCCAGCACAGGGTCTGGGGCTTTAACAGCCAGAAAGTGGACAAGGGCGATATACACCCAGCCCCTAAGGCACACATGTGGACTCCTTGCCACCTCAATCACTGGGCTTCAACTCCGACTTACTGCTTGAGGTATGAATTTGCTCTTCTATGGCATCTGGATAGTATCTTTCCTGTGCTTTCAAACTCGGATACTTTTTTCTCATATTTTATCTAGCATTTTTACGTTGTGAAGGAGAAGAAGAACAAGAGGGAGACAGAACCCAGAGTCCTCATTTTATAGCTATTGAGCTGCTCAGTGTGTGTGCACGCATGTGTGTGTACATACACACACAATCTCTTTCCGTGCTTTGAGGCATTTCACCCCAGGTGGCTCCTAAGCCTGAAGAAGCTTTAAGACAACTCACAGGTTTTTTAAGTGGGAGGGAGAAAGGACTCCCACTTCAGGGTCAAGTGATCACATCAAGGCACCCTGAGCATAAGAGAAAGTGGGCATGTCTATTACTAACACGAACAGAGGCTCACAGAAGTTCCCCTAACAAAATACCTTCCTCCTAGGCTATTCACACTTTGAAATCCCACTCAGACTGAGTCTTCTTTTATTTCTGAAGGCAGCTACTTTTAATCTGATGTCTCTCACTAGATAGACTTTAGGGGGTCCATCAAAGTCTTGAAATTTTATGCCAAACTCTATGGATATGGGATTTATTTCAGGTGAAATAATCTAGAGTGTTTATCTTCTGATAGTATACAAATAATCCTAGTGATGAAATATACTTAGGCTTATTTATCATGTTTATGCTTTGATTTTTCAAACATCTCAAGAGGGGTAGTGAGCTCCCAGAGACAGGAACAGGATCTGCTGTCTCTTTATCCCCATTCTTACACAGCATCTGGCACTGCTTCAATGAATGACAAGTATCTGTTGAATGAATGCATGAAAAGAAAAGTGGTAGAGTGATGGAGAGTGGCACTGCTTTGAAAGGGGAATGTTGGATGGAGTGGCCCAGAGAGGAAACTCGATGACTGGGATTTCAGAGATAAATCCATTGGTCTTTACAATATGTCACTTGGCTGAAAACAGTTAACCAATGAACAAAAGAAAATTAATTATTAGAATCCCTGACTGAGTAACTTTTCATAAATATTTCTAAAGCATAAACAATGACAAAACGTGCATGCTCTTATGCAGTAGAGGTAATAGAGATTAATACAGATCTAAATTGTGTGCTATTGAGCATCAGGGCAGGAAAAGAAGCCAGAGATATTCCACACATGGCCTCCTCTATTAACCCATTTAAAAATAATGGGGCAAAAAATTTGATCACAATTTTCAGATCAACTTCCCACCAGGCCTCCAGGGAGCTTCCAATTTTATCCCATCTCCATTATGCTTTGTAGAAAGACACATGACTTCTTTGTCTCTCAAAATAAGAACCAGGCTTCTTGGACAGATGATGCAAGAAGGCAATTATGGGCACACCAATTGCTTCCACAGCTTGGAAGAGAAGTCCCTGATATACAAACATGCTGCTCTGCTCTTCAAAAAGCCTCTCAATCTGGAAGGAAGGTCACTTGAGCCCAGATGTTCAAGGCTGCAGTGGGTTATGCTGTTGCCACTGCACTCCATCCTGGATGACAGACCGAGATTCTGTCTCAATAAATGAATAAATAAATACCTCTCAATTTGGACTGTGTTTGATTGCATAAGCCCTTTCCCCATCTCCAACAGAGTTTATAGTTAGAAGGGAAGGGACGTTTGAACAGATATTGGGACAAATTGAAGCAGGATTTCTGAGAAAATGCAGTTACAACTTTAGTATAATATCCTCCCTGCCAATCTAGTGGGGGCACAGTAAAAATAGATGAAGTGGCCTGCACAGTGCTAAGTGGCTTCAGTCCCTCATGCTTTTTCAGATATTTCTACCAGGTTTCCAGAGCAGTGTCTGCTGCCAATCACAGGGGTTCACTGAGGAGGAACTGTGAAGGAGAAAGTAAATTATACGCTAATTATCTTAGTTGGAGATAGGTGGGGAAAGGAATGCATGGCAGGGAGGGTCAAGGGAATATATTAATAAATAAGTAAATTTCCTAACAAGTAAAATATGTCTTTTGAAAGCTTCCAGACTAGATTATCTGTGGAGATTTCCAGAATCCCCCTGCCCCTGTGGAATATTCTACCATTTCTCTAACATCCTTATTTCCTATAGTAAATTCATAAAACAGAAGTTCATCTCTAAAATGAAGTCAGCGTTCGGAGCAAAGAAACCCCAAAGCTGCTTAAAATTGTCTGGAGCTTTGGAAACACACCCAGAACTACTCAGGAAAGTACAAGTCATTGTTCTCATCTTGCCGGCTTTGCAAAAGGGCTCATGTCCCTCCAGCATCATAAATTATCTTTCCAGTATGGGCCCTGGTCGAGTAGCGCAAGTCAAAGACAAAGGGCTGGTCACAGGCACATTTTGAAATAGGTTAAGCTTGCTTCTGGAGTAGTCTGTTTTTTTCTGTGGAGCTCTGACCTACCTCGCTGGGTTCCTGAGCCTCTGCTTTCTATAACTTAACTGGTAGCCTTGTCTTCCTCCCCTTCAGTCCCACTCCAGCTCACCAAACCTGGGCTGCCTTGGGCCAATCGCACATTCACCACAACGTTAGAGATGTATATTTCTAGGGTTCAGTGATACTTACATTTCTGCATTTAAGATCTCAGAGTCTTTGGGAGGCCAAAGTGGGTGGATCACTTGAGGTTGGGAATTCTGAGACCAGCCTGGCCAACATGGTGAAACCCAGCCTCTACTAAAAATACAAAAACTAGCCGGGTGTGGTGGCGTGCACCTGTAAGGTGCATGGGAGACTGAAGCACAAGAATTGCTTGAACCTGGGAAATGGAGGTTGGAGTGAGCTGAAATCACACCAATGCACTTCAGCGTGGTTGACGGGGTGAGACTCTGTTTCAAAATAAAATAGAATAAAATAAAATAAAGATCTCAGACTCTATTTGGCTTCCAACCCCTCAGTCAATTATAATTTGTTAGTTCTGTGATCTTGGGGGCAACCACAAGGCTTTAATAAGTCACGTTTTCTCATCTGCAAAATGCAGATTATAATTATATTTTTGGAAATTATTTTGAAAATTAAGTGCACAAATGTGTGAGGTATGAAATGTTCTAATGCATGGGCAATACTCAATAAATATGAGAGGTCTTCAAGAAGTTCATGGAAATGTGTATTATGGAAAAAACTATCCATTGACCCCAAAATTTTTGCACCAAAATAATCTCATACTAACTTGTTATAACACATCTAAATAGGACCTAGATTGAGGCACTAAGAAGGATAAGACATCACTTTGAAAAGACCTTCTCTCAGAGCGACGTGAATTTGGCTATAATTGAAGCAAGAACAACATCATATTTATGATGAAGCATGGGTGGAAGAATGGTGAAATAATTGATGCTTTAAAAAAAAGTTTATGGGACAATGTCCCAAAGAAACCAGCAGTTTACAAATGAATAACTTGTTTTAAGAAGGGACAAGACAATGTTAAAGATGAAGCCTGCAGCCACAAACCATCCACCACAATTTTTGAGGAAAAAAATTAAACTTGCTCATGCCTGAATTGAAGAGGACCAATGATTAACAGCAGAAACAACAGCCAAGTCCACAGTCATCTCAACTGGTTCAGGTTACACAATTCTGACTGAAAAATTAAAGTTGAGCAAACTTTCCATTCAGTGGGTGCCAAAACCATGCACCCAGATGAGCTGCAGACAACAGCAGAGCTTTCAATGGAAATTTTAAGCAAGCGGGATCAAGATCCTGGAGGATTTCTTTGAAGAACTGTAGCAGGAGATGGAACATGGCTTTACCAGTATGATCCTGAAGACAAAGCACAATCAAAGCAATGGCTACCAAGTGGTAGAAGTGGCCCAGCCACAGCAAAAGTGGACTGGTCAAGAGCAAAGGTCATGGCAACCATTTTGTGGGATGCTCAAGGCATTTTGCTTGTTGACTTTCTGGAGGGCCAAAGAATGATAGCATCTCCTTATTATGAGAGTGTTTTGAGAAAGCCAAAGTTTTAGCAGAAAAATGTCTAAGAAAGCTTCATCAGAGGATCCTTCTCGACCACAACAATGCTCCTGCTCATTTCTCCCACCAAAAAAGGGCAATTTTGTGAGAGTTTCTATGGGAGATCATAAGGCAGCCACCTTACAGCCCTGATTTGGCTCCTTCTGACTTCTTTTGGTTTCCTAATCTTAAAAATATCTTTAAAGGGAACCCATTTTTCTTTAGTTAATTATGTTTAAAAGACTGCATTGACATGGTTAAATTCCCAGGACCTTCAGTTCTTTAGGAATGGACTAAGTGGCTGGTATCATTGCTTACAAAATTATCTTGAACTTGATGGAGTTTACATTGAAAACTAAAGTTTATATTTTTAATTTTATTATTTCACTCAAATTTTCCACTAACTTTTTGAAGGCCCTTTGTAGTACTATTATTACTATTGTTATGGTCTAAATAATATTTAACCCAAACAAAATATTTCATAATGATAGGTCCTTATAAATCATTAAGAGAAACAGGATGGAAAAAAATTTTGTCATAGGTTAACTCTGTTTTTCTATCTATCTTACTATCTATATATCTTCATCATCATCATCATCATCTATATGTCTATATCTATAATAGGGGCACATGAGAAGATAATGGGTAAGATTTAAAATTGAAAATGTCTCCATTTCTAGGGTGCATGATTTTCACCAATATGAACAACATTACCTATGTGAGCCATGGGTGTGCATTTATAGGATCTCCAATTTTAATGACTTTAGTCATTGAATTCATTTATTCACTTCATCATTCAATCAATATTTAATGAGAGCCACTAAGTGCCAGGGCTTGGTTTAGATGATGGATCCATAGAAATAATAGCCTATGGTTCTTGACTTTAAGAAATTCATGGTTCCACTATGAAACCAACAACTCAATAAAAACATTCAAGATGAGTCCAATATTAAATGAACTCGTTAATGCTTGTTAACATCTTTCTATGTAGAATCTGACCCACCCCCAGTGGCCTCACAAATAATTCTTGAGAAGATATTCTTGTTAAGTGGCTCAGCCTCCCCAAAGGGGTGTTAACAAAACATTTCTCACTGGGGCCTATGACTACTTGTAGTAGCCCCACACACCTTTGTAAGGAATAAAGGTTCATTCAAGAGAATTGTTTAAAAAGCACATAAACTGTGAATTCTAACAGTTTTCTAAAACCTATTCTTGATTTAAGCCTGATGAACAGAGAATGAGGAATCTGGACTCCATCACTGTCATTATCAATAAGCTCTACACCCTTAATATTTGTTCTTGCTCTGGTATCATTGGCCCTCACTTAGGGATGTGATTTAAAAAATCCTAGTGAAATTTATTAGATCAATTAAAAAATATATTGATTTTGCCCCTTGGACTATTCTCTTTTTGCTACAATTTCAGTATTGTATCATGCCTTTCAGTGCACAAACATCCATCTTCAAAAAAAAAAAAAATGCTCCCTTGATTACATATCACTCTCCAGATACTTGAGTGTTTCTCTGCTCTTCTTTTGAGCATCTTTTAAAAAGAGTTGTCCTCACCTCCAACCAAGCCTCCATCCCATACAGTCTGGCTTTTAGTCCTACCACTAAATGGAAAGACATGATTTAAACCATCAATTAAATCATTTCTATTATTCACTCTCTTATGTTATGTATCACTCACTCTCTTCCTCTTGAAACACCCTCTTGTCTCCAAGCTTGGCCTTCCTGGTAGCTCTCTCCTCTTTTCCCTCCCTTGTTGGTCTCCGTTGTTGGGGTCTGTCCCTCTTCCTGACCTCTATACTGATTGCTGGGGACTCAGTCCTTGATCTTTTCTAATGTTACCCTTCTCACTAGGTGATCTCATCTATTCTTGTGGATTTAAGCACTGTATTCAACAATTTATTTTTAAAAAACTAAATATATGTCTGCAACTTGGAATTCTCTCTGAATTTTAGATACTTATCTCACTCCCTTGCACACACCATCAACATTTAAATGGATCTTGAATGTCTCACACTTAAGCAGCTCTAAAAGAATCATTTATTTCCCCTTTATCAGATATACATATTTTTAAACATCCTGACTTCCCTGTCTTGGTAAATGATTCCACCATTTTCTTCGGTACCCAAACCATAAACTCAGTAGTTACCCTTGATTCCTTCTTTTCTCTCCATTTTATTCCTAATTCATCAGGCATATTTTATGGACTCTACTTCCAACATACAGGGCACATTGGTCTACTCCTTTGACTCTCCAGTGCCAGCAGAGTGCTCAGGACTCATCGGCTCCCAAATGGAATCCCACAACTAGACGCTGCTTCCAGTAGGCTTCTTCCTAACACACTCCCTACAAAACAGATGGGTTCTTAAAAGAATTGAATCTTATCACTGTTGCCAAGTGAAGAATGACTCGGTTTATAAACTTAGCAAAAAGAGCTGGATGACTCATCAAGGGTTGCGGCCTGCAGGGTGGCCATTCTGACAGGCTGGGATGCATAGTCTCCGGCCAGAAGGCAAAAACAGACACTTTGAGGGAGAGGCAATGGGAAGAAATTTATGCTGAGTGGGGTAGCCAAATATACATAATCAAAAAGCTGGGAGGAGTCATGAATATTTATGAAAGGAGAAATATGTGTATGTGCAATTAGGCTTCATGCCCCTTCATGGGTCCCATGTTCAAAAAAATGGCAGCATTAGTATGATCTGAGAGTGGAGTTTTCTGGCCTCTGACATCAAAAGATGAAGCAGAGGACATTACAACCCTTACTGCGCATTCTCCCTAGACTGGCTAGAGCCACTCCCTGGTCTCTTATCAGGAGAAAAGGAGGGGCAGTGTCAAGCAGTTGGTTAGTATCAGTGGTGGAGCCTTTTGAAAGGGCTGGTTTCTGTTGGACCCTTAGGGAAGAAAGGCTAACCATTGTTAGAGACGGAGGGGATATCAGGAAGCGAATCCGACCTACCATTTTGCCATGGCCTAGAAATCAGTTTTCAAGGTTACTCGGGGATGTCCTTGACCAAGAGATTGTTCATTCAGTCAGTTGGGGGGCTTAGGATCTTATTTTTAGTTTACACTCTACTCCTTAAATATTCTAATAGTTCCTGTCCTTCTGGAATAACCTCTGAGTACTTTATCTTGGCCTACAATGCCGTGAATGATTTCTCTTCAGCCTTACCTTTATCCATTTCACTCTTTGAATTCCTCTGGCTGACCCAGTACTTTCCTGCCTTCAGCTTTTGCAGAAGCTCCCATCTATGCCTGAAATGTTCTCACCCTGACTCTTCATATCTTTTGCATGTCAACTCAAATGCCACCTTTCATAGAGACACCTCATCAGTACCCATCTAAAGAGAGCCCACATTATTCCCTATTCCATCCGTTATTTATGTCTGAATCATCGTTCTGAACATTCAGTGGATTTTTTTTTACTGATAACTCAGTCTTTTCTTTCACCCTTGAAAATTGTTGTTTCTGTCATTATTTCCCTTCCTCAATATTTCTGCTCTTTCTGAAGTTTTATTGAACAGATATTATACTTCCTACACTTATCTTTCGTAACATTTAACTTTCCTCATGCTAGCACTTGGTGTGTTTTTTTCTTTTTAATCTGTTTTGAGAAATTTTCTGGGCTTTATGTTTTAGACAAAAATTTAGTTTCTGGCAATTTCTATTTTACTATTTTCTTATTTTTTTGTAATTATATTTTTAATCGTCTCAATAGCTTTTCCTTATTTTTTAATTCTCTTTCATAACACTGTGTTCTTATTTTCTGTATTAGATAGTTTCTTAAACCTTTCTCTTTTTTTTTTTCCATTTTCAACTCTTATTTTAGGTTCGGGGATACATATGCAGTATATGGGTAAATTGCATGTTGGTAGAGTTTGATGTACAAATAATTTTGTCACCCAGGTAGTAAGCATACCCTCACACTCCCACAGCCCTCCACCCTCAAGTAGACCCCAGTTTCTGTTGTTTGCTTATTTGTGTCCATGTGTTCTCAGTGTTTAGCTCCCACTTATAAGTGAGAACACGTTATATTTGGTTTTCTGTTGCTGCATTAATTTGCTTAGGATAATGACCTCCAACTGCATCCATGTGACCACAAAGGGCATGATTTCATTTTTTATGGCTGTACAGTAGTCCATGTTGTATATGTACCACATTTTCTTTACTCAGTCCACCACTGATGGGCAGCAAGGTTGATTTCATGTCTTTGCTATTGTGAATTGTGCTACAATGAATATGCAAGTGAATGTGTCTTTTTGGTAGAACAATTTATTTTCCTTTGGGTATATACCCAGTAATGGAATTGCTGGGTCAAACGGTAATTCTGTTTTTTAAGTTCTTTGAGAAATCTCCAAACTGCTTTCCATAGTTGCTGAATGAATTTACATTCCCACCAGAAGAGAATGTGTTCCCTTTTCTCTAAAACCTTGCCAACAGCTGTTATTTTTTAACTTTTTAATAATAGCCATCCTGACTGGTGTGAGATGGTATCCCATTGCGGTTTTGATTTGCTTTTCTTTAGTGATTAATGATGTTGAACATTTTTTCATATGTTTGTTGGCCACGTGTATGTCTTCTTTTAAGAAGTGTCTGTTCGTGTCATTTGGCCTTTTTTTAGTAAGGTTATTTGGTTTTTGCTTGTTTTTTTTTTTTGTTATTGTTGTTTGTTTTGTTTTGTTTTGTTTTTAAGATGGAGTCTTGCTCTGTCTCCCAGGCTGGAGTGCAGTGGCACAATCTCAGCTCACTGCAACCTCTGCCTCCCAGGTTCAAGCGATTCTCCTGACTCAGCCTCCCCAGTAGCTGGGATTACAGGGTTTCGCCATGCTGGCCAGGCTGGTCTCAAACTCCTGACCTCAGGTGATCCACCCACCTTGGCCTCGCAAAGTGCTGGGATTAAAGGCTTGAGCCTGTTTTTTGCTTGTTAATTTGCTGAAGTTCCTTATAGATTCTGGATACTAGACTTTTGTCCAATGTATAGATAACAAATATTTTCTCCCATTCTGTAGTTTGTCTGTTTACTGATAGTTTCTTTTGCTGTGCACAAGCTCCTTAGTTTAATTAGGTCCTATTTGTCTGTTTTTCTTCTTGTTGCAATTGCTTTTAGAAACTTCTTCATGAAATATTTGCCAAGGCCTATATCGAGAATGGTAGTTTCTAGGTTTTCTTCTAGGTTTTTTGTAGTTTTCGATTTTACATTTAAGTCTTTAATCCATCTTAAGTTGATTTTTGTATATGATGTAAGAAAGGGGTGCAGTGTCAATCTTCTGCATGTGACTAGCCAGTTATTCCAGCATCATTTATTGAATGGGGAGTTCTCTCCCCATCGCTTGTTATTGTCAACTTTGTCAAAGATCAGATTGTTGTAGGTGGGTTCTCTATTCTGTTCCATTGGTCTATGTGTCCGTTTTATATCAGTACCATGGTGATTTGGTTACTGTAGCCTTGCAGTATAGTTTGAAGTCGAGTAGGGTGATGACTCTGACTTTGTTCTTTTTGCTTAGAATTACTTTGGCTATTTGGGCTCTTTTTTGGTTCCATATAAATTTTAGAATTGTTTTTCTAATCCTGTGAAAAGTGACAGTGGTAGTTTGACAGGAATAGCATTGAATCTATAAATTGCCTTGGGTAGTATGGCCATTTTAGCAATATTGTTTCTTCCTATCCAGAGCATGAAATGTTTTTTCCAGTTGTTTGTGTCATCTCTAATTTCTTTCAGTGGTGTTTTGTGATTCTCGTTGTAGAGATCTTTCATCTCCCTGGTTAGCTGTGTGCCTAGGTATTTCATTCTTTTTGTGGCTACTGTGAATGGGATTGCATTCTTGATTTGGCTCCCAGCTTGAATGTTATTGGCATACAGAAATGCTACTCATTTTTGTACACTGATTTTGTATCCTGAAACTTTATTAACGTTGTTTATCAAATCTAGGAGCTTTTGGGAGACTATGGGGATTTTCTAGGGATAGAATCATATAATCTGTAAAAAGAGTTAGTTTGACACCGTCTCTTTCTATTTGGATGCCTTTCATTTCTCTTACCTGATTGCTCTGGCTAGGACTTCCAGAAGCAGAAATCTTCTGGATAGAAGTGGTGATATGTTGGATAAGAGTGGTGAGAATGGGCATCCTCATCTTGTTTTGGTTTTCAAGGGGAATGCTTCCAGCTTTTGCCCATTTAGTGTGATGTTGGCCATAAGTTTGTCATAGAAGGCTCTTATTATTTTGTGGTATGTCCCTTCAGTGCCTAGTTTGTTGAGGGTTTTTAACGTGAAGGGATGTTGAATTTTATCAGAAGCCTTTCCTGCGTCTATTGAAATGATCACGTGGTTTTCATTTTTAGTTCTGTTTATGTGATAAATCTTATTTCTTAATTTGTTTACACCAAACCAATTTTGCATCCCAGGGATAAAGCCTATTGATCATAGTAGATTTGCTTTTTGATGTACTGCTGGATTTGATTTGCTAGTATTTTGTTGAGTATTTTTGTGTCTGATAGGATATACCTGCAAATGCCGGGTTACAGTAATAATGGCTTCTGTAAGAAAGTGGGCAAAAAAATGAAATACAGCCTAAGGGGAATCTGATATACCTTTTAAAAGATCTTTAATAATTATCAGAAATGACTCCAGGCAAAGGGGTGTGGGTTTTTTCAAATGCATGCATTATAAATATTTTATTTCAAGAAATGGTTTTTGTATTTTTAGTCTAGATTCTGTTTATGCCCCATCTCTTCTCCTTCTGGCCTGATGGGAAACATTTGTCCCTTTGTAGTTAACATGCAAAACTTGGAAAGCACCCATGAAATAAAAGCAGGTTAAAATAAATTTCCTATGACATAAAATTAACCATCAGAGCTATGCCTTAGAATTGTTTATTTGGTGGCTGGAAAGAGTCTTGTTGGACACTGAGCAGATTATGGAGTTGCCACCAAAAGGACTTCTAACATAGGTTTCTTTTAAATCATTCTGGTGATAATGTAAGCTATGGTATGCTGGAAGCATTTGAAAAAGTTCATGATGTGTCTCCAGCTCTCTTCTCATAAGCACAGGGAGTCATTGTTTTCTTCTCTGGATGGTCTCAAAATCCTCCATAGCTGTCTCTCCCCCAGCTCTCCTTCTGTGATTTTTCACTGCTCCTTATCACGTTGTCTTCTATTTTGCCATTAATATTTTTACAGAAAAAAACACTTTTTTAAACTTTTCTATTCTTTCTGCCAGTGTAGATCCATTTGTATTGATCTATCTCCAACCTGAAATTCCTCCAGAAACTGTTTAGGCTGCCGGTGCTGGTTGGTACCTGCTTCTTACGTATTAGTAAGAGCCTAAACCCTGGAGTTCGTCAATCCTCTGTTTGTATCTGGGCTCCACCACTTATAAACTGCATGAATCTGAAACGTGTCTTAATGATTTGAGCCTCATGTTTTCTTCTGTGAAATGGAGATATTATTTCTCACAGGATTATTGTGAAACCCAAATGAGGTAATAGATGAAAAAGAGTAAACGCTTTGTGTCTGCATTCTGTCTGCAACATAATATACACGTGTTAAATGATAATTAACATCATTATTCAGTGCCATCATCAATTTATGTTTTTCATCTGTATCCTTAGATGTTATCTTGAATTTAACAATAAATGTAAAGACACAATTCCCGGTAGCAATAACTTGACATCAGTCTTGTCTACTGGCTTTAAACGGATGCTCTTTGAACCACAGTGCTGATAAACCAGGTGTGTAGAGACCTGTAAATAGAAACAAGTCTAATCACGTGTTATTTAAAAACAAACCTAGATGGCAGAAGCAATTCTTCAGTGAAGGCTTCAAGCAACACCTCCAAACTTCTGACACATCTGGGAAGCGGTGCTGTAGAGCTGACCTACCTTGAATGAGACCTTTAAATGTGAGTAGTTTTTATTGACTTTCTCAGAGTCACAAATAGCAGTAGATTTTGTTGCTGCGCTTGCAATCATGTAAAAAAAAATGCAAGTTTCATATGTGGACAGTGAGGAAATGATTCTTGGTCTTACTTTGTGCTCTTCAATCCCACCCAAAGTGCAATCAACACCACACAGTAAAAGAACAATGTTTTACTCAAGTTGGTGGCTCAGACAGGCAAGCTGAAGATCAAAAGAATAAGAAAATAAAGTTGATTTTTTGAAATCTAACTATTAACCACACTGGCATGTGTGAATTAACTTCTGCAGTGAACCAGAAACTTTTCTGCAAATATGAGGACAAAGAGTTTGGGAACTCCTGAAACACTTATTAAGATATCTTGGTTGTGATACCAGGAAGGTGGGATAGGACTAGGATTGGAATGGGGTGAGTAGAAACCTAACCAATGGCCTTTGACTATTTGGAGAGACTCTATACACACAGAAAAGGCTGCTCAGCTTGAAACATGAGAAAAGGAATTCAGGGAGCCATAATTTCACAGGGTTTATCTAAAGGCCACCCAGGAGAAAAGCTCACTGGCTGTAATAAGCA
This sequence comes from Pan paniscus, assembly GCF_029289425.2. NCBI lineage: Eukaryota > Metazoa > Chordata > Mammalia > Primates > Hominidae > Pan > Pan paniscus. Next base: position 83,572,630 of record NC_073265.2, on the reverse strand, counting down.
CAAGACTGTCATCATAAAGATGCTTTCTGCCGAGGAGCAGGGCTAACATGATCTTCATGGGTACGTGATAGCATCATGGAATTCTTAGGAGATGACTTTTTGAAACTGGCCCTCAAGAATTGCTTGCAGGCATAGTTATGTTTAGATCTGAGGTCTGATTACCCCACATTAAGAAATGAAGTCTTGATGCTTTTTGTAATAGTTTGTATAGCAATCTTACCTCAACACTGGCGGTCTACTTTTTTTTTTTTTTTTCTGAGACAGCGTCTTGCTCTGTCACCAAGCTGGAGTGCAGTGGCACAATCTCAGCTCACTGCAACCTCTGCCTCCTGGGTTCAAGCAATTCTCCTGCCTCAGCCTCACAAGTAGCTGGGATTACAGGCATGTGCCACCATGCCCAGCTAATTTTTGTATTTTTAGTAGAGGCAGGGTTTCACCATGTTGGCCCGGGTGGTCTCAAACTCCTGACCTCAGAAGATCCACCTGCCTCAGCCTTCCAAAGTTCTGGGATTACAGGCATGAGCCACCACGCCCGGCCGAAGGTGGGGGCCTTCTTGCCCAACCAATTTTGTCCTTCACGTTACTGACCCAGATGATTCGAAGAATGAAGATAGCTATTGGCCTCATCTGTCTCCATCTCTCTGTCCTACCCCACCACCCCTTCTTACCCTCTCTCCCTCTCTTCCCCTGTTCACCACTAGGAGCATAACAAGCCTGCTCTTCCTGAATCAGGGTGACCTCTGTGCACTGTAAAGATGCAACTCCTTCAAGACTGGCTGGGCTACGCAGGCTCTGATCACAGGCTTCCTCCACCAGTGAGCCAGCCTGCCAGTCAGTCATTCATGAAACATTCATTTAGAATTTGCTGTGTTTCAGGTAATGATAAAAAAAATAAAATAAAAGAAGAAGAAGGAATAAACTTGATCTTCCTCTTCAGTAATATGCAATTTATCTTTCGGATTTTTCGAAGGTTGATTCTCTAACTGCAGGTCAACCCTCCTTCAAGACACTTGACTCCCTGGTTTTCCTTCTTGACTCACTGCTCAGGAGACTGCCCCTTTATTGATAATTCTGCTCCACTTCTGCTTTCAACCTGCATATTCTTCATGAGGAATCTACTTGATCCTTGATCCTATACCCACCACTTCTCCACTGGGTTTCCCTTTTCTTAGATTCATCCGTTTCCATTAGCAGCCACATTCCTCCAGACACTGCCATCACTGTGACACTAATTTGGCTTGCCTTCTGGCAACTGAACTATTATGCCTCTTAATACAATTGTCCCATCTACTCCCTGAGGAATGCCTGGGCAAGCCTGGTGTTCTGGGGACCTGGTTGCAGAGTCATATTAGTGGACAACCTTTCTGTTGCTTTCTGATGCTACTGCAGGTGGTGATGATGGTACCAGCATGCACACTTGTCAACATTATTACATTCAGTCCCACAACAGCAACAACAGAAAGGAGGTGAGGATATCATCTACACGTTAGCAACCAGAAGACTTAGCTCCTCAAAGTAAAGTAGTTTGCCCTATGTCACCAAGTGGAAAGTGGCAGGGATAGCTTTACCTGTTCCTGAAACCCAGGCTGTTTCTCAAGAATATCTCCACTATGCTATATTGCTTCCCTTGCAACTCCATTCCAGAGTCTCCTGACTCCTAAAAATCCAGAAACATGTCTCCAAGCAAAGCTAAATCAGTGCAGTATCAGAGAAAACGGCAAAAGTTAGTCATTGTCTGTGAAAACTTTCTAAACTCAAATACCATTTATGAATTCCTCTCTCTCTTCTAAAATAGATAATTCACATTTATTTAGCATTTTTGCCTAAGTTAGCTCTTTGCTGATCATACCGGGGAAATGGCACCCTATTATTTGGGCCATCTTATCCAGCTGAACATTCTAATGCATTACTAATTCCAAAACAATTTTCTATGCCTGCAATGTCCACAATGATAGCCACTAACCACATATGGCTCTTGGGCACCTGAAGTGTGGCTAGTCTGAATTGAGATGTGGTGTAAGTGTGAAATACATACTGGAATATAAAACCTTTGTGTAAAAAATAAAAGCAGTATCTCGTGAATAATTTTTTTACTGAGTACCTGTAAAAAATACTATCATGTAGAAATGACAGTATTTTGTATCTACTAGGTTAATTATGTTATTAAAATGCAATCACTCTTGTAATGTGGCTAGTAGCAAATTGTAAATTACATACGTGGCTCACCTTATATTTCTGATGGACAGCGCTGGCCACTATAATCATAGCAATATCAGTTCAATCTATCAGCTTTGAGGTGAATTGTTCTAGCTAGAGTGTATAACATTCTATTCTGTGAGACAGGCAAATGCTATCCTTTTTTATTTCTGGAACTTATTTCTAGCATTGGGTCTTCATGAAATGATGTCCTTTGAGAATGGTATGCAGTTCTGTGGTGGGGGATGCCCAGGCAAATCTGTAAAGGTCAGTCTTATGGTTCAGCATTGGGACTTGCTTACAACAGCACATTGTCTAAGCCAGACTTGGGCTCTCTTATGTGCTTGCATTTGTAGCAGCAATTATGGTTTCCAGGGTCAGACACTTTCAGGCAGTTAATAACCAGTTTGACTAAAGGTCCATCAGCTTCCTAGCCATTCATTAAATCCTAAGAAATGCCTTACCCCAAGGTCAATACTGCTTAGTTCAGTCATACTTTACGATTGAAAGAATGCCTTCCTCTTCCATTGTCAATAGTATTGATTGGCAGTTCTTTGGGTGGCCTGGTCATTTTTATTTGTCCCCCTTTGTTTTCAACTGTTAAGGAGATGACATCATCTTTTCTCTGACAATATGGAATTATTGCAATGCTGAAAGCTGAGTACAAGGAGGTCCACTGTCAAACTTTGGACCTCACCTCTTCATTATTATTGCAGAGTGACTCACAGGGGAAAGGAAATTCAGAGGAGCAAGGGGGCCCATGCCATAAACTCTACAAATCACCAGGCTGATAAACCACCATCTTTACCACCAGTCACAATGCTCCCATTAGACTCAAACAGAAGAGTAGGTATGACTAATTCTTCCCTTTGCCCGCCAAAAATAAATCACAGCACTGAGCTGGAATGAGACACAGACTTTTCCAGGATGAAGAGTTGAGTTGGAGGCTGAGACATAGGAAACATTTTGAAAAGGAGCCAGGCAGCTTGAGCAGAGGATTGCTGAACACGCTCCCCAGACCAGATCCTTCATGAAAGCTGGGTTGTCAGAAGCAGCTGCCAGGACTTGCAGGATATGGTGGCAGGTAGAGCATTTTACTAGACATGAAATATGTATTGTCCTTGTCAAAAGGCTATTCCCTAATCCGTTTACATAAGCCTCTGTCCTTCAAAGACTTTTACAAATTGTTCATGTTCAGCGATCATTCCAGTTCTTCCCAAAAGCCATATATCTATAATTCACAGCAGCTTATGTACAAATATTTTGTTTGCATCTGATTCACTCATGTTCAACTGCATGACGCAAGGCAAGCAGTACCCGGGATGTAAAAGGTAGCAGAAAGAACCTGGATACTGGGATCAGGCAGATTGAACTATAATGTTTTATTTTTAATTTTGGATTTCTCATCTGTAAAATGGGAGCATTTATATGATTTGGTAGAATAAAATATATAAAAGATCTATTGCAGTGCTAGTACCAAGTAACTATCATCATAATGTTTGGGGTTAGTCCACAGTAGAATGAAATGGCTGAAGCTTTTCATTATTTTTGGTAAGAATCAATACATTTATCAAGCCAGAACAATGACTTACACTGTTCTAGGAGTTACCTCCAAATCATGACTGGTTATTTGGAAACACCAAAAAATGAATTTCTTTTATGATTAAAATTATTATTGTACTTATCTAATCCTGACATTTTGGAATAATGTGGTATAATTTAGCATCAAAGATCAAGTTTAGAAAAGTCATTAGAAAGATGATGAAGATTTAATTCATGTAAAACTTCTTGGTGTTCACTTAGCTCATGCTTCGGTTTCATAATATACAGCCTATCACTGTGGGACGGACATCTGTCCTTTATACAGGTTGGAGAAGACAGAAATGAAAACAATACATTCTGGAGTGACAGCTCCTTGCATATAAATCCTAGTTTTATCCCTTAACTACTGCATGAACCGTGGTAAGCACCTCTCTGTACCTCGGATCCCTGACATGTAAAAGAGAATAATGGTCCCAAAGAGATATTTGCACACCGATGTTCACAGCAGCATTATTCACAATAGCCTAAAGAGGGAAGCAACCCAAATGTCTATGGAGAAATGATTGGATAGACAAAATATGGCATATATACAATGAAATATTATTTTGCCTTAAAAAAGAAAATTCTGACATATGCTACAACATTGATGAACCTGGAGGACATTATACTAAGTGAAATAAACCAGTTATAAAAGGACTAACACTTGATGATCCCTTCTACATGAGGTATCTAGTGTAATCAAATTCATAGAGACGGCCAAGCACGGTGGCTCACGCCTGTAATCCCGACACTTTGGGAGGCCGAGGCGGGTGGATCACGAGGTCAGGAGTTTGAGACCAGCCTGGCCAATATGGTGAAGCCCCGTCTCTACTAAAAATACAAAAATTAGCCAGGCGTGGTGGTGCACATCTGTAATCCCAGCTACTCAGGAGGCTGAGGCAGGAGAATCCCTTAAACCCGGGAGACGGAGGTTGCAGTGAGCCAAGATTGTGCCACTGCACTCCAGCCTGGGTGGCAGAGCGAAACGCTGTCAAAAAAAAAAAAATGAAAAAGAAAATTCATAGAGATAGAAAGTAGAATGGTGGTTGCCATGATCTGGTGGGAGGGAAGAGTGGGAAGTTGTTTAATGGGTATCAATTTTGCAAGACAAAAAGAGTTATGGAGATGGTTGGAGGTGATGTTTGTACAACCATGTGATTGTACTTAATGCTACTGAACTGCACACCTAAGAATAGCTAAGATGGTAAATATTATGTTATGTTTACTTTACCATAACTTTAAAAATTAAAATAAAAAGCTGAATAACAATATTAATTTCTTTACTTTTTTGTTGTTGTGTTGATCAAATGGACTAGTGTCTTCCATAATTTAGCCCAGTGCTGGGCACATACATACCAGCCCAATAAATTGTAGGTATCAAAAAATATAAAAATAAAAACAAAACACCAAAAACTAGCAATGGATATTTTTTGGATTCACAACTCTTGGCTCTGAGCTAAGACTGTTAAGGCTGAAAACAAGCTTAAAGTGTTCCCCAAACCTGGAGCGAGACAGCAGTTAGGGACGAGCCATGGTGAAGTCCTCAGCAAGACAACACTCCATCTTAGCCAAGGTGAGTGTGTGTTTCTTATAGTTCAGACAGAATGCAAAATAGCAAGTGGTGACAAAGAGGACAAGCAAGGTGCCTTAGGACATGCCTGAGGGGAAAGGTCAGAAGGAAGTCCTCTGGATGGTGTCCCACTGTGGCGGGAGGTCACTGGGTGTGCCTGAAGTCCAGTCCTCAGAACACAGCCCCTGACGCTCAACCAGGCAGTAAATTTCCCTCATTATAAATGCCCTTCACAGTCCTTCACTCACTTGGATATGTCTTTTCCCTGAAGCTAACAAGCTTGGCAAACTTGCTCTTTTTCATGAAACATGGTGCCACTAGGAATATTTAGAAAAAAAAAAAAAAGAATGTTTCCTAAGCAGCTGAGATGGTTGAGTACCTGTCAGGTTTGCAGGGGTCATTCACACCGGGATATGCCCAAGCCCAGCTGAGGCTACCTAAGGTCGGGCAGCAGGAATCTTTCTCAAGGGGCTGGGTTAATTTGCTCTTTCAGTTCACTTGCACCATCCCTGCAAATCTGGCCATGCTTCTTCCTAGTGATCTAAAATATTCCAGTTTTTAATTAGTTCCAGGCCAGTCAATGCGACTGCCCCATCCACACAATGCATTTGTGCCAATTCAAAGTCTGAAGCCGATGAACTAATACAGCCAACTGAAGACCTGTTGAAGGAGGCAAACGGGGCCGTGCTGCTGCTGGAAAATTTGCCTGGAGTGCCTGCCAGCCCCTGGGGCCCTTTCCAAGCCAGGCCTGAACCACAGGCCTGTTAGGAAAGGACTGCTGAATTCAGCCCTTACCTCTTCAGAAACCAAAGGGTAATTAAAGCATGGGATGCAAATTCCCCACAATATGGGGGATGTGTCCTATGATCTATAACATTATTGGCCCAGCACATGTTAACAGAAGTCATGAGCAAAATCCACAAAGGCCCAGCAGGATGGAGAAAAGAATTAATACAGGTACAGTTCCTTCTAAATATGTAGCCTCATTTGCCCCTGAAATACAGAGCCAAGCCATTTGAGTCTGCAGCTCCGTTTCACCCTTGGCTTCTGCATTGGATAGCTTTAGGGAATTTTACATCCAAAATTGTCTCTTAATAGTATTGCTTGGCATTTCTTAATTATGAAAAGGAAAAAAATTCATATATCATATATATGTGTAATGTATGCTTGTGTATATGTGTGTGTATATATATAATTTGAGTTTGAATTAACATATTTAAATTCTGTATGTTTCTTCATATTACATTTTAATACAACACTAATGTGTAAATCATAACCCCCAAAATAAAATAATATGCATCTGGTAAAATTTCTCATGTCAGCCGGGATTATGTTTGTTACAATTCAATTCAGGTTTTGTTAGACACACCGTGAATGTTAAACTTTCTCATTTTAAGTGCTCCCTAAAAACACACTTTTCATTCATTCATTCATTCATTCATCCATTTGATGTATATTTCTTGAGTATGTGTAGCCACTATGTGTCAGGCTAAACCTACCATTTAGCAGTGAACAATAAAAAATTCATAGATGAAACTCCCTCCTTCATGGAACTTATAATGTCATGATATTATTTACCTTCTTTTTTAAAAAGAAAATAAATGTATCCCGAATACTGAAGATTCTCAAGTGATTATTGCTAATTGTCATATGGTCATCATTTCTCTTAGCTTTTAAATCATATTTATAAACTCGGTGGGTGATCTTTGACTTTGACAAGTCCTCAATGTCATTGTCATATCACAGTGGAAATGGTATTGACCCCACACCTCTGCCATCCTGCAACTCAGTGACTAATCCCACAAAGACCCTCTGGGGCTCATAATGGTTGGATCACACTTTTCATTCAGGAAGTATATGCTTTCCCAGCCTGGCATGGGTGCAAATTTTGGTTGAGATAGTAGGAAAAAGCACGGTCATTTTCACTGAACTGAATTAAAAAAGCAGTCACAAGATGGTTGGGTGCAAATCCCTCTCGGGGGAAAAAAATGAAACAGAGACTCCTTGTGTCTCAGTGACACTGGTGCGCCAACATCAAGGTCTCATGTCAGGTTGGCCGTACTCCCGTCCTCCTCTCACTGCTCTTCAGCATCCTGCCGGATTGCTCCTGACACTGCTCCAGCCAAGGTTTAAGGAGGAAAATGTCACATTTAACACTCCTGAGGATTTCTCCCGGCAACCTTCTGCTCCATACCACACCACAGTCTTACTTCCCAGTGTACAACCTAATCCCTGCTCTTGCAACTTCCCGAGTAGCTTCTCCCAACCCCTGGATGTCTGGTCACTGAAGAAGAATGTCATCACAGAGCAGGAAGAGTTTATCACAGAGGATCAGGTAGAAGGACAGAAATGTTTTGCTATGTGTCTGTTAGAAATTCTTCTTTACCAAGACAGTAAAAAACCAAAAGAAAACTGGGAAGCAGCAGATCTGGCTTCACCTAGTCAGAATGAGCTAGACTTACCTATGACCTGCAGTGTTGACCACGACTGTCAGTTAAAACTAAACACATTTCACAGTGGCAGCCAGCCAAAAACATAAATTCTGCCAAAAACTAAACACTGCACAAGGTCTGCCTAGTTTCAAAACATCTATGCCAACCCCACAATACACAGTGTGTTGTGAGTGTGATTTTGCAGAACCGCTGCAGGGACAGTCTGAAGGAAGGGGGTCAGCTCTGAAGGCCACCAGCTCTCTAGGTTTGGGGAAGGGTCTTGGGATTTCTCTTTACCTCCTATGACATAATAAAAGCCAGGTGTGGGGGGAATGTCTATTAAAAAGGGTCATTTGGTTGGGTCATATGCCCACTAAATAGCTTTAAGAAAGGAAGTTTTCAGAGAGCCCCGGGGGAAGCATGAGTAGTCTTTCTGGGTCACCTCTTTAAGATAGTTGAGGTTGCAAGTAAAAGCAAAGTATACCATTGTGAGAAGGCTTAGCTTAAGGAAATAAGGACTATTGTTTTGTTTTATTGCTTATTTTAAAATTAGATGAGTCTTAGAAAACATAACGGCCTCAGACTTGTGGATTTTGCATCCCAGGCTAGGAAAGGCATGATGACATTTGGGAACCACATGGATATATTTAATGGCTTGAGAGCGTGAGAATCCATAAATAAAGGGCATACATTATCTAAGAATATAAATACACGTGCATATTTTACTGCCTGTGTTTAACAAATATATTTGAAACATTTCTCTGTGCTGGGTCCTGAGGGTGAAACAATGAACGGTTCTCTCTGAGCACTTAAAAATTTTGTGGGAGATGGAGACAAGAAAGTAGGAAGCTGTGGAGGGTGGGGTGAATGCTAGCAAAGGGACAAGCACAGAGCTCTGTTGGGGTGCAGAGGAGGGACATCTTACTCCATCATAGGGGGGCGGGGAGTCAAAGAAATCAAAGGACTTTCTGGAAGGATATGGAGGACTATGGGAGTCAATTTAATGGAGAAAAAAAGAAAGAATTAATAGTGAGCTTATTGGCCAGGAGCAGTGGCTCATGCCTGTAATCCCAGCACTTTGGGAGCTGAGGTGGGTGGATCACCTGAGGTCAGGAGTTTGAGACCAGCCTAGCCAGCATGGTGAAACCCCGTCTCTACTGAAAATACAAAAATTAGCCGGGTGGTAGTGCTGTGCACCTGTAATCCCAGCTACTTGGGAGGCTGAGGCAGGAGAATGGCTTGAACCTGGGAGGCGGAGGTTGCAGTGAGCTGAGATCACACCATTGCACTCCAGCCCAGGAGACAAGAGAGAAACTCCATCTCAAAAAAAAAAAAAAAAAAAAAAAAAAAAGAGCTTATTATAGTTGGATTCCTCTTCAATTCCAGATTAGAATTTCAGTTTTCATGCTCATCATAGTGAAGGACCCTGAAGCAAGGTCTTCTTGATGAGACATTATTATGCAGCCCCACTTCAGCTGTTTCTTTCTCACAAAGGATACTGACTTCCTTCTCCCTGCTCCGTGCCAATGACCTGCATTACCAGCCTCAGATTGCAATTCTGTTTCAAAGAGGACTTCCCTGCTGCCTTCAACTCCTGCTTAAACACAACTAGCCTGGAGGAGTCTGTTCTAGTTCTCCACCCATATGAAAACACCAATCAGAGTATCAATGCCCTTTGGAAAATATTAAAGTAGTCACATCTCTGGAAAGCATAATTTGGATCTGCTGGGCAATCCGTGAGACGTCATGCCCTCCTCCACAATCCTCTATTTCAACTTCTTTCCAAAAAGCTCATGACAATCAGGTCCTATTAGGCTTTGTGATTGAAGCTATGTAAGTTAAAAGCCAAGTGTGGTGGTGTTTCTGTAGTCCAGATGCTCAGGGAGGCTGAGGGAGGAGGATCACTTGAGGCCAGCAGTTTGAGGCCATAGTGCACCATAATTGTGCCTGTGAGTAGCCACAGCTCTCCAGCCTGGGCAACATAGCAAGGCTCCATCTCTAAAAATAAATAAATTAATTAAAAACTAAGTAAATTATGAAGCTTAATTCAGTGTTTGGTTGTTGTTGTTGTTGTTGTTTTTGAGACGGAGTCTCGCTGTTCCCCAGGCTGGAGTGCAGTGGCACAATCTCGGCTCACTGCCAGCTCTGCCTCCCGGGTTCATGCCATTCTCCTGCCTCAGCCTACCGAGTAGCTGGGACTACGGGTGCCCGCCATCACGCCCGGCTAATTTTTTTTTTTTGTATTTTTGGTAGAGACGGGGTTTCACCATGTTAGCCAGGATGGTCTTGATCTCCTGACCTCATAATCTGCCCGCCTCGGCCTCCCAAAGTGCTGGGATTACAGGTGGGAGCCACCGCACCCGGCCCAATTCAGTGTTCAGTATTTGAAGGTGATCTGGGTCAGAGGAGACTGCATGAAAAAAGAGTTTGGGGTTTTAGGGCAGTAAAATTTACCAACTAACACCTGTGGACTTGCCCTCTCTTATTTCCCCACTAAAATGTGTATAAGTGCACAAGAGGAGGTGCAGAAATGGCAAAATTAAAGCTGAGACTACTGACTGTGAGCTGTCTCCCTGTGGGAAGACTTTCTCATCCTTGGTTAGGATGGCCTAACCAGGGGAGGCTGTTAACCAGGTTCTGACAACTGGAGTTACTTCAATTCCTTTGATCTTTTTTAAAAGTTAATATCTCAGGCCCGGGCCAGGCCCAGTGACTCACGCCTGTAATCTCCGCACTTTGGGAGGCTGAGGCGGGCAGACTGCTTGAGGTCTGGAGGTTGAGACCAGCCTGGCCAACATAGTGAAACCCCGTCTCTACTGAAAATACAAAAATTAGCCGGGCGTGGTAGTGGGCGCCTGTAATCCCAGCTACCCGGGAAGCTGAGGCAGGAGAATCGCTTGGAGAATCGCTTGAAGCCAGGAGGCAGAGGTTGCAGTGAGCCGAGATTGTGCCATTGCACTCCAGCCTGGGCAATAAGAGCGAAACTCTGTCTCAAAAAAAAAAAAAAAGTAATATCTCAAAATATATATTTATCTTCCAATATGTCAAATAATCCTGTATGAAAAAAATGCAGTATTTATTTCACTCATCTAGACCCCAAATTCATGTTCCTCAGTAGCAAACACATACAATTCTTTAGATTTTTCTACTGGTATATAACCAACATGTTTGATATTTTCATTTAGAGAGATTATCTATTGTCTTCCACTAAAGACGATGAATATTTAATTGCTCTTACATTCTCCCCACCTCCAGAGTGGGGGGAAGAAGAGATACATCTTCTTCTTCTCCTCCATCATTTCCAGACTCTCAATAGGAGAATTCTGTTTGCATTATGATTATACATGCTACCTAATGTTCATGACCTAAATTCTGTAGTGTGCTAGGATTATATTTATTTTCTTGCACAAAACTTTGGTTTTCTGGAGATTTTTGTTTATTTATTTATTTTATTTTTGAGATGGAGTTTTGCTCTTGTTGCCCAGGCCGGAGTGCAACGGCGCCATCTCGGCTCACCGCAACCTCCGCCTCCCGGGTTCAAGCAGTTCTCCTGCCTCAGCCTCCCGAGTAGCTGGGATTACAGGCATGCTCCACCGTGCCCGGCTAATTTTGTATGTTTAGTAGAGATGGGGTTTCACCATGTTGGTCAGGCTAGTCATGAACTCCTGATCTCAGGTGATTCGCCTGCCTCGGCCTCCCAAAGTGCTGGGATTACAGGCATGAGCCACTGCGCCCAGCCGAGATTTTTATTTTTTGTTTGCTTGGCTTGTTATGTGGTTGTTAGCAATTCTTCTTCCACAAAAACTCTGACAGACAAGGTACAACACATCCCCAGGAAGTCAGACACACCAGGTAATCTATGAGGCCCATCTTATACATGTTACTCCCAGAACCCTCTCTCCTCCAGCTCCAATCTGGGCTGGCTGGGTAACGAACAACACTAAACTCAGCGGCTTTATACAACATCCATTTTATCATCTCTCACGGTTCCACAGGTTGCTCAGCTGAGCAATTCTCACTAGGATATCAAGACCTCAAGACTCCCTCCATCTCATCAGGTCTCAGGAGGCTCCATGTGGTGAGCTTGGGCCTCCTCATAGAATAGCCATCTCAGGGTTATTAAACTGTTTGGCTTTCTCCAGTATTCAAAAGCCAAAGGTACCAGATTTCTTAATGTTTGGACCTCAAAAGTCCCAGAATGTAATTTCTACTCAATTCTATTGTTCAAAACAGTCGCAAAGCTAGTCCAGACCTAAGAGAAGAAGGAATAAGCCCCACCTCTTCCCAGAGTCATAGGAAAGCCACATTGCAAAAAAGGATGTGAGATGGGAGACTACACGATCAGCTATAGCTGTGTATCTTCTATTTCATGAAACCTCCCTCTCCCATCATTTTGATAGTTTCCTTTACCATCATCTAGAGCACATTTTCCAGTGTGGTGGTCAATAGCCACATGAAGTTATTTAAATTATTATTATTATTATTATTATTATTATTGAGATGGAGTCTCACTCTGTTGCCAGGCTGGAGTGCAGTGGCATGATCTGAGCTCACTGCAACCTCCACCTCCTGGGTTCAAGTGATTCTCCTGCCTCAGCCTCCCGAGTAGCTAGGACTACAAGCTCATGCTACCACGCCCAGTTAACTTTTGTATTTTTAGTAGATACGGTGTTTCACCATGTTGGTCAGGATGGTCTCCGTCTCCTGACCTCGTGATCCACCCTCCTCAGCCTCCCAAAGTGCTGGGATTACAGGTATGAGCCACCGCTCCCAGCCAGAAGATGTCTTTACCTATTCTGTGATAGAATCATTATTCACTTGGTCCCACATCTTTCTCTTTATAGTTTTATTCCTTTACTTTAGTGGAACATACCCATAAGTATATTTCTAAGAAATGGCATGTAGGTATCAATTTTTCAGATATTATATGTCTGTATATGTCTTTATTATTCTTATATTAATTAAAAATGTTAAACTTTTACATTAGCTTCAGGGGTACATGTGAAGGTTTGTTACATAGATAAACTCATGTCACGGGGGTTTGTTGTACAGATTGTTTTGTCACCTAGGTATTAAGCCCAGTACCCAATAGTTACCTTTTCTGCTCTTCTCCCTCCTTCCACCCTCCTCCATCTCGGTGTCTGTTGTGTCCTTTTTTGCATGTATAAGTTATCATTTAGCTCCCACTAATAAGTGAGAACGTGTGGCATTTGGTTTTCTGCTCCTGCATTAATTTGCTAAGGATAATAGCTTCCAGCTCCATCCATGTTCCTGCAAAAGGCATGATCTCATTTTTTATGGCTGCATAGTATTCCACGGTGTGGTGTATATGTACCACATTTCCTTTATCCAATCCGTCTAAATGGGGATTTAGGTTGATTCCATGTCTTTGTTATTGTGAATATGTGGCAATGAACATTCGCCTGTATGTGTATTAATGGTAAAATGACTTATATTCCTCTGGGTATATACCCAGTGATGGGATTGCTGGGTTTAATGGTAGTTCTGCTTTTAGCTCTTTGAGGAATCGCCATAGTGCTTCCCACAATGGTTGAACTAATTCACACTTCCACTAACAGTGAACAAGATTTCCCTTTTCTCCACAACCTCACTAGCATCTGTTATTTTTTGACTTTTTAGTAATAGCCATTCTGACTGGTATGAGATGGAATTTCGTTGTGATTTTTGACTTGCATTTTTGTAATGATCGATGATATCCATCAGTGATTAAAATTTTGAAAAGATTACATTTTGGGGGAAACATTTTCCCCAGGGTTTTGAAGGCATTGCTCTATTCTCTTTAAGCTTACAGTGTTGCCTTGAGAAGTTGGTAGACCTTCTGATTCCCACCCTTTGTGTGTGACTCTTCTCTCTATATATCTTAAAACATTTAAGATTAGGAAAATCATCTTCATTGTTCTGAAATTTTATAAGGATATGACCTGACAGTCATTTTTCACTTATGACATTGGATGCTCAGTGGGCCTTTTCAATCTGGACAGTCATGATCTTCAGTTCTAAAATGTGTTCTATGTAATTTATTTTATAATTTTCTTTTCATCGTTTTCATGACAGGACCCCATATGTCAGCATCAATAGGTCTTTTTTCTTTGACACAGTATGTTTCTTTAGAAAGGTGTTAAATTTATTTAACAAGTAAACATATTTAACAAGTAAATTTAACACCTTTAAAGTAAGATGCCATTGGCCTGAGGCAGTTCCCACACCTTGAGTTTCTACTTAATGAACTGCAACCAAAGCCAGCAGACAAATGAACCAAGATCTAACTATGTATTTCTTGTAACACATAGTAGGGTCTCAGCCAACTACAAGCAGCCAAGTTTAAGCCAGTCACGGGCTGTCAACTGATCAAACCATGTCCAAGGAAGACAAATGCCTAGCTGTAACCCATAAAACTATTTCTGTATAACACTTCCATTTTCAGTCTATAAATACCATTCATGTTGTGAAATGAAGCATGAAGCTCTCTGAACCACTTCCGGTTCTGGTTCTGGGTACTGCCTGATTCATAAACAGTTCTTTGCTCAAATCGACTCTGTTAATTTTTATATTATTTTATTTACTTATTTATTTATTTTTGAGACGAAGTCTCGCTCTGTCGCCCAGGCTGGAGTGCAGTGGTGTGATCTTAGCTCACTGCAACCTCCACCTCCCAGATTCCAGAGATTCTCCTGCCTCAGCATCCTGAGGAGCTGGGATTACAGGCACGCACCACCACACCTGGCTAATTTTTGTATTTTTAGTAGAGACAGGGTTTCACCATGTTGGCCAGGCTGGTCTCGAACTTCTGACCTCAAGTGATCCGCCCACCTCGGCCTCCCAAAGTGCTGAGACTACAAGTGTGAGCCACCGGGCCTGGCCAATTCTGTTAAATTTAACTTGTCCAAAGTTTTCTTTGGTTTGTTTTGGCTTTTTGAGTTTTGCTCTAACACAGAATAATGCTCATACTGTCTTATTTGAAGTATGTGCTGCTCTTGCTGGCATCCTGGGAGCAGAGCAGGAGGATAGCAGTTGGATTCAATAGGTAAAATTTTGTTAATTTTTCTTCTTCTTTTTTTTTTTTTTTTAATTCTGGAGCCCTCCACACACCCCTCCCCTTTTCCCGTCTCAACCCCTTGGCCACCTTCACTTGTGCCTGATACTGCTGCGTCTAGAGCCTCCTGGGTTAAAACTCTTGATACAGAAAGCGTCGTATCTTATACAGGGAAGAAGAGGAGTAACCATCTCATTCCATGGGCTGTGAAGGAAAATGGAAAATCTCGCTGATCCTTATATACACTTCCATTAGTTTTCTTGTGTCAGGTCAATCCCACACCTTCCTTAAGTGGCACCTCAAATTCAGGACCTCTCCAAGGTTCTGTACCATGAACAGGCATGTAATGTTTTGGCATTCCTCCTTGCATGTACTGAGGAACTTTCTCCGCTTTGTCCAGGCAGTTGCTAGCCATCCAACGCCGATCTGTTGGCATCTAATGGGCTTTCAGGAGGGAGTAGAGATAAGCCTAAGTAAGAACTTGTTTTCTGAAGTATCTAATTTAGGATTTCTTTCCTTCCCCACCCCAACTTATATTTTTGTCTTGATATCCATATGGAGATCAAAGTTCCAAGATATGTAAAACAAAACGGGAAGAAGTTAGGAATGATATCCTTGGATATAAAGTAAGAAAGAGACTGGTGCTGGAAGAACAGATTTTGTAAAGTCTCATTTCAGATGTTATTCTTTGTACACCTTTTCAGCAGGAGGATAACAACAGATTAAAATGTAAAAAAAAAAAAAAAAAAGGCATGAAGAAGCTGGGCGCGGTGGCTCACGCCTGTAATCCCAGCACCTTGGGAGGCCAAAGCAGGCAGATCACGAGGTCAGGAGATTGAGACCCCGTCTCTACTAAAAATACAAAAAATTAGCCGGGCGTGGTGGCGGGCATCTGTAGTCCCAGCTACTCGGGAGGCTGAGGAAGGAGAATGGCGTGAACCCGGGAGGCAGAGCTTGCAGTGAGCCTAGATGGCGCCACTGCACTCCAGCCTGGGGGACAGAGCAAGACTCCGTCTCAAAAAAAAAAAAATTAAAATTAAAATTAAAGCATGAATAAGTTGATATAGTAAGAGGGCTAAGCAGTAGTACTTACTGATTCTTATTTTGTAGGCCAGAAGAAGAATACCGACTAAATATCTGCCAGTCTTGAAATTGTAAAGGGAATGTCTCCCAATATGCACTTCGGCTTAAGTAGGGAGAGCACCACACTAACCAAAGGAAGACGTTAAGGACCCATTTGAAGGACGAGGATCCACATGAGGATCCAAACCCAGATGCGTCTTCTGCATGTCATGTGTGTACACACGTGTGCGAATTCCTAGGCATACATGTTAGTTCTCCTTCACATAAACTGGTCCATCGTACAGCAGAGGTGAAATGCTTCCCCTTTCATCTGTAAACATTGTAAAACTCTCTACCAAAAACTTCAAAAGTCCCCTAAGATTAAATATAAAGTCTGATTTTACATATGATTATAAATGCAAAAATATTAAATAAATGCATAAGCCACTGCACCCAGCAATTCACATCATTTTTTAAAATATATATATTTAAAAATAAAAACGAAGATGATTGATTCTAATATGATAAAGAACATACTATTTGGAATGTAAAAAAGCACCAAATAAAGTTTGATGTTTATTTGGAAAACTGAGTTTAGGTAACAGTGTTTAAAGCATATTAAGTAACAGGTCAAAAGAAAACAAAGGCTCAAGTCTATAATCCCAGTACTTTGGGAGGCCGAAGCGGGTGGATCACCTGAGGTCAGGAGTTCAAGACCAGCCTGGCCAACATGGTGAAACCCCGTCTCTACTAAAAATACAAAAATTATCTAGGCGTGGTGGTGGGCACCTGTAATCCCAGCTACTTGGGACGCTGAGGAAGGGGAATTGCTTGAATCGGGGAGGCAAAGGTTGCAGTGAGCAGAGATCACAACATTGCACTCTAGCCTGGGCGACAGAGAGACTCCATCTCAAAAAGAAAAAACAAAAACAAAAAATTCTTACTTGCAGAGCAGCTCAGAGGTTTTTATATGCTAATTATAGAATGAATTTGAATTTCAAAGGTGAATTTCCAAGAAGCTATTTAATAGCCAATTTCACTATCAATCCTCCTCCCCTCCCTGCCAGCATGCTTTGAGACTCATTTTTCTTATGACAAGGGTGTTAATTCTTACTACTATAATATGAATTAACATTGTTCTGGAAGATTCAGCCAATGCAATGTTCCATGAGGTTATGAGTATTATAAAGCATAATAATTTATCAATTTTTGCAAGTGACTTACTTGCCTTTTCAGTAAAACTAAGTGAATCAACTAAATATTATATATAGTGGAAAAACAATCTCCTTCCTAATAGCAAGAATAACAAAATGATACTTAGGCACAAGTCGAGCAAGACCTGGGTACAAGAATAAGACACAATGTAACTTTACCAAGAGACACAGAAGTCCTGGAGAAATAATGCAATAGAATGTTACCGGATAAGAGTGGTACACAGATGTTAGCTTTCCAGAAAGAATTTTAGGTTTAATACAATAAAAGTCACAATGCAATCTAGGTGGGAGTAACAGTAGAAAGGGAAATGTTTGATTATATGGCTCTAAAGAATATTTGAGGGAATAAATACTAAATAATTGCCCCTTATTCAATCATGTAAGAGGCAAGGAAAATTGATCAGCCAATCAGATATTAAAACATGTTGTAAAGCTGCTCTCTGTAAGGTTATACTAATAAAGGAGCACATAGGGAGAAAAATGAAATAGAATTGATGGTATAGAAACAGACTTTTTCAGTACATATCCTTGTGAATATTACCTTGAAACACAATAAACCTGCTATACCAAATAATAAACTTTGCTGGGGCAACTTGTTTACTCTTGGGAAAGATTGAAGATACTGCCTTTCCTCACCACTCAAACTAAAATCCATCAGATACACTGAGTATTTAAATGTAAAAAGTGAAACCACACAAGAAATGAAAGAAAGCATAGGTGAAGCTATATCTGATCTTGGAGGGAGAAGGTTTTTCTAACTGTAACACCAAAGGAAAAGGAGAAATGACATCACTGATGGGCTTGACGCTCTAGAGAGGGGAAAATTCTTTACACCAATCGACTTCTTAAGATTAAAGGACAAATACACAGTGGAAAAAACTGAAAAATATGAAGAGTGTTCATCAAAACGAATGACACATAAAGTAAATATAAATATGAATAAACTCATGGCGAATTTACAAAAGTGAAAATATAAATAGTAAATATAAAAGCAAAAGCCCAATGCAGTGATTATCAAAGAAATGCAAATTAAGATATAATGGTGATATGTCATGTTCACTAACAAATTAGCAAAGATTTTTAAATGCTCAAGTTTTGTAATCGAGCAATAGTATGCACAAGTCAAATACTGCTGGTGATAATATAAACTGGTATGGTTTTTTAAGAAAATAATTTAGTATCATATATATTAAGAGTCCTGAAAAAGTTTGTGATTTTTAACCTGGTATTTCTCCTTTCGAGAATACAACCATAAGTCAAAAACATCAATGAAGAATTATGAGTGAAATGTTAATTACATTCCTTATTTATTAATACAAATTTATATGTATTAATGAAAATGGGAGGAAGGTAATTACTCCAAACGTGAAGTATAATCACATATTTTGTGACAGGTCCAAATAATGACATGTCATAACAACTTTAACATGTATATTTTAAAAGAATATTATTTAATAGCATCAGAAAAGGTCATGCTAAAATGTGACATAAAGAGGCAGGGCACAAACATGTATTGGTAGGATGATCCTGGATCATCTTCAAAGAAAACTGGAGAGAAACAAAAAAATCAGTGTGATTATCAATGTGTGATTTCAAACAAATATTCAAAACTATTTTCAGCACTCCCCACCAGCATGCTTTGAGATTCATTTAATGAACTTTTATATGTTAAATGTTAGGTAAACACAGGACATTCTATTGTAAAAATTAGGTTAGTTGAATGCATGAATGTATTCCTCCTGCAGTTTTATTTTACTCCTGGAGAGAGGCTGGGGAGTCTACCCTGAGCTGTGTTTCTGACATGGCATTGCTGCCAGCCTAGAAGCTAAAGAATTGGATAAGAAGAGGACCTTGCCCATCCAATTTTCAAGAGAGAAAAACAGAGGGACTCTAGAAAACTTTCTAGAACTAATGAAAGTATGTAAAATCAGCCATGCAAATTTAAAAGCCTACGTTATATTAGTAATATTACTTTCCTGAGACAATGGCCTAAACATATAAAATAAGCATTTTCAGCAAGCTAGACGAACATTTGGGGATAGATCAGTGCATGATGATGTTTCTGTCATAATTTTTAAATGTTCTATCTGTTTACTCATTAGTAAGATCTTATCATCTTTAAAAAACACAGATTTTCATCATTTGTTACGTCATTCTCTTACTTTCCTTCCATAGTCAAATATTTTATAGTTTGTTTGTGGTAATTTCTGGTTGTTTGTGGTTTATTCCTTAAAAAGTTATTATTTAAGGAATCAATGTGGAAGAAAAATGTATGTGTTATTATTGCTTATGAAACTTTTGAAATTTGAGGAAGAATCAAGGAATGGTGATGATGTTGGAACTGCCCCCTTCCTGAAATAAAAAGCGATTTTAATTGTATTTAACTTGAAATAAACAGCAATTTCCTGAAATAAGCAGGAGCCATTCAGAATTGGGAAAAATTAGCCACATTATTTGGGAAAATAAATCGAGATGCGGAACTTTTCTTGGAAGAACAGGTGTTTTCAATTACTCTAATGAACCCAGTCTTGGCTCTCTTATAGTAATCACCACACAGAACATCTCTAACATCATTGACATATTCCTTGAGGTCAAACTTTCTTCTTTATTTTCATTTATCTTGCTTTTAAATATATTTTTCGAAGAGAAGTTTCATTTCAATGAACTCAAGACGTGGTTCTCTTTTCTGGTTCATTCCTGTATTTTTATTTGTATGTTTCTCCTTATATGATCCTAATCCAAACAGCTTTGAGTTTGTTCATATAGCATATAACACTCTGCTTCCAGCAAGAATTTTAGGTGGTTTGTTAGTAGGGCTGCCAGCGAGGCAGAGAGAGCCCCTGGCAGACACCTGTGCTGAAGCACAAAGACCTCTATCTCTTTGCTCAGTGTGAGCAGGAAACATTTCATCTCCAACAAATCAAAGCTTAGAACATCGCCAAGTCTCATGGCTCAGGAAGCTGGTGACCCTTTGGTTATCTACACCAATTTCCATCCTCTATGGAACAGCTAGGTCTTCATATCCCAAAGGCAGCAAACGCAGTGTCCTCTGTCATCCTCGGCAGAGCACACAGTGACAGGCCCAGAGAGATCCTTATAGGTCTGCTGCTCGAGTACTTGGTTTTAAGTTGCCAGGTGGGAATTGTGCATCCAGAGAAATCTCTCTGACGCTGAAACTTCAAAGACATACAGATGGTGTTACATTATGAATTTCCATCTTTCTACATTGGATAACCCCTTCCACATAAAAGAAAAAGAAGGCTACACATTTTTACAAATTCTTTATAGTACTCCAAGCCTTAAGAAAAATGTATTTCCACCAATGTGTTTTCATGGCTCTCTGATAACAAAGTCTAGAATTTTGTATAGTTTACTCTCTAACATCCATAACATTCATGCATGATAATGTCTGTTGCCTAGTGTAGCTGTTTATAAGTTATATCTAGCAGCATTTGTATTTTAATATTTACAAAGTAATTGTTGCAGTGGTTGCTAGAAAAACAAACTGTCTTTTCATTTGATTAGTGTTATGTAAATTTTAATTAATGTTATATTCTACCCTTTAGGTGAAAATACTTACGAGTTTCATATGTGCGTACAATTTGTATGTGTGTGCATGTATATGTGTATGCACACACACACACACATATATATTTTTTCCCTCAAGCAGGACTTACATTTTGATATCTGTTGCATTAACTAAACTGAGTCCTTTATGAATCATCGCACATGTTACAAGACACTGATCACTGCTGCTCTTTCCTTATCTCCTTGACTGTCTTGCAAAAGACTAGTCACTGGGTGAAGAACCCAGGATCTAAAACAACATTATTCTTTAGTATTATAGTTTAAGTGCATCTGAAGGCAGTCTGGTGACATTTAAACACAACACCAATTATCTTCAAGTCAGTGGGCTGTGTTCTGATGTTATTAGCTAGGGTGACCGCACGTGTTGTGGAGCCTTTGAGGGGCATTTCAATGTCACCTCTGAAGGGCTCACAGCTACTCTCCATGCATGGATCACAGAAAAACTATGCCAGCTCTCATTGCGGTTAAACATGCTACATTCCTGGTTAATTTGTATTTCCTGGATTTATAAGGTAGAGTACTGTAATACCTGATCTTAGCATATAAACTCCCTAAATTATCCAGCAGAAACTGCAGTGTGTCTTAGATTTGAGGTTTAAAATGGAAATTAATTCATAGTGCAGGACACACTCTCTGAGGTCAAAGTTGACAGGACAGGAGAGACATGCTTTGTGCAATAGACTTTCCAGCTGAGCGTAGATTCCACCCTGGCAGGCCAAAGTCAGCAGGGTTGGGAGTCATAAACGGGAGGTCTGGAACGGTCCCCCAAGCCTTAGGTAACTGAAATCTGGCAGGGAGAGTCTGACAAGTGAGTCAAATAGTTTCCCAAACACATCTGTGCGAGTGAAGAAGGATCTAGCAGAGCCAGTCAAAAGCAGCAGGGGAGTTTAGGTAGGAAAGGCTGAAAATTGCCCACTTGGCAGGAAAGTTGCCTGTCAACGTGTGTTAAATGCCCAGGATGGGAGCAAGCACTGCACCAGGTAACTTGCAGGAGCAGTGAGGTGAATAGGATCTTCAGATGGTGTCTTCGGAAAAGCTCAGATTCAGTTGGTTTGCAGGACAAGGGGAATCCAGGGCCGCATATGTCACCCGGCACTTCCCTGTTACTCAGATCTCCCTGATCAATTTACGTTCTCATCAACAGCATGAGCTTTATGGCTTAGTTTTTGGTCAGAACATATCCCATAATAATTTGCAAACCCCAGACTCTGGGGGAGGAACCTAAAGGAAGGTTTAAAATAAACAGGAAAAGAGGAAATATGCTTAAAATTGGAACTGTTTGAACTAAAAAGGAGGTAAAGAATTAAGGAATGAGCTCAGAACTACAATAACAACAAGAAAGCTAATAGAGGCCAGGCGCGGTGGCTCATGCCTGTAACCCAGCACTTTGGGAAGCCGAGGCAGGTGGATTGCCTGAGCTCGGGACCAGCCTGGCCAACATGATGAAACCCCGTCTCTACTAAAAATCCAAAAATTAGCTGGGTATGTTGCGTGCGCCTGTAATCCCAGCCCCAGCTACTGCGGAGGCTGAAGCAGGAGAATGGCTTCAACCAGGGAGGCAGAGGTTGCAGTGAGCCAAGATCGTGCCATTGCACTCGACAGTGGGCAACAGAGTGAGACTCAAAAAAAAAGAAAAAAAAAAAACCCCAAAATCCTAATAGAACGAAATGGCCCTTTGGTGGAAACAGAAGAGGCACAGGAGCTTTAAAAAAATATCTGAAAGGCTGAGACTTCAGAGGGCCATACTAAAGAGAGGAAGGTAGACTTCAGTGGTATCTCATAGCTGGAGCTATGAGATCTAATGGCTCAATTTTCAGGAATTTTGTGACCCGGTTGTTAAATACAGCCATTATTAAACAGTAAAATATACAAACAACGACTAAATAATCTTATAACAAAGCTAATAAATATTCAAAACACATCACTTTCTAATTATTCCACTACATTTTGCCCTTATCTATGCTCTTCGGATTGCGTTGTTTTACCTACATAGTGGAAATACT
Organism: Pan paniscus; assembly: GCF_029289425.2. NCBI lineage: Eukaryota > Metazoa > Chordata > Mammalia > Primates > Hominidae > Pan > Pan paniscus. The sequence continues at coordinate 83,549,930 of NC_073265.2, read as the reverse complement.
ATGTAATATGAGATACTCTGCCTCTCTTCCAAACTCTTTCAGTGACATCAGATTGGCAGCCTAAAATCCACCATGGTGAGAATATTTACACTATGAAAATTGAAAAAAGCTAAAAACACAACCTTGGTCTATTATTTTGCTGCTTGTCTCAACTTAAGAAAGTGACTATGGAGCAATTATTTATAATGTAAAATAAACTTAAAATATGTCAAGTCTGTAGCCGTTACATGGTGAATTGCATAGGAAATTAACGAAATTATATTTCGTAGTATCGGAAAACTATTATCTGGCTCAACAAAAAAATGAGTAAGTAGAATTTTGACATACATCTTGATTAATTCACTTCCCTTTGATTAACTCAAGTAAAAGAACACATCAATATTCATGTTGAAACTTTACTTGGTTCATCAATTGCAGTTTTAGGTTGTCTATAGATACAGGAAGTCAGACAAAATCAACAATAGCATTCTGTGAGAAACAGCTGGTGATATGGAATTTACAATAAAGAGTACTGTATATTTTATTATTATTTATCAGCTGTTTGCCACATATCCTTTATATGGATAAAATTTATAATAAACATGTGGTGTCCAGAGTTGGTTCCTTCCTGTGGGTTCGTGGTATCCCTGACTTCAAAAATGAAGCTGCGGACCTTCACGGTGAGTGTCACAGCTCTTAAAGGTGGCACTACCCAAAGGGTGAGCAGCAGCAAGATTTATTGTGAAGAGTGAAAGAACAAAGCTTCCACAGCATGGAATGGGACCCAGCAGGCCACACTGCTGGCTAGGGTGGCCAGCTTTTATAAACTTATTTGTCCCCGCCCATGTCCTGTTTCTGTCCTATCAGACTGCCCTTTTCTCAATCCTCCCTGTGATTGGTTACCTTTAGAATCCTGCTGATTGGTCCATCTTACAGAATGCTGATTGGTCCATTTTACAGAGTGCTGATTGGTGCATTTTACAAACCTCTTGTAAGACAGAAAAGTTCTCCAAGTCCCCACTCCACCCAGGAGGTCCAGCTGGCTTCACCTCTCAATGTGTTTACACTTTTATCTGCATTTTTCCCCAGAGAGCTGGTCATTAAACATTTATCAGCACATCATTGAGTGGAATCCAGACAACAATTTAACAGCAGAAAATGGTAGGGTGTAGTTGGGAAACTTAGTGGTGGGACTGTAAGAATGGAACCTAAAATCATAATTGATTTTACCTTCAGATTGGACAGCAGATAGCCCACTTAATAAAGCAAATGTCAGACTTTCTATGTGCTTGATGACAACAATGTAATAAAAGTCAGTGAATGCGGCTGAGCATGTTGGCTCATGCCTGTAATCCTAGCACTTTGGGAGGCTGAGGCAGGTGGATCACTTGAGGTCAGAAGTTCGAAACCAGCCTGGCCAACATGGTGAAACCCTGTCTCTACTAAAAATACAAAAAAATTAGCCAGGTGTGGTGGTGGGTGCCTGTAATCCCAGCTACTTGGGAGGCTGAGGCAGGAGAATTGCTTGAATCCAGGAGGCGGAGGTTGCAGTAAGCTGAGATTGCGCTACTGCACTCCAGCCTTGGCGACAAGAGAGACCCTGTCTCAAAAATTTAAAAAAAAAAAAAAAAAAGGCTTATACCCTAAGAAATTTATGTGTGCAGTATTTGTGATATATCAGTTTGCAAATGTGATATGTGATGGAGATAACAAGAGGGAGTGTCCCTCTTTCTACCCCATGCACTCACTCACCTTCACCTTTTTGGGAATAAACTGAAAACACAAAGCATTGTTACTCATATGTAAACCATGTAGGGAGTATCTCTGAGGTTCTGGACCAGCACACACTCTTCAGGATTAGAGTCCAGAACTCTGAAGATGAAGGCACTATGCCCCAGAGCATAAGAATGTTGAGTCACGGCATTTCTTACAGGGGATTTAGCTACTATCAGCCTGAATGCCTCTCCAAGGTGACTCCAGAAATCCAAGGTTCTAGCGCACAGGCCCTGTCTTCCTCAGGAATGCTATTCAAATAAATCCCCTGCCCTCCTCTCAGGCCAAGTTCTGTCTTGTTGCGAACCAAGGAGGAGCAAACAGCCCAGCTGCCTTCCACTCTGAGCAAACTGTGTTTTAGTGAAAACAGCAATTTCACAAGAGTTAAAGATGAGGGAACTTCTTGGCCGGGCGCAGTGGCTCACGCCTGTAATATCAACACTTTGGGAGGCCAAGGCGGGTGGATCACTTGAGGTCAGGCGTTTGAGACCAGCCTGGCCAATGTGGTGAAACCCCATCTCTACTAAAAGTACAAAAATTAGCTGGGTGTGATGGTGTGCACCTGTAATCCCAACTACTCGGGAGGCTGAGGCAGGAGAATTGTTTGAACCCGGGAGGTGGAGGTTGCAGTGAGCCGAGATCGTGCTGCTACACTCCAGCCTGGACAACGGAGTGAAACTTGGTCTCAAAAGAAAAAAAAAAAAAAAAGAATGGGGAAACTTCTTTTAAGACTGATTCAGGCAACGGTCTGGGTCAAATAATAACCACAGTTAGTCTCCCTCTCATACACATGAAAGTCTACAGAAACATAGAAACAAGATCCCCTTGTTTAAACTAACTCCAAATAAGGTGATCCAAATCTGGTACCCAAACTCATCGTGCAGGTGTAATAAACAGCACTTCCAGATCAGAATGAGCCTTAACGTATCATCTGTCCTCTATGATGGCACGATGTACCTTCTATGTCCATTTCTGGACCCTTGCTGTTGATAGCTATCAACAACAATGTTTGGAGCAGTCTAAAGAACTTTAGAAAGGCAACCAAAAGGCTATTTGGGAATAGCTTTTGAAAACAAACTCTATCCATATATCAATCTATGCCCCCATCTCATAGAGCTAATCTGATTGAAGTCTTTTCACTAGGGAGCCAGGCAGACATGATTTTTTACAAGCTGAATCGCCTGGGGTTTAAAGGTGCCTGCAAGAAGTTTGTTTGTGAACAACTGGGTCTGTATGCAGCATTGTGTGGAGGGGAGGGGGCAGCAGAAGGAGAATGGAGAATGCTGCATGGTCTATGCTTTCTGTTCAAATATGCAGCACCTGGGACATGCAACAATCATTCAACAATAAGTGTATTTATTTTGTGTGTACTTTATGTCAGGCACTATTCTAGGCACCTGAGGTGTATTGGAGAACTGTTTCTGAAGAGCTTATGCTCCAGTGACATGATATTTCATATAAAAATTACATATGCATATATTTATATATATAAATCTAAAACATATATAATGAGAATATATAACTACTATATATACTATAACATACAACTATTATATTCTATATACTACATATAGAATATTATATACTATATATACTACTATATTCTATATAGAGAACATTATATACTATATATACTACTATATTCTATATAGAGAACATTATATACTATATATACTACTATATTCTATATAGAAAACATTATATACTAGATATACTACTATATTCTATATAGAGAACATTATATACTATATATACTACTATATTCTATATATAGAATACTATATACTATACATACACAACTATATTCTATATATTATATAGGATATATAATATATATAATATATAATGAGAATATATTAGATATATATTGTAGATCTATATATAGTATACATATACAATATATATTCTCATATATATCATATTTAATATATAATACATTATATTATATAAATATAATAAACATATCATATATAGTGTATGTTAATAATACAATATATGCTAATATATATTAGTATATATAGTATATAGTATTCTATATATAGAAAATAGTAGTATATATAGCATATAATATTCTATATATAGAATATAGTAGCATATATAGTATATAATATTCTATATAGAGTATATAGAATATAGTAGGTATATGTTATAGTATATATAGTAGTTATATATTCTCATTATATATGTTCTAGGTTTGTATATACAAATATATACATATATATTTTTATATATCAAATACCATGTCACTAGAGCATAAGCTCCTTAGAAACAGTTCTTCAACACATTCAGGTACCTAGAATGGTGCCTGGCATAGATTACGTTAGATTAAGTTTCATATAATTATATGAAATTATATAATTCATATAATCATATGGAATTATATAAATTTATATAATCATATATAATGGTATATATAATATAATAATATATTGTATATTATATTATTAATATTGTATATCATATATACCATTACATATAATGAGAATATATTATATGTACTATATATAGAACTATAACATGTAACTACTATATTCTCATTACATTATATATAATTATATATGATGTATGATATATTATTATATATTCTATATAGTATATAGAATATAGTAGTATAGTATATAGTATCTCTATATAGAATATAGTAGTATATATAGTATATAGTATTCTATATATATGATATATAATATATAATGAGAATATAGTAGTTAATTATACCATTTTAAGCCACTATATATACCTTTATATATATACCTATATACCTATATATATACCTATATAACCATATATATACATATATATATATACTACTATATATACCTATATATATCTCTAGCTGGGGAAAAATGACTTCATCAGTTCACTAGAGGACACATTGGTTGGTTCTCCAACATTTGTTCCTCCTTTTCCCTACAGACAAATGGTTTGCGTGGGCTGAGTAGACATCATGAATTGTCTAATCCAATTATGGTAATGCCATCCTCCCTGACAGTGATTAGTTCAGGAAATAAAGCCTAGGGCAACCACTGGTCACAAGGCAGTCCAGTCAATGAAATGCTCAGGAACATCGCTGGGAGCTGCGGAACATCCACAGTCTCTCTTTTTTCATAGATAGTGTGTTGCATGGTTGAAGTAGAAACTCAGAGGTGGGAAAAGTTGAAAGATACACAGAGAAGTACAGCTGGAGCCCTGATTTAAAAAAATAAAATAAAATGTGCCTGAAATTTACTCCCTCTGTAGACTTTTTAATTGCATAAGTAAATAAATTCCCTTTAATGTTTCAGATAGTTTAAACTACTTTCATTCTCTTGCAACCTGAACCATCTTAACTGACACTCAGCAAGATGTGGCATTAGGGTTTGGAAAAGTATGTCAGTAACTCAGTATTGTAAGGAAGTGGAAATATGTGCCTGGCCATGTCATCTGTGCATATTTCTCCTCCCAGGACCATTCTATTCCTGGCCATCTCTGTCACTTCAGTGGAGAAGCCATGAGCAACGTTCTCAACGTCCAACATTCCTCTCTTATGGTTAGTCCTTGCCCCAACACGGCATAGTTCTGAGACATATTGTCCAAATAATCATTCAGTTTCCCTTAGGAGAAGGAGGGAAAAAGTAGGGGGAATCAGTGAGGAAGACTCACCAGATGTATTTTTTTTTTTTTTGGCAACTAACAGAAACATCTGAGCAGTTCAAATCCCCCCCTTTTCTGTTAGAGAACACTTGCTGCTGATGTATATTAGTTGTATTTTGTTGACATGTGTTTTTAATAATAATGATGATTATGAGAAAACCCCCAAAAGTTGATAGCAAACAGAAAAATTCTAGTACTGACAAGGATTTGTTATTTCCCTAAAGCCAGGGAGTGCATTTTTGGGATGACCTGGGGTCAGTCTCCATCATCAAAATCTCACTGTTCTGAGCATTTCTCTGCTGAGTACATTTCCTTTAGTGAACAGAGAATTATTTACTTTAAAAAACCCCTCTAAACCTTTACTCTGAATTGCAACCACAAAGGTAGAGATGCTCTTGTTTTTGTCTGGGGCATTTCCCCCCACTATCTGCTATATCTTATTAAATCGTTCAGTGTCTGTGTCCATATTGCATTATTTTTTTCACAGACGAAACATTTTGTCAGCTGTCAGAGACCTTGAAAAAGTGACCGTGTTAAGACATCTGGCTTGATTACTGGGGACACTGAAGCTGAGGCCTTCCAGAAGAGCAGACTCAGAAGAAAGTCTTGTTCTTAACATTGTCTCAGAAGAGGCAGTCTTTAACACCTCATCTCCAAACATCGTACCATGTTTACCTCTGGCACACGCCAGCCCCCCATTGTAACCGATTGCTCCAACTTGGCTCACTCGCTCAGCTCGGAAACTCAGGGCTCAGCCAGCTCTCCTATTTAGCCCAGCACTGGGGCCAGCCTGGCTCTAACTGGAAGCCACCTTCAGTTTGCATTCTGACCTGCAGCTCTCCCCTTCATAAGCCAGACTTTCAGAGTGTTCCAATAACTTGGATTAACTTAAATATTTACAAACTTTGGGGGGTTTTGTGTACTTTATGTATGTGCATTGTAGAAAATGTCCATTAAGGAAAAAATCCCCCATATGCTACATTCCAAAGATAACTACTACTAATATTTTATGTATGCATTTTCAGATTTCTTTGCAAATATTTTTTCAACCTCATACACAAATATATATCCATCTATATCTATATGTCTATATGGATATGGATAAATACATTTTTAAATATCCTAATGTGGATGCATATGCCAACATAATATATAAATAATTATACTATGCATATAGTTTTATAAGGTACTTTTTTATTTTCCACAAAGAAATTGTATTTTATTTTCAGTAAATACACATGTACTTTATCATTGTTAATGAGATGAGGTATTCAATTATATTAATATCTCATGACTTACCTGTAATAAATGGACATTTTATATGATGACCCAGTTTTTTATTATTAAATAAATTGGTGCTTCAATTTTAACCAAGTTATGTCACTATCATCTAGGATACATTCTAAGAAGAGCATTTTCAATGTAATAGGATTTAGATACTTTCTAAAGTTTTTGCTACATGTCTGTATTTTGCTCCAGAAAAGTGGTACAAATTTATGCTTCTAGCAGTAGTGCATGAATCAGCTTAAGCTTTGACTGTATTTAAATGTTATCTCCAGGGTCGATGATTAGAGGGATCATGAAGATGGCTTTCATGTTACCAGTCAGTTACTATTCAACCAGGTCAACAGTGGTCAGTACCATTGTTGATGTTACAAAGGTTGTGAAATCCTTAACGACATGACATAATTTAGTACCAAGTGACAACTGACTTAAAGAAAATCAGATATAAGATTCATAATATATTTGCAGAGCAAAAAGCACCCTAGCAAAAACCAAAAATAGGTATTTCATGTAATTTTAATCACAGATGCAGCATTCATATGTGATGCACTAAGATAGGGCCCCAAATAAGTAATCTTTGCCTAAATTTTCTCTTTGGTTCTAGGCCTATATTTCTTTCTTAGTGCAAGATATCTATCTATCTATCTATCTATCTATCTATCTATCTATCTATCATCTATCTATTGTCTTCCTCTATATAGTTATGTAATCCCATACCTCCAGAGTCCAATTTCCAACTCTTTTCCCAACTTTCCGATTTCTGTTATGAACGCTGTCAATTCTCCTGTTTCCCAGGCTCAACATGTCTGAACTGTCTTTAGCACATCAAAATCATTGCATTTCTCTGTAATATCCCAAAATCTGGGCTTCATATCTTTCTCTCAACATTTCTGGTCTCCTTGCTACCTGGGTTTTCCCGTTTCTCATTCACTTGTTATTTTATGACTAATTTTTAAATTTTCCTGAGTTGTGACTCGGACTCAGCTACTCGCCACATCAAATGCTCTAAACGACTCCTGACTGTTTTCTGAAATAAACGCAAATATCGTATCTGGGTATCCCAGGCCTGAATGCTTTCATCCCATTTAGCTGTCGCATGATGTCCCTCTCAGTTCTCCCCTTCACGCATTCTCCTGTCTAGCTGAACTGGAGTATTGCTCTGCTCTGAACATGTTCCACGCAGTTTTCATTTTAAAATTCGCCCTGATTATTCCTTCTCCAGGATGCTTCTGCTCATCTACTAGTCCCATGTCTTTACTATCTACTCCACCTTTAATATTTCTTTAGAGTTTTAATTCAAAAGAGACAAGAAGCCTTCCTCCAGTGCATTTCCACTACATATTATTTAGTCTTTGGACATGATAGGCATTTGTTTCCTTGTATCATCCCTGTGGTTAGTCAGTTCAGCCGCTTGTGAGCAAGGGCTATGACTTGTTTCTCCGTAAATCTCCTGCAGTTACCGGGTGCCTCGAGTAGAACAGTTGCTCTAAAATAGCTGTTGGGTGCCATGAAGATAGGAAAGGCTAGAAGGGGAATTTGGTAGGCTAGTGAGTGTTAAAAACATGCTTTAATACTTGAAAAGATGTAAAAATGACTTCCATGCTCAGTGGAAACTCAAGTCATGTTAGATACTCCAAGTTACATGATACATTTTATACTTTTAGAAATCTCAGAATCTAGGAAGTGACAATGGGTTTTTCACAGATAAGTTAACTCTATGAGGGCTACTTTTTATTCCAAGTGGCTGTTTTTTAAGGGCCAGTACCGTCATAAGGCTTTGCTTGATCATCCTGTACAGTGATGAGGCTGTTCGGAAATTACACTCCTCCCCTTCCAGTAACTAGCGTTCCTCACCTTATGTGAATTCTTGGTTTTTCTAAGAGAGAGAAAAGAAATCCCTTGAAATTTCATTGATACTCCTTTTTTTTATTTCTCAAGCTCCTATTTCTTGGAAACCTATAACACCTTGTCCTTCACAACTGGCATGCTCCAAGTTGAATGGGTCTGTGAGGAAAAGTAACTTCCACTATTGATAAGGTTGCTGCCCCAATCCCCAGACCCCAAAAGGATAAGGAAGACAAGACACCTAAAAGATTTATGATATTGTTTTTGGTTTTCATATTTTTACACTAATTTTGAAGAAGCATAAAAACTAGCATTTTACTGGTAACTCAATTTCTACCAATGAGTGGAGTTGGATTTAAGGTAGTGAATTGAATAAGAATCTTGGGTAATAAATTCATCGATTTTGTGCCTATACAATTATTTTAATACTGATACTAAGTCACGATACTCAACTGCTCAAAAACCTTCCGTGGGTCCCCACTGTCCCTAACATTTAGCCCACACATGACCTGCTAGCCCCTTTTATAGTCAAGCTATATCTTGACTTGAAAAGTATACCTTTACATTCTTACTTCTACATAAAATAATGTAGGCATGTGATGCCAGGCTATAACATTTAGTTTAATCCAGGAAGCAGTTGGAACCATTTACCACATTTAACATGGGGAGTAGCTGAGTCAGAGCCATGCCCTAGGGATAAAGGAGTAGAGTAGTAAACAGGAGCCCTCCATGAGAGGGAGATGGGCACATTCACAGCATCACTCCTTGCATCCTTTAAAGGTTCCACTAGTCCGGATGCTGATTCTGGTACTCTAAACCCTATTCAATGTCCGTATTTGTGCATGAAACATTCCCAGGTTATTTCACCTTAAAGGGACAAATAATTTCCTTTTTAGGCATTCTATAGCACAAATCGTCTGAGAGATCGTAGAAGCATTCAATTTGTGATTGCTTTGCTATATATCGTCTTACATGATCATTTGATGGGTTTTTAATGTATATTATTTGTTTCTTTGATTAGATTATAAATTCCTTGAGACCTGTGATTATATTGTACACATCTTTAGAACCAAGGGACAAGTTTACATAATGTATTTACTGTAGATATGCTATCAACATTTGGCAAATATTGTTAATGCATAATGAAGTTTACTTTGGGAAACGTGATTGCTCTGTTACCTCTGGCTCCCTCTAGTGATGCCCAAAATATGACATCTAGCTGCACATTTCTGTTTCATCCCATTTGTTGGAATTTTACGACTATCAGATGTGATACAGAGAACAAATTCAGCTACAAGCAAAAAAAAAAAAATTATAATTATGATATATAACAATATTATATATTAAATGATTATGTGAGACAGTGATCATGTAAGACCATGATATATAGCAAAGCGATAGCAAATTGAACACTTCTATGATTGCACAGAAAATTTGTGCTATAGAATATCTGAAAAGGGAATAATTTGTCCCTTTAAGGTGAAAGGGACAATAAATTATTGTTGTATTATTTTTTGCTTGATTAATAATATCATAATTATTACAGCCAAAGCACATCAATCTCTTATTTTATGCCAAGGGCTGCTGAAGACAATGATACGTATTTTCTCACCTAAACTGCATGAGAATCATGTGAGATAGCTATTATTGTCTTCCAGCATTTACAGGTGAGGAGACCAAGACACAGCAATGTCTAGGGACTTGCCTAAGGACACACAGTGGGATTTCCCTCATTCTAGTGTGGACAGATTGGAGCATGTGAATGGATACCTTGAAACTCTGGAATAATTAGGCTGCTGGTCCGTGTGCTTTACCCCTAAATCTTATTCAAGAATGGATGGTTCTGACAAACACATGTGCACAGCAGGCAGTACTTAGTTTATTTTGAAAAGAATTGAACAACCGCATATGGCAATGGAAATAAAGGAAGCTTGTTCAAATGGCCAGTCTACACTCAAATTTCTAAATGAGGTAACTATTTCAGAATAAGCCTTATTTTGTATTGTTTTGCCTATGAATTGACCTAATTAAAAATTAAATAATTTGCATAGTAATAACACATGTACCTTCTCATCTGTTAGTATCACAACTCAAATGGAATTAAAATTTAAAATGTCATATAAAGTGGGAAAATAGTAACTCATGTTAACATTAGTATTGATCTCTTATTGTATGAGAGAGAGAATCATATCACTAAATAAAGAACAAAGTGCATAAATTCAAAAGAAAAGTCTCTTTCACATTCTATGTTACCTACTTGCAGGGAGGTAAATAATGTAGGTAGGTCTTACCTGAATGATGGTAGATTATCAATACAAATCTATATTTCCATATAAATATACATTTTTCAATACAAATCTATATTTCAACACAAATATATATTTTTAAGTATAAATTATACATTCTCCCTTGCTAGACAGCACTAATATTTTTTGAAAAACAAAACAAAACTTAAAATCTCTCTGTCTCTCTTTTCCTGAGCATACATTATTATTAACAAGAGGCATCTGGTTCCCATTAATATTGAGAGAAGAAATCTATCTTAGGAATTATGGTTTAAGTTGAATTGTAGGGCAGGAGAATTAGCCATCCGTCCTGCTTCACATGCATTTGTAGTCATGCTAATCACCAGCAGGAATCAAGTCAGTCTCTCTCTCAAAATGAATTAAATAATGTAAAATCTCTTTCACTGTATTTAGGGCAAGTGAGCCATATGTGCATGTGAGATCAAGAGCATGAATGTGTGTGGGGTGTGTGTGTGTGTGTGTGTGTGTGTGTATGAGGAGATGGGAAAAGGAGGAGAGCAAGAGAGGAAAGTCCTTGGAAATAAGCCATCATGTTGCCGTTCATAGCAAATACTCCATCTACTACAAGAAAAACATCAGGTCTTACAACTTCTCCATGGGTTGGAGGTACTTGGAAAGGTAGTCAAAAAATAAATGATTTCTCGTTAAAAAAAAATAAAATGGAATTTGCAGAGCCGAATGAGAAGTCTCCAGGAGTAAACAATGGCCTGTAGCAGCCAAAAGATGTAATGTGAGTGAAAAGCAGGGTTGCTTAGTGCCCAGAACCCTTAAGTCTAAGCAGATAGAATTAGATTTGCAGCCTCTGCCTGCCAATCATTTGCTCTGTGACCCTGGAAAAGTTGCTCAGCTTTTCTGAGCCTCCTTTTCTTCACCTGTGAGTGAAATGATTGGTATTTTTGTCATGGGACCACGGTAAGGACTAAACTAAATGAGACCTTCTCTTTGAAATTCTTTTAAGGCCCACAGTGTGGTTGAAGCTCCCAATAATACTTGGATCCTCTTTTGGTTTCTTTCATCTTACCTGGGGAAGGCCGGTTGCCAGTCTGTCACCTGCTTGAAATATCTGCACATAGCCACGCTAGTCTCACATAATGGCAGATCCTGATTACCTTAGATGAAGTAAGATAAACAGATCAGAAGCTTCAGTTCTGCCTGGACTAATTAAATAATGGCTTGTTCATCTACATTTTGGCCCCCAGCCAGATGGGAGTCAAATATGCCAACCTTGACTTTGCCCATGAAGATGCATGGTTCCCTTCTTTGCCAAAGGAAAAAAAATCAAGTTTGAGTGACAGTTCCTATTTCTTAAAAAGTATTTGGGTGTGCATATATACCTTCTTTTGCTTTTCTTTCCTCCCTTCCTTTTCTCTCTCTCAACCCTTTCTCCCATTAAAAAGGGGTTTGATTGTAGAAAATGTCAACTGAGTTTCTCATTTTAATAAAATAAGCACCTAAGTGGGGGGAAAAAGCATTTTATGAAAATATATCTCTCTTGCTTATGAAGTTGAAATCTTGAAGTAGTTTGTCATGGCTAAAATTTGGCACAAAGCACTGAATATCCTTTGAATGATTATATTAAGATAGAGGTCAAAAGAAGAAGAAAATTGTCCCACAGAAGGCCATTAGATATTCCCATAGGAAAAGTACTATAATGGTCCCATAACTATACACTGTTGAAACCACTGGCTCACAAAATGCAGAGTAATGAAATGAGGCTTGTTTTATACTCTTGCTTCATTAGATTTCAGGTTCAGAAGTGAAGAGTTAGAATATGTGGCCAGATGGGCTAGGAAAGCAGTTGGAAGAATAAAAGAGGCATCAAGGAGAGGTCAGATGTTCCAGAGTAAGAAACTTCTCATAAAGCAAATGGAAATGTAAATTAAGCTATGGCAATATGTCACAGGGGCATAATAAACCTTGACATTTCCACAATGTGTGAGAACTGTTATACCCTGTGCTCTGCAGATCATATTTGTGTGATATTCTCTTGGATGAGGGCCATTGACAAGTGTTATCTTTAGAAATTGTCTTCAGTAGTCCAGGAATGGAAAGCAAAGACTCAGATCGAGTTGTGGGGGAAAGAAAAGTTATCATCATTGACTGAATGCCAGCTGCCTGCCAAGTACTACGCTAAGTGCTTTCCATTTTGCTCAGTCCTCAACAAAAGTTTTATGCTTTCGAGATTGTTACCACCTTCTTGCAGATGAGATAACATAGTACTGGTACTACTAAATAATACGTCCCAGTCAACATGGCTGATGAGTGACAGCACTGAAATTTTACCTGAACCTTGATGAGTTTAGTAATGTTTATTTCTTCTCATTACAGCAAGTCTGCCATAAAGAAAAGAAGTAATTTATTTACCTGGAATCTGAGATGACTTTTCTAATCCAGCACTCCCAAAATGTGCTAAAAGGGACACTAGCCTTGGGATTATTTCCCAAAAAAATCATTGCTGTTTAATGTGTGTGTCCTTATATATTCTTTGGTGTCTTTTCAAGGATTCGAATGCATATTAGCTTACTTAGATTTCGGACAACCCCTATGCTAAAAGAAATAAAGCTGTTTAGCTTCATTTAACTGAACTTCAAAATTTTCTTTTGACCACAACACCTTTAAATCTCTGACTGAATCAGTGCTCAACCCAATATTCTTTGAGAAATGCCATTCCAAAAACCAACACGACATTCCTAATCTTCCTCTTGTCTGGTCGTTTCCATTGGCAATGGATTAACAAACATGCAGGATTGAAAACTCACGGCCAGTAGGAGAAGGATCTCTTTCAATAAAAAAGAAGAAGTCAGGGTACATGGAGCAGACCAGTGTAGAACATATTTAGTTTTGGGTTTTGATAAACAGAGTTCAAATCTAACCACTGGATAGGCAAACTTGGACAAGATTTAATCTCTCTAAGCCCTGGTTTCCTCATCTGTACGATGAGAATCACAAATCCTACTTAATAAGATGGTTATAAGGAGAAGATAAAATAATAATAATTCCTATAAAATTTTCTGTAAACCATGAAGAGCTAAGTGACATTATTTAAACCTTGCTATTTCTTTAAGTAGTCTCATTATTTCTTCATGTGTCTTGTCTTTTATTATTGTAAAATCAATTGCAAGACATAAACATGAATGTTCTGAGACCTCAGGATTATACCTGTTGTGTGAGTAGTTAGGAGAGGAAGTAAAGTCAGCAACAACTTCCCATGGACTTTTACTGTGAAATTATAATTATAGTAAGACTGCCTTAATGTGATATGTAGTATTTGTCTAAAACCAAGACTTACCATGATATCTAAGGCCGAAACAGTGGGCTCTAGGAAATCTCACTTAAACATGTCACAATATTCTTATTACTCCTATTAATTGATTTTCTTCAGAAAATTCTAGACAACACATAATTTAAATCATATAAAATTGTTTTCATAGGTCAAGAGTGGGTGAATAAAGGACATGAATAGACATTTCTCAAAAGAAGGTAGACAAATGGCCAACAAACATACGGAAAAATGCTCAGCATCACTAGTCATCAGGGAAATGGAAATTAAAAGCACAATGTGATACCACCTTACTCCTACAAGAATGGCCATTAATAAAAAGTCAAAAAAATAGGTGTTGGCAGGATATGAGGAAAAGGGAATGCTTATACACTGCTAGTAGGAATCTTAATTAGAACAATCACTATGGAAAACAGTGTGGAGATTCCTTAAAGGGCCGAATATAGATCTACCATTTGATCCAGCAATTCCACTACTGGGTATCTACCCCAAGGAAAAGAAGTCATTGTATGAAAAATACACTTGCACTTGTATGTTTATAGCAGCACAATTAACATTTGCAGAGATGTAGAACCAATCTTAATGCCCATCAACTATCTAGCAGATAAAGAAAATGTGGGATGGGCGCGGTGGCTCACGCCTGTAATCCCAGCACTTTGGGAGGCCGAGGCGGGCAGATCACGAGGTCAGGAGATCGAGACCATCCTGGCTAACACAGTGAAACCCTGTCTCTACTAAAAATACAAAAAATTAGCCGGGTGCAGTGGCCAGCACCTGTAGTCCCAGATACTCGGGAGAATGGCGTGAATCTGGGAGGCAGAGCTTGCAGTGAGCTGAGATCGTGCCACTGCACTCCAGCCTGGGTGACACAGCAAGACTCCCTCTCAAAAAAAGAAAAGGAAAAAAAAAGAAAATGTTATATATATATATATATATATATATATATATATATATATATATTTTCTTTTACATTCCATAGTATGTGGAATACTACTCAGCCATTAAAAGGAACAACATGTCTTTTACAGCAACTTGGATGGAGCTGGAAGTCATTATTCCAAGTGCAGTAACACAGGACTGGAAAATCAAAAACTGTATGTTCTCCCTTATAAGTGGGAGCTAAGCCATGAGTAAGCAGAGCATACAGAGTGATGTAATGGACTTTAGAGACTAAGAAGGGGGAGGAGTGTGGGGGAGCCGGGATAAAAAACCTACGCATTACGTACAAGGTACACTACTCAGGTGATGGGTGCACTAAAACCTCAGAATTCACAGCTACATAATTCATCCATGTAACAAAAAACCACTTGTACCCCAAAAGCTACTCGAGAGGCGGAGGTTGCAGTGAGCCGAGATCGCGCCACTGCACTCCAGCCTGGGCGACAGAGCGAGATTACATCTCAAAAAAATTTTTTTTTGAAAAAAAGAGTGGGCCAGGCATAGTGGTTCACACCTAGAATCCCAACGTGCCTAGAATCCCAGCACTTTGGGAGGCCAAGGTGGGTGGATCACAAGGTCAGGAGTTTGAGACCAGCCTGGACAACATGGTAAAACCCCATCTCTACCAAAAAATATACAAAAAAAAAATTAGCAGGGCATGGTGGCACATGCCAGTAATCCCAGTTATTTGGGAGGCTGAGGCAGGAGAATCATTTGAACTTGGGAAGCAGAGGTTGCAGTGAGCCGAGATCACGCCATTGCACTCCAGCCTGGGTGATAGAGCAAGACTTTGTCTCAAAAAAGAAAAAAAGAGTGGGTGAATATTAGCGATTTCCTATAGCTCCACCTAAAATATATCTGAATATCTACAAGAAATAATTCTAAATGCCCTTAAGCTGCACACTTGTGGAGCAAGCAAAGAATTCTTTAGGAAAAGAGTACAATTTTAGTGTCATATTAAAAACTTACATAATTTTTTTTCTTCATACAATTTTGATAAGTTATGTGAGGCCATTTAGTGAACTGGACCTTTATGGGGAAAATTGCATGAGTTCCTCACAAAAAGGTGGAAACAGCTTGAGTCTCTGCTAAGATGTAAGGTTGACAAGGACACATGGTTTTTCTATTCACTGCCCTGCTCTGTTGTCTAGAATTGATCCTGCTCAACCAACTTACAGGTGGTTGGTAAATATTAGGTTGGTGCAAACGTAATTGTGGTTTTGCCATTGAAAGTAATGGCAAAATCCACGATTACGCTTGCACCAACCTTATACTTGCTAATGAAGTTAGCAAGTGAGTGGATCGTCAACATATGAGTGTGTATATTATAGGCATTTGCCTTTAGGAAGTTCAAACTTCCTCACGTATTTGATATTGCCCATACCAATTCTTGTGATTCAAAATGCCATGTCCCACTTTACCTACTACTAGCCATGTAATTGAAAGAAAGCTGTTTCTGTGTATGACTCCCATGTTTCAAGTGGAAATAAAAGCATAAAATGAAACCATTTTCTATGATTTTGTGCCTAGTACATAGTGAGAATGAAAATCAAATTCCATCATAATGTTACAATCTCAATTCCTTCTTTAACCAAAACAACCAAATTGCAACCTCATTCTATTCCCTTATCCAATGTTCTTTAAACAAAAGACAGTTATCTTACAGTGCTTCTATTACTCACTCACAGGAAAGAATTTGGGAAAATAAAGGAACTCTAGTTTTCTGGGAGGCCCTGTACAGTGGTATGGATAATATAAAAGCTATGATTTATCAAGCATTTGCTCTCTGCCAGGTATTATCCCTGATATCCAGAGATGGCATCTACTGCCCTTCATCTTGACCCTCGGCTGACTTGTTTGTAAGAAAAGAAGGTGGCAGTGTGGGTTCCAAGGCTAGGTCAGCTTCCACCGTGGTCTCTTGGACTCTCCTGGAACCCTGCTACCATGCTCTAAAAAGCCCAAGACACATGGAGAGACCATATGCAGGCATTCCACTTGAAAATCCCAGCTGATCCCAGCCTTCAAGTCATCCCAGCCCAAGCCCCCAACCTGTGAGTGAGGAAGCCTCCAGATGATTCCAGCTCCCAGCTGTCCCTGTCACCCAAGCTGTTCTCCAGTCTTACTAGCTGAGGCCTCAGAGGCTGTGGAGCAGAATCAGACCACCTCCGATGTGTTCAGTTTAAATTCTTGCCTCACTTATAAATTATTATTAATCCTTTCTGTCCTCCACAGGCCACAGCCATAAAGTCAAAAACAAATGGGAATTGGCCTTAATTGGAAGGAAGTCACTGATTCCAGAATTTATTTTGCTGTGAGAAGGAAGAACATTGACATGGAAACACTCATTTTGAAGTTGACAGAATGCTGCCTGGAGGATTCTAAGAGAAAAGTAGCATGAGTCGTCTACCATGCAAAGGGAAAGATAGGTCTTATTATAAGCATCCTGCCTAAAAGAATCCCAGCCAGTCAGTATAAATAAATAATCAGGAACCTGGGGAGGAGCCAAAGGTCCCAGAGAGCAAATTGTATCTATTAATACATTTTTAAACAGATGGAAGATAAATGAATAGTGTTTGGCATGGAATTGCAATATATTTTTAATACAGCCATTCATGAGATTGCCTCAGATGGTCAGTTGGTGGGCAAGGAATAACTCAGGGAAGAGGGCTAGGAACAACCAAGTTTTAATCACTCCCAGTGGTTGCTAGATTCTTCCCAAATAGAGTTAGGTGAGTCTCAGACTTACATTTAGGAAGCATCTATAATTGACTAAATATATAAAAATTAGATTCTGGGGGAAAAAATACCGTAAGTGAAAGACAGTGTTATTTTTTATGAGATGTAAGGGAAAGACAAAGAGAGAAACATTTGTTAATGATAGTATCTTCAGACCTTTTTGGAAGGTTTTTTTTGTTTGTTTGAGACAGAATCTCGCTTTGTCGTCCAGGTTGGCGTGCAGTGGCGCCATCTCGCCTCACTGCAACCTCCCCCTCCCAGGTCCAAGCGATTCTCCTGTCTCAGCCTCCCAAGTAGCTGGGACTACAGATGCATGCCACCATGCCTGGCTAATTTTTTTTAATTTTTAGTAGAGACAGGGTTCCACCATGTTGGTCAGGCTAGTCTTGAACTCCTGACCTCAAATGATCCAGCCTTCCAAAGTGCTGGGATTACAGGCGTGAGACACCACCATGCCAGGCCATAAAATCTTTCCAGAACATTTGTTACCCTATATCTTCCTTGCCCATTCTCTACCTTTTTCCAGTGTCATGTCCCTCATGTTCCTGAGGATCCAGCTCGGGCTATGCTCATTTATTCATTCTCCTGGCATTTGTTGAGCATAAGTTTAGACCAGATGTCATGCTTGGTGCTACATTAACAAAGTCAAACAGTACAGCTTCGGTCTTCAAGGAACTCCTTATTTAGTGGGAGAGACTAATGCCTAAATAGACCATTGCAGGATAGTGCAATAAGTCTTCAATAAAGACACACATGCCGAGGAACCTAGAGAAGCATACAAGAAGGTGCCGAGCCCACCCTGTGTACCTCAAGAAACGGCTTCCACAAGAAGTTCTGCCAGTCCTAAGGAATGAAGAGGATGGAGTAGGAAATATCGTGATGGGGGAGGAGGAGAGTGAGCAAGAAGGGATCATTATCAAAGCAAGCAGGTGCCAGTGAGCAAGAAGGATCATTATCAACGCACGCAGATGCCCGGAAAGTGAGAGAGATAAAAAACAAGAATTGTCTGGGAATTGCAATTTCTCCTTTGAGTAGCCCGTCTTGACAGCCTTTATTCTTTAACTGCACTTTGTATGATCGCCCCCATAGCCCTGCTACATTATCAAATCCTTCGCTATCCTCATTATTTGATCGGTCTGTCTCCCTGGCTTGGTTATGAGGCCTTTCAAGGAGGAGCTATGTCATTTATCTGAACATCCCTAGTTCCTAGCTCAGTATTCAGTATATGCCTAGTGATTTAGCCTGCCTGCATTTATTGTCAGTGTAAAGCACCAACTGATCCAGCTATTCAATAAAATGGGTCTCTGAATTTGATTTTGAACCCAAGGGTTTAACTGGAATAAAACTGATTGCTACCAGGTTGATACCACTGACTTATCTCAGAACCCTGGCTTCCCTTAATAGGATTGACTCACACGATAGGGAGGGCATTTTTCAAATCACGAAGACCTTGATGGAACTCTGCTTTGCTCCCTGACAACTGAGGGCCCCCGATGCTTTCCACCCCTTTGAATCTTGTGGTTCATAGCTGTAAAATAGGAAAGACAATACACTCAAAGGTTTGTGATGAAGATTCAGTGAATAAAGGATTGGAATCACTTCCTAGTGATTGGTACAGGCGAGGCACTTAAAAGAGGCGAGTTGTATCTCCTTGGATCTCACCTCCCTTCTTTCCAGCTTCTATATTTTATGAACTGGCCTGAAGGCCATAACCAAAGAGAAATACGAATCATTAATGCAGCTCCTCTTTCAATGCTGTGGGCACCAGTTACTGAATTCTAGCTGCTGAGCTCTTTGTATACGTTATTTCCGATTATTCAGAGCACAGCTCGGTAGGAACCGCTTCTGGTTCCCAGGTGAAAAAACTGAGATCATTTGCCCCAGTTCGCACAGCTGGGCAGGGACTGGAATTGTAACCAGGAAGTGGGTTTGAGTGAGCCTGTGAGAGCTGGCTGCTAAGTTTTCAGAAACTCCATGAGCTGATTGTTAAACAGAGCCATTCTCTAAAATTAAATTATTCAGGCTTACAATTAATTTAATTAAATACATTACATTAAAAAACAATGAAAACCAATCACTACATAATTATTTTCTATATTTTACTGCAATTTATGTCAAGCGTCAGCAGAGAGTCAAGAATCAGCCTCCTAGTTATGCTTGGCCCACCACCTCTTTTTGAAAATAAAGTTTTATTGAAAGACAGCCATGCCCATTTGTGGAGGGGAGCTGTCATGTGCCAGGTGCTTTAGATTAGCAATCTCAGTCAATTTAGCAATGTAACATTAATCAGTCACAATATTGACTGATAGGATAGAGTCAGAGCTCCTGGGATTTAATTCTTACCCAGTCCTAACTCGGCAAGTGTGACTTTGGGGAAGTGGTTTAACTGCTCTGTGCTTCAGTTGTCTACATCTGTACAATGGTATCTTGTGTCTTGGTTCCTGGGGAATCAAACAAAAAACTGCTTACAGAGACCTTAGAAAAATTTGAGGCACTAGCAACAGGACAATAAATGTTGGTCATTATAGTTTGATCCTTTCCAGGAGATGGTAGGTCAGAGATCATCCCAGGCTAGCCAAGAAACAGCAAGAGAGATCAAATGACTCACCAAAGTACACTAAGGACAGCAGCCTAGATTCAAACCCAAATCTTTCCGATATTTAAATCCATGCCATTTCCAATAGACCATGTAAGGTTTAAATGACAGAGCATTCATCAGGGACCCAGCCCTGTGCTCAGCCCATTTAATTGGAGATTGGGTTTTTAGTAGGAAAACAAAGAGAGATTAGGATGAAGAGAGTTATTGGAACTATACTATAGAGGTTTTTTTCTTTGTTTGTTTCCATAATCCCAAATAAAGGAACTTGTACTAAATGTGGAATTTGCTAAGGAGCTATCAAAAATTTCTCAGCAGTAGAGAGACATGGTTTGTTCTGTCATATTATGTAGAAATCTGCTCCCAAATCAAGTAACAGTTGGTTGTGTTTGGTGACTAATCAAATCACCCATCTGTGGGAAAGTTCCAGCTGCTTCCTGCATAACCCACTGGGTCCTCTGGCTGAAACTCACCAACCAGTGCACGTCTCCGTCGGTGGCAGCATAGTAAACATTGCTTTCCAAGCAAGATCCATCCCCTCGGAGCATTTTCTACTCTTTCCTGTCTTTCATGATCACATCCCAATTAATTAAGGAAGTCTTGCCAACTACTACACCTTAAAGCATTCCCTCCCTTCAGGCCCCCCGGAAACTACCCTCATGTCCAGCACCCATGGTCTCTCATGATGGCTGGAAGTCTGTATAGCACAGTGGTTACGGCTCTGTGTCTGACCTCACCAGACTGCTTGGGTGGTGTTCCTGCTCTGCCGGGTGGATAGAACACCCTGGGCAAGCTACTTAAACTTTCTGGCTCACAGTACTATTGAGGAATTTAAAAAGTTAATACTACTGATGTGCTCAGAACAGTTCCTTGTACACAGGAGGAGCTCAATAAATGCAGGTTGACAACATCTTGTAACCCAATATCTGTGGATCCAGAGTCTCCTCACGCTAAAGCAGTGTCCACATTAGTACCTGAGTCATATTTCTAAAACACTTGCCACCTCTCCAGCCCACTCTACCAAACTACAGTTTCTTAATGTCTGTGCCGATCTTGCCTACGTATTTACATTAATGTTGCTTAGTATGCACCTCAGATATTCCTCATTATACAGCTCTACACATCCCCAGGGACATCATGCTTTATTCTCTTCCTGCCACTTTATGCTTCAATAAGTACCAAGTACTTAAGATCCCTGGAACATGCACCATTGTGACTGTTCAAATTCATGCGTCTTCAGAAGAGTCTCTTCCTTAGAGAGATTAAAGATCACTGTATTCAGGTCTTCTTTTCCTAATATTCAATCTCACTCTTATTATGACTTATTTTTCTTTGCAGTGCTTGTATGTTATACATTTACTTTTATATTTATTACAGGTCTGTAGCCCCTACTGGAAAAAAAAATACTTGGCAGACTCCTTGTCATATTCATCCCTGCATCACTAGCCCCTAAAAGGGTGTCTGTTCATCTAAAATTGAGTTTGGGTGTACCAAGCTCCAGCCAATCTAGTAAGTCCTAAGTTGTTGAACAAAAGAACAAAGGACAAATGATGGTACAAATAAAGGGATATCTCGTGCCTTTGTGCTTTTCTATAGCCTAGTCTCTCTGAAACAAAAGCCTTTCCCACCTTGTCTTCCCTGAGAACTCTGATTCATGCATCAAAATCTATCTCAATGACCAACTCCACCGTAACACTGAGGCAGGAGAAAAATAGAGAAAATGAGGCCGGAGAATAACAAAGGGAATTAAAAGTTGGATACAGCACAGAATAAGTAAAAGCAGAGAACAGAAGCAAGGTGAAGGGATGGGTGAACAGGAAGTGAGATAAAAAGTAGAGATTCAGCAGCCAAAAAAAAGTGAGATAAAAAGGTGAGCAAGGACCCCATGACCAGCAAGACTGGGACCAAACCAGTAAGAGGCAGCGCTTCAGAGATGGGCATGCACATTAGAGAGAAAAAGTATCCTTAACATAACCTTGTATGATAATCAGCTACTTAAGGTTCATGCCTACGGGCTGCATATCATGCATGTACTTAAAATTATGGGATAGAGATGATGCACAAGCACACAGGGGCCAAAGTAAGTAAGCAACACACCTATCAATCTAAAGGGCAGACACTGGCTAGAGATTAGGCAGCCTTGGGAAGAGAAGAAAAAAACACATAAAAAGACCCAAACTACACCAAACTGATGCTGATCTCATCTCACAGAGGTCAATTCGCTCTCCTGCTCCGAGAGTGTAATACTGAGCTTCATACACTTTCGTTGCTTTGCTTTGCTATGTATGTGTCTCGCCCAATTCTTTGTTCGGGACACCAAGAACCTGCAACTGAGTGGCACCATCTGGTAGCAACACCACCCTTGATTTTCACTCTAAGGTAAAACTTTCTACTTCTGCTGTTTTTGTGACTTGGACTTACAATGATCACAACATGTGCGAGTATTTAAAAAGTTGTCCCATATGTAGCCCGTAAGACCCTGGGGGCAGAGCAGAGACGGGACTTTGACAGGGCCAGCATCGACTTGGACATAGGCATTTGTGACCCTCAGTAGAGGTTGCTGGATTGAACTGTGTGCTCCTGGAGGTCCTTAGAATGCCTTGCAGATGCCTGATATGACAGGGGGAGAGGACTGTGCAGGATCTCTTCAATCACAAATTCAGAGCCTCCAGGTCATAGGACAGAATCAGCTACCCACATCTTTCATCAGCCTTGGCCTCAGGGATGTGCAGCTTTGCTACAAAAGAATCACAGAGAGCAGATGTTAATGGTGGCCTATGTTTGCATTTAGTGAAGAAAATTCAGGGAACTTGTATGCAAAATTAGCCCAAGCACCGAGCTCATGGCAGCCAGCCAATTCTGTCTACTAGCCTCCTGTACCCTTCCTTTCAAGGTTTCGAAAAAGTCAAAGGAAGCCTGGAGATTCCAAAAGAATTTTCAGTGCAAAGCAATTTGCATGCCAGAAATGTCTTTTCTCTCTTCCAGTTAGGCCCTTCTTCTCCTTATTATTGTTATTATTATTTTACATTGTGCATAGATAGAAAGTGGACTAAATAACTGGGGAAGATGAGTTTGGTTGTACAAATTCCTGCTGACCTAGTGAATAAATGTTAGCAATAGAGGCCAGTGAAAAGGAGAGGCTGAAGGGATATGGGGGAAAGAAATTGATAGAAGATGAACTTTTCACATTCAAGGTTAATTCTGACCAGAGATACCAAAAAGAAAAAAAGATATTTTTTCACCCCTCAACTCTAGGAACATAGCTTGCATCAAATGTTTCCAAGATTGTTTTAAATCTTTTCTGTGGCTTCTATAGGAACCCCTAATCCCAGGTCTCTCTCTCTCTTTCTCTCTCCTTCTTTCTCTCTCTCACACACACACACACACACACACACACACACACACACACAGACACACACATCTCATCCTAACCCCCATTCTTGTCCCAAGTTAATCTCTTTATCCTTGCCATCCCTAAAATTGTTGTATATGTTCTTATGGCAGAGACTAAAGATGTGATCACATTGGATATTTTCTTACAAAGAATAAACCACTAGGACATAATCCCCAAAATTATGTCCCACTCAGGCCAAAATGACACTTTTTGGCCTGAGCTGGGATCCCTGGATGCAAGCTGCCACCATCCAGTATCTAGGTAGGAAAAGTATATCTGCCAGGATGTGTCTGAGGATATTTTGCCAAAAGCAGCGAATATTGGGCCAAAAGCAGTGATTATTGGGAGAATAAAGGGCTCCGATGAAAGACAAGTTCTCACTCAAACACAAAGGGTGAAATAAAGGCATTTCATGGAGACAGAATGGGGGAAAAGTCCCATTTTTCTCTGGTTTTCTGTTCCTGTGAGAATCAGAGTGAGCACAAAACCATGAAAACAATAGGCCCAGCTGCAGGGGCAATAAGGCAATTTATTAGGGAGATGACATTTTTAATGAGAAACACTTGCTGGAGGAGAACAAAAGGGCTTGTTTGGTCAGAAAGATGCTCTTGAATCTCTTCTGAAGTGCATGAAAAAGTAATTTCATTTACGCGTCATACCCTGAGCGGTGGAATTTCCTCAGGCTCCAGATGTTGTCCGGCGCAGATGCTGAACAAATGGAACAAATGTCCTAAGAGGGTTTTTTTTTTAAGCAACTCAAGGGAATTTTATGAGCTTTGTGGCCAAGAAAATCATTAGCAAATAATGAGCTTAAGAAAGAAAGGCTGAGGTTAGCAATATGTTGCTGGACATACAAAACTATTCATAATCATCTGCAATCAAGACGGATCAGTTTTCAACTTAGAAAAACAGAAATCAGTGGGTGTAGCTGCTGTGTTTTGGGCTTCCTCACTGGCCTTCTGAAAGTGATTTGGTAAATATTGTGTTGGCTGTATTCCAAAAATAATTAAAAGCAACATATTTATTGTTTGAGATTTGAAAATCTAAAACACAAAGATTATTACCTTATAGTAGTAATTCAAATGCTTCCAGAGAAGGGGCAACACAACTCTTTTGGCTTGAATTCTCTTTTGAGGGTCCTGAGTTCTTCACCAGCTAACACACAAGGTGAGCCAGTGTCCCGAGGCAGCTTTAATAGGAGAGCCTAATCAGGGTCCCCCTCTGTGCTGACTGCAGGGGCTGTAGTGCTCCCTGAGGGAGCCACCAGGATCTCTATATGGCCTTTTTTCAGCCAGCTTCTTTCTCTGCAGCTCTGACAGGGGCCTGTATGAGTGGTTTTGGAAGATCATGATGTCACACAGGGTGCTTTAGGTCAGGATCTGAGAACCAACTATGTTTGAAAATTCAGGACATGGCCAGGCATGGTGGCTCATGCCTGTAATCCCAGCAGTTTGGGAGGCCAAGGTGGGCAGATCATCTGCGGTCAGGAGTTCGAGACCAGCCTGATCAACATGGAGAAACCCCATCTCTACTAAAAATACAAAATTAGACGGGTGTGGTGGTGCATGCCTGTAATCCCAGCTACTCAGGAGGCTAAGGCAGGAGAATAACTTGAACACGGGAGGCGGAGGTTGCAGTGAGCCGAGATCATGCCATTGCACTCCAGCCTGGGCAATAAGAGCAAAATTCTGTCTCAAAAAGAAAAGAAAAGAAAAGAAAAGAAACAGAAAATTCAGGACAAAAGAAGTCTCTGATTCAAGTGTCAAGATCTGTGCATAGGACTCAAGTCGTGAGTGCAACTTCAGTCGGGAGGGCTCATGTTAGGACAGTAAATAAAGATACAGGTGCACAGACTGGTGCAGCCATGGGCGAGAAGGCAGAAGAAGTCAAAAGATAGTCACTTCTATCCTTGAGCTAAAAGGGCCAGATGTTCTTTAAATGTCTCACCAAGCCCACGTATAACAGGACTCCAAGCTCCTTGACATCACCTCCATCACCATCAGTGTCATCAGCATCACAACAAATATGTTCTTTCAGCACTTACTATGCATTTGTCATTATCAATAGCTATGCATAACCCTTATCCTCACAAATCTGCAAAGCAAATACTAATGTCCATCTCCACATTTTAGGGATGAGACATTGAAGCCCAGAAAGGTTAAGTAAATTGTTCCAGGTCACATAGCCAGTTAGTGGTAGAGAGGGTGCCCACGGCACCATCACCAATGTTCCTGGTCCTCAGTACTTGATAATGTGCTCATATATCGATTCCTGGACCACACTTGTAGCATCTGGGCTTAGCAAGGGGGAGATGTGTGAACTAGGAGGAGTGGCCATACAGACCAGTGTTTAGAGATCTGGCCAGGGTGTTGCACCATAGAACAGCTCTGTCCAGCTCTGGGAAGTGGTTTTTAAATAAACCTCTTCAAAGCAGTAAATTATCTTCCATCTCTTAAGCAGATGGATGATAAACAAAGTCAGTTAAGTAATGTCCATACATGTATTAACCTAGCAGTTGAAACATGTGTGGAGATCTTTAATCTGTCAATGAGATTGAGTGGGAATGCTGTAAGCTAAGGCTTACATCAGGACAACTTTAGCTGCAATCAGTACAACTTTCCTGCATCAGGACAACTTTCACTGTTGTCTGTTTGCTGGCATTGTCTACCTGGCATTGACTCAATAATAACGCAGAAGATGACATCTTGATCAAGACCAATTAACACATTCCTTGCAGCTGTTTATTGCTATCTGCAGTGAAGACAGCATCTGAGGAAGCAGCTGGCAGCCATTGCCTTTTCCAAGCAAAAAGCAGCTCTTTCAGCACAGAAATCAGGTTGGCCTTAAGCCAACGAGGGTGATAGTGCTTTCAAGAACAGAGGATAATCAAGGGTTTTTTTTTCTTTAACCCTAATATGACTGAATTCTGATCAGAGTGTTTGAATAGAAGAAATTGGCCAAAAACTAAAATGTCGTTGGTCTCCACGTACCTAGGGCTGGTGAATGGGCACAGGGAGTGACTTTTGTAGAACCAAAACCCAGAGAGAGCTTTTAGAATTGGAAGAATGAATTGCAACACTGATGGCTACTAGCTATTGAAGACCTTCAATGTATAACATACTGTGCCATCCATGCTGTGCGTTTTCCCTTTCATTCTTTCTAACAGTCCTACCAAGTAGTGACTATTGGTTTTCTTTTGAACATGTTAGGAAATTGAGGCTCAGAACAGACAATTTGTTCAAGATTACACAGCTGGCCAGAAATGGAGTTGGAGTCACAGTGAGTCTCCCTGAATTGAAAGCTGGTACTAGCAACCACTTTTTTTATTTTTAATTTTATAATTTTTTTTTTTTTTTGGAGACAGAGTCTCCCCATGTCGCCCAGGCTGATCTTGAACTGCTGGGCTCAAGCAATCCTCCCACCTCAGCCTCCCAAAGTGCTGCGACTACAGGCGTAAGCCACCACATCTGGCCTTGTGACCACTTTAAACAAAGTTAAGACCCTTTATGTTTTTCTATAATTAACCAAAATGACCAGTAACTTCCTAAGGAGAAGAGGCTAAGTGAATTAGTTTTGGGATGAAGAGAGAGAGGTTTTGAGAAGGTGTTGTTAAGTTTGTGATAAAGTAACACAAAAGCACTCAAAATAGCTCACATAAAAAACAGGGAGAAATTGGTGCTAGTTTACAGTACTGAAGGACAGGATGCAACTCTGTTTTTCCAAAGGGGCTGCACTTACATGTAGAAGCCAGCAGCAGCTTTCTTCATCCTTCTTCTCTTTTTACCTGGTTTCATCCATGCTTGCCCCATCTTTACTCCCTTTCCAGACCACTTTTTCCTCCTGACTGACCAACCTCTCCACAGTGCACCAGTTCTCAGTTCAAACGACCAGTCCAGACTAATGAAAATGACAGCTTCACAATTAGAATCTTCCAGAAGGAACTTTTATTGGCTCCCTTTGAGTTAGAAGCCTATTAAATCCTGCTGCTCCTCCCCAGCTTCATCTGGCACCTGCATTCACCAACCTGGTGGCCAAGGTCCTGCCTTCTGAGATGGAATGCACTGGACAGCAGCCATCGTTTGCCTCTGTGGAGACTTTCCTATGATTTCAAGCTAGTCTATTGGCTTATCTGAGCTGACATTCATAATGGTTGAGGGGTTTAGATTCACAGGCAGACTGAATATAATTTACAGCTCTTACCAGCTCGACCATTTACCGACTCTAACTGTATGGATCACTTACCTACACTGAGTCACAGCTTGCTTCTCTAAAAGGAGCCAGTCATCATAATGACCTTATAGTATTGTTGAGAAGGCTCAGTGAAATCCAACCTTCCAGGTGTGGTGGCTCATGCCTGTCATGCCAGCGCCTTGGGTGGCTGAGGGAGGGAAGATCACTTGAGGCCAGCATCTGGGTAACATAAGGAGACTCTATGTCAAGAAAGATGAAAGAAAAGAAAAGAGGAAGGAAGGAAGGAAGAAAGAAAGGAAGGAAGGATGAAAGAAAGAAAGGAAGGAAGGAAGGAAGGAAGGAAGGAAGGAAGGAAGGAAGAAAGAAAGAAAAGGAAAGAAAGAAAGAAAGAAAGGAAGGAAGGAAGGAAGGAAGGAAGGAAGGAAGGAAGGAAGGAAGAAAGAAAGAAAGAAAGAAAGAAAGGAAGGAAGGAAGGAAGGAAGGAAGGAAGAAAGAAAGAAAGAAAGGAAGGAAGGAAGGAAGGAAGGAAGGAAGGAAGAAAGAAAGAAAGGAAGGATGAAAGAAAGAAAGAAAGAAAGAAAGAAAGGAAGGAAGGAAGGAAGGAAGGAAGGAAGGAAGAAAGAAAGAAAAGGAAAGAAAGAAAGAAAGAAGGGGGGAAGGAAGGGAGGAAGGAAGGCAAAGAAGGAAGAGAAAAGAAAAAAAGAAAAGAAAAGAAAAATTCAGTCTTAACATAGTGTTCACCAGGTGCTGGCAATTATTATCTCAAATGTTAGCGGAGTAAACTACTGCGAAGGTGAACGAGGCATGAGAGATTATCTCTTTTTAATAGATAAAGACACTGAGGTTCAGGGAGTTTCAGTGATTGCCTATTTTTTGCATAATTTGTAAGTGAACTACAATTACTTCCCAGAGGACTTCCCACATACTATGTCTTTTCATGCAAGAAACTGCAGCCGAGAAAAATGGCCTCTATAGAGAAAATGGCAAATATTGAGTGGGGATGGGAGTAGGGTAGGATGGGTCTCCAGTGAACTCCTGCCCCTGACTCCGACTATCCCAAGATTCTTCCCAAGGGGAAGACTTTTACATGCCTCCTCTTCTGCCATCCTCCCACTTTGGATGTTACTATAGGCCTTAGGCCACAGGCTGTATGTGACAAATCTGAAAGAGTATGTTTTCCACATACAAGCCAGTCAATTTTTGTGCTTCATCTTTTTCAAATAAAGGTCTCAAACATAAGGAAATTAGGAAATGATGATTTTTAAATGTTCAAACATTCTTCCAAGGGATTTTTGAAAATTTCATGAAAACAATCAATCCAAATGAAGTACTCCTTTGGTGGGGGAGTCATCCTGTCTCCTCTCCATGACTCTCCCATCCGTGCAATAATTTTTTGTGTGTGTGACCCACATACTGTGAAGGAGGGCAGGAGGAAGCAGTAGGTTGAAGGAAAACAGGAAAATGTGTTGAGGTTATCAGTCAAGTAGACACTCTTTTCTCCCCACCCCTCCAGAGTTTATCACCAATCCAACAGGTTAGTAAACTGTATTTTCTTTTTATGTAAAAGGCTATATAATTTACCAGCCCTGGGAGTTAGAAGGATAAAGCTCTATAGTATCATAGCTAAATATGTGGCTATAAGGCATTCAGAGTTCTAAACACTAGACAGTGGTAAAATAAAAGAAGTTGGGGCATTTGAGGGTCTGGGGTGACTTCTCTCTTGGGTTGAAAAAATAATTCAAATGTGAATGTTCCAAGGGCAATGCAAAGCCAGGCTCAAAGTTTTTAGTGCCAATAGGTCCTAATTTGTGGGTGGGAGAGAGCAGCAGGCAGCCCCTAGCCTGGGCAATGATCTCCTAGTCAGGCAGTGCCAACAGATAAAGACACTGTAAAGTGTCTTGTAAAGTAATTCCAATAAGAGGTGGCCAGGACTAACTAAGGGGATTCGATGGTACTGGAGCCATAAAGGAGGGAGTCTGTAGGACAATGAGAGATATTGAGAGAGGGAAGAACATTAGGGACAAAGAGTAATGTATGCATAAAGAAGAATGATGAGCCACAAGGCTTAATACACTTAGAAAAGTATATACTTTTATACCCTAAAAATTCAGTGTTCTACTGTACTGAGTCTTATCCTGGTATGGTGATCTTGATGCTGTTGGTAGATGTTCTCGTTCTCCTGGGAACACGGTGGGACAAAGCTTGTTTGCTTCTTTGAAGTTAGGTACAGCCATGTGATTTGCCTTGGCTAATAAAATGACTAAAGTGATGTGCATCACGTATGAACTAAATTTTAAGACCCATATTTTCTTCCTACTGCTGTGGGAATAGTGAAAGCGCATGTTGTAATGAAGTGCACAGGATAGAGGGACCATGGTGAGTGAGCCAAGCTCCTCTGACAATCTTCATCGGACGTCATGATAATTAATTTTATGTGTCAGCTTGACTGGGCTAAGGGATGCCCATATAGCTGGTAAAACATTATTACTGGGTGTATCTGTGAGTGTGTTTCCAGGAGAGACTGGCATTTGAATCAATAGGATGAGTAAAGAAGATTGCCTTCCCCAATGTGAGCACCATCCAATCCATTCATGGCCAGAATAGAACAAAAAGATAAAGAAAGGGTGAATTTGCGCTCTCCCCTTGGGGCTTCTATCTTCTCCTGCACTTGGACATCAGAGCTTCTTTGAACATCAGGACTCAAACCATTCTCCCTACTGTCCCTGTTCTCAGACCTTTGGCCACAGAATGAGAAATATACCATTGATTTCCCTGGTTTTTGGACCCTTGGAATAGGACTTAATTATACTACTAGCTTTTCTGGCTGTATTAGGCCACCCTTGCATTGCCATAAAGAAATACCTGAGGCTCAGTAGTTTACGAAGAAAAGAGGTTTAATTGGCTTATGGCTCTATAGGCTGTACAGGAAGCATAGCTTCAGCATCAGCTTCTGGGGAGGCCTCAGGAAGCTTACAATCATGGTAGAAAGTGAAGTCGTGCAAGCACTTCACAAGGTGAAGCAGGAGCAAGCAAGAGAGAGAGGAATGTGCCACATACTCTTAAATAACCAGATCTCATTAGATCTCACTCACTATCATGAAGGCAGCACCAAGAGGATGGTGCTAAATCATTCATGAGAAATCTACCCCCATGACCCGAACACCTCCCACCAAGCCCCACCTCCAACATTGGGGATTACAATTCAACATGAGATTTGAGTGGGGACAAGTATCCAAACTATTTCACTGACTCTCTAGCTTGCAGATGGCATATTTTAAGACTTCTCAGCTTCCATAACCACGTGAGCCTATTCTCCTAATAAATCTCTTATATCTATCTATGTATGTATGCATCTATGAATCTATGTATCTCTGTATGTATGTACATATTTATCTAATCTATCATCTGTCTATCCTATTTTTCTCTGTTTCTCTGGAGAACCCTGACTAAAATAAATACCTAGAATAATTTAGAATTAAATTTTGTTGTATAATTCACTGAGATTTGGGGGTGGTATGATTTTTCAGCATATCTTAGTCCATTCCAACTGATACTCTTGCAACTGCTAATGTGTTTGGGAGTATCCGAAAAACTCTTTTACATTTTCAAAGCTATACCTGATTAGTGGCAAACTCCAAGGACTCAGCAGCAGATTGATAAAGGAGGCAAAGAGATGTTCTATCTTGACAATTACATCTTTATTCCTGGATTAAAGACCCTCTTACTCACCCTATTTACCACCTCTTGCCTTCATCTCTAGGCAAATTGGACTGGGACTTTAGGCTGGCTTTCTTCCATAAAGCTCTTTCAAGATGGTCTCCTCCGGGAAGAGTCTCCACAACGAAAGCTGGAAAAGGTTTCCTTAACTCCAGACAGATGAGCTCAGAGAACCACAAGAGGGCAGGTGTTCCCTAAATCAGATCTGATGGCTGCCTGGTTCAGACATTGGACTTGAAATTTAAATACTAGTTCAAGACTAACCCTTATTTTCAGTAAAGACAACATAGATGAGCACCGGGTTTGGAATAAGAAAATAACAGTTCTAATGCAGAGATGAGTCTTTGATAAGACTGGATGAGCTCAAGGATTTGAAACAGTTTTCTGGGGATCCTTAGAGGCGCCAAGGAAATAACTGAGAAGGCAAGAGAGAGTGCGAACAGAGACAGCGGGTCTGCATCTCAGCTTCCCAGTGCTTCTTGGCTTTATTGTCAACTATTGTGCTTCTCAGGAAGATATTGGTTAAGAGAGGTTTATTTAGCTCTAATCGTTTATGACTTAATTATTTTACCCTTACAAGTGAAAAGCTTGTATCTGACCCTGAGCCACCATTTTTTCACCCATTTTTTTTGGGGGGAGGAGACAGAAACATGGCTTTTTAAAATCAGAACCTATCTGGGTTTGAATCTCAATTTTACTTTGGTTAAATGACTTTGGGTAAATTAAGACCCACTAAATCTCAATACGCTAGAAAATCTAATCACCCCATAACTAAAACTCTGCCAAAATATCTATTGCTTGTAATTGTGGAAAGGGATTGCCAAAGGGGTTCTATGTATATTAAAAATTAATATCCCATTACATATATTTATTTAAATGTATATATAATGGGATATTAATTTATAACATATATAGAAGTCCTTTGGAAATCACTTATATATAAAATATATATTATAATAGGATATATTTTATATTATATAATATATATGGGAATATATATGGGATAATGGGATATTATATATTATATATTATAAAAAATATATATTATAATGGGATACAATATATATTATAAAATATAATATATAATGGGATATTAATATATATAATGGGATATTAGAGATAGATGTTTTAGTAAGGAAAACAACTGAGACTTTGAAATGGGCTCAGAACAAAAAGTGAATGACTATCCTGTCTAGCTCATCCATCTCTTGTTCATAGAAATGCAAATCAATTGTGACTGGTGGAATGCAACCAATTATTGCCTCATGGATAGACCATCAATTTGTAAATTCATTTCAGATTCCTAATTTCCTACATATGCCTCTGCTTTTTATACCAATTATAACATTTACCTGTTCTCTTATTAATTAATAAGCTAATAAAGTCTTTGACACCTGTTCATTTTATATCTATATAAAATTCACAATTATACCATGTCTTAAAAATTATCTTAATAGTTTCAAAGACATCTTACTCTTCTAGCTTTGACCGAAAAATGAGGAAATGAAGAGAGAGAGAAAGTACATTATATTTTTATAAGGTTTTTGACTCCAAAGAGACATCCCAAATTGCCATTTTCATGTTTCCAACTCTAACGAGAATATAAACCCTGGGAAAATCTCAAGTTATATCTTTTGGTTTATAATGAAGATGCCTAAGGCTCAGGAAAGAAAGAGATTACAATAGTTAAAATCTGGGGTTGGGGGGGAAATCATGAACTTAAAAATGTTTTTCCTCTGTGTGTCTTTAAAACATAAATATAGAAGATTTATTTTGTAAATCAAGTGTTTGTTCCTTCTGACCGCCCAGGCTCTGGATCATTTTCCTATAGGATTCCACAGGCCATCATTTTATGGATGTATTCGTGGACACATCTGGATGTGCAGAACAGGATGGTCCAGTACGGCCTCCTAAGACAGAGCAGACAGCCAGCCTTGCCGTAGATCTTTCCATTATCCATGGTGTCCCTCTTGCTCAATGATGTGCAGCTGAAGGAATTGTTTGGGAGAAATGAGACCCAGGGGAGAGCAAAGGAACTCAACATTGTAAATTAAGAGAGACACTCATGGCCTTTCCAACCAGAGGAAAATAAACAGGGTTACAACGAGAACACAAAAAATCTGTCTGGAAAATCCAGTATATGCCCAGAAATCTAGTTTTCTTCCAAAGATTGATAGATGAAGATTTAATAATTCCCCAATATAGTAACTGACACATTAAAATAGAATTTCATAGAATTAAATTTGTTTCTTAAGTCTCATAGGAGAAAGAAATTTAAAAACCATCACATACCTATAAATGGAAAATGATAACTGCATATGGAAAAAAGAGCAAATAACTGGGGTAAAATATTTTTTAGAGAAATAAATTGTAAGCAAAAAAAAAAAACTTTTAACTTAAAAATTTTTTTCACTGTTAGACCAGAGAAATGACAGTTGTATTCTAAGTAGTGGTATTAGTAATAGGAGTTCTATATCATTATTTATTTTAGTTTTGTGTTTCTCCTGTTAAGTCTAGGATCTTATACTATCTCTAAAGCAGTTAGGTCACTAACAACCTATGAAAACACATGCAGTATTCCTGGGGACATTCTTTCCAGAAGGCTGAAATTCCTTACATAGAAAGAATCTTTCACAACCATTGGTTAAGGTAAAAATACAAAACTAAAATAAAACTCCCATATTTGAAGAAAAACAATGAGATTTTCTACTTATTCAATAGTAAAGATTAATTTGTTGTTCAGGCCTTAAAATATGCAGGGCACACGGGCACTGAGAGGATACCCAGTTGCTATGGATGACATTGCTATCCAATGTAAGAGAGTGACCTGACAGTCTAGATACATTTCTGGAGGGCAACTTAACAACACTTACGACAACCCTTAAAGATTTACATAGTTTTTTCCTTGGCAATTTTCACTTAATGAAATGTGTCCTAGGGAAAAAAAGCATAGACGAACTTAAGGATTTAGCAGTGGGATTGTTTAACACAGTTTAGATTAAAATTGAAACTAATAAAGAACAGCCCTACAGGATTAATGTGCACATTATCATACCTCTGTCTGATGATCTTGAAACATCCATCAGAAGTAATGTTGTGGAAAAATTTTAATGATATGAAAAGCAAAAGAAAAAGTCACAGGTTCACGATGTATTTTAAATGGAATAAAGCAGATGTAGTGCGAGTGTGTGCGTGTGTGCACAATGCATGTGGACACACACACATTTATGTTTATTTATTTATATTTACTTGTATGTGGATAAACACACCAAAATATTTACTATATTGAATTCTGAGAGACATAAATGAAGATTTTTTAAATTGTTTTATTTTGATTATTTCATTTTGAAAAATATGTAAAATAAATATTAATTGTAGCAATAAAAAATAGCTTATTTCCATATTGTCATTTATTTTTAAGGTAGAGGGACTGGAAGGAATCTTTATAAATACCTATAACTGTGCCTAGTATTTATATACATAAATGAATTTAAACTTTATCTGAAGCATATAAATAGGTGTTCTTATTTTATTTTAATATATGATCTAATGGTGACTAAGAGACACTCAATGGCTTGCTTAAGGATACTACAAGTAAGTGTTAGAGCTGACATTTGATCCCTGGTCTGTCTCCAAAAACCTTTACTTTCTATTTAAACCTTAATCCTTTAAATGTCTTGGATCAATCAAACTAACAGCAAAATTATAAGTAAGCAAACTCAAATCTGTAAATATATTGATTTAAAAATTATTAACAGGTGTGATTAAAGTATGGTATGGATGTTAAAATATACCTAATAGACATGTTTAAAGGATTAGGGAAAATGAAAATATTTAGAAACTCAATACCTCACCCTGAACCCCTATGAAACCCCTATAGACTCCTGGCATATATACCCACCAAGTGACGACAACTGCATTATACCATTCTTACCAGGAATGTCATTATATTCATGTCTGCAGTGTACTACCATTTGTAAAAATTGCTTTAACTATTGGTCCTTTTATACTTACTGCACTCTGCGGTTGACACTGGCTAAAGAAAAACACAAATGAAAAGTGCTTTACTGGCGACATTTCCAATCCTCGATTATCATCCTCGAGCAGACCAGTAGTGATGCCTGGGGCTCAGTCATTACCCTATCCATTTCTCTCCCATTCTGTCATAAATATACCAGACCTTCTTCCTTTTTTTCAAACCCCAACACCTCTCCCTACTTTTCACTCTCAGCTAATGACTCCACTTCCTATTTCCCTGAGGGTGGAGAAAAACCATGAGGAAAACTTCTCTACTTCTCTGTCTACCACACTTGCCCATTTGTGCTCTCAGCCCTGACTCAGCTTTTCTTCCTGTTACCATGGATGGAAATTTTGATGCTCCTAGCTAAAGCCAAATTATCACAGAAATAAGGATACTTCTTTCACATGTCTCCTCTCTACTATTAGCTAAGACACTTACCCTTATTTCCTCTATTAAAAAAAATCAGAACACAAAAACACTTGGCCCCACTTCTCCCTTCAACAACTGTGCCATTCTTCTGCTCCCTCTCTACAACAAAACGTAAAAATTTGTCTCTACTTGCTGTTTCTAATTTCCTCAGCTCGTTTTCTCTTGAACTCATTCCAATCAGCACTTTCCCTCAATACTCTACTGAAGATGCTCTTGTCAAGGTCACAGCTATACGGGTTGGTTCAATCCTAGTCCTCATCGTACCTAGCAATCAGCACCTTTGACAGAGCCCATCATTCTCTGTATCTTGAAGGTCTTTCTTCCACCCACCACTCTCTCCTGGATTTTCTTCTGTCTCACACTGGCTTCCTCTCAGTCACCTTCTCTTTCTCTATTTGTCTTGCTAAACTTTGATCTGTAGAATATCCTGAGATGCTATTTTTGGCCTCATTTTCTTCTATCTACAGTAATTCCCTGGGTGAGCTCATCCACGTTACGGCTTCAAATTTTGTCTATATTCTTATTACCTCCAAGCTTGTAATCCTTAAAGAGGTCCTCTCCCTAATTTGAACTCTCTACTGGACATATTTACTAAGTTGTCTAACAGGCACTCCAAGTTTAGCGTGTCCAGGGATGGAACTCTATCACTTGAACCCCTGTCCTGCTCCTCCCGAAATATTTCCTAGGTCATGGATGCCATCTCCAGTCTCCTAGCTGGGACACCCCTCCTTCTTGCACTTCTCTCATGCAAATACTGTTTGCTCAACCTACAAAACATTTCTCCACAAATCAGCCATATCCCATCCCATCCATAGCAACCACCCTGATTCAGGTCATCAGCATCACTTAACTGGAATCATTTCACTAATCTGTAGCAGGTCATATGGATTCTGCTCTTTCTACAGTTCATCTTCATCTTAAATTCAAGAGTAATTGATAAAATACTTCTGCTCAAAATTCTTTCCATTATTTCCCAATGCTATCCTCTCCCTACCTCCCTAATCTCATCTCTGTCCCTAGCTCACTCCACCCTGGCCACCCGGGCTTTCTTCCTATTCCTGGAAGGTGTCAGGCTTACCCTGATCTCTGGGGCTTGCCTTTGGGATCAGGAATACTCTATTTCTGGAATATCTCCTCCCAGATTCTATGGGGCTTGCTCCCTCCCCTCCACCAGGTCTTTGCTCAAGTACCACTCCCTTATTTTGAAGTGAAATACTTTCCCATTCCAGCATGCTCTTTCCTCATTATTATGCTTCATTTTTTTCTTTAGTGGTTGTAAGACCTAACACCCTATAGTTTACTTACTTTTTATCATCTGTCTCCATTTGCTAGAATGAACATCAGGGAGGGTAGGAACTTCTCTGTTTTGTTCATTACCTTAGCTCCCTTGGCTGCATTGAACATTACCTGGCAAAGTATACACTCAACAAATATTTGCTAAATGAATAAACAGGTACATGGAAAATAAAAATATGTGCATCTATACATGCAATTGATTAAAATTGTATAAAGATACTCTAAAACATAGCAGAGATTAGAATAGGACCCTAGGATTAGAGTGAAAGGTGTATAAACAAGATTTATTACTACATATGCATATATATTTTTTAAGAGACAGGGTCTTGCTTTGTCACCCAGGCTGGAGTGCAGTGGCCACTGCAGCCCACATCACAGCCCAGTGAAACCTAGAACTCCTGGCATCAAGAGGTTCTACTGCCTCAGCCTCCCAGGTAGCTGGGACTATGGGCACACACCACCATGTGCCACTAATTGCATACTTTTTACTGTTTGATGCTTGAGTCCTGTAAATATATTACCAATTTTAAAAAGCTATCAAAGTAAGAAAAGAGGTCTACTTGTCAGTCTCCTGATGCAGCAAGATCGCCAGAGTTTTGCTAGATTGGATATGGGCCTCACATGTTTACATTTCTTTACCCGAATGCTTATTGTTTTCTACTTCACCTTCGTCATATTTTCTATGAAACCTTTAGCCACTCCTTGTTGTATTTTCTCTGCTACTCTGATTGCACAATCTCAGTACCCAAATCACAAACTATTTCTGCAAAGACATCATTAGGGCCTTTGTTGGTTAACAGTCAGTTGAGATTACTTTTCTATTTCCACTTATGAAGATTGCTACTGCAGATGAACCAAAAGCCCATCACAGCCGTTCCAGTGGATTTAGCTGGGACATTTATTTCCACAAAACACCAGATGGTTTAGAAAATTCAAATAATTCAGCGAAGATCCTATTTGGATGACTAACAGGTGAAAAGGAAACCAACATTTATTCGATCCCTACTATGTACCTGGAGCTGACCCAAGAACTTTTCTATGAGCCACTTTACATCACCAAGATGTCGTTGCTTTTAGCCCCAGGAATGACCCTATCTAAACAAGTCCTGCAGATTCTTCCTAACTTAGTTTCACTGCTACCTCCTTGAGAGGTCTTCCCTGATGCCTCCATTTGATTTAGTTTTTCTTCCTATAAGAGCAACCTATATTTAATTCTTAATTGCACTCTTCATGTGATTTTTCTTTTGCATTTTTTCACTCTATGTGTCTTGGAGGCAAGGATTCCCATGTGTTACTTCGTGCTTTCTCTCTGGTGCCTGTCATGGTGATTTTCCCATAACAGATGGCCGGTGAAACCTTTTTGAATCAATAAGTAAATTAATTGATAAATTATTTACTATTTTCCATCTTTTTATTTTTTAAAAAAGAATTACCCAGAACTGCCTTGTAGTGGGTAATTTTGCCTTGCAACGGGTCAGCAAAACATAGTATTTCTTTAAAAATTGAAACAAATACTAAAGAAATACTAAAACAGATGCTAAAGTAAATAAAAAACATTTCCCTGTCTGCAAGGTGCCTGGCATGGATGTCAAAATGAATTCATAGCAGAACACGGTGCTTAAAAATAAAGAATCCCAGTGTAAAATAAAACATTTTCTTGACTAAGTTTTCGGTTTCATGATTAAAATACCTTTCACATCTGAGAGAGGAGATAAGCCAAAATATAAATGTCAAGATAAAATTGCCTATGAAAGTGTAGTAGAGTTTAGCTTACAACATCCTATGGAGAACAAAAGTGTCTCCCTGACCAGTACCCAGCAACAGAATTAAGTTATGGCCATTATCTTATGGAAAAGCTTAAAATGTGTCTGACAAGGGATCTCTCAATGAGATGGGGCAGAGGAGTTCAAAAACCTCAGAAGGAACCTCATCATAACGAGAGTGTATTCAAAAAACAACAAAAAGGCCAGGTGCAGTGGCTCATGCCTGTAATCCCAGCACTTTGGGAGGCTGAGGTGGGTGGATGGTTTGAGGCCGGGAGTTCAAGACCAGCCTGGGCATCATGGCAAAATCCGATCTCTACAAAAAATACAAAAATTAGCCAGGCATGGTGGCACATGCCTATAGTCCCACTACTCCAGAGGCTGAGGTGGGAGGGTCACTTGAGCCTGTGAGGTCAAGCCTGCAGTGAGCTGTGATCATGCCACTACATTCCAGCCCAGTCAACAGAGCGAGACCCAAAAACCAACAAAAATATGTGACACACAGGAATATTTCAGCCCCTTTCTCTGTCTCTTTGTGTGTGTGTATCTTTCTCTCTCTTTCTCTCTCTCTCTCTCTCACACACACACACACACACACTCATACACTCATGCCATTTTCTTGTGGCTGCCACATATTATGCAATGATCTTAGTAGTCTAGCTGACCCCAGGTGACAATTAACAGGAGATGAAAGAGAAGGAGGAAAAGGAAGAAATGGAAAAGTGGAATGAGGAGGACACACACACACACACGACATGCATGTGCACACATACACGGTCTCATTTGTTTTTCCAACAATATTCCTGGGTTGAAAGAAAGGATGAGGATTGCTATGATCATTGCAAGGATATAAAAATTGCAGTAGGAAAAAGCTAAAACAACACACACAAGGGCAACACCTTGGACCGGGAAACTTCTGAAGCCTGGGCTGTAGATTTCATCAGGATAAGAATGTTCAACGTTACATTTTCGCTGAAAAGGATTCCCACTATTTTCCACATGCAGTTGCACTGACTGTTTTAAATGAAATAATTGTATATATGCAAAGGTCCTGTGTAGCTTTTCTAAAATTTGACAATACTACTAAAAACTTACTTGAAAATCCAATAGGGCTTTGGTTTTTACCCAAAGGAGTGGAAAACTTATGTCCCTACTAAAATCTGCATGTTTATAGTAGCTTGACTCATAATCACCATAACTCTTGGAAGCAACCAATATATTCTTCAATAGGTGAATGGATAAATAAACTATGATACACCCAGGCAGTGGAATATTATTCAGTACTAAAAAACAAATAAGGTATTGAGCCATGAGAAGACATGGAAGACACTGAAATCCATATTACAAGTAAAAGAAGCCCATCTGAAAGGGCTACATACTGTATGATTCCAGCTACATGATCTTCTGATAAAGGAAAAGCTATGGAGACTGTAGAAAGATCAGTGGTTGCCAAAAGTCAGGGGGAATTTAGAGATGAATGGGGAGGCACCAGGGATTTTTAAGGGCAGTGAAATTATTCTGTATGATACTATAATGGTTAATGTATATTATTATACATTTGTCCAAACTCATAGAATGTACAATACCAAGAGTTAACCTTAATGCAAACCACGGACTTTAGGTGATAATATGTATCGATGTAGGTTCATCAGCTATAACAAATCTACCACTCTAGTGGAGATCATTGATCATGGGGGAGGCTCTGTATGTGTGGAGGCAGGGACTATATGGGATATCTCTGTACTTTCCTCTTATTTTACTGGGACCTTAAAACTGATCTAAAAAGAAGTCGTCTTTTTAAAAGTGAAATTTAAAAAAAAAATAACATAAAGCTAAGATTTTTCCAAACTATCAATAATAAAAAATAGATTTTTGAACTATCATACTTGAGGAATGCTTGAATTTTCTTTCTGTTATTTCAAAAGGTGATTGTGACAGGACTAGGAGCAAACTGCCGCATCCTGGGACTTAGAAATGGCAACAAGGTTAAGACTGTTGCAGAGCTGTAGGACTATGAGAGAACTGGCTGGGGTTGCCAGGGCCAGGGCCTATAGGTGTATCTGTCACCTCGCCATCAGAGCTCTGGCCTCTGGGTGTCCTTTCCTGCGGGGACCCTGGAGGTCAGATGCCAGATCTATGACAACTGAAGAACCATGAAAGGAAAGAGAGTTGCTTGTAGAGGTCACATAATCTTCAGGCCACAGACGGAACTGTGGTCTTTTCAGCTGACACGCACACAATTCCTACTACAACAAATCC
This sequence comes from Pan paniscus, assembly GCF_029289425.2. Classification (NCBI taxonomy): domain Eukaryota; kingdom Metazoa; phylum Chordata; class Mammalia; order Primates; family Hominidae; genus Pan; species Pan paniscus. The sequence goes on along the minus strand of NC_073265.2, from coordinate 83,508,492 downwards.
CCTTTCAGTGAAAAGTAATAAATCTCCTTTTGTTTCAAGAATAGTCCTTTGGGATTTCTGCTTTTGCTTTCAGAAAACTCATATGAGAAAAATTGAATCCACACGGTTTGGTGAGAAAAAGATAGGTTAAATAATTAGATGGGATTTGATCATCTAGCAAGCAGGCTAAAGATAGGATAGCAGGCTTGTATTTCAGACTAGAAACGCTTATGTTCGGTGGGGATACAGAAGACACAGACACGTCCATTCTTCCCTTTCCCAGGTTTTGCCAGCTTTATTCTCAGTTGGCAAATATCACATTCCAAGTGTTTACTACTTGAGATTTAATATAAATGTGGCCTCCATAAATAGAGAGGAAAGAAGCATTGAAATAAACTTCTAATAATAAGCTGATAAGGAAAAATATGTGCATACACAATTATATATATGAACATGTATATTTTAACCAGAAACTACTTTTCTGTGTGTCCCATAAATGATACACTAGATACAGCTTATTTTTTTCACTTTAAATTTGACCTGTCTTTAGACTCTCATTAATATTCTGTCCTATTCTCTGTCTTCCATGGGGTACAGCATAATGGTTACATGCATGACATCTGCCCTGTGACCTGCTAGTTCACAAGAGGCTTCAGCCTCTACTGCTGGCTGATCTTTGGACAGTTAACCTTACTATATCTAGGTTTTCTGGTCTATAAAATAAACACTAAAGTAATACTACTATGTTTCCTCTGAGGCCTACAGATAATCCCTATTCTGTAACTATCAGGGTACCTGCTATGCAGTAAATGCTCAATAAATGTTATTATTTTTACCTCCCCATGAATTCATTCCTAAGCTGTAAAACAGGGATAATATTCATACTTATATCACAGGGTGCTGTATGATTACGTGAGTCCTCTAAAAATATTTTAGATACCTATACATAGGTATCTAAAATATTTTTGGACTCAGAGTGTACATTCCATAAGGATTCACTATTGTTCTTCTCCCATTTTACCTTGTTCTTGGCCAGGCAATTTATTAGTTTTTAACACACCCTGTTTCTCTCGAATAATTTAAAAAGGAAAATATTTATCATAGTGAAAGGGCTGCTCAGGTTTCTTTTCCCAGATCTCTCCAAGGCAGTGAATATCAAACCTAAGAGCTAGCAGCTAATGACAGGAATTAACAGCTCTTGCTCTGGACATAGTTGAGAGAACATTCCTCACACCTAGGTCTCACTTCTATCCTCAGATGCTTATGTGGGGCACTGCTCACTTCAGAAAAGTAGGTTATACTAGAATTAAAGTGACTTTTACTGGCTTAAAGACACAGTTCCCCAAATATAATTAGAAAGATTAATTTAGAAATTAAGAACATAAAAAGAGTTTTATAGTGCCTCAAGAACTACAATTGACTTTTTAAAAATCTTTGCAACTTAACTGGGTTTGCCTTACTGAATCTTAAATTCTGTGACCAGTTGGTTTTAGATTTGCAAAGCTAAGGCAGCCAAATTGGTTATTGTTTCTACTGGAAGGCAAATATGCAGGATTGACTAGATGTGACAGATATATTCTATTAAATTTACAAGTCTAAGTGAAACTGGCTAGTTCCAGTGGAAAATCTCAATAATTTGAATAATAAATGCTATTTTCATCAACTATGGATGAAAAGGAATTTAGAATATAAATTATTTTAAAGGATCATCATCTCAAGAGCCATGGCCTGGTGCATTCGCGCATTAAAATACCTATTCTAGACAAATCCTCCAAAGAGCAACTATTATATTTCAATCATCTTGATTCTCTATAGTTTTATGAATGTCCCTGTCTTGATTGAAAGAACTGGGAAGAGTGGTGGCCAGTCTGACAGATGTTCCATAGGGTTAAGGCTGGGGCCAACTCTTACCTATAACCGTGGTCAATTCTTCAAAGGTCCTTACAAAGCAGAAGGTAGAAAAACAGGTCAGCAAGTCAGAAGGGAAATTTGAACAGATCACACCATCAAAGAGACAGGCCTGATAAAGTATTGATATTTAAACCTAAAATGCAGATCTGAGGTCACAGACCTGGGGAGCTAAAGAAGCAGGGAGCAACACTTCAGGCAGGGAGGGCTGGCTTAGATAAATCGTACAATGTGCTATTGCGTGTGGAGGCTCCTGGTGCCGTAGGTAAGGCTCACATGTCTAATGAACCAAAAATGAAACTGAGACCACCTTGTAAATGTAATCCTCTGAGTGGTAGACATTGTGTACTCATGTTCTAACCAGGATCTGTCATGAATCCATCTCTAAATTCTGTTCATTTCTACTGCAGAAATCAGGAATTGGCCATAGACACACACACAGAAAGAAAAATGCATAAAATTATACCTATTGTTAATAACCTCTCCTACCATCTTTACTTCAGAAACCACACTTTTCACAGTAGTCACCTATGTAGATGCCACAGCCTTAAACCGTATCTGAACTGTATTTATTAAATAGATAAAGAAAAGTTATATGTGGTAGGTATGAGCTGTTAATGTCAATGAATGAGCCATTATTTTTATTGCGTAAATTACTTTGGTGAGTAGAAAGCATATACTACAATATTTGCATAAAACACACAGCATATGCAAAATTTAATATATATAAAATATATACAAGTAAAATTCTTTTAAGAACTATCTTGGATATATTGTTATGGTTACCTAATATAAGACTATTTTTGCTTCCCATTATAGTCAATCCATAAACCTATGTGTGGGAGACTGAGAGAGTAACTTCTGGCAGAAGAAAGATTTTTGTGGTCTTTGTTGGCTTGGCCTGGAGAGAGGTTTTCTAACTTGACATGGGAAAGTTTTCATGAACATGACAAACAGAAATATGAGTCCATGACTGAGTGAGGTTCCAATCTATAAGAACAGGACATAATGAGGAAGTGACAAGTCACACTGGAAGCTGAGTTAATTGATTATATTCATACGGAACATGGTAAGAACTAAATTTACTTTGAAAAATTCAAATTTTAATGATAGTCAAGATACTGAATTTTCAGGTATTAACTTTCTGTTGTGAGTTTTAAAATTTCTCTTTGCTATGTACAAATATCTTTTTACCCTAAAGCTATTTTTTCCTCCATTTCTGAATAGAACACTGGATTCTTCATAGGCTCATGAGATCACTACTCTTCTGATAAAATGCAGGAAAGGAAAAGAGGGAGCCATATGAACACCTTCTTCTCATTTTTCAGTCCAATTTGCAGACTAATGAACTTTACGCTAATGAAAATTTGAACTAATGAACGTTTCCCTAGTCAGTATTAAATCTTATCAGTGCCACCATCTCTAAATGATTACTGATCTCATTTTTGGTCCAGAACTCTTTCACTCTTGTTGTCCAGGCTGGAGTGCAATGGTGCAATTTCAGCTCATGCAACCCCTGCCTCCCAGGCGCAAGTGATTCTCCTGCCTCAGCCTCCCAAGTAGCTGGGATTACAGGCGCCCACCACCATGCCCAGCTATTTTTTTTTTTTTTTTCTACTAGAGGAGAGGTTTCACCATGTTGGCCAGGCTGGTCTCGAACTCCTGACCTGACCTCAGGCGATCCACCCGTCTTGGCATCCCAAAGTGCTGGGATTACAGGAGTGAGCCACTGCACCCTGCCTATATATATAAATTCTATAATAATTTGAGACAAATGTCAAGCCCTCCTCCTTCCATAATATCTTTCTTCTCTACTAGAATAAACCATAATTTCCTCCTCCTCTGAATTTCTGCACTTTCATACAGATATCATCAACAGAGAGTGAGCCTTCTTAGCTGGAGGTGTTTGAGCATAATCTCTGGCCAATTGTTGACTGAACACTACCAGAGCACTAAGATTCAGGCTGAAAAATAATAAATAAAGGAACAAATAAGTGAATAATTTCTAAAAATAAGCAGAGCAGGGACATTCGCGGCCACACCAGGTAGGGGAGACAGAATTCACAGATTTAATTCATGCATGTTACAAAAGAAAACAACAACCCTCAGAGAGAAAAGGACTCAGAATCCAGAACTGACACAACATATTATCTAGAATGTCTCGACTTCAAATAAAAATTATAAGGTGTGCAAAGAGACAAAAAAGTGTGATCATATTTAGAGGAACAAAACTTGTCACTAAAAGTTGTCTCTCAGTGTCACTGGTATTAGATTTGTCAGACAGTGACTTTAAAACAGACAGGTTCAATGTGTTCAATGAATTAAAGGAAACCGAACTTAAAGAATTAAAGGAAAGTATGTTAATAATTATTTAATGGCTCGGCTGTCTCAATAAAGAAACAGAAGTTATAAAAACGAACCAAATGGAAATACAGGTTGTATATAGCAACATAAGGATACAATGTAAGGTTATCTCAAGCAATAATTATGGCAGTGCCTTGTTGGGTTTATAACATGAATATATACATGTAATACTGCATGTGAAAACAATAGCACAAATAAAAGTGAAGGAGAAAGATGGAGTGGATACGAGTTTCCATATTTTACCAGAATTTAGATAAAAATTATAACCGTAATAAAAAAAACTAAGTAGAGAGGCTCTATAAGAAATTTTATACGACAGAAGTCACCAAACTATAAAAAAGATCAATAGAAAATACCAAGTTTAAAGAACACAGAGAAAAAAAAATGAAGAAAAATAAAGGGAGTCCTAAATACCTGTGGAACAGCTTTGAGTATAACAATTTAGGTGTAATGTTATTTCTAACAGCAAAGGATAAAAAAAGGAGAAGAAAAATATTTCAAGAAGTGATGGCTGAAAACTGTCCAAATTTGATGAAAATCATTAATCTGCAAGGAGCACCGATGATCCTCCCCAAAAAAACCACAAAAATATTCACACCAAGATACAACACAGTTAAATTCTTAAAAGCCAAAGACAGAGACAAATCTCAAAAGCAGTGAGAGAAAATACAGGGGAATAAGAATAGATATAGTAGCTAACTTTGTCAATCAGGGATTCTAAATCAAAAAAAAAGTGTTTTGTTTTTTTTTTTCTTAATGAAGGTGAAATACAAACCTCTCCAGACAAAAGCTAAGATAATTCATCATTTGGACACCTGCATTATCAAATTTGTTTTTAAATTACTAAAGGAATTTTGTAAATATGTAGGTAAATATATAAGACTTAATGTAATGTATTTTCTCTTTTTTCTTAACTTCTTTAAAAGACGTAAGTTTGTATAAAGTATGTTTATAATACTGTATTGTTAAATATGTCATATATCTATATCTATCTGTCTGTCTATAATACATGTGATGATAACACAAGAGCAAGTATAGGAAAAAGCAGATATAGTAGAGCAAAGTTTTAATAGTTGATCAGAAATGTGTTAGTATTATTTTTAAAGATACTGTGATAAGTTCAGATGCACACTACAATCTTTATAGCATCTACTAAGAAAATGAAGACAAGTATGAAAATGGCACACTGAAAATATTTATTTAACATAAAGGCTAGCAGTAAATCAGAAACAGAGGAACAAGAAAGACATGGGATAAATAGAAAACAAGTAGCAAAATAGCTGATATAAATCCAACCATGTCAATAATTACATTAAATGTGAAAGTACCAAACTCTGCACTTAAATAGCATAGAATGTCAGAATGAAGTTTTAAAAATTCATCAATGCACTGTCTAAAAAAGAAATATGCTTGATTTTAAAATATAGGTTGGAAGGAAAATAATTTAAAAATATATATCATGTAAACAGTAACCATAGAAGTGCTAGAGTGGCTACATTATTATCAAATTAAAAAAAAACAGGAAATATTACTAGAGGCAAAGAGGGTTACTTTGTAATGGCAAAAGGCTCATTATATTAAAATGATTTTAAAATTGTAAATATATGCATACCTACCTCAGAGCTCCAAAATACATAAAGAAAAAAAACTACAGACTTGAGAAAAGAATTAGAATTAGACAACTTAGCAATAACAGTTGAATATTTAAACAAGCTAATCTCAGAGATTAATAGAAGAGCTAGATAGAAAATCAGCAGGTGTATAGAAAACTCAATTCTAGCAATCAATTTTATCTAACCAACATATACGAAATATTCTACCAAATGACTGTAGAACACTTATTAAAGTGCACATGAAATATTCCTCAGGATAGGAAAAAAGGTCAGAAGATATCTCAATAAATTTAAAAAGACTGTCATCACATAGAGTGTCTTATCTGATCACAATTAAATATCCATTATAGAACCAGACTAACAACAAAGGAAAATGCCAAATACTTGGAAAGCAAGCAAACTTCTAAATAATCCATAGGTTAAAAGAGAAATCACAAAAGAAATTTAAAGATATATGAAATGGCACAAAGTAAAAGTCCAGTATATTAAAATTTATGGAATTCAGGTAACCAGTGCTTGAAGGGAAATGTTTACCTTTAAGCACCTGTATCTGAAAAAAAAGAGTTTTCAAATCAATAAACTAAACTTCCACCTTAAGAAACTAGAAAACCGTAAACTAACTTAAAAACAAATTACATATTAATAAATATTATATTAGAAATCAATGAAATAGAAAACAAAAATAATAGAGAAAATCAACAAAATAAAATTTCTTTGAAAAGATCAACAAAATTCACAAGACTTTAGCTAGACCAATTAAGAAAGAAAAAAAGAGACACAAATTAACCAAAATCAGAAATGAAAAAGAAGACATCATCATCAACTTTACAGGAATTAAAATTCTTATAAGAGAATTTTATGAACAACTTTATGACACCAAATTAGATAACTCAGATGAAATAAACAAGTTCCTGCAAAGATACAAATTACCAAAACTGATGCAAAAATAAATGTTTAAAGTTTGAATAGCTTATACAAAAGCTTATACACAAATGTTTACAGCAACATGATTTCCAACACTCAAAGACTAGAAACAATCCAAATATCCATCAACTGGTGAATGGATAAACAGATATGATGTATACATCCAATGAATACTATTCTCCAATAAAATAGAATAATATATTAATGCATATTACAATATGTACAAACCTCAATTATTATACCTATTGAAGTTTAGGCTTAAAAACATATATTGTATGATCTATTTGTATGAAATATTCAGTAAATGCAAATTTATGGAGATAGAAAGCATATTAGTGGTTGCCTGTGGCTGCTTATGGGAGCAGGGATTGACCATAAACAGGCTGTAGATAATATTTGGGGGATAAAGGAAGGTTCTAAAAAACTGGATTGTGATGATGATTGTTTAACTCCATATAAATTTACTAAAACTCATTGAATTATACACTTAAATTGAGCGGATTTTATGGTACGTAAGTCGTACTTTCATGAGGCAGTAAAAATAAGCAACATAGATGATGTTGCATTCTTTCCTGCTGCAACTAGTCAGAAGCTTATGATGTCAGGTTGTTTCATTATTTTGGTTGGTCACTTGGTTCAGGTGGCGTCTGCTAGATATCTCCGTTGTAAACACGCCTTCTATGGTCTGAATGTTTCTGACTTCCCACAAATTTATCTGTTGAAATTCTAACCCCCAATGTGGGACCTTGAGGGGTAATTAGATCATGAAGACAGAGCCCTTATGACTGCAATGAGTGCCCTTACAAAAGAAGACTGAGGGAGCTTGTTTGCACCTTCCACCATGTGAAAACACAGTGGGAACACGTGCATAAACCAGAAAGCAGACCTTACTAGACACTTAATCTGCTGGCGCCTTGATCTTGAACTTCCCCCACCTCTAGAACTGTGAGAAATAAGTGGCTATTATTTATAAGCTATGCAATCTACAGTATTTTGTTCTAGCAGGCCAAATAAACTAAGACAATATCTTTTCCATAGATAATTAATAAGTAATCTAAGGGGCAATATTTTGATACTATATGAGTGTTCCATTTCTAACAAATGCTTGCTATCTTATTTTGTCATTTCTTCTTCAGCTTCATTAGCTATCATCCTTCATGAATATGAGCTCACTCTCCACTCCGTTTTCTTCGCGTATCACTATGGACACCTTTATTCTTTTTCATTCAATATGTTATAATTGATCTACCTCTATTCTATTTTATAGACGTATTGCCCTAACGTTGACCAGCTGGAGTCCCTTCAAGTTAGTTCATCCTCCTTTTGACATGTCTGCATCAGCCTCTGAGCACTTCATTGCTTTCCAGCACAGCAAGATGTTACACATTCATTCTGTCCTTTTCCTGACCCAGCCATTTCTCCATGTATTCCTGGTAGCTTTGGGTGGTTAATGGTGTTTAAAATCAGAAATGATATCTTCTTTATCCTCCCTCCTCTCCACCCAATTGGAACTCTAAAGAGTTGCTGAGTCCATAATAAATATTTCCAATAAATGTTGGTGAGATTTAATCTCATCATAATGATCTGGGAATGCTTGAGAGTCCTGTGATGGATGTGTTGGTGAGCAAGAGGAGACAAGCGGGTGGACTCGAGCTCTAGCTGGCATTGCTTCATCGGGTAGCCTCTGCAGGTCAATACATAGTCAGATTTATTCTCTCCAACTGTAAAAATAATTACCTGCTTCTTAAGAGTTCTGGGAAAATTAATTTGCTAATGCCTTTAAAGAGATTTGAAGATCAAAAGTTCTATGTATATGCTAATATTATTATCTTAAATGGTTCTCTTGCTCCTGACTGAAACTGAGATGGCTAAATCACAGTGTCATTGTAAAACCACACACAATTCCCTATCACTTTAATGGCCAAGCAGTGCAAATCTGAATGGTGGCATTGCAGCAGCAACAAGCAAAATGCGGAACAGTAGGAGTGGCTCTTGAACCTCAGTATCTAGGTGTGCATTTAGTTGAACCAATACTCATTAACTCTCCACTATATCTATCTACTATGTGTAAACTATTGGGCACAGTCCCACTTTCTAATTTTATTTATCTTCATTCCTTTCTGAACTTACTACTTCCAAACTAGCAAAAATCTCCTGCAGAGGCCAGATAAAAGTTTGCAAAACAGATAGTTATGTTACATTGAAGAGAAGCTGTCATGAGCAATGAGGAGACCTGGTCTTAACCTCTGCTAATAATAAGATCTGACACTAGGTGAGGCAAGTCATTTCTCTGTGACCCTGGTCATTGGTCACATTCAGAAACCATGATGCTGTGATTCTGGCTGTTGAGGCTATTGACTTTGCATGAAGAACTGCAGAGACCCACAGCAAGGGCCAGGATATAACGAACAAATGAGAGAAAGGCAGGCTGGACTGTGTGAACTATACAGGGTGATACTGCACCCTCCATTGGTTGGTCTTTAGTTGTTCACTGCCTACATAGTCACGGGCATAGATAGATAATTGTGACTTGGGGCTATCAGATGTTTTAGTAGTTTGTCTATAAAGGTGGTTGTGATAATTCTACCCTTCCCTGTATGCACACCTCTTTTGCAGTGTAATCTTACTACTTCTGCCATAAAAAAAAACAGGAAGGAATGTTTTCTGCTCGCAGGAATCTGAACTGACTTTGGGATATGCTTTAATCCAGAAAATGAAAATTAATGAATGTTGTGTGACTCCCAAACCTTGAATTTAAGAGGTATGCAGCTTCTGTTCTAACCTGTTGGACACTAAGAAAACATGCCCTAAAGAAATCCAGAAGAAAAAAGCACTTGGGGAAACAGACCCAGCCATGGCAGCCTGTCCTGCCATCCTACAGAGCTGAGCCCCCCATAGGATGAGGGAGCTCTAACAAGACCAGTGGAGAATCCACCAGACCAACTCACAAACGCATGAGAAGTGATCGTTCATTGTTAAGTACCATAATGGTGGAAATAGAAAGCTAAGCCAATAACAGAAATATGTATTGAACACTTACTATGGGTCAGTACTCATTCAAACCCTTTCAACGTAATAACTCATAGAATCCTTTTAAGAACCCTAGGGGCTAAGTACTATTTTTACTTCAATTTAACAGGTGGTGAAACTGAGTCAGGCAGGGATTAACCAACTTGCCAATGCTTTCACATACATTAAGTGGTGCAGCCAGGATTCAGTCACAAGTAGGTTTGACTTTGGAGGCTGTGTCTTAATCCCTATACAATGTACACAGAGTGGGCATTTCCCCACTGGCCTGGGGGCATCCTTATGACATCGATTTTTTTCCAGGTAAATAAGCAGCATAATCTTTCATTCACTAAAGTCTGTCCAGCAGCCCGATATCAAAAGAAACCACTCATCCTCCTTTCAATAGGTCATTGGACTGTGGGTGTGTTTTTAGACCTTTGAAAGACCATTATCAATCCTGAGTGTTTACTCTTGATAACACTCTTCAGCTATGAGAGGGTGCAGAGTCACAGGGTCCAGACACGTAGCTCTGTGATAGAAATGAGGGCAGAACTTGTATCACGAAATGTGTTTGTCTGGGATTTCAGGACAGGTCACCTTAAAGCAGCAAGCTGGTTAGGCAGGGAACAGCCACACAGTTTACCAATATACAGATCAACAAGGGAGGCAGGGCTGTAACATGATCCTATCTGACAATAGTACAAATGAAGTGCCGAAAGCAATTGCCTTTTATACACAGGCAGATAAACAATCATCTGCCTTTGACTTCAGAAACAGGTCCAGGCATTCAAGAAGGAGAAATGCTAAAAGAAACGTGGCACTAATGTGTCAAAACGTGGCACTAATGTGAACAATGACTTTCTTGCTTAAGGTGATGACAAAACAGCTCCTGATAAAGAATGAAATAAACATCGCATGGGAATAATGGTAATGAGGAATATCTCACTCTTCATCGAAATATCCATGAACATCATCTTATACACTGTGAAAAATATAATTACAGAACTGACCCGGACTGGAAATGTGAAGAATCTATAGCTAAAGACTGGCTTATTTGGATAAGGTTCCACTATTTGCTAATCGAAGAAAATTACCATGAAGGATTTTTGTGTCTTCTGCAATATATCTTATTTTAAAATATTGGAATATTCATTGAAGACTATTTAAACTTCTTAAGGAATTGCCCTGGTTGTGTTTTTGAAACCTCTTACTACTGAGGATATTACATTAAAGACTGAAAACACTTCCTCAGATAGAAATCGAAGATATGAGAAAAAAAATAGATGCATCAGCAAGGGTATTTCCAGCCTGCTACATAGGTTGTGATTCCGTTCAGTAATAACAAAGCAACTTTCTAGGTTCTCTATGTGAATATGACTGTGCGAAGAGGTACATCTAGCTCAGCAAGGATTCTATGTGTCAGTGACACATATTCCTTTAGAATCCCATATTCCATAAGAATTTTTGAAAATATGGATGTCAGGGTGAGCACTGTGAGAAGTGAATAAAAGTAATAGCAGCAAGGAGCTGTTAAGCATTCGAAGCTATTCAGTGCTTATTAATATATGGTAAGCAATATGAATATCTTACAGCTCACAGAAAAAGCTAATGAGGTAGGTATATTTTACATTTTTGAAAAAAAAAGAGGCTCAGAGAATAAGGAATTTCTAGACGTTCAGAGCCAGGTATCACTTTGTCTCCAAAGCTCTTGCCTTCCTAGGATACATGTAGGAAACCCGGCTCTTTGGCCCCACTTCAAACCAACACACCAGGTGTAGCTCCAAATATCTCGATCACTACCAGGATCTCATTTTTCCATGCCTCCCTCCAAGTCATCAAAACCGTCCAGCCCTGTTTTGTTTTTGAGCCACTGTTTAAAAGAGTAGGAAAACCAGTAACAAACTTATTCCACTGTCTTGAGAGATGTAGAACTATTCTTGTTTCTATATATTGAGGCACTGGCATATTTCTTATGTCTTCTAGTTTTTCACTTTTAATCATTCACTTAACTTTTTTTTTTTTTTGAGATGAACTCTTGCTCTTGTCCCCCAGGCTGGAGCCCGATGGCACATTCTCGGCTCACTGCAACCTCCGCCTCCTGGGTTTAAGCGATTCTCCTGCCTCAACCCCCCGAGTAGCTGGGATTACAGGCGCCTACCACCACGCCTGGCTAATTTTTGTATTTTTAGTAGAGACGGGGTTTCACCATGTTGGCCGTCTTTTAGTAGAAACGGCGTTTCACCATGTTGACCTCAGGTGATCTGCCAATAGAACAACTATTTATGTGCAAGGTGCTATGCTATGCATTAGAGAATCAACAACAGACAAAATGTAAATGATGCTTGCCTTAAACAAAGAATTACAGAGATAAATACGGAACTATAAATGTACATTAAATCCTGCAATAGAGAAATTTATGATGCTATAGAGCTGCACTGTTCAATACAGTAACCACTAGCCAACTGTGGCTATTGAATTTAAATTTACTAAAATTAAATAACATAAAAAATTATTCTGTCACACTAAGCTACATTTTAAGTGCTCAACAGCCTCTTGCAGCTATTAGCTACCAGATTGGAAAACACAGATATAGAACATTTCCATTATTGCAGAAAGTTCTACGGAACTACCTATGTCTTCTCTTCATAACATTTAGAACTAGTCTTTAGTTTACTTATATTTATTTATGTTTGCTTTATGTCTATCTATTTCACTAGAATGTAAACTTTTCCATGCCAGAAATTTTTTTTTTTTCTTTTTTTTTTTTTATTATACTTTAAGTTTTAGGGTACATGTGCACATTGTGCAGGTTAGTTACATATGTATACATGTGCCATGCTGGTGTGCTGCACCCACTAACTCATCATCTAGCATTAGGTATATCTCCCAATGCTATCCCTCCCCCCTCCCCCCTCCCCACCACAGTCCCCAGAGTATGATATTCCCCTTCCTGTGTCCATGTGATCTCATTGTTCAGTTCCCACCTATGAGTGAGAATATGCGGTGTTTGGTTTTTTGTTCTTGCGATAGTTTACTGAGAATGATGGTTTCCAATTTCATCCATGTCCCTACAAAGGATATGAACTCATCATTTTTTATGGCTGCATAGTATTCCATGGTGTATATGTGCCACATTTTCTTAATCCAGTCTATCATTGTTGGACATTTGGGTTGGTTCCAAGTCTTTGCTATTGTGAATAATGCCGCAATAAACATACGTGTGAATGTGTCTTTATAGCAGCATGATTTATAGTCATTTGGGTATATACCCAGTAATGGGATGTCCATGCCAGAAATTTTAATTCCTTCTTGTTACTAGAGGTTTACTCTAAACTGTGCCTGGTTTGTCTAGAGCTCGACATCCATCTATCCCTTGCTAGATTCTCCCTTTACCCACAGGCCTTGTATGTGGTTTGACAGAGCAATGCTACCCATTGGCCAGGGTCTTCACCAACAGTGTCCCAAACTGTATCTGGGCTCAATGCATGCTTTATTGAATAGCTTAGCTCCCTAGAAGAGTCATCCCTTGGAGTTGGTATCTTTCCCGTCTCTCATTCTACTGATACCATCCCCTCTCCCTTTTGTTTCCTACTAGTCAGTTGTGCTGCATGACTTGCTCCTGAGCATATCTGAGCTATGAAAGTCCTGCATGCCCATTCCTGCATTTCCCAATGGCACAGTGGGTTGCCTGAGTGAACCTCGCATACATCTTATTATAAAAGCACATGAGCTGAACTTTCCATCTTAAACTCTCTTCATCCCTTCAAGGACAAGTGAGATGATTCTGCTCTGAGAAGCCCGAAGAAGACAGCAGAGAATAGAAATCAATATGATGCTTAGAAAGATTCTCTAAGAACTTGCACCCTATGCCTGATGACCACTAAATAATGCCATTTGTAGCTAGTGTGGATTGTGCTGTACTGACTTGCTCAGTGTTTTTAGTAATTTAGACACTTGGTATAAGACTTTAGGAAAACAATTTAGAATACATAAAAACAGCAATAAAGCTGTCATAGCAATCTGACAAGAGATAGATTAGATAGATAGATAGAGGTATACATATATGGATATAGATATATGTAGATAGGGATGGATGAATAGATAGATACATGACAGATAGATAGATAAAGGTATAGGTATAGATATATGGATATAGATGTATGTAGGTAGGGATGATGAATAGGATGAATAGATAGATAGATAGATTGATTGATTGATATAGGTATAGATACATGGATATAGATATATATAGGTAGAGATGATAGATAGATGATAGATAGAGGTATTGGCATAGGTATACAGATATAGATATACGTAAGTAGGGATGGATAGATATAGATAGATAGACAGATATAGGTATAGGTATAGGTATATGGATACAGATATATATAGGTAGGGATGGATAGATAGATAGAAGATAGATATAGGTATAGGTATAGCTATATGGATATAGATATATGTAGGTATGGATGGATGACTAGATAGCTGATTGATAGATATATGATAGACAGATGGATATAGGTATAGGTATAGATATATGGATATAGATATATATAGGTAGAGATAGATAGATGATAGATATAGGTATAGGCATAGATATATGGATATAGATATATGTAGGTATGGATGGATGGGTAAATAGATAGATATAGATAGACAGATATAGGTATAGGTATAGATATATGGATATAGATATATGTAGGTAGGGATGGATAGATAGATAGATAGAAGATAGATAGATACAGGTATAGGTATAGATAAATGGACATAGATACATGTAGGTAGGGATGGATGAATAGATAGACGATAGATAGATAGATAGATAGATAGATAGATAGATAGATAGATATTATAGGTATAGGTATAGATATATGGATATAGATATACGTAGGTAGGGATAGATAGACAGAAGATAGATATAGGTATACATATAGATATATGGATATATATAGGTAGGGATAGATAGACGATAGATAGATAGATAGATAGATAGATAGATAGATAGATAGATAGACAGACAGATTTATTAATGCTCCTGTTCTCTTTTGCCGTACATTAAGAAGAATACCCCTTTGCCTCTCAGCCTCCTCCCACCCCTCTTGTGACCCCCTCCAGTGAGCCTTTGGTAGATAATCTCCTGCGCTCATATTAGATGCAAACAAGGTAATTGCTAAACTTAGAAAGACCAGAAAGTTATTGGTAAGAAGGGAGGAGGTGATAACGCAAGTTTCAGTGGACTGAATTGTATGGGCAATGAGAAGAAGGGCTTTAGTGGGGAAGGAGACTTTGAGGTTATGGTGGGGGTGGGGGTGGGGGTGTGCATGAGGAGGGAGAAATAGAGGTTTGCACAAAGAAGATGTTATGTTTTTTGCTGCTTATCGGAAATATTTTAAAAAATAAAGCAGTAAACATTTAAATTTCTTTCCATTGTTTTTCTATGCTGAGCTGATTATTTTTAAAAACTGGGCACTGTCCTGGGAAGGGAACATTAAAAGAGATTTACATGGATGTATTTCTGATGTTCAACAGATAATTTGCCCAGAGAAATTCAAAGAAAGAGAAATTTATGTGCACAAAAATATGTACCCAAGCCTTACTGACAATATCAAAATTTGGAGATATTAATGTTGCCATCAAATAGGAAATGAATCAAGTAAACTATGGTTCTCAACTGGCTAGAGACATCCACCACCACAACCCTACTTAACCTTTACTGAATTTCTCCTTTGCATCATTTTTCTAAGCATTTTGCATATAATAACATTTTTCATTTTCACAGTAACCTTATGAGGTAGGTGCTCACTATTGCCATTTAACAGACGGGACTATTGAGGCACAAACAAGTTAAGTCCATTAATCAAGGCCAACAAGCCAGGGAGTCTTTTTTTCCCCTTTGAGACAGAGTTTTGCTCTTGTTGCCCAGGCCGGAGTGCAATGGCACGACCTCGGCTCATTGCAACCTCCACCTCCCAGGTTCAAGTGATTCTCCTGCCTCGGCCTCCCAAGTAGCTGGGATTACAGGTGCCCACCAACATGCCCAGCTATTTTTTGTATTTTTAGTAGAGACGGGGTTTCGCCATGTTAGCCAGGCTGGTCTCGAACTCCTGACCTCAGGTGATCTGCCCGCCTTGGCCTCCCAACGTGCTGGGATTACAGGCATGAGCCACTGCGCCCGGCTCACCAGGGTGTCTTATTTTGGTATCAGTGCTTTCTCAATCAATACACCATACTGCTGTTAATAGCGTCCATGATGGACATGAGGCAATACATAATAAAAGAATCATTTATGACACGTTATATGAAAATGCAGAATTAACATTTTGTGAGTTGTTAAAACCGCAGGCAGTCACACGTGTATGTGGATATGAGCTGGACCTGGAAAGGAATTGGGTTCTGGTGATGAGCTTATGGCCGATCTACCTGAATCTTTTGAACTTTCATAATATTATTATATGATTTTTACAAACAAAAATACAAAGCCAGGGTAATCACACAAATGCTAATTCAAAAGCCTATTTCAATTATTTACATTTCCTCCATATGATTGATTTTATATATTTACTTGAACAAGTTTTTCCTTGCTACTTTTCCTCTTTTAAAAATGTGTCACATACATCTTCTTCAATAGGATTTTTAAAGAAGGTAATTAAATCCACGTATAAACATATGGTTATGTCTAGTTACACAATTAATGTTAATATATGTCATGTAATCATCATCTAATTGGAATTATATAGCATGTGGTGACATAATTATAACATGTAATGATGGCAAGATCCTTATTTAAGCCGAGTGTAATGACTGCAGTTTGAATTAGATTATTCTTAAGTTATAATTTCCTAGTTGCTTTAAGAGTCCCTCAGGGACAGGAACAGGCTGAGTCGTGCCTATTGTTAGGAAGAAAAAAGAAAACAATTTAAGTACCTAAGAAAATAAGGTGATCGGAAATGTGATATTTTCTGTCTTAATCAGGCAGAAAAGAAAGGGCTTTAACTAAAGCATATTTTTATATTATTTGTTAAATAAAACTTGCTTTCAAGCTGTGACCAAAAAAAATGTCACTTTAGGCTGACCTTTGGGATTCACCTCATCGGTCCACAGAGGATATCCATTAATCACAGAATGGGGTACAGAGGGAAAGCACTGCCATCCTGGTGATGTTCACCCCCATCCACAAGTCACTTTACTCTGATCCCCCATGAGTTTTTTTTCTGCACCAGACATCCTGTTACAAATGTCTTGTCCTTTGCAGAAAGTTCTCCTTCTGAAAAGGGCAAAAGATGACATCCTCAAACTCGCAGCAATAATTGGAAGGAGAGACACGAACTCCCCGTTGCTCTGGAGAAAGTGGTGAAAGTTCCCGGGGCTCTGGCTAATGACAGGAAACACATAAGTGGACAGAGTATCAGGTATCAAGAAATGAGTCTGGGAGTAATAAAACAAATTAGGGAAGGGAAAATGTAAGCTAAACGTGGAAGTGTCTCTTTGAGCTGAGCTGCATGAAGTGCAACGGCCTGCCACGGAGAAGAACGCTCTGAGCCGCCCACGTTTAATCAGTGCAAATCCCACAGATTTAGATACTGGAGATGAGAAGCAGCAGGACTTGTTGAATAAGTAGCTCTAAAACATGGAGGTTGTGGAATATTTTTGTTTTGCTTTGATGCCTTAAAAGCTGTAAGCATGCCTCAGCACTGGGGCTCGGAGGCTTTGGAGTGGGCATTCTTTGTTTTTAAGTTGTTTCTGCTGTTTTTCTTCCTTGCTTTAAATGAACTGTGGGAAACTCCTTTGGGAAACCCGTGGTTCTTGCAGAGTTCCGTTTAGGAACCGTAGCTGAGGCCTTTGCTTTTTGTACCAGGTACTATTCCTGGAGGGTGGTAAGGTGGGCTCAGTGTTTCCAGGAGTGTTGGACTTGTGGCTCTGTCCCTAACCTTCTCTGTTAGAGTGGATGAGCCAATTTATCCCTCTAAATTGTATCCTCATATGTTAGATGAAGGTGTGAATAAGAAAAGTTCTAAGCAACCTTGGACAAAAAATAGATCCTTTTTGTTAGAAGCCTCCATGATTTGAATTCTAAGTCATCAGAAAGGGTGGCCTTATTGGGAGGGACTGATGGTAGCTTTGGCCTCCATCAGCCTTGGGATTCCAATCTCTGACTCTGTTTAACTCCTAACAACAACATTCACTTAACCTGCAGGTTTGGGCCAAATCAGAACACACCAAACCTGCAGAATAAAGTGGAATGTGGCTCATGGCCATGTTGAAGTAGGAATTATCATGATTTCATAACCAGGTGAATCAGTCTCAATTTGGAGGTTCTTGTGGGCTTAAACCCACCAGGACAAACCCACCTAAGAAAGTGCAATTATTTATTCTTTTTCCTTTGACCATTGTCTCAAAGAGTGGCCCTTGTCCACTGGAGGTCCTCCCTCAGGTCCTTATGGATTAGAAGAACCATCATTAGCTGAGGTCAGACTCTTATGGAAGCAACCAGGGATGGTAGAAGGGGTGTGTCCTCCAGGTTCCTTGGGGTGCAAAGGCTGAAAGAATGGGGGCCCTGGGCCTTCTTGGTGGGCTGTTGTTCCCTGTTCTCTCTGCCACAAAGAGGGTCCTGGAAGCAGGAGTGAATTGGACTTGAGAAGGTTTGGAGGAAGGTGGGGAATGGCATATGGGTCTACCTCTTATTTATCCAGGCGTCCTGGTCCTGCCAGACCTAGCATAGTGGTGTCCCAATTACTATCCTAGATCAGCCCCTACTTGTAGAACAGAATGAACCCTGGATGCCCTTGGATTCCTCCCAGATTGTTCAGGGAGTTCCAATAGGTCTCTCCCAAGTTCTATGGATGCTAACCTTTCTTGTAATCATTTTCCCTTCTTCTGATTTTATCACCAGCGTCTTGGGGGGCCCCAGGATACAGTTCAAATGCCAGCTTGTCTGCTCAGGAATTAAGGGGTTCCTGCTGCTGCTCCACTCTTCAGGTATTTGAGGAATTTTGACCCTTCATGGTTCTCCACCCCAATGTCTTCTGATTATTTGTTATAGCGCAACAAACAGATGCATAGAGACACAGGGGTGTGCATACTTAGTTCTTTATGCACAGGGTAATGCCATTCCTCTTTTGTGCAGTTGTCATATTCTTTTATTAGAAGCCTTCCTATCCATCTGGCCATCTACTTAAACTTGGGGGCCCAGTCTGGAAATCAATCTAAGACACACATTTTCCTTTAAGCCTAAAGTATCTCTATCCTTGTATGCAAACACTTGGTCTTTGGAACAAGCTCTATTCATGAACTCAGGCATGGAGGCCCCTGCTAGACTTCCATGATGAAGAAAACCTGAAAGTTCCAATGAGAACAGGACTTAGGGAAGATTCTGGGTCTCCAAATACAAGGGTCAAAGCAAATGACAAAACTGCAAGTGAGTTGTATGTGTTGACACGATGATAAAATTGACTTCTTCACTAGGTATCAAGGTACAGTAGACATTGCACACTCACTGGAGGTTGCAGATTTCCAAAACGAATGAACTAGAACTAGTTTCACAACTCTTGGACTCCCCAAACAGAGTCCCCTGGTCCAGTTTGAGGCTATATAACCATTGAAGAAGTTAAAGAGAGAGAATTTTGAAAGAGGATTTTTAGAGACGGCTGTGGAATCTGTCAGTGCCTCTCCCCGCACCCCATCCCAGAGCCAATGGGTTGGGGAGGAAGGCCTTCTTACCTAAACTTTAGTGATGGGAGTTTGGAACAGGCATCTTGGAACAGGATATGGATTCTGGCTGTAAGCAGAGGAGACAATGAAGGAGAAAGAGAAATGGTAGAAGAAAGAAGGAGCTGCAGGAGGAGAAAGGATTTCACATTAAAACAAGTTTTGGCAATCCAATTTCTGAACAGAAACCATGTTTGCTATTTAAAGTCACTTGCAGGTTTGTCTTTGGCCTAAGAATGAATTGAATATTCTGGGATACCCGATAAGGCAACTGGAGACAGCAATCAAGTCAAGTTTCTAGGCAAGCTAAACATGTCCTGCCCCTGCTTGAAAGAACCTTATGTTGTTAAACAGGGAAAATTCATGATAAATCATTAGCTTCTCATATACACGAATAACAAGCAGAGGGAGGATAGACCAGGGTTTGAATTCTGCCTCTTTGTAGTACTTAGAAAAATATCTTATCTTCCCAATCCTTAGTTCATCCATATGTCAAAGAGAGATTTCAACCCTTGCTTTGTTTGGTTATCATGAGAACTTCATGAATCATATTAGCAAACTGCAGTCAGTTACCCAACATCTAGCATATAGCTAGGTGGTCAAAAAATGTTATTTCTCTTTCCCTTTTTATAGTAAAGGAAAGAGGAACATTCTTTCTATGGTTCAGCATGAAAGATGAACCATGGACGTTTTTGTACCAAACATCTTGCTGGAGAGTAGTTGAGCATCATTGAGTTCTTAGAATAACCTAAGGCTGAATAATTATTTAATCATGTTGAATAATTAGATGAAACCTATGAATCAGAACATGAATAACCACAAATATGTATGTAAAACCCAACCTCATGGGAAAAGACATCTGTACTCATAAGCTTTCTCAGTTAGGAAAGAAGGCCTTGTCTCAGAAATTCTGTTTAAAAGCTAACAATAAATATAGAAGGAACTCTATTTAATTCTGGTTGTTGTTGTTGTTGTTGTTGTTGTTGTTGTTGTTGTTGTTGTTGTTGTTTTGAGACAGAGTCTTGCTCTGTCGCCCAGGCTGGAGTGCAGTGGTCCCATCTCGGCTCACTGCAACCTCCGCCTCCTGGGTTCACGCCATTCTCCCGCCTCAGCCTACCGAGTAGCTGGAACTACAGGCACCTGCCATCATGCCTGGCTAATTTTTTGTATTTTTAGTAGAGACGGGTTTTCACCATGTTAGCCAGGATGGTCTCGATCTCCCAACCTCATGATCTACCTGCTTTGGCCTCCCAAAGTGCTGGGATTACAGGCGTGAGCCACTGTGCCCAACCTATTTAATTCTGTTTTAAAAGCTAACTGGAATATATGAAGAGCTCAAACAACTTTACAGAAAAAAGATCTAATAATCTGATCAAAATATGGGCAAAAGATTTGAATAGACATTTCTCAAAAGAAGACATACAAATGGCAGACATATGAAAATGTGCTCAATATCATTGATCATCAGAGAATTGCAAATGAAAATTACAATGAGATATCATCTCACCCTGTTAAAATGGTTTATACCAAAAAGGTAGACAATAACAAATGCTGGCAAGGGTGTGGAGAAAAGGGAACCCTCATACACTGTTGATGTGAATGTAAATTAGTACAACCACTATGGAGAAGAGTTTGGAGGTTCCTCAAAAAACTAAAAATTGAGCTACCATAAGATCCAGCAATCCCACTGCTGGGTATATATCCCAAAGAAAGGAAATCAGTATATCAAAGAGATATCTGCACTCATATGTTTGTTGCAGCACTGTTTACAATAGCTAAGATTTGGAAGCAACCTAAGTGTCCATCAACAGAAGAATGGATAAAGAAAATGTGGTACATATACACAATGGAGTATTATTCACCCATAAAAAAGAATGAGATTCAGTGATTTGCAACGACATGGTGGAACTGGAGGTCATTATGTTAAGTGAAATAAGCCAGGCAGGGAAAGACAAACATCACATGTTCTCACTTATTTGAGGTACCTAAAAATCAAATCAATTGAACTCATGGACCTAGGGAGTAGAAGGATGGTTACCAGAGCTTGAGAAGGGTAGTGGGGGGATGGGGGAAGGTCGAAAAGGTTAATGGATACCAAAAAAATAGAAATAATTAATAAGACCTACTATTTGATAGCAGAATAAGATGACTAAAGTCAATAATAACTTCATTGTACATTTTAAAATAACAAATGGCATAATAGGATTGTTTGTAACACAAAGGATAAATGCCTGAGGGGATGGACACCCCATTCTCCATGATGTGCTTATTTCACACTGCATGCCTGTATCAAAACATCTCATGTACCCCATTAATATATACGCCTACTATGTACCCCAAAAATTTTTTTTAAAATAAATAAAATTTGCCGGGCGCGGTGGCTCACGCCTATAATCCCAGCACTTTGGGAGGCTGAGGCGAGTGGATCACGAGGTCAGGGGTTCAAAACCAGCCTGACCAACACGGTGAAACCCCATCTCTACTAAAAGTACAAAAATTAGCCGGGCGTGGTGGCGGGCGCCTGTAATCCCAGCTACTCAGGAGACTGAGGCAGGAGAATTTCTTGAACCCAGGAGGCGGAGGTTGCAGTGAGCCGAGATCGCACCACTGCACTCCAGCCGGGGCAACAGAGTGAGACTCTGTCTCAAAAATTAAATAAATAAATAAATAAATAAATAAATAAATAAATAAATAAAATGTATGTCTGATCTAAAAAAAGCTAATAATGATAGCTCCTTTATTGAGTGCTTACTGTGCGCCTGAGATGGTTCCAACCATTTTCTTTACAGGTTGCTTTATTTCCTCCATCTGCACAGATGAAGAAACTGTGGCACAGCCAGGTCCAAGCACTTGCCCCAAGCAGTTACTCAGTGGCAGAAGCAGCTTTTGAATTGAGATAAGCCTGTGCACTAATCTGCTATGGTACAGACCTGCCTTTTGAGATATACCGAGCCAAGACTGGCTTTGTCTAGTGTGCCAAACGAACAAGGCCCTGGGAAATTGCTTAGCAGTGACAGTCACGTCTCAGGAATGGCTGCTGAATATGAACAGGGACTGCCAGACAGCTGCTTCCTGATCTAATGGCCTCTCTTTCTAAGGGCTGTCTTCCACATCTACTACGTGGATCACATTCAAAAGCAGGGCTATGCTTCTTCTGGAAGCAAGGAGCTACCTTGAATACAGAAAAATATTCAGGTCTTTATTGCCATCGTAAATTACTTGTGGCCTTGTGAAAGGCTGAGGATGTCGCCAAGCAGGAAACTGTCAATATACCATCAAAGCCTCCCCACCCCATCCTGGCCCCCAATCTGTACATTGATTATTGTTCTACAAAACCAGCAAAAAATAAATGTTTAAACTAAGTTCAAAAATGAAGCAAAATAATACCCTCTAAATATATGTCTCTCTGTGTGTATTTAATGTATCAATTTATAGTCAAAAGCTAGAAATTATCTACCAAGGAGGCAATTTATACTGTATTTTTTGTCCCTAGAGGAAAAAATGCATGCCTTCTCACAGAATAGCAAAATTTGCAATATGATTGTTTTATATATATTTTAGGCCATTTGTGCAACAAATAAAATATTTTTAAATCAACCAGAAACAAGTCATATTTTGTAATAGTATTAAAAAATAGAATCTATTAGTTACATGCCTCATTTAAAAAGGCTGAATTGTTGGTGGGCAATTTGAGGATATTAGTTGCATGGAAACACTTGCTTTGGATGGTTGATCACAATTTTATGTTTTAATTCAACACAAGATTAGTTGTTATTTTGATTTGTCCAACTCTAATATCATTGAATATTAAATCATTCACCAATACATTTTCTATTTCTCATTTTTTATTTTGATAAGGATGAATATTTAAAAAATAAAAATGCCATTCAAAAACAGGGCTTTCTTTCCTATATTGTTGATGCAATTTTCTACTCTGTAATTCTGACTATATTCCACATATATAACTAATGTGTTTGTGAATCACTCATTGATTCATTCATTAAAAATATATTTATTGAGCCAGGAATATATGTCAGGAACTGGGTTAGCTGCAGAGGGACAAAATGATGAGCAATATGGTCATATTTCCTGTTTTTAAGAAGCTTATGGTCTTGAGCAAGTGTTGGCAAAGCTTTTCTCTAAAGAGCCAGGTATTTTAGTTTTGTGGGTAGTTGCAACTACTTAACGCTGCTGTTACAGTGTGAAAGCAGCTATGAACAATATGCAAATGAGTTAACGTGGCTATGTTCCAGTAACACTTAATTTTGCAAAAACAGATGGTGAGCTGGATTTGACCCGAGGGCTGTAGTTTTCCAATCCCTGGTCTAGAAAGGAAAGTAAATATTTATCAAATAATCACACAGATTATTTGCCATGGTAAGTTTGCTAGTTGTAATTCACAGTTGGCTTAAGGGCCATGAAAGACAGCTGCCTTTCACTGTAAGCATGAGCAATAGACTGGTTCCATGTGGACAAGAAGGTCAGAGAAGTATCTCCTGGGAGAGGAACTATTGAGCTGAAGTTTGAATCAAGAAGTAGATGTTAACCTGGTAAAGAGCGAAGGAAAGAGCATTGCGTGCAGCAGGAACAATATATGCAAAGGCCTCGTGATGCAAAGCTGTTCTAGTTTTACGGAGTGAAGGAAGACCACAGTGATTGAAACAAAGTAAACAAGAAGGAGTGCCATAAAAAATGGAGATGTGGACAGAGCTTTTCAGATGACTAGATATTGAACAATGCTAAAGTGAAGAGTGTTTTGTTAGGTCTCCCCAAAGGGCCAACTCTCAGCTTCCATTTATAAATCTGGACCGGGAGCCCAAAGCTAAGGTCATTTCCCCCAAACCAAAGCAAGGCTGTGAGGTTCAGTCATGCGTCTCCTGAGAGTGGAAACTTGGCCTTAACTGACTTTACTGCTGTGGGTGGACACATGGCTGGACGCAGCGAGGAATGAAAGAGCCAATTTGAGGGCAATCGGAAGACTCAACTGGAGTCTTGGCTTCCCCATGTGACCTTCATGAAATCATGAATACTCATGATGTAACAAAATTTAGAGATCATCCAGCTCTGCAGTTTTCACCTCGTATTTCCAGGATCCCCAGATTTCTGCAAAAATACTCTGGAAAGCCCAGGTAGGTGAGGAAGACAGTGGGCAACCAGGGTTTCCAATCATTCTGCTCTATTAAGATCTATGAAAAGATAATTGAATCCTGAATAAGATTCCACATTCTTAAAGGTGGCAGAGGGGAGGAGAAAAAAGTTTGAAATCTATTACCCTATAGACAATTTCTATGACATTATGGACACTTCCCATGAAAACAAACCAGCTCCCCTCACTTTCCATTGTGCTTGCTGCCGCTCAGCTTGAACTACACGTCCTGTCTGATTTCTTATGCAAGGTTCTGGACATCCAGGAGAAAAAGCTCCTCCTGGGAGATTTTCTCAGATGGCCTTTGGCTGCAGTGGTGCATCTTGGGAAAACCTGAGGCTTCTGCTGACTGGCTGTACGTTGTGCACCATGAGCCTGTCCTCTGAAATAGATATCAGTTCACCCTCCCTTCTTCTGCACAGGCCTGTGGTCCCATTCAAGGACATTAGATGGGTAAATAAAGTAACTCTGCAGACACTCAACTGCAAAATGTAAATGGGACATGGAAACTGAAATGTCCTGTTATAATTCAGGACTTCTCAATTATTTATTTCAGGACTAATTCAATTATTTCTTTCAAATTTTATTTTAGATATGGGGGTACATGTGCAGGTTTGTTGTCTGAATATATTGTGTGATGCTGAGGTTTACGGGTCTGAATGCTCCTGTCACTTAGCAGAGTACCTAATAGTTTTAAAACCCTTTCCTTCTCTCCCTCTCACCTCCAGTAGTTCCCAGTTTCTATTGTTGCCATCTTCATGTCCATGAGTATCCAATATTTAGTTGTCACTTACAAGTGAGAATATACGGGACTTGGTTTTCTCTTTCTCCACTAATTCTCTTAGGTTAAAGGCCTCCTCATGCATCCATGTTGCTGCAAGGGACATGGTTTTATTCTTTTACATGGCTGTGTAGTGTTTCATGGTGTATATGTGCTACATGTGCTTTATCAAATCACCTAGGTTGATTTTATGACTTTGCTATTGTGAATAGCGCTGTAATGAATATGCAAGTGCATATTTCTTTTTGGTAGAATAATTTGTTTTCTTTTCAATATATACCCAGTAATAGGATTGCTGGGTTCAATGGTAGTTCTGTTTTAAGTTCCTTGAGAAATCTCCAAACTGCTTTCCACAGTGGCTGAATTAATTTACATTTCCACCAGCAGTGTATAAGTGTTATCTTTTCTCTGCAGCCTCACAAGCCTGTTGTTTGTTGACTTTTTAATAGTAGCCATTCTGACTGGTGTGAGATGATATTTCATGGTGGTTATGATTTGTGTTTCTCTGATAATTAGTGATGTGAAATTTTTTTATGTTTCTTGGCCACTTGTATGACTTTTTTTTTTTTTTTTTTTTTTTTTGAGAGGGAGTCTTGTTCTGTCGCCCAGGCTGGAGTGCAGTGGTGCAATCTCAGCTCACTGCAAGCTCCGCCTCCCAGGTTCACGCCATTCTCCTCTCTCAGCCTCCCAAGTAGCTGGGACTACAGGCGCCGCCACCACGCCTGGCTAATTTGTGTGTGTGTGTGTGTGTTTAGTAGAGACGGGGTTTCACCGTGTTAGCCAGGATGGTCTCGATCTCCTGACCTCGTGATCTGCCCACCTCAGCCTCCCAAAGTGCTGCGATTACAGGAGTGAGCCACTGCGCCCAGCCATGACTTCTTTTGAGAAGTGTCTATTCATGTCTTTTGCCCATTTTTTGATGGGGTTATTTATTTTTTCCTTGTTCATTGTTTAAGTTCCTTATAGATTCTGGATATTAGATCTTTGTCAGATGCAACATTTGCAAAAATTTTCTCCTCTTTTGTAGGTTTTGTTTTTCCTCTGTTAAAAGTTTCTTTTGTGTGCAAAAGCTATTTACTTTGAGTCCCACTTGTCAATTTCTGTTTTTGTTGTAATTGCTTTTGAGGACTTAGTCATAAATTATTTCCCAAGGCTGATGTCCAGGATGGTGTTTCCCAGGTTTTCTTCTAGGATTCTTATAGTTTAATTTTTTAATTAATCTAGAGTTAATTTTGCATATGTTGAAAGGTAGGGGTCCAGTTTTATTCTTCTGCATATGGGTGGCCAGCTATCCCAGCACTATTAATTGAATAGAGACTATGTTGACTTTTTTGAAGATCAGATGGCTGTAGGTATGTGGCTTTATTTCTGGGTTTTCTATTCTCCTTCATTGGTCTGTGTGTCTGTCTTTGTACCACTACAATGCTATTTTGGTTAATTTGCAAATGATATAAATCTATACCTAGAAAACCCTAAAGGCTTCACCAATCAGCCATCAGCCATGAGTTCCAGGCTCCAGAAACTGTTGAACAACTTTGGTAAAATTTCAAGATACAAAATCAATGTACAAAAATCAGTAGCATGTCTATATACCAATTATATTCAATCTGAGAGCCAAACAAAAAAATGCAATCCTATTTAAAATAGCCACAAACAGAATAAAATACCTAGGAATGCATTTAACCAAGGTAAAAGATCTCTACAAGAAGAGCACTGCTAAAAGATATAGTAGATGACACAAACAAATGGAAAAACATTCCACACTCATGGATTGGAAGAATCAATAACATTAAAATGGCCATACTGCCCAAAGCAATCTACAGTTTCAACATGGTTCCTCTTAAAGTATCGACATCATTTTTCACAGGACTAAAAAAAACTTGATTTTTCATTCCTGTCTTCAGTGTGGCTCTAAGGTTCGATTTTCAAATTCAATAATTACTGCCATTTTAAAGTGGGATAACTTCTACTGGAATCAAGAGGCTTGCATTCTTATCTGCCTCTTCCATTGCTTTTTTTCTTTTTTGTCGAGACAGAGTCTCACTCTGTCACCCAGGCTGAAGTGCAGTGGTGGGATCTTGGCTTGCTAAAACCTCCACCTCCTGGGTTCAAGCGATTCTCCATCCTCAGCCTCCCAAGTAGCAAGGACTACAGGCGAGCACCACCATGCCTGGCTGATTTTTGTTTTTTAGTAGAGGCAGGGTTTTGCCACATTGGCCAGGCTGGTCTCGAACTCCTCACATCAGGTGATCTGCCCACCTCGGCCTCCCAAAGCTGGGATTACAGGCATGAGCCACCATGCCTGGCCTCCATTGCTTTTTAATGTCATCCCATGTTACAGTTGGCATTCCTATCACAATTTTTCTTATGTGCCCCTTGAATTCAATTTGTTGCTTCCCGATCCATGTCTTTTGCTGCACAGGCCTGCCAATTCTTGCCTCTACTTATTTAATGCCAACATCAAACAGAATCTGGTAAATAAAGGAGCAAATTCATTCCTCATTTCTGAGGTTGGGTTTAGCTGTGATAAACCTGTTGTGTTCCAATTTAGAAATGTACTAAATTTAACTACACTTCTCCCAATATAGCCTTTGGATCTGTATTGGCAAATGTTTCATCAGACAAGCTGCAAACAGTTCTGACTGCTGAAAATCTCCAAAGTGGATGTTCCAAGGGCTTTTTAGCCAGAAACTACCTTAGATAAGTGATGGCCAAAGTGTATAGGTGAATCAGCGATTTTAGCTACTTGGTACATTCTAAATTTATACGACCTCATTCTCCAGCTCTTCAACTCAGCATATGGGAGAGAAAAAGAAGATGTCCAAATAGCTGCTCCCATTAAAATCCCCACGCGTATGAACTCATAAAGCCCCATGTCCCTGTTTCAGGCTGGGATTCTGCATTTCAGCTTTGCTGTTGGCAGCAAGACGCTGTCAGGTCCCTACAACTGGTTCTTAAATGTGCTGTGCTCTTCTCCCTTGGTCACGGAATTGGACTGAATTGTTATGATAAAAAGTGCGTGCTATTTGGATTCCCAGAAGGCAATATCATAAAATATCCACTTGTCGAATTTTATGTGAGTTGATTATACATTTATCCATTACTCTTCCACTGCCCTCAAAAAAGAATAAGAAAAAAAAAACTTTTTGATCGAGTTTTAAAATAATCATCCATATGAGTGTTCTTTTTTAATTTATGAGACCAATTTCAAATATTAAAGCTTCAGAGTAAATAGAATAAAGACCTACTCTGCAGTAAAGCAAAAAGGCACAATGAGAGCTGCAGTCTGGAAGAATTTTTAAATTGCTGCTAATGGGAAAAATGAAATGAGGCAAGTGGGAATAAAAAGCAGGTTCTTGTGATTGTTCTTGAAAGGCAGAGCCTTCTAATGCCTGCAGAAATGTGTATTGCAGAGACCAGAAAAGTGGATTTACTTATTGTGTAATAATCTACATTTTCCGTAAGCATAAATCTCTTATGTGATGTCTGAGCATGCATATTCGGGAAGACTTCAGTATGCCACTTTCGAATCCAACAAGGTATTACATGGCAGAGAAATTCACAAGGGGTTTGTTAATGCTAAAAAATCAAGATACAAAAAGGTACACTGAATTAATGAAAAAATGCCATTTAAAAATCGGAGAGAGTATACCAAGCATTTTGCATACATTTTCAAAATCTGGTCATCCGCTTTACAAAACAAGGAACACTAAAGGCCAGTAGTGTGTTGGAGTCAACTTTCACTAAATCAAGTCAACTTTCACTAAATCATGATGGCTGATTTTTAATTTCTAGGAATCTTGTGAAGTGGTTGCTGAACTTAACCATTACTTTAAAAACACAGACTATAAACTCACTATTAAATACTTTATAATAAAACAAAGGCAATATTCAAAAGTTAACAATTTCCATTTTTCTAATATTTTTGTCCTTAAATTTACTTATAGTTATTATCACTGTATGGTGCAAAGATTATAGATTGATGTAATACTGTACATCTCTCCCTACCTTCACATTCAGTAGGACGAACTGTCACTTGAAATAGACCACAGTGGGAATTTTTACCCCCTCCAAAATCAGCAAATGATGTAAACTACAGCTTAATTCATTATTTTGTTGTTTGTCTAGACCTAAGATAATTATGGAGAAAATGTTTATGAGGCAGAATAAATTTAAGAGAAGGAGGTCAGGTGCAGTGACTCATACTTGTAATCCCAGCACTTTGGAAGGCCAAGGCAGGAGGATTGCTTGAAGCAATCAGGAGTTCGAGACCAGCCTGAAGAACATAGAGAGACTCTGTCTCTCTAAAAACAAATTTAAATTAGCTTGGCATGATGTCGCACTCCTACAGTCCCAACTACTTGGGAGACTGAGGTGGGAAGCTGGCTTGAGCCCAGGAATTCGAGGCTGCAGTGAACTGTGATCATAACACTACACTCCAGCTTGGATGACAGAGTAAGACCCATCCTTGCCTCAAAAAAAAAAAAAAAAGGAAAGTGTTCACAGCTATTAGATTGTGAATAGCACAAAAATTCCTTCAGAAACTATTCTTCCATTACTCAAAAATTATTATTTGATTTGGCAACAACACTTAGGTCACTAAGTGATTAGTGATATTATTTCACTAATAAGTAAGTGAAATTCTCACATGTGCCTTTGTTGTTTCACTGTTATCTTATTGTAAATGTAAATTAAACAGCAACAAACATTCATTTCAGAACTACAATCACTCAGTCAATCCCAACCACAGTTTAGCTGTGGGTGTAAGAGTAGGCAAAAATCAATGAAATGATTCTGCGATTAACAATCGGCTATAGGAAATTTATACTACAGAGTATTGTATACTGTATTTATAAAATGTATGCTACACATCTTTTATATCAGTAAAAGCTATGATAAACTCCTGTGTGTATATATGTGCATATATTTTCAAAACACTTACCAGCACACAACTGAGTAAGGCTCAGAGACTGTCTTCCCTGAGGTCACACAGGGAAGTGATATCCTAAAATTCAGATATCATCTTATTCCTCTACAGCAAGTAGTGGGTATTAAGGAACTGAGTGGGTGTTAAGGAATTGTAGTGGGTATTAAGGAACTGAGGCTGGTGATAGTGAGTAGCATCTATTAGAGGAGGTGAAAAATGTCGATGGCCCAGGCGTTTCTGCAACCCTTTCTTTACAGAAGTCACCACTGCTTTCTATGCAATCTCCTGTTTGTTTTTTTCTGACAGTTGCTGGGAAGGGGTGGTCTGATAAAACCCATGGCCACCTCAATACTGTCCCTCCTTTTTTTTTTTTTTTTTTTTTTGAGACGGAGTTTTCACTCTTGTTGCCCAGGCTGGAGTGCAGCGGCACGATCTCGGCTCACCACAACCTCCGCCTCCCGGGTTCAAGCAATTCCCCTGTCTCAGCCTCCCGAGTAGCTGGGATTACAGGCATGTGCCACCACGCCCGGCTAATTTTGTGTTTTTAGTAGAGACGGGGTTTCTCCGTGTTGGTCAGGCTGGTCTCGCACTCCCAACCTCAGGTGATCTGCCCGCCTCGGCCTCCCAAAGTGCTGGGATTACAGGCGTGAGCCACCGCGCCCGGCCTCCTCCTTCTTTTGATTATATAATTAAACACGCACGAGCCTAACCAAACCACGTGTATGCGAGTCTTTCATCAATTACGTTTCCAAGCCTTACCACTGTCAGCCCTCTGCCTCCCTTTCCTGTAAAACATAGGCACAAATTTGAAGGAAATCGTTCTCTCACCCTTTTTAAAGTAATGTCAGTTTCAGACAAAACATGCTCTTCAGTAGTTCCCTATCGTAGGAGCTAGCACTTAAAATAGGCGCGTGACCACTTGTATCTGAAGTTTTTTCTTGCTGTGTAACAGCAATAAAATAAAGATCTTACATTTTTTACAGAACTTTAAGCTTTATAATGTATTTTACCACCACTGTATCTTTTGATGCTCATTACGGCGGTGAGATATGTAGGATAGATCTCATTTAACTTAAAAGGAAATTGAGGCTCAGGAAGATTAAAGCAAGTCTGTATGGTTATTGCCCTATCATATCGTAACTCAGGTTTTATTTTTTCATCATCACAGCACCAAACACCCTGAAGTGGAAATGTAAAAAGAAAAAATTCATAAGGTTTATTGGGCAAAGCAAGGCAATAAAGAAAATTACAGAATCCAAATAAACTGAGCAGGAAAATGCCCATCAGTTCCTCATTACAGAAACAGAAGAGCAAGGAAAGGAGAGAAAAGGCATTGGAGACAAAAGTTAGTTTTTTGCAAGTGATATTTCTCAAAGAAATAACGATTTCATCTAACCAAAAAATCACATCAGTTCTTGATGTAAATTCACAGCGTCGATGAGCTGATTCTTTCATTGTAGAATAAGAAAAATGAAAAGTAATTGAAAAGGTAATATGTATTAGTTTTAGCTCACCTCTATGAGCAGTTACCATGTGCCAGACATTTTACCAAGCGTTTTAAGTCAATTACTCATTAATTTCTCAAAATAATCCTGTGAGGCAACACTGTGGTCATTCTAGTCTATAGGTGAGAAAACAGCCTTAAATATATTTTCTCAAGTAAAAAGTTCAGAAACTTTTATTTGAACCCAGGTTTGTCGAACTCCAGAACCTATACGCTTAACCCCTATGCGAATCTAGAGATAAAGTAGATTACCTGTTGCTACTCATCTTGAGGCATTTTACAGCTGCTGCTTCTGCTCAAAAAGCCTATGTTTACTTGACATAGAATTGGGTAACTCCAGGAGCAACGTAAGCTTACAATCCAGCCCTGGACATCAGTGCAGAGCCTGCCCATTGGGGTCAGTGCGGACTAACAGAGGAACCCCACCTTGGCATGGATTGGCTCTATTTCTTTGGGCACATGGCATCATCTCTGAACCAGCTTCTTTATGATAATGATAGGTGAGCTTTTGCAAGCGCTCACTGGGACGAAATGTATTAAATTGCCTCGTACTGGAATGTCTGAGGTACTCAGTAAATGCTACTGCGTCCTTGCACATTTTGGATTTGCGTCATAGGAATGTTCCACCAGGAAGATTCAAATAAATTTCCCTAGGTGTGAACTGGACCCCAAGCAGAATACAACTGCCTGGGAGAACTACACAAAACGGGAGAAAGCAGATGTCTATGGCTTTCCATATTCCACACCTCACAAGCATGGAAATGGCACTGATGGGGTGTATGTGTGATCACTCAGAGGTAACCCTGTGCATTTATCCTCATTTCTCCACCCAAGGCCTCTCAATGATCTGAGGACCCACACAGTCCTCCGTGGCTATGAGTTTTAAAGGTTATTGAAACTAAACATCTTTCACTTTCACCATCCTTTCTTCTTTCCAAAAGGAATTTTCCTCTATTTCCTCCAGAGTGCTCTTGATTCTCTGCCTTTTTTTGCTAGGGAATTTAATTAATGCATCCTAATAAAAAGGAGAAACCATGTGAATGTGAGTTAGCAGGCTGAAATTCAGGCCACTGCTATGTCTGATATCGATTATTGCTTCATTTTTTTTACTTGGTTTATCGACTTTCAGCCTCACCCCCATTCTGGTTCATTCCGCATGGTGATCTTCCTAAAACTCAGATATCATCTTGCCCCTCTACAGCAAACATTTCTTCATTGGCTCTTCATGTCTTCAAAGGAAATTCCAAACCACACTGAAAACCTCCCATTTTCCATCAAGCTCCAGTACCAGATCAATTCTTCAGCCTTATCTCTCACCATTTTAATACCATCTGATACTGTAGTTACACTGGATTATTTGTAGTTCTGCAAATTCAAGACTTTACTCAGATTATTTCTGCCTTTCTCTTACAATTCTTCGAACCCAGATTGAGTATCAACAGTGTCTGGAGAACCTGGGCTGAAAGGCAGTGGCTATTTTGTGCTTTTTTACATACTCTATCACACTCTATCTATCTCTATCACAGCTCTTACCTGGTAAGGTGATAATTGTTGCTTACTTATCTCTTTCTTTCACTAGTTCAGGAGTTCTTAAACAACAGGAACTGTGTCTTTCTTTCTCTATATTACCAGCATTCCTTCTAGGGCTTTGTATATAGACGGCAATTTGGAAATGTTTATTAAATGAATGCATCTTACTTATTGACATAAAATACATTCAGACTTATAAACATGTATAGCCATAACTATATCTCCATCCACCTCTGCAATTTTAAAACGATAATGTATAAATAGAAACTGAAAATCAGAAGAAATCAGTTTCAGTTTCAGCTCTGCTACTTATAAACTGTGAGCATTCGGGCAAGTCAATGAACTTTTTAAATCTCTTTATCAGTAAAATGGATGAATACATCCACTCTAGCTATCTCAGAGAATGTATCATGACTAGATGTGACTGCAGGATGGATCTGGTCGTACCCCAGCCAAATCTCCCTTTTGGAGTGAAGGACCTATTAATTTCACCAAGTGATTCGCCAGATAACAGCAACAGATTGCTAGCTGTCAACCCTATGGGGAGTGCCTTGCTCAAGATTAATTCCTTTTCCTAGCAAGGCTCTTATTTAGTGACTTGGTACAGGTAAGGTTACAAAGATGGGGAAGAGCAGTCCCATCTTCAGAGCTTCCCACGGGGTTTGAGGTCTCTTCTGACACCATCACACAGCTCCACAGCTCCCTGTTCCCATCCTGCTATGCTTCAGTCCATACTACAGATGCTGCCTCCAGGGACTCTCTCGATTGTACCTCCTGCATGCTAATTTATTAATCTCCAAAATTCCCTTTATCAAAAAAAAAGTTATCTTGCAAAGGGGTCATGAGCACAGACTTCTAGTGTTACTTAGTATAGATATTGTAAAAATAGGGTTTTATATGGAAAACCGTAAAGATAGAGCAACAATAAAGCACATATAATCCAAGTTCTCCCATTCCATAGAAAGGTATGCTTAGGTTACACAAAGCTAAAATAGATCCATCATGGCAAATGATCCAGTAGAATGGTTATGTTTATACCCCCTCCCACAGCTAAAGTTTTCTATGTATTTGTAGGGGGTATGTGCAGGGACTATCTATGTGACTATATAACTATGGAAAAATTACCTTGCTAGAAGGAGGGACTATGTGAGGCCCAGTAGCTAGAATCAGCTTTTTCTTTCTTTGAGCTATTTTGCACCTGCTAAGCCAGCTTCTGCTAAAATACTAAAAGGGGGAGAAAATGAGGACCATCCAGATTTGCCTCTCTTTGCCTCAAGCCAAAAAAATTCTCAAAGACGCTCATCAAATCTCCACCAGAGTCTTTCTGAACTACATAATAATCATGAAGTCTTTCGATGATAATCTCTAACGTCTACAGTCTAAAACTTATAGATGTGTTATCTCACGCAATCCTTTCAATAATCCTATAGGGTAGAAACTATTATGGAGACTAGATGGGAAACTAGAATTTAATGAAAAGTTAAAATTCTCTCAAAGTCTCATAGCTGGTAGGCAGTTCAGCTTGCATTGGCACCAAGCCAGAAACTACTCTGATCCATGACTTCCGATGAGTTTTGTCAAAAATAAATTATAATTATAATGATATAATATGTATTAATATCAGTAGAGTACATTATGATACTCTGTCAGATAAAACTAGATTATCTTTCAGATAATGCTATAGTAAATAATTGTCTTAAAATATTTTTTAAAAATCTTTGTCATCAAATTTGTGTTTTTAAACTATAATGTATATAGAAATCACAGCAAAATGCAAATTTTGGGGCCCCACACCCAAGAAGGTTTTAGATAGGCCTAGAAATCTGCCTTTTAGAAAGAATCTTCAGTGATCTTTATTGAGATGGGTCTCAATCCACACTTTGAGAGATGTGAATCTAGCTGTTAGGTATAGCATTTAAAACCATTAGGCACATGGTCACTTAAACGTACGCTTGAGATCATTCTACTAAAAACAAAATTGAGCACTAGACACTTAACTATGACTATTATTAACTTATCTCTACCACATTGTAGATTTTACTTTCACTGTTTTTATTTACAGCAATTTTAATGTCTATATGGGAGGATTATGTATGTTCAATAGAGGTAAATAGTATAGTATCTATCATGTGAAAGGCACTTCAACCCATTATAACTAACCCTCACGTCACCACGATGATTCCTATACAGTAGAAAATTGAGGTTCAGAGAAGTTAAGAAATATCTCCACATCACACAGTTCATAAATGCCAAAGTTAAGATTTAGATACTGGTTCAGCAAATTGAGTAGCCAATATTGTTTTCACCAAGACACAATTTTTCCCAGTCACAGTCTTCCAATCTGTTGAGTTGCTTCATGACCTCTCAGAGATAACTCAAGTCTAAGTCCTTAAAAAGAGAGCCAGGGGTAAAAGTATTAGGTTCATCTTATGGTGAGTTCTCTTCAAGCCACACACACATTTAGCTCCTCTTCATCTAGAAACAGGGAATTGCCTACGTTTTTAATACAGAATAGAGAGGCTAAGTATTTGTGTGACCATTTCAAACACTTCCAACTGCTACCACACCAACAATAAAGGGAAAAGAAAAAAGAATGAGAAGAAAAGAGAACAATTCACATTTAAGGTACTTATTTAGATTAATGAAGCAAAATGTGCCTTCAGAATCTAGCACTAAAGTTTTGCTTCTTTTTTTTTTTTTTAATGGTGGGTGGGTGGAAATGTGCCATATTTATCTAAACACATCTTATAAAATCATCTGGTGTAGGTGCAAATTCAGTCTCCTTGCTTCTGGTCTCTTTTTCTTCCCATTCCCTCAGGGGTAGCTTTCTGGGAATTGCTAATTCATTGAGGATGCTGAAGAGGACAGGACCCATGCTGATGACTCACATTCTTTCAAATACAGTCAAGGGTGGGCCGGAGGACTGCTTTGGTTGAATCCCGTTACACACATCCTCTGGCTCTCTACAGGCTATTTGTAGAAGCAGACAGAAAGCTCCAGGAGAGACGGTCCTTGTCAGAGGGCTGGGAACAGCACCAGAAAAACTGTTTCACCCCATCTCTGACTCAGATACTTCCTGCCCTGGCTGGAATCAGATGTTGCCAAGACAGCTGTGGGAGAAAAAAAAAATGGAAGAAAACCTAACTTTTCAAAAGTAAGCTTCTATTTAAACGGAAGTTAATCAAGTAGTTGAATTTGGACAAAGATTCAGGTTGTGACTGCCCAATGCCACCAGAAAGTCTGAGCTCAGTGCCAAAGTCCCTCGTGGCTAAATCCACCAGCTCTGGCAGGGTGGGTCTGAGGAATGCACTAGGTGTTAGTCACATCCGGACTCCACAGATTCTGCTAGGGGTTCACCTGGATGACAACAACTGAGCAGCCAGGTTGGGGGAGAGTGAAATCTAAAATGCATCTCATTTTCTTTCGTATTTTTTAAAGTAGTGAAGAGCTAATTTCTACCATATTTATTTTCTTTAGTATTTTTTAAATACTAAAAAAAACTCATTTTCTTTAGTATTTTTTAAAGTAGTGAAGAGCCAATTTCTACAGTATTTATTATTTGTGCTGACTATAGAGGCACTGCTTGATTAAAATAGAATATGGACAATTCACTAAAGCATTAATGGAAAAAGCCACCCAAAGTTTTACCACCCAAAGATAACTACTATAAAAAATTATGCACTTGAATCCATATTAGAACATTTCTACTCTTGTTTCCTAGTCTGTATATATGTATATGTATTATATTAGTGACCTCATATAAGAGTTTTATACCAATTTTCCACTTTATATGAGGTTATTAAAGTTTTTATAAACTTTTTACAATTCTGATTTCTTTCATTTTCTCTCAAATTGTTTTCTCATATAAAAATAACATCTTATACTTACTAAGTGCTCACAATGTGTTGTCACACAGTGTTCTAAGTGCTGTATATATATATATATATATGCTAATTTAATAGTCACAGCAAAGCTTAATTTATATCTGAGGGAACTGAGACTCAGAGAGGTGAACTGACTTGGTGAATGTCACACAGCTGAAAACAGGGGAAGCCAGAACTTTTCCAAGTGATCAGATAAAGAACTCACACTCACTGTATATACCTCTTGTCTCTATATAACCAATTCTTCCTTAAAAAAGTAGGTACATTTTATCATAAAATAACTTTTCTCCTACCATAATACTCTCACTCCAGGGAGCTATTTGTTTAACAAATGATCACTGGGATCATACGCGAGTCCAGACACTGTGCTAGTTATTGGGAAAATACAAAGTTAAAGGGGACACAACTCTGATTCACTCATTAATTTATTAAAGCACAATTTGCTGAACACCAAATGTATCCATTGTTCCAGAAGCTAGAGGTATAAAAGGAAAATGGTAGAAGGACTTGTTTCATGGAGTTTATATTCTCATTGGGTGGAGAGAAGACAAAAACTAAGCAAACAAAAATATTTTGTGATGCCAATGTTGTGGAGAAACAGCAAGGCAGGAGGTGGGGCGGTTCTGGTGCTCTTCTCCATGGGTGCTTGGGGAAGGAAGCCCTCACAGGTGAATGGCATTGAAACAGAGACATGGGAGAAGTGAGGGAGTGAAGCACATGGCTGTCTGGAAAAAACCATTCTGCACCATGCCACAGTTCTGAAGAGGGGCGTGAACATAAATATAAATAAGTGTTTCATAGCTGGGAAAGCAAGATACAATCCATGGAAGCAAAGAACAGGAAGAGCAAGCCATCGAACATGGCAGGAGGGAAGGCTGCGCATGCGGGGGTGGTGAGGCATAAATGGCCAGAAAGTACGTGGTAACCACATTATAATGAACTTGAATGTCAGATTGTCTTACTGCAGTAAGAAGCTGGTCTACAGTGAAATATCACCTCACACTTGTTAGGATGGCCATTATAACAAAACGAAACAAGAAATAGTGAGTAGGTCAGGTGTGAAGAAACTGGAACCCTTGTAAACTGTTGGTGGGAACGTAAAATCGTGCAGTCATGATGGAAGACAGTAGGAAAGTTATTCTGGAAGTTGAAAATAGAGCTACCAGGGAATCTAGCAATCCAAGTTCTGGGTATATGTCCAAAAGAAGAGAAATCAAGATCTGGAAGAGTTATCTGCATTCCCATGTTCACTGCAGCATTACTCACAATAGCCAAGATATAGAAACAACCCAAATGCCCACTGACAGATGAATGGATAGAGAAACTGCAGTAAATATATATAATAAAATATTATTCAACCATAAAAAGAAGAAAATCCTGCCATTTGTGATGACAGGGATGAACCTTGAGGCTATTGTGTGCTAAGTGAAATAAGCCAGTAACAGAAGGACAAATATGGTATGATTCCACTTATATGAGGTATCGATAAAAGTCAAACTCAGAGAAGCAGAGAATAAGATAGTGCCACAGGCTAGAAGAAGGAAAGAAATGGGGAGTTGTTGTTGAATGAGTATAGGGTCTCAATTATGTCAGATGAGTAAGTTTTAGAGATATGCTGTACAACACAGTGCCTATAGTTGACAATATGGTATTGTGCACTTCAAAATTTGTTAAGAAGCTAGATCTTACCACATACACACACAAAACAAAACAACATAATAAACAAAGCAACATAAGAAAACTTTGGGAGATGTTGGATGTGCCCATTACCCCGACTGTAGTGATAGTATCCAATGGGAGTTTAATCCAAACTCATCAAATTGTACACAGTTCTTTGTTCACTATACCTTAATAAAGCTGTTTTTTATAAAAAGCTGGTCTGCCGTCTTCTATCTCTAGAATTCTGTCATCAACTTGTTCCCTGTTTTCATAAATCCCAATGAGAAACTTCATACATTTTAAGTCTCGATCATCAGAAACCCAATTTTTAAAAAAGGTTTTGGTGTTCAACATTCTTTAGAAAACACTAACAATTGTCTTTGCTCCTGGACTCTTAAAGGAGCAATGAAAGAGGCTTTATCATACCTAAGACACAGCAACACTTCTTCTTTTTTTTTTTTTGAGACAGGGTCTCACTCTCTCACCCAGGCTGGAGTGCAGTGGCACAATCTCAGCTCACTGCAACCTCTGCCTCCCAGCTTCAAGCGATTCTCCTGCCTCAGCCTCACAAGTATCTGGGATTACAGGTGCACACCACTACCACCAAGCTAATTTTTGTATTTTTAGTAGAGATGGGGTTTCACCATGTTGACCAGGCTGGTCTTGAACTCCTGACCTCAAATGATCCACCTGCCTCGGCCTCCCAAAGTGCTGGAACTACAGTCGTGAGCCACCACACCAGGCCCAGCAACACTTCTTAAACACCTTCTTTATAACTCTATCCCTCCCACGGCCTCATGCCACCAATTAGTGGCTTTGGTCTTTTTTCCCTTCTGGTTGTATGGGACCCCCAAGGTCACACAGGTGTCTTATTCACATCTGCCTCTTGTGGGCATCCCTTTCTTGTCCAATATCATTTTAAATGACTGTGCTCTTGACTTGGAGCATGTCTCATCCTGGAGCGTAAATCCTCCATCACTCTTTTTTTCAAGAAGAGACACACTTGTCAAAAAACAAAAACTTCCTTCCCTTGAAGAACAAAATCATTGATTCTGTTTGCAAATTATACACATTTACAAAACCTTTAGCTCATAGCTCCAACAGAAATATCCAGCCCCTAAGATCCCTTGTCCCTAAAACTGTAAATTTAATTTATCAGTAGCTGGCACCATTTCCCTCTCACCTTGAGTTGAAACCATGAAGACCAGAGGACTCGTTTTTTATTGGCTCATGCTCCCAGCAGCCTGGCTGTCATGGGGAAGGTGCACTCTCTGTTTCCTTCTAGAAGGGATGCTGGAGCTTGTACGTTAGGTCCCCAATCCCTTATGGAAGGCTCTGAAACATTACCTCATTAGCCCTGCCTTAATGCATGACCAGGATTTTATGTCTTTGGCTGCATTTGAAAGACATAAAATCAATTAAAAATTTTTTTTGAAAATACAATATAGGTCTCATAAATAAGCAGAGATGCACAATTCCACAACACACAGCAACAGTTCTTGTTAAACCTCTCTCCCTCTGACAACATACAACAGCTCCTTCTTTTCCAATTCATTACCACCTCACTCATTCTTTTCCACTTACTAAGCATAACTTTGAATAGAGTCTACACTTTCCAAAATCCTGTGCCCTTAACAAGCCTTCTTGAAGCTCAAAATTCACTGCAGAGTATAGTCTGTGACCTACACCGAAGGTGTCTTGCAAGAATAGCATCCTGTTGAATTCCCTTGAAGAAAATTCTTCTACATAACAACCGGCATAACATTAGTGTTCACATTTCAAAAAACAACAATGAAAATGTAAATCCTGGTAACTTTGGTATCAAATCACAGTTATTTGTAAAGATGTCAAATAAATATAATGAATTAGAAGTTAAAATGACAGTTTAACCTGAAAATTTTCAAAGACAAAACACAGCAAAAGGAGTAGGTGATAAATGGTAAGGACCGCTAAGGTCATTCTCCTGCCCTGAATCGACCTTCCCCTGAGTGTCTGAGGACTGGGTTTCATTCCAGCTCCCTTCAATTGTCTTGACATTCAACCACACTTCCTGAACCTTCTGCCTCATTCTTCTCTCTGGTCAATAAAACATTTTTGTATCCAAACCTAAAATAACTTCACTGATTTTTTTACAATTGTAAAACAATAAAAACTCATTATGAAAAGTCCAAATTATATAAAACTCTAAAAAGCAATAAAAATAATGGCACCATTGAGAGATGACAATTATTAACATTTTGTTATACTCCATTCAAGACAATTGTAATGTGTATGTTTATAAATATAGATGCTTTTTTAACCTTAAAAAATTTCCAGGTTCATAATATATGTCATATATTTCATCTTTATTTTCATTTTAAATTTTTTATACTATAATTTATTTGAAATTATAAAAGTAATACATATTCATTATAATAAGTGAGACAATTCAAAGATGTGAATAAAAAAATTAATCATCTTCTTTGATCTTTTCCTTTTTTTGTCCCCTAACATTGTTAATATAACAATGTTATATTAACATAACCACATAACAACCAAAACATTGTTAATTTGTAAGATTTTTGAAAAACAGTATAAAAAAATGAAGCATAACATGTTTGGGTGTTGTTTTTCACCAGCAACAGCCTTCCTGAGAGAAGAAGAAAGATTAATTTGACGTGCTCACCTATATTCTACCGATTTTGCTGTATATATTTTAATGTTTATACTTAAAATAACCAACTTTTGATTTTGTCGATTTACTCCGTTGTTTCATTATCTCATTATTTATTAGTTCATTACTTTTTATTCTAGTCTATTATTTTCTTTCTTCTATTTGCTTTGTGTACAGTTTAATCTTTTTAAACTAGTTGCTTAGGGTAGGAAATTATGCGATCAATTTGAGATTTTTCTTAAAAAATAGTTCTTCAGTTATAAATTTCCCTTTAGTACTACTTTAGCTGTATCCAATGAGTTGTGGTATGCTGTTTTTGGATTTTGTTCATTTCAATTGTTGATTTTCAAAGTATTTTCTAATTTTACATGTGATTTTTTTTCTGTGACCCATTGATTATTTAAGAGTATGATTGTTTTTTAAATTATCACAAATTTGTAAATTTCCTTCTGTTATTGCTTTCTAGTTTTATTTTATTTGAGTCAGAGAACATATATTTAGTTATTTCAATTCTTTAAAATTTATTAAGTTCTTTTAAAAATATTGCCTATTGTCCATTCTAGAGAATGTTCCACGTGCATTTAAGAATGTTTATTCTAAGCTGGGCACGGTAGCTCATGCCTGTAATCCCAGCACTTTGGGAGGCTGAGGCAGGCGGATCCCGAGGTCAGGAGATCGAGACCAGCCTGGCCAACACAGTGAAACCGCGTCTCTACTAAAAATACAAAAATTAGCTGGGCATGGTGGTGCATGCCTGTAGTCCCAGCTACTCAGGAGGCTGAGACAGGAGAATCGCTTGAACCCGGGAGGCAGAGGTTGTGGTGAGCCGAGATCGCACCACTGCACTCCAGCCTGGGCAACAGAGCAAGACTCCATCTCAAAAAAAAAAAAGAATGTTTATTCTACCATTTTTGGGTGAAGACTTCTCTAAAATTCTGTTAGGTCTAATTACTTTATAGTCTTATTTAAGTCTTCTATTTCTTTGTTGATATTCTTTCTCATTGTTTTTCCTAGTATTGAAAACCCATACTGAAGTCTCCAATTGTTTTTGTCTTGTCTATTTCTCTCTTCAATTCTATCAATTTTAGTTTCATGTATTTTGCAACTTTGTTGTCAGGCATAGTACATACTTATATACACACACACATGTGTGCATATGTATATATACACATACATGTGAATATGTGTAATTTATATTATATATAATTACATATATTGTTGATAAAGTAATATTTATGTCTTCCATTTTGCTCTTTGATTTCTGAAGATCTTACTTTTTTTCCCTTTAATTCTCCATACTGTCTTCTTCATACTGTATAGATAATTCTAGTATACCACTTTAATTTCCTTACTTTTAAGCTGTGTATTTTAAGTAATTCTCTTAGTGGATGCTCTGGGAGTTACAATTAACATCCTAAAACAATCTAGGTAAGATTAATACCAAGTTAATTTCAATAGTATGTAAAAACTCACTTCTGTATAACTTCACTCCCCCTCCCATTTGTATTA
Organism: Pan paniscus; assembly: GCF_029289425.2. Lineage (NCBI taxonomy): Eukaryota > Metazoa > Chordata > Mammalia > Primates > Hominidae > Pan > Pan paniscus. Next base: position 83,465,397 of record NC_073265.2, on the reverse strand, counting down.
TTATTATCACACAAATAACATCTTGATTCATTATAGGCTCATCAACTCAGCTTTAGAGTTATTGCTTTAAGTAGTTTTAAGTCAGATAAGACAATAAAAGTTTCAAACAAACATATATTTATACTGTTTTAAAAGTTTACCTATATATTCATCTTTCTTGGTTTTCCTTATTTGTTTATGAATTCAAATTACTCTATTGCCTCTTCAACTCATCTTGTAAGACTTATTTTAGCATTTTTTTTTTTTGGCAGGTCTGCTAGTAACAAGTTTACTCATTTTGTTTATCTGAGAATGTCTTAATTTCTTCTTTGCTTTTGAATGACAGTTTTGCTGGATATTAAATTCCTGGTTGAAAGTCTTTTCCTTTCAGCACTTTAATTATGACATGTCACTGCCTTCTTTGCTCCATGATTTCTGTCAGTAAATCAGTTATTAATCTTACTGAGAATCCCTTGTATATGATAGGCCACTTTTCTCTTATTGCTTTGAAGATTCTCTCTTTGTCTTTGTTAAAGGACCGTTTAACAATGGCATATTTAGAATAAATCTCTTTGAGTTTATCAAACTTGAATTGATTGGTAAATTTTTGGCCATCATTTCTTCAAATATTCTTCCCTCCCCTTTTTTTCCTCTTCTTTTGGAAATTCTATTATAGATATGTTGGTATGCTTAAAGTGTACCAATGTCTCTATTCATTTCTCTTTATTCTTTATCCTTTTTGTTCCTCAGGATGTATACTCTCAAGTGACATTTGTTCAAGTTTCTTCTGCCAGCTCAATATGTTGTTGATTCCTTCTAGTAAATTCTTCATTTTAGTTCTTATACTTTCCAACTCGAGAGTTTCTATTTGGCTCTTTTTTAGAGTCCCTTCTCTACTGATAATCTGTCTTTGGAAAGACATCATGCTCACAGTTTACTTCAATTTTTTAGACATGTTTTTCTTTAATTCCTTGTACTTTTAAAATTTAAACTACTTATTCAGTATAACATCTGTGCTTCTTGAAGTACTATTTCTCTTAAGTACTTTTTTCTCTTTCTGTGCCAGATATTTTTTTCTTTGTAAGTCTTATTAATTCTTTCTTGTTGTTGAAAACTAAACATTTGAAATAATATGACATGGCAACTCTTGAATTCAGATTACGCTCCCCTACTTTTACAGTGTTTTTTACTTGTTGCTGCTTATTATAATTGTTTAGTGACTTTCTCATACTAATTTTGTAAAATTTGTATTGTTTTGGTCTTGTGCAGCCTGTGAAATATCTACTTAGTTAGCTTAGTGATCAGCTAATGGATTGATGAATATGTCCTTACATTACTTGTGTCAATAATTCTCCAAATCTTTGCTAAGTGGCTCTGTGTGTAGATATAGGGAATGCCTACAACACTCAAGCAGACAGTTCCCAACTCTGCCCTAGCCGTCACTTTTGGCTTTCACAGTAAGGGAGGAGGCCACCCCTCATATTGTCTTATGCCCAATTTCTGCCTCCAAAGAAAGATAAAGTAAAAACTAAAAGGCAGAAATGAAATCGACAAGCAGACAGCCTGGCGCCACACCCTGGCCTGGTAGTTAAAGATCGACCCCTGACCTATCGATTATGTTATCTATAGATTACAGACATTGTATAGAAAAGCACTGTGAAAATCTCTATCCTGTTTTGTTCCGATCTAATTACCGGTGCATGCAGCTCCTAGTCACGAACCCGCTGCTTGCTCAATCGATCACGACCCTCTCACGCGCACCCCCTTAGAGTTGTGAGCCCTTAAAAGGGACAGGAATTGCTCACTCGGAGAGCTCGGCTCTTGAGACAGGAGTCTTGCCGATGCCCCCGGCCGAATAAACCCCTTCCTTCTTTAACTCGGTGTCTGAGGAGTTTTGTCTGTGGCTGGTCCTGCTACAACAGAGTCTTAAAGGCAGACAGAAATAAGGGATTAGGGTGCTCTCAGGTCTTTATGGGTATGCATACAGCCCTGGGCATGTGCAAGCACATGAGTATGATGGTTAATTATATGCATCAACTTTAATGGGCCACAGTATACCTAGATATCTGGTTAGACATTACTTCGGGGCATGTCTGTGAGCATGTTTTCAGAAGAGATTACCATTTGAATTTGTGAGCTGAGTAAAGCAGCTGGCCCTCCCCAACATGAGTGGCCATCAATTCATCCATCTAAAGACTGAATAGAACAAAAAGACAGAAGAAGTTTAAATTTTCATTCAACCTGATTGCCTGTGTTGAAACACTGATCTCCTGCACTTGGCACTTCTGATTCTCAGGACTTCAGACCTAGGCTAGGATCTACACTATTAGCTCTCCAGCTCTCATGCCTTCAAACTACACCACTAGCTTTTTTGGATCATCAGCTTACATATGGCAGGTCATGGAACTTCTCAGCTTCCATTATCACATGAGCCAATACCTTATAATAAATCTGTCTATCTATCATTTATCTATCTATCTATCTATCTCTCTATCTATCTATCTATCTATCTATCTACTTATCCATCTATCAATCATCTCTCCTGTTTCTCTAGAGACCCCTGACTAATATAGCAACCTTCTAAATGTCCAGGAGTATGCCAAAGCTTTCGAAGTCCCCTATAATTCCCCCATATTTCCTTTTAAGTTTTTGATTAGCCTTTTGTTAGCTCCAGCTATAATTCTGCCTCAGGCAGCTGCAAAGGTAAACAATTGCCACTGGTTGTTTTCAACCAATGAACTGCAAATAAGGCCATTCACACAGAGTAGCTGAGTCAGGTCAGTTAAAGACAAGCCCCAAGAATGATGCTTTTCAAAGTACTGCCAGACAGTAAACGGAATGGTGTATTTGGGTAGCTCCAAGTCCATTCAGCCCTTTCCAGCAGCTGCTAGGTTACTGTTTTTCAAATGTACCATGGATCTTGGGAGGAGAGATGAGATTAGGTCAAATTGTAATGCCATAGAATTTATTGTTCCTACTAATATTTAGCCATTACTCTTAAATAAATTTCTTCAGATTGTTGCAAGCCTTTAATTAACTTCCAGAGCTCTGAAAAAGTTGATTTTGACAGTTTTAAACAGTATTCTTATTGCTTTTATAGAGAAAGGGGTTTTTTAAAGATTTTTCGGAAGTCTTCAGTCATTTTTTAATAAAAATTGTTAAGACTATATATAGTTTCTGAATACAATTTAGCTGTGTTTCAAATATTCTAGCATAGAGTGCTCTTCTACTTATTTTTAATTATTTAAATTAAAAAATTCATTATTGAACCAAAACTTGATTTTAGAAAGTGTTTCACATTTTCCATGTATATACTCTCTTGGTTTCTTTATTTTAGTTTTAATGTATTAAAGAAAAAGTGTGACCTTGTCAGTCTTGACTTTTGCATGTTTATTAAAGTTTTCTTTGTGGACACTTCCATGAATGATTTTTGTAAATGTTTCTGGAAATAAAATTATATATTTTTTGTGCATGGGTACAAAGTTATATTAGTCAAAGACTATATGTTGCTGACCTACATAATCTGTAAACTTTCCATTTAATTCATATTTAAAATTTTTACCCTTTTAGGAACTTTTCCTTACGGTTAGCACATAAACATAATGTTTTATTTGCATGGGACATTTTCTTTCACAAAATATCTCCCATTTTCATATTTACTGTTTTGGCCCTTGGTAATTCTTCTGCATCTAATGTTCTTCTAATATTACTATTATTATTCTTGCTTTCCTTACTTGTATTTGTCTAGTGTATATTTTCCTAACTCTATATTTTCAATTTTTATTTTATCATTTTCTCTTGCCAATTCAACACTTTAACTTATTTTCCTGGTAGATTTTATGAACCCACAAAATCTGAGACAGGTAATTTAGAAAGTGTATTTTACCAAGGTTGAGGACGCCCCGTGGCACAGCCTCAGGAAGTCCTGATGACATGTGCCCAAGGCAGTTGGGGTGCAGCATTTTAGGGAGACATAAGACATCAATCAAGTACATTTAAGACATACATTGGTTTGGTCCAGAAAGGTAGGCAACTCAAAGTGGAGGTGGGGGTTCCAGGCTATAGGTAAATTTAAACATTTTCTGGTTGACGATTGGTTGAGTTTGTCTAAAGACCTGGTATCAATAGAAAGGAATGTTTGGGTTGAGATAAGAGGCTGTGGAGACCAAAGTTTTATCATGCAGATGAAGCTTTTAGCTAGCAGGCTTCTGAGAGAGCAGAGAGAAATGCTTCTTATCAGACTGAAAAGTCTGCGTTGATGTTAGTGCCTGAGAGGTATAATGAGGCATGTTTCCACCTCCTCTTCGCTTCATGGCCTGAACCAGTCTTTCAGGTTAAATTTTAAGAGCCCTGGCTGAGGAGAAAGTTTGTTCAGATGGTTGGGGGGCCTTAGAATTTTATTTCTGGTTTACAATTTAGAGTTCTTTCATATCATTTGTTTTCAATAATGTCATCAGAGAGATATATGTTATGGAACAACAATAACAAATATTTAGCTCTTCCTTAGATATTACGTATACAAAGTCTTATCCTAGATTAGCGGTAGGCCTTGGAAGAAATCTATGAAAAGGTCGATTTTTAAATTTGGTTTATTTTCCCTTTATCCTCATAAGGCACCAAAGAATATCAAGTCTCTGTACTTGATATGTCAAGATTTTTAAATAAAATAAAATCTAATGCTAAGTTTAAAATAACCAGCTGAGTGTGATGGTTCATACACGTAATCCCAGCACTTTGGGAGTCTGAGACAGAAGGATTGCTTGAGGCCAGGAGTTCAAGACCAGCGTGGTCAACACAGCAAGACCCTATCTCTTCAAAAATATTAAAAAATTAGCCAGGAGTCGTGGTGCATGCCTGTAGTCCCAGCTACTTGGGAGGCTGAGGCAGGAGGATCACTTGAGCCCAGGAGCTCGAGGTTACACTGAACTACAGTTGTGCCAGTCACTCCAGCCTGTGCAACCAAGTGATACCCTGTCTCTAAAATTAAAAATTAATAAATAAAATAAAATCATGCTAATTGGAATTGAACTGCAAATCCAAGAAGTTAGTGGCCTTCTGCAAAAGAATGAATGGCAAAGCTTTTTATTAAGTGCATAGAAGATATTATAAACCACAATTTCTATCCCAACTTGGACAGTTTATTTAAGGTCTGAAAAGTAATTTGTTAAAAATGTTATCTATGACCTCATGCTAATTATTTTATTAATATTATTTCATTTAATTCTCAAAGAAAGTGATAATACATGGGAAGTGTATGGACTGGAATTTGGTATATATTAAATATGCAATAAGTGCGAGCCAGTTTTATTGTGAATATGAATAACTTATGATTAAGAGCTACTTATGGATTTGTCATCATCACCTGTAAAGAGGTTAAGTGACATGACTGACCAGATCTACTTGGTTAGTTAGTAGCAGAGACAGAATTCAAGTTTTTGTAAATTTTATTCCAAACCCAATTCTTTTCCTTCTTTGTCTTACTACTTTAAAAGGAAAAAATAAACAAATATAAAATGTTGAAAAGTCATTGAGGCCCACTTTACAACATAACTACTGCAACTTCCAAAGAATCCTCAAATATAAAGAAAAATACTTCTGATTGTTTATTTTCATTTTCTAAATACATCTTACTCATTTTTCTAATGCCAAATGTTAATTTACTAGTTCCCAGTAGTCATGACAGGACTTCTGTGTAGCAGGTGGTATTTAGACAAGTCTCAGGACCCTATTTGACAATGAACTCTGCCCAGAGAGAAGAAAGTTCTACCACCATGAAAGGAAGCACTCACCCCTGGGAAGGGCAGCTGCCAGTTCCACCACTTCCAGCACTGCCCCTGCTGTTATGGAGCCATCAGAGAAGATGCTGCTTCAAAAAACAAACTCATTTGCAAACCTTTCATAATCCTTCCTGGGGATCTCAAGGTCACACTAACTTCTATCCTTCAAAAGCCTTTCTCATCTGCATTGCAGAGACTTAAACTGATCTCCAAATATTCTGCTATATCCTCTTTAACAGTGTCCTTTCTCTTCTTCCTCTCTCTGCCTGCCAACCTCGCCTAATTCTCTTACATATTCCACAAGGCCACATTCAATTAGCCTTGTTCTATGACAATTTCTCTAAACCATTCAGTCTACATCAACCCTTGAAATGCGAACAAATCATATAATATTTTGTATTCTTTAACGTCAAATAAAGTGTAATGTCCTGCAAGAACAGGAACTGTCATATGCATGTTATCACCCAGCGAGAACTAATATAGTTCCAGACACATAATAGTTACCAAAATAAAATTCCTTAAGTTAAAAAAAACTTTGAGCCAGGCACAGTGGCTCACACCGGTAATCCCAGCGCTTTGAGAGGCTGAAGTGGGTGGATCACCTGAGGTCAGGAGTTCAAGACCAGCGTGATCAACATGGTGAAACCCTGTCTCTACTAAATAGAAAAAATTAGCTGGGCATGATGGCACATTCCTGACATCCCAGCTACTTGGGAGGCTGAGGCAGGAGAATTGCTTGAATCCAGGAGGCAGGTTGCAGTGAGTTAAGATTGTGCCATTGCTCTCCAGCCTGGGTAACAAGAGCAAAACCCTGTCTAAAAAAAAAAAAACAACAAAAAACAAACAAACAAAAACTTTAGAATAGTATGATGGCTACATTTATATATGTCCTTTAAATATGTTCTGTGGATTTAGCATGGCTGTATTCCATTAACAATTTTTGGTGTTTTTGTACTGTAGTCGTGTAATTACAAAATACAATAAAAAACAACCCAAAAAACCCTCTCTAAATCCATGTAAACATTTTTAACCTTACATGAATTTAAGAGTTTAAACATTATTAAATGTCAAACCAGAGCTTTGCCTCCTCATTAATCAAAGTGAAAAGGAGAATTAAGACCATTGTTCCTAATTATACCAAAATTTCAACCTGCTTTTCTACTAATTTTATATTGCTTAAAAAATATGATATGGTATAAACTAAAATAAGCATGTAATAAATTTTACTGGTAATTATTTTAGCCAAACATTTACATCAAAACATAAAGATAGATATTTTAACAGAAAATACATCACTTATATATCTTCAAAATCACTGTGTAATTTAATCCAAATTTCATTCCTAAATTTTAACATATCTCTGGCTTCAGAATGACTTTAATCAATTGGTTTGTAGTCTCAAATCTCTCTTCCTAGAGACAAGTCTTGAACTCTAGAACTTCAGTTCTTTAGGAAAACTTAATATAAAAATCCCATTTTCACTGGCTCATTGTGAACTTTGCTATTTCTGACTTTAAAATGTCTTTATCTCTTTGCTGATAGTTGACTATAAAAATGCTTCATTTCTGATATCATATCAAATTATTTTTCTTGTCCTTGCAAGAAGAAGAATGTCTACTGTTGGTGTGCTGCCAACATCACTTCTTCTAGTTCACATTCCACTGTGTGTTTGTTTATATACATAGAACCATATATAACCCATTTGACGAGGTCTTTCTTATTTTAAGGAGACTTGATTTCTTTTCATATTTATTTACTTTCTAAATATAATGAAACTTTTCAACAAAACTATAAAATGGTTTTGTTTTCATGAATTCTACCCTTCCAATGTTCAAATATTTCGGAAAATGCTTGAACCTGTTGTGCCTCCAGTTCTCTCATTTAATCTGATGCACAAAAAGTTTCTGAACACCTGCTATGTGCCAGTTCCTGGTAAGAGACCATTTGTTTTAAGTGCACATGCTTTCACACACAAGAGGTTGGCATGCTCTATTCTAGATGTTTCCAGTGCCTTTGTCATTGTGGAAATACCATTTGTTCTCAGCCCAAAAAAGTACTGTGAAAATGTCTCAGCCAAAATATAAAAATCAAAGGTGTTTTGTTTCCCTAAATACTCTCTAGTCTGTGGAGATCTGAACACCTTATCTTTCATGTGCTGCTGCTGCTGCCAGGCAGTTTTAGGTGAGTTGACCATCCTTGCTTGTCCACACTTAATTTCTATCTTCTGAAAATGCAGTGTCATTATATGCTTGGCCTGACCAATGAGTTAATGACTAGGGATCACTTTGAGTGACAGCATTTCAGTTCTACAGCAATAATACATCTGACTCAAAGGAGAAACCACTGATCATTAGGATCAGCAATTAGAAATCTATACGTAATTGCCCATCAAAGACTGGCCCTTGAACTCACTTTTTGGGTGCATTCTGCAGATTATATATGGAACCTAGAAGTGAACAAATAGCAAATGGCATGAAAAGATGCACTTTAAGTAGCACTCTGATGCTGTGACAATCTGTGAGCCATCTGTACTGAGAGATACAGTGTTCCTTTGTTTAAAAAGAAGACTTCTTTTATTAATAATCTCTCACACCAGCATGCCCATAAAAGAAAAGTAATCCCAATCTCACATGGTCTGGCGAGGAGGGAGCTGGTAAAATACTAGCATGAGCACCTAATGCCTTAGCAGACTAGAGATATTACCAAAATATTGAGTAAAGAGTCTTCAGATTATGAAGGGATTAAATATCTATTATAAATTTTAAAGTAAATTTAAAATTAATCAACAAATCTTAGATTAACTGTAAAAAATATGAACCATCACATGGAACAAATAACCTTTCAGTCTATATATTAAATTCTACTGAAGTTATCCATGAAGTTATGTTTAGGACTCAGGAGTCAAAAGCTGAATTTTTAATAATGAATATTATCAATCAAAAAGTGAAAGTAATATTGACATAAGGTGAAGAAGAATCAAGGGAGTTCTGAGAAAGTATGTTTCAATAAAACAATTACAAAACATTCCTGATCATTTTATCTGTGGTCATTCCTTTAGAACATATATAATATGTATTTTTATCACGTATGTTTCTGGTGGGCCATGATGAGAAATGCAGAGATGTTAAGCATCACCTTAAATCTACACAAACACTTGAAAAAGTGTTGAGATAGTCTCATTTGAGAGTGTGCGGAAAGGAAGACAGCTTCTAAGGGAACAGATATTCTTAGTGGAAATGCATATCCACCGCAGACAGATGGCCTTTGCTATACCTATATATTTGTCTCTCATGGTTTAATTTTTTAATGGACTTTATCACCCTTCAGCCACATCAGTACTCATCTGTTGTTAATCATCATGCAGACACAAATGTACTTTGACTTCAGTGAGTGTTTTTCATATGTGTAAAAAACAACACAAAGGAACAAGGAGAGTGAAGGACAAAGACTGTGGCAAATATTTAGAAGGAAGAAATATATGGATTTTTATAAAGTGAAAAAAAAATCCACATGTTATTCAGAGTTATCTTGTACTTGTGTTAGGAAAAAGATATTTAAAAATTGGCATATAGTTTCCTGTGGCATTATTTGTCACACATCTGAGATGTAATGTGCTATTACTGAAGTATTCTTCCTATCTTCCATTCTGTAGAAAAACCTGAGATACAAGCAAAATAGGACAATATCTAGTGTCTTGGTCCATTTGTGTTGCTATAAAGGAAGACCTGAGGCTGGGTAATTTATAAAGAAAAGGGGTTTATTTGGTTCCTGGCTCTGCAGGCTACGCAGCACCTGCTTTTGTTGAGGGCTCTGGAAGCTTCCACTCACAGTGGAAGGCAAAGGGGGGCAGGTGTCATGTGGCAAGAGAAGAAGGAAGTGAGAAAGGAGGAGGTGTCCACCTCTTTTCAATAAGCAGTTCTCACAGGAACTAAGACTGAGAACTCATTCACTCCTGCAAGAATAGGAGAATGGCACCAAGCCATGAGGAATCTGCCCCCATGACCCAAACACCTCCCACTAGGCCTCACCTCCAACACTGGGGATCAATTTCAACATAAGACCTGGTGTGGCCAAACAAATTATATCCAAAATATAGCATCTAGTTTGTTTGGTTAATTTTTAAATTGAATCAAAGTAATAAATTATTAAAAATGGTTTGTGCATGTCTCAGAGAACACATTGTAAGTTAATATCTATTAATATAAACTCATTTGGAAACCATTTGATGTAGGGCTAGAGCTGATCTGTGTATGTGTGTGTTTACTATAGATGGAGCCTGCTAAGTGAATATCTCTGCCATCGGTTTTTTATGTTATATCCATGTTTCATTACATAAGAACTCCGATTTTGGTTTCTTTAAAGGATGTCTGGAATTTAAAGACAGATGCAAGGCTATCTAAATGCAAAATTGTTCTAGATTTGTAATGTTTTCTTCAATCGTTCTTATTTGCTAACATTTATAAATGAATTATCTTGATCAAGTTATTTAAGTCATTGTTCAATGCCATTGAACTTGGTCTTTTGAAAATGAATTTCTTTCCACACTCATATTGCACTGCTTTGAATAATTCTTATTTAAATTATGTAATTAAAATAACAAATATACCTGACACAAACAACCTTGGAAGTAAAAAGCAAAAGCTATCTTGTGGTTTGAAAAGAAGTGTGTAGCCTATGAGAACTTAAGCATTTAGTGTTCTATGGGCATCTGTGAAGGAACAGAGTGTCATTCTGGAGGTTGGATAAATTGAAGGTCACTTAAGAGCTCTGTCATGTTTAAAATAACATCTGAAGATCAAGACATTTTAAAATGTGGTCAATGGGGCCAACTTTGTAAAACACAATATTTTATACCCTCTCGCCTGAGAAAAGAAAAATTATTTTCTTTGAAAGCTTTATCATTGCCTTGAAAACAGGATAATCTTTTACTAATTAGCAGCTAATAATATTAAGTGACAAAAATCAAATATTATTGAAAGAAGATAGGACGAAGTGACTTAGCATGCAAATTTAGGAGATAATTCATTAAAGGTAATCTTGAATGGATGACACACAACTTATTACTAAATGTCAATTATATTGTCTTTATAGTATAAAATATAGATTTATCTAACAGCAGTGCTTACTCTTCATCAAACTACAAATTTTTATTATTGGGAAAGCCTGTCCCAAATAAAAAGAGAGGTTGATATAATGATGTACAAAAAAATTGCTAACATGTTTCCACCAGTTTGGGCACAAATGAAGAAAACTGAAGCGTCCTAGAGTGTTGATGAAGCATAAATTGGTAATTCTTCCTCAAAGAAAATCTGGGAACATTCATTAAAAACTTTAAAAATATATACACATATTTACTCGGCACTTCTGATTCTAAAAAATCCTCTTGAATAAAGTATTACAAATATGCAAAATGATATGTGTGTTACAAAATTCTCAACAGGATTGCATAGGAAGGAAGGAAGGAAAACAGGAAGCAACCTAGTAGCCCCTACTGACTTCTAAAAGGGTCAAGCTTATTTATGGTTATAGAAGATTAGTTGAATTATGCTGGTTATATTTCTGGAACTGAATGACAATGAAAATGGTTGTGGTTCAATCATTTCCACTAGCAGCACCATAACTAGACTATTTCAGCTATGTGCCCACTCACCTGTGTAGTTTCTACACACAAAAAAAGCTTACCATTCCATCTTGGTTTCTGCATAATTTTTGAGTTGCCAATATCCTTCTAGTCAACTCCATTCTGTATATTATCAGAGTCAGAATTGGTTTCCCTTGCTTGCAGCAAAAACTTTAAATGGTACACATGATTATTCTTCTACAATAAGATTAGCATAGTATTCTGTCACCCAAGAATGTATCAGTGTGCTTTTTAACCATTCCTTTATTATCAAGCGTCTTAACTCATTCCTTTCCTCCTCCTTCTTTTCATTGTTGCTAGCAACAATGTATTTCTTGATTTGGACGCTGGTTATACACTTCGTTCAATTTACAAAACTTCATCAAGTATACTCATGCATCCTTTCCATTTTTTCACTATAGAGATCACACTTGAAAACAGATTCTACTTATAACTACAGACAATCTAATATCTCAAATTTTTTAAACTGGCAGAAAGTCTGAACTGTCTAGATTGATAGTCCCTCTTCCTTTTGCTCTCTTGATATTCCATTCAAATATTGTGAAACTTTGAAATAATGTTAACTTTAACCACCATAAATACTACCAATATAAGATAAGTAGAAACATAATGGAAAGAGAAGATAAAATATTTGTCACAATATAAGAAAATAAAAAAATAAAATTTGCGTAGACTACATTCCTTATTTCTAAATTGGTCCTGCCTATTACTCATCCTACGTCCACCTGATATTCAGCCAGTGCTCAGTTGGTCAGAGTTCTTTGTCAAGTAGACCAATACAAACCAAATTATTAAAAACTGAGCTTAGTTCTTGGTGATTCTCCCAACATAGAATAGAGGTTTCAATAACTTTATCACTGTCCATAGTAGTTTCAAGGACACTCTCCAAATGGTTGGATCAGATAATGTCACATTCATTCAGGAACAGTTTGGATTATGCTCAAGAATTGAGAATCTAGCAGAGCCCAGAAGTAAAACAAGAGGCACTGCACACAGAATAGTTACTTAACCAATGATGATAGGGCTTTGCTTCCAAATTCTAGATGTTTCTTTTGTGATTCATCTAACAGAGCTTACTATAGATTCCATAAAGCACTCTGAACCACCACTGAAATTCTAGTTATCATTGTATTTACTGAGCCCAAAGGGCCAATTTATGTAACTATTTGTACAGGTAGAGAGATATGTCTGTCTTAGGTTCCATCTCAAACTTGCAGGTTTTCAAGCCACTTTGTAAGTTTATGTAGCAGCACATCAAACTCTCCAATACTGCCAACAAAATCCAAAGACAGCAACTGAGAGATGTGTCTTCTGTCTTCTTAAGGTAGGGAATGCAAAGTGAGCCTACTGGTTCTTCACTTGAAAAGGGAAATTTATTCCAATATGCTGCAATTCTCGGGATTCTCAGACATTTCACAGAGGTGGTAGATGTTAGTGTATTCAAGTTTTTTCTATCTTGCTTCCAATGGAAAACATGTGTCTCAGCAGGGTGCCTAATGTTCCTGCTATTTCCAGTTTCCTACAAATTATCAGCATGATTTAGCCCATTTAATGTAAAAGTGTGATGTCATGTCATACAATGAGTATATTTTAGCATAGATCTCTAGAGACAATTTATCCATGAAACAAGAAAGTAAGGAATACTACTGTTCCTCTCAGATGAAAGTAAACTTCTGATGTTTTCTGACTATAAGAATGAATAGGGGAAAAGCATTTGCCAGATCGAAAAGTGCATGCCAGGTGCAAGGGCCTTGTGGATTGTGTTACCATTGGTGTTTTACAAACATTTGTTGTTTGAAGTCTCCTTGTGGAGGGGCTATTCTTTATTCACACCCTGTTGAACTCAGACACAGCCACATGCTTTCTTGGACCACATGAAGTCTGAAGAGATGTGAAGTTTGTTACTTCTGAGCAGACTGGGGTTTCACAGATTCTCTTTTCACTAACGCCTTGCTTATTGAAGCACAAGTAAGGATGCTTCATGAGCCTGGGTTCCCTGAAAGGGTATGTTCTACACATGTGGGAGGGAAGAAAGGAGAGAGGAAGTATTTCTTTCTTTCTTTTTTTTTTTTTTACTTAGAGACGGAGTCTCGCTCTGTCGCCCAGGCTGGAGTGCAGTGGTGCAATCTTGGCTCACTGCAAGCTCTGTCTCCTGGGTTCACCCGCCATTCTTCTGCTGCAGCCTCCCGAGTAGCTAAGACTACAGGCGCCCACCACCACGCCCAGCTAATTTTTGTATTTTTAGTAGAGATGGGGTTTCACCGTGTTAACCAGGATGGTCTCAATCTGACCTCACGATCTGCCCACCTCAGCCTCCCAGAGTGCTGGGATTACAGGTGTGAGCCACCGCGCCCGGCCAAGAGGAAGTATTTGTATAGCAAGGTCAGAGGAGTTGCTTCCTTGACTAAGGAAAACTCAGGGTGTTTATGTGTGGGATCTTTCAGAGGGGTTTACAGATTTAAGATGCTATGAATACTCTAAATACTCTCAGATTTCCCTAATTTAATCATTGAGATCCCATTCTATGCACTCTCAACCAATAACATAATTTTCACATGAGACACTAGACAAGGATTTTAATTCCATTGATGTTGCAACTTAGCAACCCACAAATCAATCTCAGAATGCCTTCTGATGATCCTAAATCTGGGGCAACATAAGCTAAGAATCATGCAGCATGGTGTCAAAAGTTAATGAGATTCAGTCCATACTTTGAAATGAGAATTTAGGTTGTGAGCTTCCTGGCTTTCAGTTACCATTATGCTATTAGAAGCAGCCGTTGTACTATGGCGCCCTAGAATTTCTTCTAAAGGTTTCCTTTTTGTACAGCAGCAGTTAATCAGTTTCTCTCTGGCTGGCCAAAGTGAGCAAACTTCCCAGTGACCACAGGAACAGCCTAATTTGCTATTTTGCCGTAAAGTTTCTCAAGCTGCTAAATATACATTCTAGCATAGGAAGAGAAATTTCATTTCATATCTATTGCTAGTAATCTATTTTCTGGCACCAATTTCTCTACCAGTAGAGTTCTGTCATAGTGGTAACACAAACTATGGCTAATTTACAAAAAAACAGAATTCACTGGAAAGATACTAGTATTTTAAATGGGAAAGAAGAAAAACCAAGATAGCTATAGAGGGCCAGCCATCAGACCTACAGGAATGGTATTGTAATAGGAACACCCTAGTCCGAGCATTGCCACTGGTAAACACAATTGTTTGTCACTGTCAATCTGCTAAAATTCAATGGAAGAAGGATTCAGTGGCCTAGTTTGGATTATTGGCTTGACAAGAAAAGGGCAAAGCCATTCATTGAAGGACAATTTCACCATACAAGACTGTATACCAAAGAAAAAGATACTTCCTCAGGAGGAATTATTGATGCTCTTAGGAAAGAAAGTTGGAAAGCTAAAAATATAAAATAAAACAAAATAACAAAATGGCATAATTTTCATGATATAGTGTTAAGTATATATAATGTATATTACATATAGTAAGTAATATATATCATATTAACCATTATCACTAGGTGGTAGGATTACCTGTGCTTTTATAGTTTTCCTTTGTACTTTTTGAATTTCACAAATTTTCTATTTAAAAAGTTTATATATGCTAAAAAATAGGAAAACACAGTAAATGTAAAAATAAAAGAAATCGAAGGGCTATTTGGAAGTGGCACTACATTACTAAGGAGCTGATCATATATCAGTTGTGCATATTTCAGACTATTTGCTTCCCTTCTTCTCCTTTTTGCTAAACACTAATATTTCTGTTTCTGAGCTTTAGTACAAAATGGGGAAAATGTCATGGGAAAGGAAAATAATTGACAATAAAAATAATATTAGCTAATTTTACCAAGTACTCATGCATCCCCATGTCACTTCTTAGATTCTACAAAAAGAGTGTTTGGAACCTGTTTCATCAAAACGCAGGTTCAATTCTGTGAAATAACACAGCACATCACAAAGCGTTTTCACAGATAGTTTGTTTCACAGACAGCTTGGCACCATCAACGTTTCTGAACCTATTGAGGACTTATAAGGAAATATGAATATCCAGGCCTAAAAACTAGAAACAAGCTATCTGTGAAAATGCTTTGCGATGTGTTATTTTTTATCACAGAATTGAACCTGCATTTTCATGAAACAGGTTCCAAACACTCTTTTTGTAGAATCTAAGAAGTGACATTCTGCCAGCATAGGCACGCATAAGTACTTGCCAGGAGTGACATACTGCCCAGCGTTTTGCTAAATACTTCATATGATATAGGTATTATAATTATTCCCATTTTACAGATGAAATACTTGAGGTCCAGAGATGTTAAGTTCTTACTTAACACAGCTCACCTGAGCAAATAAATGAAATGAAATTCAAATGTGCATTTCTTTCAGCTTTTTTAGGAATTCTGAGGAAGTTTAGGAAATGTTTGTGCATACTGTTTGTTCATGAACCTTCATGAACACATTTGGAATGATTTTAAGAGATACAGGAATGAGTTCTGAGCAATAAGAATTTTTTACATTTATGCTTCAAATAATTAGTGAGCATTCACTTTGTGCCAAGATGTCTAAGGTTTGTGCTGTTGAAGACATAAATGCTGTCTCTCTAGGTCAATCCATAGCTGTGATTTTATAAATTCTGTGTGAGGTTTTGATTCAATTCACTTTTTAAAAATTTGTCTCATCTGATAACTCAAGACTTTCCATAAACTGGCAGTAAATAAAGCAAATAAATTATTGAGTGTAGGGAATAAATTTAGAATATAGAGAAAAGTATCTCTGGAAGGCCATACAAGATATGTTAGTGCTCATAACTTTGCAGGGTTCAATATCAAAGTCAAGAATAAATGCTTGAATTGATGGATACCTCATTTCCTCTGATTTGATTAATTCACATTGTATGCCTGTATCAAAATATCTCATAAACCCCTTAAATATATACACCTACTATGTATCCATAAAAACAAAAACAATTAAATAAAAAGTCAATGTCCATCTATAGTCATAATACTCCAGCCACAGCCACAATATTGCTGAAATTTTTCCACGTCAATAGCAACTTACAAGGATGAACTTTAAATCTGATTTCTCTTGGTCGGATTGCCATTTCCCAAACACTTCCTCACTTCTCTATATTTCATAAGATTTATCCAATTTCCACTAGAATAAAAATTTCAGTGAATTTGTAAGGTGACATTTCCATTCATATCTTGGGATTTCACTTACCTCTGACATTTAGAAGTTCCTTTGGTAAGAATACATAAACAAGGCAATGGCTTACATTCTTAATCCAGGAAGGAAGGAAGGGGAAATACTTCACTGGAGTAAATGTCATTACCTTTATGCTAAAATATGTTATATGGAACTTAATTTTGTGGAATCCTGTCATTTTCAAAATGCTTTCCTGTATTTCAGAAACAACAACAAATAAGCGTTGAGAACTTACCAAGTGGCAGGCACTGTAGGAGATGCCAACTGCTCATCATGGACCTTCATGTTGCAGCTTGGGCCCATCTTCCCCATCTCATCTCCCAGGACTCAAACTAGCAAATCTCCTTAGGCTACTGTGAGGAGGATGGATTAAAATGGGGAAAAGGCTGAAGCAGGGGGAATTAATTAGGAACCTGTTACAGTATAATTAGGGACAAATTATGATGGTCTGCATCATTGTAGTAGTAGTAAAAATTAATTAAAATGGACAGATTCAAGAAATATTTAGGCAATAGACTGACAGCATTGGGTGGTTAATTGACCTTATTTTGACAGTTTGTGTGAAAGATGGGAATAAGTGAACGATAAATCTCAGGATTTTGTTTGTTTCTAATGTCTACAAATGGGGAGAAAGTTGTGGGACTCCTTGTTCATCTTTAGGCATCTTTAGGCATAAGATTCAGTTACCTGAAGGATAGTCAAGAGGAGATGCTTAGTTAGCACTTAGGTTATAATACAGAAGAGAAATTTTGTTGGATATACAAGTTTGTGAGCAATTAACATGTAATAAAAGTAACCAGATCACCCCAGGGGAGCTTTTATATTGATAGTGAGGGGAGCCCAGAAAAGACCCCAGTGCCTATAAAAGTGCCTGGCAGATACATAGTTGTCAATTGATAAGTGCATGAAATAGTTAACTAATGAAAGAATGAACAGACATAGAGATACCTCTTTCTGATGAACAGATAGATGTATAAACCAGTAAGATCATTCTATGTGCTATAAATGAAGTAATATTAAATGTTTCATTCTATGTGCTATGGAAGAAGTAATATTAAATGTTTCCTACAATAATTCATTAAATTTTACAATAAACACAATAAATTAGACATGGAAAATTATTTTCTTATTTTAATCATGATATGATTGAGGCCAAGAAGGGTACTTTTGTCCAAAGCATCAAGGGTGCAATTTGTAATGATAGAATCAGGACTATAACCAATTTTCTTTTTTAATATTAAATGATAATTTATTGAAATAAAGGTTATATTTATTTTTTTGGAATGCAGAATTCAGAAAAGATAACAGAGGTAGAAGAGGGAAAATTTGCTCTTTGGACTATAATGCAAAATAACAAGAGTCAGAAGGCAGCCCTGCAAATCGAAACCATTTGAAATAAGTGGAAGAAGATTAGAGAACCGTGGTCCTTTCTGCCTTTCTCAAAGCCAGCACCAGTATTCCTTTTCAAAGTCACCCGAGAGAGGGCCCAGAATGGACTCTTATCCTGCTAGATTTTCAGAGTCCTGGGTCTGTCCCTAGAGAGGGCCCAAAATGGACTCTTTGCTGTTGGATTTTCAGAGTCATGGGTCTGTCTCTCATCAGTGCTAAAACAGCAAGATTTGTATTAATCATCCTGTTCCCCGAATGCATAACCTGAGATTCTTTTCAGATATTCAGGTTGTTGATGGAAATTTTGTTTGGAATTTAAACTGCATAACAAATTGAGGCCCCTTTGCCCTCATAAATCAGAAAGCTTCTTTAGAGGGGTTTTAAGTCTCTAAGTTGCATTAGTGGGTGTTTTAACATGTCCAAAAAGCAAATATTCTTAATGCAAGTAGCTCCTCTTTTTTCATCCGTCAACTAGAAACTCATTCCCACACATTTCTTGTGCATGTGTGTGCTTCTCTCTATCTACTTGAGAAATGTGGGATTAGGTAGAGGGGAGGAGCGATACATTTTTAGTCTAATCAATCAGTCTTTCCAGGGATCTCTATGGGGTTAGGTTACTTAGGACTTCAGGGCATATTTTCTTCTGATCCACATGGACATTGCACTTTTTAGAGAATAAGAGGGACGGATGCTTTCATCACAATGACTGTCATTCTGAAGTCACTGTGTTTTCAGGATAGAGCATAGGATTGCCTTTCAGAAATCCCAAGAGAGGGAATCTCAAGTGAAAAAAATGAAAGTAATGGCAAATTCACAATAAACTACTGCCAAGGGAATAGAATCTTTTAAATGGAATTCTGTCATCAACACTATTCTGTTCTGGTGTTAATGACAGAATAAAATTCTATTTCCTTGGAACAGAATAACCAACACTTTCAGGCTATCTAGGGGAATATCCATTGTCTACTACACCCAGATTTTAGGACTTGGAGTTATCTGAGTCTCTTCCCTTTCTAATGAAAATCTCTACCCTTGATGCAGCTGTTACTATTCATGGCAGCCCTTCTATTCCCATGGCCACTGCTTTATTTCAGGCATTTCCAGTGGCCCTGGCTGGAGAAAAGGGGCTCAGATTTAGGGAATCACTCTCAATTATACAGAACTAAACATCATGAGATATTTATTAAGAAATCTTAGCAATGGAGATATTTCTTGAGAACATCAATTTCTTCTATTATCTAGTTATTGGTGCAACCAGCAGGTCTCTGGTTTATTTCATATTCTAGTTTGACCTACTTTCCAGAAGAAGGGTTTCCTTAAGTACGTGATAAAAGCCAGTTGTCTTTATAGATACATCCTGAGGGTACCTTAATGTAGACGCTTCCAATTTATTCAAGACTATTGTCATTTGATTCCTACTGACAACTTCAAAGCCTAATAGATACAGTGTAAACTGATAAAATTGAGTTCGTTAGACTGCAAATCAGTGAGACAAAAACTGAACCTTGGGCTTTCATCTAGGAGTATCAAATCCCTTGCTGCAAAGACAATGAACTTCAGACCCAGACAGTCACAGTTTGAGCTCTCTATTCTCTCTCTCTTTTTTTTATTTTTTATTTTTTTTTTGAGATGGAGTCTCGCTCTGTTGCCCCGGCTGGAGTGCAGTGGCATGGTCTCGGCTCACTGCAACCTTCACCTCCCAGGTTCAAGCAATTCTCCTGCCTCAACTTCCCGAGTAGCTAGGATTACAGGTGCCTGCCACCACGTTCAGCTAATTGTTTGTATTTTTAGTACAGATGGGGTTTCACCATGTTGGCTAGGCTGATCTCGAACTCCTGACCTCATGATCTGCCTGCCTTGGCCTCCCAAAGCACTGGGATTACAGGCATGAGCCACCACGCCCGGCCTGAGCTCTCTATTCTCTAATTGGTAGAAAGTTATTTAATCTGATTCTGAATGTCCTCATTTAACAAATGAGTATAATAATACTCACATTTAAAGTTTTATATAATTATTTGTGATAACATATATGAACTATCCGATGCATAGTAAATGCTATTGATATCTTAATTGTAATATTATTATTAATCTATCAAGGATTTGTAGTTACTATTACTACAACTAGTATTGTGACTGTTATTACAACTACTATCACTGCAATTACTCTTATGACTGCTAATACTACAAGGACCAATCTATTTTATAGGGTTGTTATGAAAGTGGCTGTATGTAAAGCTCATACATAAGTGCTTGGCACATGGTATGCACTCAATAACTGTTCGTCTTCCTCCAAGTGACTAGATATACTCATATTGATGGGGTTGAAGAAGGATGATGACCTCTATTTGAAAACCGTGAGATCTTAAGGAGATTTTAATGATTGAAGATGTTCATAGAACTTTTCTCTGAAATTGGCTTTATAATGTGGGAAAGGGCAATAATATTTGTGGCATATTGAAGGGTATGGAAGATCTACAGGCATCGTTTGTTCAATAATCACAAGAAAACCTGAAAGATATGTTTTGATTCCATTTAACAGGTAAGTATGGAAGTTGAGTAAATTGTCTTTTCTGCTGTTTTTTCAATAACCTCTTCTTCAGGGATGCCTATCACTGTTGCAATTTCAAACATCACTTCTCTAAAGATAACTCTCCAAATCCGAATCTGCAGGTGGGAGAGTGCTCATTTCTACTAAGAGTCTGACTGTTCTTGAAAAGGGAACATATTTATTACTAAATTCATGGGTTTTCTTACTAACCAATACTTTCATATTGGGGGAATATCCATTGTCTATTGCACTCAGATTTGAGGACTTGAGTTACCTTATTTTTCTCCTTTTCTGATGAAAGATTCTCTACTTGATACTGCTGCTGATATTCATGCAAGCCCTTCAATTCCCATGGTCCCTGTTTTAGTTCAGGCTTTTATTAGCTCATGCCTGAACTAGTACGATAGCATTGTAATAAAATTTTCTATTTCACTTTTTTTTTTTTCTGTTTTTAGGCTGTACTTTACTGTCAGATTTAGTCTTCCTCAACCAGCAGTATATAAGTTTTCACTCCCTAGTTACAAATTTGATGGATTCCTTTAAAATTTAAATCCAAACTCCCTGGCATTCAAGACCGTAAGACAATTTTCTCCCAATATATCTCTACAACCTTGTATGTAAATGCTACCATAAAAATAAGGTTCAAACAATCCACCTGTAAACACGCTACACAGGCCAGGTGTGGTGTCTCACACCTGTAATTCCAGCACTTTGGGAGGCTGAGGCAGGATAATTGCTTCGGCCCAAGAGTCAAGACCAGGCTGGACAACATAGTGAGACCCCATCTCTATAAATAACAAAAAAAAAGTAGCCAGGCATGGTGTATCGCACCTGTAGTCCCAGGCTGAAGTGGGAGGACTGCTTGAGCCCAGGAGGTTGAGGCTGAAGTGAGCCATAATCACACCACTGCACTCCAGCCTGGGCAATAAAGCAACAAAGTGAGACCCTGTATCTCTCAAACAAACAAAAACAAAAAACAAAAAGGAAGAAAGAGAAGAAGAAAGAAAAGAAAAATAAATAAATAAAAATAGACACATAGACATGCTGTAGAGTTATTACGGGCATACAGTGTGCCAAGCACATATGTATGAGCTTTACATATAGTGACTTTCATAACAACCCTATAAAATAGAATGACCATAGTTACAGAAGTAGTCACAATAGTAATTGTAGTAGTAGCAGTGATGGCACCGGCCACCTGTCTGGAGCGGCCGCTGCAAAGACACCGGCTGCAGCAGGGGAGGTGCCGCCAGAGCTGCGCACTCAGCAAAGCCAGGGTGGGTGGGGGGCGGGGCGGGGGGAGCTGGGAACAGGCAGGGGTCCCGCCCCCTACCGAGCTAAAGGGTGGGGAACCCGTGCTAGGGGCACAGCTGCAGAGCTGCCGCCGCAGACCCAGGCATCCCTGTGCTTTCGGGGGGCCAGGAAGCCCCTGACCCCACAGGTTCAGAAGTGCCTGCTTGCTCCCATTCCTGGCCTCTGCCTGCTCCCTGTGCCCACTTCAATTTTGGAGCAAAGTGATGGCCAAGCCTGGGTGCTGTTGCAACCTGGCCAGGTGTGCGCATGCTCAGGGAGGCGCTGTTACACCAGCCCCTGCCTCCTCAGCCCCCTTTGGACTTTGGGCACTGATGAGCACGGGAGAGAGGCGAGGAGGCGCTGTGGGCTGCTGGGCTCAGGCCTAGAGGCGCCCTTCAAAACGAACAGCCTGGGTGCTGTGGAGGGCACGTTGATGGCAGCAAAAGGAAGACAGGCTACCTGGACAGAAAGGGACGGGTCCCAGTGAAGCCCCACCTTCAAGCCAGGGATGGCTTCAATCCTGGAGGCCGCGCTGTCAGTTCCGGTCGGAGAATGTGGCCTGGAGTGAGCACTAATGGTTCTTTTTCCAGGCCCGCCCATGGCCACCCATGGACCAATCAGCATGCACTTCCTCCCTTCTGAACCCATAAAAACCCCCCCCCGGACGCAGCCAAACTCACGCGAAGTCAGGAGTACCAGCTGCGGAAGGAGCTGCCCACTGTGCGTCTTCTCAACTTGTTGGGACAACCTTCCTGCGGAAAGGAGAGACAACCTGCCTGCAGAAAGGAGCTACCTGCTTCAGGTCTACTGAGAGCTGTTCTGCCACCAATAAAGCTCTTCTCCACCTTGCTAAGCCTCCAGTTGTCCGCAATACCTCATCTCCCTGGACGCAGGACAAGAACTCAGGACCCGCCTGGAGGTACTAAAAGAGCTTTAACACAAACAGGGCTGAAACACGCTCCCTTGCTTGCCACATTGTGGGTGACGAGAAGGAGAGAAGAGCTGTGTTCTTTTGGGGAGCCCAGACCTAGGGTCTCCCTGAGCCAGGGCTGTGACACTCCCTTTGGGGTTCTATGGTTCCTGGCATCTCCAAACTTCCAGGCGCCACCACCTTCGTTCCCTTCATCCAAACAGGTGCCCACAGCAGAATCCACATGCCGTCCATCTGGTCCAACCTCACGCAGAGCCACAACTGTGCTGGCGCCTGGAGCTGCCAGCCCCACTGCAGCAGCCGGTATGTATGGCTGTTGCCGGTCCCTGCGCTCGTTCACCCACACACCCCTTGCGGCTCCGCGCCTAGCTCTCCCTGGGCAGGTGTGGGATCTGGGCTGGTGGCGGGAGCCAAGCACAGCCTACCGGGCCAAGTGGGCGGAACAAGCCCAGTGGGCACGAGCAATACTCAGGCAGAAGGTGCTGCCAGCCACAGAGGTTTCTGGCTGATGAAACGACACCTCAAGGATCCCATGGCAGCAGTAATAGTAGCTGTGGTAGCAGTCATAATAGTAGTTATTGTACTAGCAGACGTAGTAGTTGTAACAATAGTTATAATAGTTGTCTTAATAGCGGGAGAGTAGTTACAGTAACAGTTAAAATCCTTGTAGGAACAGTAACTGCAAATACTTGATTGACTAACACTAGTACAACTAAGATATTTATAGTACTTACCATGCACCAGATAGTTCACACACATTATTCTTTGCCTTTTTACCATTTTCCTCCTTTGAGATAATTGTCTCCTCAACTGTCTCTCCTCTTTCTCCTTTAGGCATTTCATCTGTGAAACTATTTCTATCCCTTAAGGGATGCCCCTCCATATCTTTATATCTACTTCTCCTTCATCCCAACTCCAATATTGTGTCTTACCATCATTATGTTTTGTAAAAGGAAAAAAGAAGCCATTCCCTACTTTAAACTTCTCTGCTTTGTATCTAGGACTGACATTCAGACATGGAGCAAGTTGGACTGCATAGGGACCCACCAGTGAGATTGACGCTGTCTGTAAAGGGTAGGGATGGCGGCCGGGCGCGGTGGCTCACGCCTGTAACCCCAGCACTTTGGGAGGGCGAGAAGGGTGGATCATGAGGTCAGGAGACCGAGACCATCCTGGCTAACACGGTGAAACTCCATCTCTACTAAAAAAAAAAAAAAAAAAATCAGCCGGGTGTGGTAGTGCACCTGTAGTCCCAGCTACTTGGGAGGCAGAGACAAGAGAATCGCTTGAACCCGGGAGGCGGAGGTTGCAGGTAGCCGAGATAACGGCATTGGACACCATCCTGGGTGACACAGCGAGACTCTGTCTCAAAAACAAACAAACAAACAAACAAACAAAAAGGAGTAGAGATGGCTGTGCTGGCCACACTCTGCCTCCATCCACCTTTCCTGACACTCTACTCCATGCTGGCCACTTGGCATGTTTGACTTTCCATCACTGACTGCCCTGAGCTAACCTACTTTTTTGGTCTGTCATTTTCCATATGAGCAAATCCCTAACAAAATCTTAAATTTTTATGAGGGGATGTAGGAGGGGTATTATCTATGGATGTTAATGGTATTTTTCATATTTGCCATCTTTTCTAATTTAAAAATTAAGGCATAATATTCAGAGTAGGAAATCTGTAATACACGAAGTTATAAAAAATGATCCTTTATGTAATCACACATAATCCTTCTACCTCTAGGACATCATGGTACATACATTTTGATGTCTATCCTTTTAGTTTTATACACACAATTTTTTGTCAATTGTTTATTTTTATTTAGCAAAATAGTGTGAACATCTCAAAAAATACTCATTCTTCAAAAGTGTACCTTTTCCAATAGTGCCCAGTGAAACCTTTTATATATATATTTACAAAGTTCATACTGAATACTGTAATTATTTCCTTGTTTTCAGGCAAAACCCCTTTTACTATTTTTATTACTTATTGATACATAATATTTGCACATATTTATGGGGGACATGTGAAATTTTGGTACACATATAGAATGTGTAATGACCAAGTCAGGGTATTTAAGATATCCATCACCTGGAATATTTACCATTTCTTTGTGTTGAGAACATTTCATATCTTTTCTTCTAGCTATTTTGAAATATACAACATATTAACTACAGTTAACCTTCTGCGCCGTCAAACACTAGAATTTCTTCCTTCTGCCTAACAGTGTACTTTTAAATGGATGCATAGATCATAATTTACCCTCATTTTTGGTCACTGAGAGTATATGTAGAGTGTATACTTATTTAGGACAGAGTGAGGATTAGGGTTAGTAAAGCCCTCTGCCTTCCCTAGTTCTTCATTATCCCGTTTGTACACAAGCATTAGTACATAATGCTTTTCTGTGTCTCACTTCTAGCTTTCAAAACTTTGTATGGCAAAGCAAAACCCATCCTTGTGTTTATTCCCAGAACTTGCTTCCTAACAGGTATCTGGGGATGTTCCAATGTCCCCTTACCCCGTCTCCAGGACCTTCCTATTCCCAACTGCCTTTCTCTGATCTTCTCTAGTAGTGATATTTGTATGCTGGGAACTGTGCTAAAGGTTTTCTATAAGATATATTATCTTTTTTTGTTTTTAATTCTCACAGCTCTGAGAGACAATTATTATGCTTACATTCTCCCATGCCTTCCCCTCTCACCCCTAACCTTAGAGGATATACTAGTTTGCATACTGGTTTAGAGAGAAGCAGAGGGCCATGTGTTTGAGTCTGAGCTAGGAAACTTTTTGCCTTTGAAGACTTTCACTGAATGTGCTAAGAAGAGAAACCCCTCTGCAGACACACACAGACGTTCTGCAGTTTCCCAATCTCTGGTGCAGTTCTGGCCTTTTGGGGCTTTAAGGGCTTTGGCTAAGGTAAGAAGAATCTGTCATTTCTTCCCAAGGCTCAGAATGGGCAATTATAATTGTTCTTGACAAGTTTAAACAGGCCAAAGGAGCTTTTCTCAGATTTGGGGAATTCCTAAATGATTTTTTAATACAAATCTTTTTTTTTTAATGATAGAACATTATACTCACAGTTCTTGTTTTTTAGGGCTCTGTTTGCATTGGGTTTTTTTTCCTATTTTGAATATCCAAAGCTGGAAAGTTTGAGGTTTGTATTCTGCCAGGGCACTCTGAGTAGAACTTGAAAGTTTGGCTTGAGAGACCTAACATAGCTTTGATAGTGTTCACCCAGTTATTCTATAAACGAATATTTCAAAAAGAGGATTTCAAGATCCCTCAAATGTCGAGTCACCAGATAAAATACGTGATGCCCAGTACGATTTGAATTACAGATAAACAACAAATAATTTTTAGTATTAATGTAAGTATGACTCATGTCAATTGGGATATACTTATGCTAGAAAATTGTTATCTATATTTTTTATTTGCTAAATTCTGCAAACTTATCCAAGTGTTTATAATTAACTACACTGGTGAAAACGCCAAATAATGAATGTGTCCTAATATTTCCTGAGGACTATGTTAATATAATTTCATGTAATCTTTCTAACAATACTATGATACACACATAATCAATTCTATGTAACAGAAAAGAGAATTGAGCTTCAGGGAGTTTTAAAATTTTGGCCCAAATCACACTATTGGTGAGTGGCAGATCTGTGAGTTAAAGACAGGTCATCTGATTCCAAAACCCACCTTCATTCCAACTCGCCTAAGGTGTTTAAAATGTGTTAGGAACACTGAGCAGACCTTGCTTCCCCATGAAGCAAGCAAATACCTAGAAAGCTGACCTGAAGTGCCTGGGGCCCACATTTCAGGTTCACAATGTAATTATAGTGCTTGGCATTCAATGCAGACACACACATCATCATTCTAATTAAGCAACTGTCTTAATTATCAGGTTCTCCAGGGAGGCTGCTCTGCCAAGTCTGGTATTTCATGAATAGATCTGAAAACAGACATTATCTCTTCTCCCAGTGAAGAGAGAGTGATGAAGGCTCAGGACAAAAGGAGGCAGTGGGATGATGCCACCAAGGGACCATTCTGAAGAGCCATCAGCAAAAAGCAGCCACACCTGCTTATGTGGCTCTGGGACAAATGATCTGAGCCCTGACATGGAACTTAGATGCAGTAAAGTCCATTGTATTGAGCCTTCTCTGGCACTCCTCCCAAAACAGAGAGACAACAGTTCTGTTATGTTTTGTTTGGTTTGGTCTCCCTCAACTCATCAATGAGCCTTTTTAAAAAGAAGAATTCGGTACTTTCTTTAAAGGTGGTAGAATTGGCTCTTACTCTAGTCTGTTTTCTCCTTCCTAAGGGAGGAGCATCCTTCTTGTTAACACAGAACCCCAAACTATCTGATCAGAAAGAAAATAATTCAATCTGCTGTTTGAATTGACTTCCAGCAGCGTCTTAAATTTTAATTGGCCCCCGGCCTAAAACAACCTCAAATTGTATGTCTTCCGTACTCCTCTCACCACCACCATCACCACTGCCCCTACAACCACTCTAAGCATAGTACATATGGTGAACATACCATGATATTGAATGCTATTCTCACTCTTCCTTCTCTTAATCTGATCTTACTCAGGTTCTGACAGTTGACGCTGAAAACATTTTTTGTTGTTGTTGTGGTTGAGATGGAGTTTCGCTCTTGTTGCCCAGGCTGGAGTACAGTGGCGCGATCTCGGCTCACTGCAACCTCCGCCTCCCGGGTTCAAGTGATTCTCCTGCCTCAGCTCCCCAAGTAGCTGGGATTACAGGCATGTGCCACCATGCCCGACTAAGTTTGTATTTTTAGTAGAGACGGGGTTTCTCCATGTTGGTCAGGCTGATCTCGAACTCCCGACCTCAGGTGATCCGCCTGCCTCGGCCTCCCAAAGTGCTGGGATTACTGGCGTGAGCCACCATGCCGGGCCATGACACTGAAAACATTTTAAAGGAGAAACAGATTACCAATTATCCATAAAGATGAGAATTATCTGGCAACATTTTGGTTAGATGAAAACTGTGACTAGAGAGCTAACAAAAACAAACACAATGAGCACTAGATATCTGCCAGGCATTGTTCACAGCCCCTTTTTTTTGTCTCATCTGATCCTTGCTGTAGATCAGGAATCAACAAACTAAGCTTTCACCACTTGTCGGGGGTAAAGCCATGTCAGTCTGAGTCCCAATGCCACCCTGTTAGCCACTCTCCCACACCACCTGCTCCAACTATTTGAAGAAGGAGAATGTTTTTCCAGTTAATAAAGTTAATAGTTAAAAACTGAAGGATGCCCTTTGTTTTTTAACTTTTATTATTAACCAAAACTTGAAAATATATATCCTCCCCCAGTGATACCTCTATTTAGAATATTAGAATGGATATTTGGTACTTAGCCTTCTATTTTCCTGGATGAGTAATATTTTGAGGCCTGTGCAGTTGTTTAAGATACAGATCATTCTGTCTCATACCAAGAGGGAGTTTCCATGCTCTTCTATGTTGGGCTGGCCTTGTAAGTTTATTTTAATATGGTATTAGCATCCATCGTCACCACTAATTGCTGTTTACTAAGGAATCACACAGTGCCTGCCGTGTACATCAGAAACACACTTGACCGAGCTTACTCTTCACTAGGAAGCAGGAGGCAAAAATATGAATTAGCTTCTTTTTATGCATGTGAAGATGCTTGTCTGTCTTTACTACTTCCCAGGAATACTGCCAGTGAGGAATGCTCTGGAATTCGAATCTATTAGTACTGAATAACATAATAAAACTGACATGAACACGAATGACAAGGTGTAGTTTACCCGTCCTGGTATTAATGTCAAGAGCCTGAGCACTCACATGAAAGCAAAGGATTAACCACTTCTCCTTTGGGGATCTTGTTCCATCACTCTCTGTGCAAACATTCACCTGTAGAAAAATGAGATTTGGAATTAGGCTTTAGGAGTCACTGGAGGGTGATCAGTAGAGAACAAAATGCCTTCCCTTGAGAAAGTCCTGGAAGCTCCTAGCTCAATCTCTGCTCTTGATCACCTTGCTCTCTTGGTTGGTTGCTTGCTTGCTTTCCCCCTTAATAATTCTGAGGCTCTGACTTTTTCACATTGCACATGTTTATCTTGCAAAAAAAATGCATGCATATCTGTACTTATAAAACACATTTATTGGGGAGTTGTCATCTATTTAGTAGGATAATTAATTTTTCTAAACACCCTGACTGAATTCTTTTGAGGCATGAAAAAGAGTATCAGACTCAATATGGGGAAATAAAGATCTTTGGCTCAAAGATCTTTGGCTACTTCTCAGGGATTCTGAGGCTTGTTTTCATGAACTTGTGATATCATGCATGACGCATAGAAGTTTACACATCCACAGCAGGCAGACACCATCCTGCTCCATCCTTCCACGACAATCGTGATGTAGTCGAAACTTACAGAGGACTTACTGTGGCTAGGCATGTGTTAAGGAATTTGCTCAAATCATCGCCAGTGGGACCACAGATGGCCTCTGAGGTGCCTCAGAAACATAACCAGCCTCTCTTAGGCACTGGCATGATAACTCATTTCTGTTTGATTGTGCTGTATGTAACATAAGCATTAGGAAGTTGGAAAAAATATATTTAATTTATTTGTCCCAGAGAAGTGAAGAAATTCATAAGATTATGATCTCCAGAGCCAGAAGACGGGTTCAAATTTCAACGTGAGCAATTACTGGCTGGGTGACTTTGCGCAAGTAATTTAACCTCTTCGTGCCTTCCATTCTACATGAATAAAATGGGAAAATGAATGTTTCTGAGAATAAAATGAATTAATAGATGTGATATGCTAAGAACAGTGTCATTATTGAATTAAGGTTAGCCAATAACCAACCACATGTTCAAGTTTAGTAAAGAACTATAGACCAGATGGGGATTCTTGATTTTACTATCATACTCTCGTTACATTTCTGGAATAATCTCTACTTGATCATCAATTATTATTTTTAAATGCTCTACACGAATCTGTTTATTAATATTAATTTAATAATCGAATATGTTAATACTACATATTTTATGATATTCTGTGAAATGATACTTATATTATTCCTAAAAAAGATAGGGCCTGCTTATTAGTCTGTTCTCACACTGCTATAAAGACAATACTTGAGATTGGGTACAATTCAAGATGAGATTTGGGTGGAGACGCAAAGCCTAACCATATCAGTCTGTAGTTTTCTTTGTAATATTTATCAAGCTTTAGTAAAACTAAAATGCTTATTTCATATGAAATATCTGGAAAATTTTTCTCTTCGTCTTCACTATAGAATAATTTAAATAACATTGTAATTATTCTTTAAATGGTGATATAATTCCTCTAGTGATACTTTTCCCAGAGTAGTTTTTTTTAACAACTTTTATTTGTTCCTTCTACAGAAAATGGACTTATGTTTTATAGTCCCGCAGGACTAAGTTTTAGTAATTTCACTAAAAATTTTCCATTTGATCAAGATTTTCATATGTATTTACATAAAGTCGAGTAGTATCATTCTTATGACTTTTTTAATTTCTCTCGCTTCTGTTGTTACTTTTTATTTTATGTGCTTATATTTTCTTTTGTCTTGATTAGTTGATAATCTATTAAAAATCAGCTTTCAGATGACTAGTTTTACTTCTTTTTAAGACTGATTTTTAACTTTTTAATTTCTTATTTGTCCTTTCTGTCTTCCTTATGTTCATCTTGCTGTCTTTTTCTAACTTCTTGCATCAGATGTTAAGTCTTAGTGTTTAAAGATAATAATAGCAAAGCTTTTGAGTTTTCTTTTGATTTTAGTTGTATCCCATGTTCTGTTTTGATTTTTATAATTGTCTGGATAAGCTGAGGTTATACGCTATATATTTCCTTGGTACTAAAAATTCATTAAGAAATAATTCATCAATCTCCAATGGTGGAGTATTTTTTTATTATAATTAATAGTCATTGAATTATAATAATATAATGCTGTCTGCATATTTATTATTTAGGATTTATTATGGTTTACTTGGTGACTTAATTAATACACAACCAGCTTTTGAGTGTGATTTGTCAGCAAGGTATGTTCTCTCTTATTATACAAAGTATGATTAATATCAATCAGGTGTACTTTTTAAATTAGGGTATTTAGATATTCTATACCTTTGCTTATTTTTCTTTCATTTTATCATGAAATACAGATGAATTCAATTATCTTGCTAACATTCGTGCTTCTTTAGATAGTAACTATTAGTCTTGCTATGAGCAATAATAAATTTTCTCTTTATTATCACCAGATTTTAGTCCATAATTTTATCTTTCTTTGGGTTTACTTTGTACACCTAAATATACTTACTTTTCTATTACATGCTCTATCAGCATGTAATAAATAAATGACTTCTAGCCCAGCTATGATTAATGAAGCAATCAGTGAACTTACTTTACCTCTCATCTTTCTTCTCTTCCTAATTTATGTTGTTGGATCATTTCTATTACACATTGTCAAGGCATTGGAAGCATGCATTATGCTCTCTCATTCTCATATGCACTTCTCTTTTAGTGTTTCTCAATCAAAATGGATTGAATATATTCACCACCTCCAATTCTTTTGTCTTATCTCCTCAGCCATTCCTTGGTTCATTGAAGTTTTGTTTTCTAGTAATTTCATCAAGAAGGGATAATGGGTAAATATTTGCTGGACATTCCATGTTCAAAATTGCCGGCCAAGAAAGCTTAGCTGGATATAAAATCTTTGTCTAACACTTTATTTCCTTAAGGATTTTGTAGATGTTGTTCCACTGTTTTCTGTCAATGAATATTGCTTAGGATAAATCTGAACTCAGTTTGATTTTTGTTTCCTCTTATACATGACTTGACCTTTCGCCTTGTTTGCCAGAGAAATTCTTCCTTTTATTGTAAAAAACCACCAATGTCAACAAGGTATATCACAGTATATATTCTAGCATTAACTATTAACTACTCCGTGGTATATTTTGTGCCTTTTCAATAGGTAGGTTCATAGTATTTATGTGGCAGGAAGTATTTTTGAATTATACATTTAAGAGTTAGTCTTATTCAGTTCGGCTTTCTTCTTCAAGGACTTTAATGATATTCATGTTAGATATTCTTTGTCTATATTGTATTGTTTATTATTTTCTTTCCAAACCTTTTAGACTGTTTATTTCCCTTTTTATGTTTGATTTCTTCTTTCTATCTTCTGTGGCTTTACTGTGACTTTCTCTGTGTTTATCCTATCTTGGTGCCTTTCAACTATATCTTGATTTCTGTAACGGCTTTATTTTCCCATTTTTTTCCCCTGAAATTTGCCAGTTCACCTTTCATATCCTTCTGCTAAATTTATTATCTCTTCTCTGAATTCTCGCATTTTGGCTTCATGGAGTTTCTCATAGAAGCAAATAATTATTCTTTGGGATTTTAAACTTTTCGTCAAACATACTTGGTCACGATTTTTATCTATTCCATGGCAAGTGCATGTATTTGAGGTCTAAGAACTAAATTGGTCTTCGAGTTTCACTAAACACAATGTACTAAGTTGTTTTTTTTTTTTCTTTTTTGGTATATTTTAGATGACTTCTAGGAAGAAAAGAAAAAGTTCTGATTAAACAGCCATATTCGTGCTGGAAGTCTACACTTTGAATTTCTTGCACTCCAAGATTCTGTTGACCAGTTATCAGCTGAATTCTATATATGTTTGATGAGTAGCTGAATGGCTGAAAAGATTAGTGCAAACTAAAGAATTACTAAAGTCCTGAATGTGATGTTTGGTTATGTCTATAATTTATAGAATTTTCCCTATTATTTTAAATGCTAACATTTCATGGAAGTATATTTGAATATAAAAGATTATAAAATTACTAATCCAGCATTTTTAAAATCCCCTGCTGAATTTCTTAGAAGCACATATAAATAATATCTTCTCTAGGTAATTTCATGTATTTATTTTTTTCTTTCATGTTCTAATTTTGTTAAGACAAAAGGAGGGCTTTTTCTTTCAACCAAAATAATCAGAAATCTTATCAGTTTAGTAATTAGGGATTGAAATACAAAGCTAGCGAAGTAAGGCTACATTGCAAAGTCTGATAGTATACAGTAGTTTAATGTTTATTTCTCTGGCATCATGTCCTCTCTATAAGAGAATGTGTTGGAAGGTAAGTACAAATAGTTTTTTGCTTGACATGCTATATTTCGTCATGCTGCTAATTAGCACAAACACTTACTCCAAGAAGTGAGATCATTACTTTCTCTGGTAGTAACTGAGAGGTTCTTTGTAGTGGAGAAAAAGCCCAGGTGTCCAGCTTGAAATAGCAATTACCACACAGGTGTCTGTCCTAGTAACAACAAAATACTTTAGCTAAAAATCCAAGAAGAAGAATGGAACTGCTTCATTCTTTCTATGTTGGATGGCATTCATGAATATGTATTAGTAAATAAAATAATTATCTCTTGCTGTGTAAAAAACTACTTCAAAATTTAGCAGCTTAAAACAGCAAGCATTTATTATCTCACATGGTTTCTGAGAGTCAGAAATCTGGGAGCAGCTGAGCTGGGTGGCTCTAGCTCTGGACGTCTTGTGAGGTTTTACTCAAGCCGTTGCCTGGACAGTCACCTGAAGCTTAGCTGGGGCTGGAGGGTCTGGTTGCAAGCTCCCTCCTCTGGCTGTTGGCAGAAGGCCTCAGTTTCTCACTATATGGGCCTCTCCGTAGGACTGCTTGCAACAAGGCAGCTGGTTTCTCTCAGGGTGAATTATGAGAGAGAAAGAGATAAAAATTGAATGTCTTTTATAGCATAATACCATCCCTTCTACTATATCCTGTTGGTCACATTGACCAACTCTGGCACAATGCAGGAAGGAACTACAAAGAGTGTGAATTCAGGAGGTGGAGACTTTTGAGGGCCATCTTGGAAGCTGATAATCACCAGGTACTAAACTTGTTCCAGGAAGTACACCAGGCATAGATAATACATGTACGAATAGGACAATTTATTTATTCCTTTTATTAGTCTTGTGATCAACAGAACATGTATTTAATATCTACTATATACCAGCATCTGTGTTACACAAAAGGTATTCTAAAGTAAATAAGACATGAGCTTATCCTTATATTCTGGCGGGAGAGATAAATATGTCAGTAAATAGACAATGGTGTTCCACTCTAACATAAAAGAGATTACACTAAGTATTGTAGGGGCATTTTGGAGAGAGGTTGCATAGAGAATGTGCAAAGTTGAGCAATTGCTCCGAAGTGCATTTGAGTAGGATAGACAGAGCGATTAGCGTTGAGAGCTACAGCCACTCAGTATTTTAGAAGAATGAAATAGCATGCATATAGATTTACTTTTGCAAATACGGGTGCAACAGTGTCTCTTGCCCTATGTGCTCTTCTTCAACGTGACCTGGACATTTTCCCATCTAGAATTGGGATCTATTTCTCTGTGCTCTTAAATCTGAGGGTCTTGGGAACTGCCTTCACTAATAGACTATGGTAGAAGTGTTGCCATGCCTTTTTCTGTTATAGCCTTTAGCTAGCTGGGCAGTTTCTACTGCCTGCCTCTTGGAATCTAGCTTCCGTGTAAAAAGTGAGACTTCTTTTAGATACCCTTACTGCAAGAAGGTAAGCCAAGTGAAGAAAGCCTGGAGGATGAGAAGCCACATGAAGAGAGAGAGAGGTCAAGAAGCCCTAAGGCACCAGATGTGAGTAAAGAAGCTATTTTGAAGAAGATTCTTCCACCCCAGCTGATGCAATATCGATCAGAAACGACCACCCTTTGGAGCCATTTCTACATTCCTTACCCCAAAAAATCATTAGCAAAATAAAAATGATTGCTTTTAGCTATTAAATTTTGGGGTAGCCAGTTGTCCTGCAAGAGATAACTGAAATAATGAGCATATCACATTACATAATTAGTAAACCATATAATGGAGCTAGCCTAAATTACAGACTGGGGCAGGCCAGCGTGAAGCTGGCACAAAATTCAATGAAAAACAAAACATACTTTCTGTGTTCTGCCAAATGCTGTTAGGAAAGAGGTGGACACACTCAACTCTTCTGAATGGCAGAGTGGCATAGTGAGATTTGTGATTAGAGATGATCATACTGGGAGAAATTCAGAAGATAAGTGACACGGTGGAGACATTTGAGGAAAGCGGCACCATTCTTCTTTTATTATTATTATACTTTAAGTTCTGGAATACACGTGCAGAACATGCAGGCTTGTTAGATAGGTATACATGTGCCATAGTGGTTTGCTGTACCCATCAACCCGTCATCTAGGTTTTAAGCCCCACATGCATTAGGTATTTGTCCTAATGCTCTCCCTCTGCTTGGCCCCAGTGTGTGATGTTCCCCTCCCTGTGTCCATGTGTTCTCATTGTTCAACTCCCACTTATGAGTGAACATTCAGATGCAGCACCGTTCTTATACGTGCTCTTGAAATTGACCATACAAGGATGATGAAGGCAGACAATGGAAGAGTCACAGCATAGAGAGGAGCAACACACTTGGAAAAAATTAGTAATCAGAATCACGGAGGTTTGATTAGGAGAAAGGAGTGAGAGAACAATTGTTGCAGATGACTCTACAATGCTTTGCAATCGTCTAAGACAGCAAACACAGGAAAAGGAGTAGCTATAGTGGGGCAAAGGTGGCTAATGAGTCGGTTTCAAATGTGTTGAATTTGAGGTGCCTATGGGATTTTTAATGACTGCAGTCAAGTTTTGGAAAAGCGATTGTACTATGGTTTTACTCTGCCATCATTTTCCCCTCTCTCACACTTCGTAATTATTTTTAATAGAGGGCAGCAATCCAAGAGATGTTGGTTGCTACTGAGTTCCCACTAATAGCTTCATACAGATTCTCACATTGTAATGGTCCTAACATCCCAACAACCCACTTTTCCCATTTGGTATTTTTTTTTCGATATCTAATTACAGGCATAAGATCTCAGTAATGACTGGGTTACATTTTCTGCTAGACAAATTATGGACATAATTATAGGCACATGTTCAGTATAATATTGAAACATCTGATGCTTCTATAGAGAAGATAATTGTCAATCTTTGTAGTGTAATTAAGTCTAAATGGGAATCCTCATCATTTTCCAAATGAGCAAACAGTGAGCTAGTCTTGATTGGCTGTGTCATGGCAGCTAGTGAAATGGATTTGCTGTGTAGGTTAATTAGTCATGTATGAATGTCACAACCCTCAGAAAACTCGACATTAGCTCTAAGTATTAGAGTTAATTAGCAGTACATTGTTGCAACTCTCCATGATATTTACCTGGCTTATCTTTGGAAATCTAGCCTTTCATTTTTTTTTTTCCTGAATCTTTCTTCTCATAGTGATTCAGAGCATTTAAATTTTCTACCCATGAATTCCAATAAACATGAGAGAGCACAGGAGCAAGGATTTACAGTGAAACAGACCTGGGTTCAAATCCCTTTCAATTTCATTATTACGGTGAAAATTTTGACTATTTACTGTTAATATCTCTCAGTTTCAGTAGTTTATCCATAAATACATGTTTAATCTTATTTTCAATGCTTTTTAAAATAAACTTGAGGCATTCATAAGTCTTTTCCTTAAGTTTTTCTCCATACATATGATTAACTACAGTTCAATATTTGTTTACAGCCTTCCCTTTGGTGTAAAATGTATTGCACAAGGAAGAACACAAACCTTAACTCTACATTTGCTAACTTTTGCAAATACATACACCTGTGGAACCCAAACCTCCATCAAGAAATAGAACACTAATATCATTCCAGCATGTTCCCCTAGGCCTCTTCCCAGTCAAATCCCGTCCTACCCCTCCAGTGGAAGCAAGTTTTCTGATATTTTTCCACAACTTTTGCTTGTTCTTGAACTTCATTTGAATGTAATAATATAGTCTATAATTTTTTATGTAAGTCTCTTTTTTCATTAGATGTTATGTTTTGAGCTCCATCCATGTTGCCATTATCAATACATCCTTCCTGCTGCGAGAACTAATATATCTGAAATTTTCTGTTGCTTAATATAATAGAAATCTATTTCTTGTTCATGTCGGAGTACAACGTGGGTATTTCTGGTTCAAGGACACCTTCCTGGATATGGTGAACTGGGGCCCCTGCCAGTTGGGGTTTCACCTTTTCCTAAGGCCTGGGCAGAGCTTCATTCAGTGGCTGATGCAGAGAAAAGGGACAGAAGGTAACCACAGTGTAAATATCCAGCCTGGAAGTGGCGCATATCACTCTGCACAGATGCCATTGGTGGGGTGGGGGACGGGGGGACGGGCACATGGCCATATGTGAGGAGCACAAAGGTGCAAAGCATAAGTCCTGGGTGAGCAGCTTCATTCCTGTACATGCTCCACACTGTGGAAGGAAGAGTGCACAGTTTTGATGGAAAGATGGTTCTCTGCCACAATGTCTCACCTTAATCCCATGACCTTCCCCTCACACTATGCTCTTTCCTGGGTTCCTCTGTAAGGACAAATGGAGCATAAACCCTACAAACCAATGACATCATGTCCACAGATTCCACACATCTCAACTCTGGACGTCAATTCCTGTCTATCTAATTGCAGTTTCCCTACACACTCAGCTTGTCCATGAGCATTCTGCCACTTGCATGGGCTGCTGGATGTCCTCCCAGGCTGTTTCTAATGTTGTTTCCACTTCTGTATTCAGATCTCTCACCTCTGCTAACCTGCTCAAATGTTGGTAATGAAAAAATATTTCCTTAGGTAAGGGTCTGTCTGGTACGCAGAAGTTGTTTTCAAGCAAAATTACTAAAAATACAGATGGTCCCTGGCATACTATGGTACAATTTTTCGACTTTACAATGGTAGAAAAGTGATAGGCATTCTGTACAAACCACATTTCAAATGTTTAATTTTGATCCTTTCCCAGGCTAATGATATGAGTACCATACTCTCTCTCAATGCCTGGCAGCGGTGGTGAGCGCAGCTTCCAGTCAGCCCCGCCATCTCAGGGGTAAACAACAAATGCTCTACAGTGTACTGTGTTGCCAAGTGATTCTGCTCAACTGTAGGATATTGGAAATGTTCTGAGCACATTTGAGGTAGTCTAGGTTAAGCTATGATGTGTGGCAGGTGAGGTATATTAAATGCATTTTTGACTTAAGATATTTTCAACTTTATTGGTACACGAACCCACCATAAGTCAAGGCACATCTGTACAGAAATCTTTGACTGGAAAATCCCCTAATCATTGTCTTAACTTTTTTTTTTCTTTTCAATCAAGCCATTATCAACAAGGCTCCTAGAAAGGTATTGAGATATTTACTATGTGTCTGCCCCTTTGCTAGAACTTTTCACATATATTATCTAAATTAATTTAAAAATGTTATAAGACACACATTATTGTTACTCTAGGATATAGGATGCTGAGGTCCAGAAGGTGAATGGTATTCCGAAGGTAGAATTACAGAATAACCTGGGATTTGAATTCATGTAATTTGCAGTCTTATGATTAGAAAAGATACTAAAGATTCTCTAATTCCTTCATTTCAAAGATAGGGAAATAGAAGCCTAAAGCACTCCAGTGATTTGTCTACATCCAAATGCTGGGGAGCGGCTAAGTCTTCTAAATCTATTATGTCTGTTTTTTTAAAAAAACAATAAATGTCATTATTCCTACACCCTTGCACTATGCCTGAATTGATTCCTAGTTAACAGTGACCAGTAGGGCAGCTTCTGTTTGGAGGCTGCCTATCAAAATACTCTCAGCTTCCACCTGAATGCTGATGTCACATCAACTAGCTATCTTCCTAAAATGATGAAACCACACTTTGCCTTTGCTAAACACTTTTTCTCTTAAAGTCTTCCCAAAACCTGTTTAGCAAAGGCAAAAAGGCTTTAACAAAATTTCCCCTAGTTCAAAGGTATGAATTCACTGCATAGGTGCAATTCAAAGTTTTTGCTACCACAACAATCAGCTTCTCATATTTCCTTGCTATGCTTTGCTTTTATTGTCTGAACCCAAATCAGCTTGGCTCAGCACTGGCAACAATGTCATATTTAACTGCTGTAAGTATGTTTTCCTCACTATCAGGCATCTTTATTTACTCTAAGTAAGGCAATAAGCTGGTGTAGGTTAGGAGTCACCTACATACTGAAAATGAAATGGAAAAACATTCCCGCCAAGAAAATAAAATATCTTTGAAAGGTGACATGCCATGTTACTTTTGTTAATCCCTAGTTGGGGGCCTTGTAAACACACAGCTAGAGTCCGCTGCAGTAAATACCTATGATGATATGTATCTAAGTGAGTGGGTATAAAAGGAAAAGAGAAAATATTTTCCCCCTAAAGAACAATAACATACAATCTTGTAAGCCAGTTAGCAAAGCACTCCGGAGAGACCACACTTGCTGGAGTGATATGCAATTTGTGGGAGGCCACTAATTGCAACTTATAGAACATGGTTTTAAATCTTTCCAGAAAGTGCCTTGCTTATTCAAAATGAGGCATTTAAAGGCTGCAAAGCTGCCAAAAGCTCTTGCCCATGGTGACTGGCATTTTCCTGTCCTGGGGAGAGAGTAGGTCTAACATCTTATAATAACGATTGGACTCAAGTGTCCCATGGGGAGAGTGGAGATGTTGGCCAATACTAAAAAGTAAAATGTAAAAAAAGAAAGCTACCGTTTGCTTGAGGACAATCTGATTTCAGGATATATATATATATACACACACGCGCACACACACACACACACACATATATATACACACATATATATACATATACATATATATGTATATATATGTCTATATATATGACTATCTGATTTCAGGCTCTCTCTCTACATATATATATAAATATATAGATATATAGATATATATGTAGATATATAAATATGTAGATATATATTATACTTAATAGGTTTTACCTTCAGCAGGAAGGCTCTGCTAGATATCTTCTAGGAAAAAAAAGTTTTTAAAAAAATCACTTCCAAACCACTTACTAACCAGAACACTGCCTACTTTCTAGAAGTCAATTAATGCACAGTTTTTGAATGATGAATATAGTTTTCGTTAATTGAGAACATATCACACCTCTGGCATTCAGGTCAAGTCTATCCCCTGCTGTTTACCATATAGCCCTGCTGGGCTTTCTTGAGTGTTTCAGATCCTTTCTCATGCTGTATTCTTTTCCTTCCTGCTCTCTCCCAAAAGCTTCTCTGTCTAGCTATCTACTCCTTATTCTTCCACACGCAGTCAAAATGTCTAGCAACAGGTAAAGAGTTATAAATTAGGGATTGCCTACCCTGGAGGCTGAACATTTCCCTTGAACTTGTATGTGGTGACAGTTTCCTTCCATGACCCAAGTCTATGTAGATGTCATGCTATGCATCCCTACAGGATGCTTCACTTTTTCTTTCATGTCACTGGGGACAATTGTGATTGCTTATCAAAGCCTCTTGGTAGGAGGACTAGAGTGGGAGAACATGCTGGTCTGGCTTCCTTTTACCTTCTGTGTCCTCTTCCCTTGGTCCAGTTCCTGTAAGGGCACATAAACATTTGGGGAATGAATGAATCTTCGGTGAATTCTCATTAATACTGTAAGATAGGAATCATTACCCTTAATATACACATAAGAACATTTAGGAAGATTAGAGAAGAAACTTCTCTGGGATTCTTGATGTAATAAATAATAGAGCTAGTTTGCAAAGCCATGTCTACCTTTCTCTAAAATCTGTAACTTTCCACCCTATGCTACTTCGCCTTATGCTTTAAAAGGAACTTTTACCACACGAATTTAGGATATAAAAGTGAAAATAGTACCAGCAAATGCAAAAAAAAAATGCAAGTGAAATTTACATGTGCAATGAATGGTTAAGAGATGGCCAGCAGTTTTAGTGTGTTTAACTTGCCTTTTTTTTTTTTTTTTTTGCCTTGGTGCCTCATGGGTATTAGCTCAGAAACCAGCAGTTCCTAAATATATCTCATGGTTACTTAAAAGGAAGTTAGGAGGCTGAGGATGAAGTGAAGCCAACCTGTGTTTTCCTACCCTGGAAAAGAGTTTGAAATCTGTTGGAGTGGCTTCACTAGTCAAGTCAGGACTGAAACATACCACAAGGGAGAGGGCAGTCACTTACACTGACTCTGATGGGAAAAATAATCCCTATAACCAATCTCTACTCACCGTTTAGTTTGGTCTGTGACTACTTCAACCAGAGGTAATAAAATTATAGCCATGTGGAACGCTTTCAGAAGATGACATCCTTTGAAAGGCATATAATTGGTGGTCTTATTGGAATACTGCATCGAGCTAACTTTTATAAATATGTAGAATGCCTGAGAAAAGCTGAAACTCTATTGAATGATTTGGAGAAGGCAGACATTGCCAATTTCCACACTACAGTGCTTCTGAGTAGATTATGTGGAGACTGGTGCCCATAGCTTGAATCAAGGGCTACTTAGACTTTGTGAGAGTGGTTCACAGTTTCAACTGGGTGATGGTTCCTCTTGGAACTAAAAATGACAGAAATTATTGAAATTATCATTGTCAAACATCTCACCAAGCTGTCAACCTCATTAGGTAAATAAGTAAGTAAATATTTATTTATTTAAAGCCCAATTATGAACATGTTTGTAAGTGAGAAAGGGTGGGGCTGTTCAAGAAGTCTATTTTTCATATAGACCAGATAGACCAGACCTTAAGCCAAAAAAAATATAAAGCTCCTAAATGTAAACCAGGCTTTGCATGCATTTGGCACATTTAAATGTGAACCCTCAAATACAGTGCCACCCTAAGGTATGTAAAGTATGACCCAGTGGTGGCTCGAGCACTGCTTGAGTAAAGGGAGGACTCCAAGAGGACTTGTTGAGCTAAAGGTGAGAGGAGAAGCCAGGCAAGGTGGCACACCCCAGTAGTCTCAGCTACCAGAGGCTCAAGTGGGAAGATCACTTGAGCCTAGAAGTTCAAGTACAGCCTGGGCATCATAGTGAGACTCCACCAGTAAAAAAAATAATTGAGGTGATGGATAAAAGAGGAAATTCACAAGGCTGAAAAACTGGCATAAAATTATGGGAGGAGCATAAACTTCATGGCCAGGAACTAATCGTTTTCACGGATTAAATAAACACAAATTGGGTGCTCCAGTGGGGCAATCTGTTAGTGTGTGGTACTTATACATAAATACACAAGAAATATTTTTATAAGTCATTTTAGGAACAGTGCTAAATCCCAGGAATAGGAAAAAGAATCATACAAGGTAATTAATGAATTATTTTTTCATATGGTTTGGTTGTGTCCCCACTCAAATCTCATCTTAAATTCCCACCTGTTGTGGGAGGGACCCAGTAAAAGGTAATTGAATCATGGGTACAGGTCTTTCCCATGCTGTTCTCATGATAGTGAATAAGTCTCATGAGATCTCATCATTTTAAAAAGGGGAGTTTCCCTGCACAAGCTCTCTTCTCTTGTCTGCTGCCATGTGAGACGTGACTTTCATCTTCTGCCATGATTGTGAGGTCTCTCCAGCCATGTGGAACTGTAAGTCTAATAAACCTCTTTCTTTTGTAAATTGCCTGGTCATGGGTATGTCTCTATCACCAGTGTGAGAACAGACTAATACATTTTTCTTTACAGTGATTTCTTAGTTTAGTGAAGGAATGAGACATGTGGACAGATATTTACCTTAGTAGACAGGAATTCACAAGATACAATGGGCACACAGCACAGAAAGAACTACACACTCAAACACTGAAGAATTTCTAAAGTAAGTTATATAAGCAAGTGATCCTTGAGGAATATTTTCCAGAATGCTAGTTATGTAATACATTGGGATAGGCCAATACTAGAAAGGAGGAAAATCTCCAGAATGCTATTGTAGCAATTCAGGCTCCAATGGGATATGGCCTAAAGAAATAATATTTGGTATTA
The DNA here is from genome assembly GCF_029289425.2 of Pan paniscus. Classification (NCBI taxonomy): domain Eukaryota; kingdom Metazoa; phylum Chordata; class Mammalia; order Primates; family Hominidae; genus Pan; species Pan paniscus. The sequence goes on along the minus strand of NC_073265.2, from coordinate 83,422,743 downwards.
AAAGCTGATTTTATGAGTATTCAAGAAGAAATTTGCTTTCCCGTTCATTCTCTTGTATGGCTCACATTGTGTGTGTCTGTGTGTGTGTGTGTATACTCAAACTTCATCAATCCACACTCATTCAATAACTAGTTATCTATTTATTAATCATTTGTTGTGTCCCAGGAACTGAGCTAAGAACTGCTGGAACAAAATGGATGGTATAAGAGCCCTATCCAATAGGTACCACTAATTGAATGACCTCTTTGTATCTATCTAAAGACTTAGCCTAAGTTAAGCAAAGCCTGACACTATGTAATCTCTTATATTATGGCATCATGTTGTGGGGATAATGAGTTGAAGTAAAAAGAGCATGGTCTAGCTAGACAGAGGGTCTCAAACTTGAGTGTGTATCAGAATCACCCAGAAGACTAAAACAAGGATTAGTGGACCCTGCCCCAGAATTTCTGATTCAGTAAGTCTGGGTGGAGACTGAGATCTTTAATTCCAACATATTTTCAGGGAATGTTGGTGCTACTGGTCCAGGAATAATACTTTGAGAACCTTTGGAGATATACTAGTTTCTCATTTCTCTTTCTTTATTACTCTAGCTCAGAGAATCTATCCTTCCTTATCAACACTAGCAGCACCAAAGGTTGAATTCTATGTGGTTCAGCTTTCTGCTTAACATGTGGACTTTTCTCTCCCCAGGACTAAGTTGCAATCTGTTGGATTTCTTTGAGTTTTGTTCTTGTCCAGGGAAAGATGTTCATTAAATAGTAGCTGATGTGGCTGGGCGCAGTGGCTCACGCCTGTAATCCCAGCACTTTGGGAGGCTGAGGTGAGCGGATCACCTGAGGGCAGGAGTTTGAGACCAGCCTGGCCAACATGGCAGAACCTTGTCTCTACTAAAAAAAAAAAAAAAAATACAAAAATTTGCTGGGTGTGGTGGCGTGCACCTATAATCCCAGCTACTTGGGAGGCTGAGTTAGAAGAATCACTTGAACCTGGGAGGCAGAGGTTGCAGTGAGCCAAAATCGTGCCACTGCACTCCAGGCTAGGAGACAGAGTGAGACTCCATCTCAAAAATAAAATAAAATAAAACGAAAAAAGAAAGTAGCTGACATATAAAGTGTCATGATCCCCAGACTCAGGGGAAGAGACGTGGCCTCTCAGATGAGGGTGGGTGAAGCTTAGTAGCAAACTTACATGGGGCACCTCCCAGCTGATACCTCTGCATCACGACCTGAACATCTGAACATACGTGCCTTGAGAAAGCAGTCTTTGCCCAAAAGCGTGGGTCCCACAAACTCAAAAGAAGCTCTCAGTGTTTAAAATGAAAAAAGCTCAATCATGACAATAGTAACCATATTCACTATGCAGGAAATTGAAGTTCAAGTCTTACCTATATATCTGAGAAAAAGAAAAACCTGTGTTCAACCTCAGAGTAATTCCTAATGAACTACAAGAATCTCTGTGTGCCCTTTATCAGGTGACCAGCTAGCCATGCAGTCAATTCGCATCACTGCAGAGCATATGAGGAAAGATGCACTACATTCGTTTTCATGCACTTTTTATGTATTGAAGTCAAAACTCCAACGTGTAAACTGAAAATTAAAAAAAAATAATTAGCACAATTTCCTCCAGGATTATTTGGCTTGCAAAAATGAAAGTGTAGTTTTATTTTAAGTGATTTTGGGTGTTCTCCCTATCGAAGTCTGGCTACATGTAGTAGAATTTATCTCATTCGTATATGGGGAAAATTAAGCACTATTTCAGCATATGTCTAAGGACCACTTTGCTGCGTGTACAGAGACCCAGGGCACTGGGGAGAAGACATGTTGCATTTAGCCAAGCTTTGATAAAGTAGGATAAGATCTGGGAGGACCTTGCACAAGCAAGGTTTCCACGTTAAAAGAGTGCGAATACACAGATTCCCATCAAAATTATGAATCTCTAGCCCAGTGCTTGGCACATTAAAAGCACTCCATAAATACTTTTGATTTGGAATTTAGTAGAGAAAAAAAGAGCCAAGATTTGTTGGGTTTCACTCTTGAACCTGTAACTCATTTTGTTCTGAAAACATTCCCCAGTAAAAAGGCTTGGACATCCATCCACAGCCTTGGCCATCCATATATATTTCTCTTAATTTTCCACAATATGTCCTCAGCAAGTGTAAAGTTGTAGAAAGGTGAACACCATGGTGTCCTGTAGAGGAAATAACTTAAATAGGAGGTCATTTTCCAAGATGCATGGTGACTCTAGACATCATCAGGCCTCACTGTAAAACCTTGCTTTTCCAGATGGTGAATGGATGTGAAAAGTTTTACAAGCACTTCTTTTCCAAATGTTGAAGAATTTTAATTTTTTTCTTGTTGTAAAATGTTGATGCTCCAGCCATTGAAAATAGTGCAATATGAAAACTTGCTGATCTGCTTTTTGTCTAGAGAAAGAAAACAATTTGTTTGGCACAAGTCATTGATTTTCCAGTAATTTGAGCAATAAAGGGACTAAATTCTTAGAAAAAATACCAAATCCAACCCCACCTGCCTGATGTTTTCATAAGATACTGCATACTCAGCTCAGAGTCCAGAAACATTTATAATTTGCAGTTCTTAATGAACTGATGGAAAGGCAAAGATGTTAATAATTTCTACAGTTTACAAGCTAAAGGTATACTCATAAATTCCTAAGTAATTATGAACAAAATATTTAAACTCTTGGCCTCAATTTATTCAGTGATAATGTAAGAACACCAAACTACCTGCTTCTCCAAGTATGTATTAATAAGTAATAGTAAAAATGATAATAATGACTCCTTTTTGAATGCTAGTGTTTTCTGCATGTCAGGCATTATGCTAAAACCTTTACTTGAATTATCTCATTTTGTTCTTATCACAACCCTAAAACATGTTCTATGATGTCATTTTACAGATAGAGAAAACCAAGGTTATTTAGAGGATAAGCAACTTTCCCGAGTGAACAAAAACAGACCTAGGATAAATTCAAGTCTACCTAACTATAAAACCAGTGTCCACAAACACTTGTCAAAATTATAAATACATTCTCAGATTAAATATTATTATTTCCCCCTTTAAAGGACATATATGGGCATACACTAAGCCGTGAAGTAAATGATAGATAATAGATAGATAGATGATAGAGATAGATCACACACATACTTGTTTCTTTCCAATTCCAACAGCCCACTCTGTTTTTTCCATGACTCTGAATAGATTATTTCTGTTACTTTGGATAGGAGGGTTGATTTCATAAAACAAAAAATAAAAATAAAATCTTTTATCACCTTTACATATAAATGACTTGTTTTTGCAATTCATGTAAATAACGAAAATTCAAACTTGTTTCACAGTTAAAATTTCTTTCTTCCCACTTCCAGATGTAGATTCAGATTCAGGGGCCTAACACTCACACACTTTGGTGTATAACCTATTTTTTGAAAAGGCATGCAAATTTTGAAATATAAAAGTAGATACAAAAGTGAATATTTAGTGTGATGTCAGCAAGAGGGTGGATTAGGAAGCTCCAGCTCATAGAAGGCCGTGGTACTTACTGTAGTATATGAAAACCACAGAGGCACTTCAGACCATTGAACATCTAGAGTGAAGAGATTACAGGCCAAGGAATGCAACAGAACATTTAGAACCCCCTAGAAAAAGCTAGAGTGAGATATTTTGGGAAATTAAGACACTTAAAACAAGCCTGGAAACACACAGGGACAGACACACACACACAGAGGCCCAGACAGAATGCATACCCAGAAAGGATCTGAAAAGACATTAAGACTTCAACCCAGGCTAATGTCAAGGATAGGTGGGCCCACTAAGTAGTAACAGTCTTCCACATCAGTTTGCAAAGATGGGGAGAAGTGTCCGCTTTTTTCAAATGCCCAATTTTTAACAACAACAAGAAAAAAAAGGCATAAAATGAAATCGGGAAATATGACCCATGTAGAGGAACAACATAAATGTTGTTATATATGTATATATAAATATATATATAGATTTATATATATACACACACGCAATGGAATACTATTTAGCCATAAAAAAGAATGCAATTATGTTATTTTCAGCAATATAGATGAAACTTGAGGTCATTACGTTAAATGAAACAATCCAGGGACAGGAAAGACAAATACCACATATTCTCATATGTGGGAGCTAAAAAAGTAGAACTTGACTGGGTGCAGTGGCTCACGCCTGTAATCCCAGCACTTTGGGAGGCTGAGGTGGGTGGATCACTTGAGATCAGGAGTTCGAGACCAGCCTGACCAACATAGTGAAACCCCATCTCTACTAAAAATACAAAATTACCCAGGCCTGGTGGCGCATGCCTGTAACCCTCGCTACTTGGGAGGCTGAGGCAGGAGAATTGCTTGAACCCAGGAGGCAGAATTTGCAGTGAGCCGAGATCTTGCCGTGGCACTCCAGCCTGGGCAACAGAGAGAGACTCCATCTCAAAAAAAAAAAAAATTCATGAAAGTGATTAATAAAATGCCAGATACCAGACGATGGGAAGAGTGTGGGTGGGAGGAAAGATTAAGAGAAATTATTTAATGATTATAAACATACAGTTAAAATAAATAAACTCTAATGTTTGATAGCAGAGCAGGGTGACTATAGTTAGCAACAGTGCATTGTATATTTTAAAGTAGCTAGAAGAGAGGGCTCGAAATGTTCCCAACACACAAAAATGATAAATACTCAAGGCGATGGACACTCCCAATACCCTGACTTGATCATTACACATTCTATGCGTGTAAGAAATGTACCCACATATACCCCATAAACATGTAAAATATTATGTATCAATTTAAAAAAGGATGATTCCAAGTTTTTAACTTAGCTTCATACTTTAAGATACCATAAAAAGAATAAACTAAACCTAAAGCTAGCAGAAGCAAATAAATAATAGAAGTTAGAGCAACAGTGTGGAAGTTCTTCAAAAAATTAAAAAATAGAATTACCATATGATTCAGCAATTCCAGTTCTAAGTATATAACCAAAAGAACTGAAAGTAGGGTCTCAGCAATGTATTTGTACACCAATGTTAGTAACAGCATTATTCACAAAACCTAAAACATGAAAGCAACGGAATTGTCCATCAACAGATGAATAGATAAGCCAAATATGACATATGCATTCAATGAAATATTCTGCTCTAAAAAGGAAGGAAATTTTGGCATATACTGCTACGTGGATTAAGCTTGAGGATATTAAACCAATGAAATAAACCGGTCACAAAAGATAAATACTGTATGATTCTAATTAACCCCAAAATAGTGTCTTCCTCCCAATACTTGCAAATGATCAGAGAGAGCAAAGAATTGACAGAGTTACCACTGGATGCTGAGGCCTAAGTAAAACCTGGGATACATAGTTCACTCATCCCAGCCATCCTGTGCTTTCTTGCATACAACACTTCGGTGGTCTTTACCATACTTTGTCAGGATGGAGAGGCAATCATCTCTATTTGTGTTACTCCTGTTCCACTCTTCACAGGCCAAAGGGGAACAACTAAGACAGAGAGAAATCTTTTCTTAAAATAGATTCTGTCCACTCCAAGTACTAAATATTAGAAAAAGTAAATCCTTGACATAGTATTCATATCTTAAAATTGGCTAGTTACCGTGAATACTGCAAAATTTTAAAAATAGAAACATCAAAATCAAGTATTTATGACATTTCCTTAAAGGACCATCTCTCTCACAGCAGAGATCAATCAATATTGGTTGCTCAAGATTACAAAAATGTGTATAAAAGGGTTAAAGCTATGAAAAGAGTAGTTTCTCAGTAAATTTAAAGCAGCAACGAAATACAAAATTAGAATAGATACAGCATCCTATATTACCAAACACATTCAAGCCAATTAGTTCATAACATCTGTTGATATTTATCCACAATAGTCTAAAAAAATCACTTTCCTGTATCAGTGCTTGCTACCTCTAATTTTTACAACAAATCAGCAAGCTAGGTATTCTTTTGCCTATTTTACAGATGCGGAAATTGAACAATAGGAAGATTCAACGCAATGTAGTCAGGATAAGAATGAATGAGAAGAGGCCCAGTCCTTAGGAGGAATTGTAACCAAGTTTCATCTGCAGATCTCCCAGTGATCCTCCAGCCTTGAATTTGTTTTAAGATCTATCTGAGTTAGTACTTCCCTAGGAGCTTCTCAGAAGCAAATCCAAATCTTCCCTTAAGTAAGGTATTTACTTAAAGATATTCAAATTATTTCTACAAATAACTATATAGAGTTAAAGATTTCCAGGTAACAGAGAAACCAAAGACATCATGAGCAAGAACCAACAAAAAAGAGAAGCTGACCCACAAAATATTTAGATTTTGTGTGATCAGTCTTTAAAATAAGTGATCGTACTATGTGCAGAGAAACAAAGGTAAGCTTGAAAATGTAACAGCAAACAAAAAATGATAAAATATAATATAGCATATTATAAACTAAAGAATGAAACTAAACTTCTAAGCCTAAGGTACAATAATCAAAATCAATTACTCAAAGAGTAGGTTTTACATTAGATTACATATAGCCATAAGGAAAATTTTAAACTAGGAGATAACTCAGAAGAAATCATCTAGAATATAGCATAAAAAGGACACAAAGGTGGAAAAATTAGAATAGTATGAAAAGATATAGCAGATTCCATGAGATCTAGCCTTTACTTGAAAAATTGTGGTCCCAGAAGAACAGAAAGTTAAAAATGAGGCAATATTTGAAGAGATAACAGCCCAGAGTTTTCCTTAACAAGGCAAAAGCTTCAACCTACAGATTCAAGAAACTCAGTGGTACCCAACAGGATAAATAAAAATAGATATTCAGCTAAATACATCAGAGTGAAACTGCTGAATATCAAGTCAAAGAGAAAATCTTAAAAGCAGCAGAAATTTTTTTAAAAAGACATTACTTTTATTGAAACCGTAGAATTACAACTGCTATCTCAAAAGCAACAATAGCTGGAAAACAATGGAATGACATTTCCAAGGAAACAAAAGAAAATAATTGCTAAATTACTAGATCTAGGAAAATGCAGCTTAAAAATGAAGTTGAAACAAAGACATTTTCAGACAAACAATAATACAAGACTGCAGCAGACTGTACTAGACAATTAAGACAGGAGGCTTTGACATTAAAAAAAGTAATCCTGTTAAAAGACATGGGTTGATGGAAGAGATAAAGAGCAAAGGAAGATAAATTGGGATGGGAATAATTCCAAATGCAAATCAAACAATAATGTTTTAGTTATATATGATTTTCTTTTCTATTTCTCTGATTACTAATAAGAATGAACATTTTTTGTGTGTGTGTTCATCACCATTCATGATGCTCCTTTAAGAAATGCCTACTCCTGACCTTTGCCTTCTTTTCTATTTGGTCATTTGTCTTTTCGTGATTTATTTGTTAGTTATTTATTTCATATAAATTATATCATTTTTAGTTATTTTTGCTGTGTTTTGATCTTAAAAGTTTTTATTTTTTATGAGGTTAAATGTATCAGTTTCCCTTTATAAATATAACTTTTACTCTAATGTTTAAGGAAACTTTTATAGCTCAAAACTAAAAAGTAAAACTCAATGATGGTTTGATTTGCAGCATTAGAAAGGGGGGGTTGGAGATGGACTCTCAGTTGACAGCTTGTATAAGTGGATGGATGGTAAATCTACCCACTGAGAAAAAGGACACTACAACAGTACTAGGTTTTAGGGAAGGGGAGGAAGATTACAAATTTATTCTTGGCCATATTCAGTTTGAAATGCTTTTGAGTCTTCTAAGATTAATACATCAAGAGGGAAAATGTTTACATGGATCTGGTGCCTCTACAAGGTTTCAGTGATGGAGATGTTATTTATTAATTATTTGTATGACAGGGGAAAATAAAGCCATGAGTGTAAATGAGCTCAGCTAAAATGAGCGGAACAGTGGTTCTTAACTAAGGGTGATTCAAATGTCCCACGAAACATTTGATGATGTGTGTAGATATTTTTTTGTTGTCACAACTTGGAGGGGTGAGAGGGGAGTGCCTCTATCAGATAGAGGTCAGGGATTCTGCTAAATAACCTGCAATACACAGGACAGCTACCATCATGAACCCCACTTCATAACAAGAAATTGTCCATTCCACAACATCAGTAGTGCCACAGTTGAAAAAGAGAGAACTCAAGAATCATCTGGGTGTTAGGTTTCTGTGCTCCAGGTTGGCTAACTGAGAGGTGAGAGAGCAGAGAGAAGAGGGCACAGGCCGTGTTTTGAACAGCATTTGGTGGCTGTGTAGAAGAGGGCAAATTTTCTAATGACATTGAGGAGGAGCAATTACTAATTTAGGAGGAAAACCAGGAGTGTTAAGTCATGGAAACCACAAACCAAAGAGAGAAAGTGATCAGGGATGTCAAATTCTAGTGAGTTTATTCAAGTTAGGAATAAAAAGTATCAATCAGACAGAGATCATGTAAATGAAGGTTTTGATGGCCTTACCAAGAGCTGTTTCAGTGGCGTGATAAGGGCAAGAAGGGAGCAAAGTCAGATCAGAAGGTCTTGAGGATTGAGTGGGAGATACAGAAATGAAATTAGCAAGAAAAAGTAGCTCTTTCAAGATATTTGACTGTGAATGAAAGAAGAAACAGAGGTGTGAAGGTTTGGTAGAATAGTGAGATTTCTTTTCTTTTCTTTTCTTTTCTTTTTTTTTTTTTTTGAGGAGAGATTTAAGAATACTTAAAAGCCAATGGACAAAAATAACAAATGCTGGCAAGGATGCAGAGAAAAGGGAACTCTTGTACACTGTTGTGTAATGTAAATCAGTACAGCCATTGGAAAACCATATAGAGTTTCTTCAAGAAATGAAAAAATAGAACTACCACACAGTCCAGTAATCCCATCACTGGGAATTGATCCAAAGGAAAGGAAATCAGTATATCATAAGGATGCCTGCACTTCCTTGTTTATTGCAGCACTATTCACAATAGTCAAGATAGGGAATCAGCCTGTGTCCATCCATGGATGAATAGATAAAGAAAATGTGAGTCGTACGCACAATGGAATACAATTCATCCATTAAAAAGATGAAATCTTGTTATTTGCAGCAACATAGATGGAACTGGAGGTCACTATGTTAAGTGAAATAAGCCAGGCACAGAAAGACAAATATTACATGTCCTTACTCATAATATAGGAGCTAAAAAGTTGATCTCATGGAGGTAGAGAGGAAAATGATAGTTACCAGAGGCTGTGGTAGGAGAGATGGATGTGGTGAGAGGGATGAAGCAAGGTTTGTTAATGGGTACAAAAATACAATTTGATGGAAGGGATAGTTCTAGTGTTCAATAGCACAGTAGGGTGACTCTAGTTAACAACATATCTTATATTTAAAAATAGCTAGAAGAGAAGACTTGAAATGTTCTTAACACAAAGAAATGGTAAACATTTGAGGTGATGGCTATCCTAAATACTCCAATTGATCATTACACATTGTATGCATGTATCAAAACACTGCATGTACCCCATAATATGTACAAATATTATGTATTGATACAAATCATAAAAATAAAAAAAAATTAAATAGAAGCAGGGCTACCCAGGTGCCACCGTGCTTGAGAGGCCATCTGTAGGTACCGTGGCCAGTGACCCCAGCTGAGGCCATCCCCATTGAGACATCAGCCATGTGAGCAGAGCCATGGCAGACCTCCCAGCCTGACCATCTGCCCGCTGAATTCCATGGAGTGACCTTAGTCAAAAGAGGTGGAAAAGAAGACTTGGCGAACCAAAAGGAGCTTGAATTTCTGACCACAGAATTCCTGACCATAAAATTATGAGCTCTAATAAAATGTTGTTTTTAAAGGCAAACAAACAATGACAAAGGCCAATGGAGTAGATCCAAATGAGGGAGAATGAGAGAAATGTACTAGAGAGATCCTGACAGTGCATGGATGTGGAGGATGGGAGAATTCAAGGGCCAGAAGGAAAAGATGACTTTAGATACGAGGAGAAATGGCTCTGCCAGTGTAATAGGGAGAGAGAAGATGGAATGTGTTATGTGTAGGTGGATGTGTGTGTAGGTTTAGGATCGATACTTCCAATCTAACAGCTTCCACTTTTAATCTAAAGTAGGAGGCAAGTTCAACTGCTGAGAATTGGGAAAGAAGTGTGGAATGAGACTGTACAGAGTGGAGATAGTTTTAAATATGCCTTGTGTTTGGTAGAATAGTCAGTGATAAAAGAAAGGTAACAAGATAACACGATCATCCATCTCTGTCTAATTTCAGTCACCATCTCTCCCTCACTCTCTCCCATTTCCTCTCTCCCTTCTTTCTCCCTCCTTCCCTTTTCCCTCTCCCTCTCTGTCTCACCTCTCAACCAACCTGGAGCACAAATACCTAACAGCCAGGTGATTCTTGAGTTCTCTCTTAAACATCAAGTGTTAATAGATTTTTCATCCCACACAGGACATAGTTACACAGAAGACATTTCAGTAGAACATTTATTCTCCGATTTTTCTGCCTTAGGACCACATCTTTACATTTTAAGTTTCTAACTTGTTATACAGTCATCAGAAATATGTTCAAATGAATCCTATGTAAAACTCACTATTTTAGACCATTGCTACTCCATAAAGTACCTGAAATGAATGATAACCTAACACAATAGGTCTCTGCTTATTTCTGCTCCTCAGCAACCAATGATATCTTCCCATGGCTGTCACAAGTGATAGGCTTAGTGTAGTCAGATTCACTTCAATTCTGATTCCTTTAATTCTAATTTGTGTGAAAGAAATTTGAGAAACTTACTTAAATTCCCCAAGACACTGTTGACTAATCATTAAATGGCCATTATGATAACTGTCTTTCATAGGTATTGTGAGTATTAACTACCTAGATACTTAAAGTGATCATAATTTCTGATTCAAGCTAATTGTCCTGGCATAATTATTAACAATGTCTTCTTTCTGTTCTTTTTTTCTGTGCTTTTTCTTCTTTTAACTTTTATTTTAAGTTCAGGGGTACATGTGCAGGTTTGTTACACAGGTAAACTTGCGTTGTCATGGGAGTTTGTTACGCAGATTACTTCATCACTCAGGTATTAAGCCTAGTACCCGTTAGTTATTCTTCCTGATCCTCTCCCTCCTCACACCCCTCACCCTCTGGCAGGCTCCAGTATGTTTTGTTCCCCTCTATGTGTCTTAAAATTGCCCAGATTTAAATAGCAAGTTATATGTTTACCCCTTAGGGCCACCAGTGTGTTTGTAAATGTTTAAAAACTAGTTCTCCAGAGAGATAAAAAAACGATTTGCAGCATTTGTAAATTTCCATGGTGTAAATATTCCCTCTGTGGCCAATGTGTTTCGCTTACAGAATTCCTGAAAATTTAATAATTGGCTTCTGTGAGCTAATAAGAGCTGGCTCTAGCACCATTGAAAGTGGCTCTCAAAATTAGCTGCACATTGAAATGACTTATGTAGCTTTAAATATGTTGGATTCCACCTGTATTGGTCTGCAGTTAGCCCTGGCATCAGGATTTGTAAAAGTTCCCTTGGTGATTCTGCTATGCAGCTAATCTTAAGGACCCTTGCCCTATACACCCAGCCTATGGTAAGTGATCAATAAGAGGTGGCCATTTCCATTGGATAGGCTCTTCTTGTGACAATTTTCTCTTGAATGACTTCCTCTCTTTTCTCTCTGGCTTGAATGTAAATGTTAATAAGTAAACTTGGGAAACTATTAAAACCAGAATTCTGAAAGACTTCTTGATTCGGGTCTTTCTTCACGGATCACTCCCCACTAGAAAATAAATGTGTTCTTCTGTCAACCTGTATGCTATTCTACTGAATTTTCACCACCTTTTCTATTTTTACTTCTTAGCTTTACCCATCCTGAAACTCTCTCCTTGAGAGTCTCATGTGATATGAAAGCGGGAAACACAAAGTGTGGAGGTCAGCCAAATGGATAGCAGGGTCATGATGTGGACAAGGCACACGAGAATGTCCGTGCCATGAGCTATTGAGGATAAGAAGAAAGCAGGAATTCAGTCATAGGCAGGAAATGGCAAACCACTCCCAAGGGACAGGAACAACTTGAAATTGATCAGATATGGATTTGATAATGAAAGAGGTCTAATCCAGTTGTTGAAACATGGCCACAGAGTCTGCAGGCAAGCATGCTATTCTAAGAGATGGGAGATGGCAATCACTCTTTTTCTGGCCAGTCTATTGCAAGGGTGAAGAAGTTTCACTCAAAAAGTCTAAAATATAAGATTGTTATTTTCAAGTACTTAAAACTCTCTTCTTTCTTCGTAGAGATAGATATTTTATGATGGTAAATTAGTCCCTGAAAGTCCCTTAAGTTCCTTAAGCTTTATAAATTAGTTTTCTAGTCAAGCAGTAGTTCCTATACTGTGTTCTAGATAAGGTTAGCTCACAGGTGGCAAGCTGTGCTATGTCACCCTCCTGAACACAGAGGAATGTTGAGTGTCTATATCCCTTCCTAAAAGTCCTAATGTTGACTTCTGTCACATTTACATTTACATTTTATTAAGAGACCTACATCATAGTAATTGAGATATTGTTAAAACTTGTTAAAAGACTCAGCTCTAGATTATCAACACAGCTTTGCAAATTTGTTGATAAACCAAAGATATAAGTTCTTCTTGAGAATACCTTTTGCAAGACTGACAAGGGAGCCTGGTTTATATCAAAATGGGCATTATAGGAAAGAACAAGATAAGAAAATGGCATTTAGCATTTATCAGAATTTGGTGTTTTAATTTATGAATTATATAATTCAGTTTCAACACGACAAGTGGAGTAAGAATTATTGTTCCCAATGTACAGATAAAGAAGTTGAGGTTATGCATAGAGTAATCACTAGGACCAAGATGAGAACCTAAGCCCCCTGTTCTCTGTCAATGATACATCATTATTTCATGTTGCCCCAATTAAATGAACAAATAAGGCTTTTGAGGAGGAGGCCATTCCAGCTATGGAAAGATTAAATCCAGAGCTTGAAAACTGAGTATGCATTCAGTCTTCTGCTACTTTTCCTTCACCGTGCTGAAATCTGCAGGGGACAAAGAGATTGTTAGTATGATCTTCATTCTCAAGGAACAAATGTTGGTTTAAAATGAGTCAGAGGACAATGCAAGATCATCAAAACAAGTTCTGAAATGTGTGGCACAGATGCAAGGAACTTCGGGACTCTGAAAAGGAGGAAGAGGTCAGTGTGGCCTGAAGGCCTTGAGATGGGATTTGCTGGAGGAAGCAGGAGTAAGGCAGGTTTTGGAACTAAGTAATATTTGGACAGCTGGAGGAAAGCAGGCCAGGAGAGCCGCTCCTCAGCTAAGCAGATTTGTAATATAGCAGATCTTGTTCAATCAGCAGATGATGAGATTACGTTATTATTTCCTTCCTTCCAGGGGAAATTTATGGAAAGATGTCCGCCTGCAACTGCTGAAAATGCAACATGCTGCCCAGGTCCTGCTCAGACCACTGACAACTCAGAAGTTAATACTCAGAGTGGAAAGGTGAGTAAAGGCTGTTTCATGACCACCCCATGAAAAGAGTCAGAATTACATCCCTCTTGATTCCTGTTTCTTTCTGAACAACATAAATGTAATGTAAGCCAAGCTAATACATGCTGTTTTGTGGTATATAATGGGTTTTCTGTAGCCAGATGTGGCGCTGATTATTATTTTTTTTTCTGCAAACCTGTGTTACTTTCAGCGTAGCAAAGTGTAGTACATGAGCAAGCGTTTCAAGTCAGACGGAGTTAATCATCTCTGTCACTGAATTTGAGCTCATGGTCTGCTGGACAACTGTGCTGAGTGGAAAGGAAGCCTCAATGGCTAAGTCACTTGTCCAACCTCAGACACTGGCAGATCCAGGATTCAAACAGCTAGACTCCAAATATGTTTCCTTTAACCTCTTTTCTACCTTTTCAACTTGATTCCACACATCACCACTGGGAAAGCTTAGGTGAGTAAGTCATGTGGGCTTTGGTTTTTTCATCTGCACGATGGATAGACTGAGACCTTCTTCCCTCATGCCTCTGAGGATGACATAAAAAACCCACAAAATCCCTAGTCCACCTACTTGCTCACAGATATTTACTGAGTGAGCATCTGATTTCCATCCCATTGTCACCTTCTCCCTAGCTGTCCAGACACCCTGCTTGCCTGGCCAATGCCACCAAAGAATGGAACCTGCTTTTGTTCCACACTCCGTAGTCAGAAAAAAGAGACAGTTGTTCTGGCATGTTATTGTTTGATTTTATTTTACCTCAGGGATTAAAAAAAATGACTATCGATTATAGCAACATCAGGTAGAGGGTTTGGTATACATTTCCGATGAGCTTAGATTTCTCTCAAATTCTCATACTTTTAAGATTTATTTTTAAATGTGAGCATTGAAACTTAACCAATCCTTTAGACTCTTACTCAACAAGGGATTCTAAAGAACATTTCTCAGTAGGAATTAATCATTTATTTTGAAACTACATATCTAATTTGTCTACTATGGGAAGGATATGGAAAGAGAAAACCCAATTCTTTTTATTTTTTGGAACAGCTGGGTCCCCAAACCACCAGCAGCTGCTTCACAAATTGCCTAGCCATTAAGTAATTATTTCCTCATCATAAGAGCAGCTGGAAGAGATAGTCTCTCTCCCTCCCCAGTGCAACTCCCACTTCCTTCTGCCTCCTCCACCCTGTCCTGAAATGAGCAGGCCAAGAGGTATATGGTATTGGTTTTCTTTACGTAATTGAAGACTGGGATTGAGCACTCCGATAGCTGATTATTTTTCAACAGCGCTTACCTTAAAGGCAACAAAGGATGACTTGGAGTCTTGTGATGCTAGATCTCTACATGACATGAAATGTTGATATCTAGGCATGTAGGCCACTTCCCTCATTTTGTTGGTAAGGAACTTAAGTGCAGAGAAATGGTTTATTCAAAGTCCCATTTAGCAAGCGGCAGAGCTGAGTCTTGGATTCAGGTCTTACCACTTCTGGCCCATTGTTGTCTCCACTATCCATGACAATGGACCACAAACTTGCCTCATCTTCCTACCAGTCGTCTGCTATCTGGGGACTGAAGGAACAGATGAAATCGGCGATGTTTTCTATTTCATCAAAAGAAAAAGATAACGTTGAAGTTTTAGCAATTGCATATACTTTCCAAAAGTGTATAGACAATATAAAAATGCTTCATAAAACCACAAACTACACACTCAAAAATATCAGTCAATACCATCAATCTACTCCATACCCAGTCAAAGTCAAGGAAAGTTCACATTTTATGGGTAAACAAAGAGCTTTAGGGAAAGATTAAATCTTCTAAAAAATTGGCCATATTTGGAGTTCAATCAATTTTAAGTTCTGTCTCTATCCCCCCAAAATATAGTAACATATTTTGATACTTTTTCTTCCAAGCTTCCTCAGAATAGTGGCTCCTACTCTGGAAGCATTTCACTTTGCTCTAATCCAGTGTTTCATAATGTGTGGTCCATGAAAACTTTGTGTATATTCTAAGGATCTAGGATAGGAACAGAAGGGGAGGATGGGGTACTTGTTAAAAGTTCAGATTCCTGGGCCTTGCCCCAGACATACTTAATCCTAATTTCTGAAAGGTGGAGTGAGGGATGAGGTTAGAAGTAGTAATTAGCATAATTTTCCTTTTTGTATCTGCCTCTGTAACTTCAGACAACCACCATGTCTTAGTCTGTTTTGAATTGCCATGAAGGAGTGTCTGAGGCTGGGTAATTTATAAAGACAACAGGTTTATTGGAGAGAAAAGGAAATACTTATACACCGTTAGTGGGAATGTAAATTAGTTCAGCCATTGTGGAAAGCAGTTTGGAGATTTCTCAAAGAACTTAACGTAGAACAGCCTTTTGACCCAGCAATTCTGTTACTCGGTGTATACCCAAAGTAATATTAATTGTTCTACCATAAAGACACATGGACATGTATGTTTATCTCAGCACTATTCACAATAGCAAAAACATGGAGTCAACCTACATGCCCATCAACAGTGGACTGAATAAAGAAAACATGGTATATATACACCATGGAATACTATGCCACTATTAAAAAACAATGAGATCGTGTCTTTTGCAGCAACATGGATGGAGCTGAATGCCATTATCCTAAGAAAATTCATGCAGGAACAAAAAACCAAATACCTCATGTTCTCACTTGTAAGTGAAAGCTAAACATGGAGTACACATGTACACAAAGAAAGGAACAATAGACACCAAAGCCTGCTTGAGGGTGGAGGATAGGAGGAGGGTGCGGATCAAAAACATACCTATAGATGCTATGCTTATTTCCTGGATGTCAAAATAATCTGTACACCAAACTCCTATGGTATGAAATTTACCCATGTAGCAAACCTGCACATGTAGCCCCTGAGTACATGTTTCTTAACAACATAAATGTAACATTAGTCAAGCCAATACATATGTTTCTTCAGGCATTAAGTAGTAGATAACTATTAGGAAGATGAGGCAAGTTCATGGCCCACTGCCACAACACAGTGGAGAAAACACTCCACTGGGCCTTTATTTCCCAACTAAAACAAAAGTTGGGAAGAAAAACAATAAGAAGAAAGGTTTGTTTGGCTCATGGTTCTGTGGGCTCTACTAGAAGCATGGCACTGGCATCTGCATCAGGTGAGGCCTCAGGCTGCTTCCACTCATGGCAAACGGCAGAGGAGAGCTGGCTGTGCAGAGATCACATGGTGGGAGAGGAAGCAAGAGAGGGAAAAATAGTGCCAGGCTCTTTTTCACAGCTGTCTCTCATGGGAACTAACATGGTGAGAACTCAATCACTCCCTCCCCTCAGAAAGGGCATTCATCTATTAATGGGGATCTGCTCCTACTACCCAGACACCTCGAATTAGACCCCCTTCCAACACTGGAATCAAACTTCAACATGAGGTTTGAGGGGGTCAAACAGCCAACCCATAGCCCAGCCTGTAGACACAAATGAGGTAACTTCAGTGCTTAAAACCCAGTCTGCTAGACTGCAGCTTCCACGGGTACCCTCAGAATCTTTGCATCACCCCACATGACTCTAACTTGCCATGAATTGCAGTTATTTGGAGCATCATTGACAGCTGACAACCACTTCTCTTACGAGGTCTTTATTCTGGTCTTCACATGCTATGCCCACTCCCACAAGCCACCGTAGATACATTTGGTCAAACCATCCCCCCCTGAGAACACCTCTGCTTTGATCAAAATACCTGCTGCTGGTGCTGTCAGAGATGTGAGAAGCTCCAGGAGTCCCAGCGGTCCTGCACCGACTTTTGCCATCACCACACTGCAGGATTCATGCTGGGATCTGCTTGAAGTGGGGAGAAGGATCCTGTCTCTAGTTTGGGGTTGCTTGTTGTCACTTGAGCTCAGGCATTTTACTCCTTGTCTCTGATCTCACAGAGTCCGTTACATAAATGACTTCCTCAGCTTTCACCGCGCTCTTCCTTCCTCTTGGGCTCTGACGCAGGTCTGGGAACGTACTGTATTATTTGCCCGTAGCTCAGTCTCTGGCCCTGACACAACACCCCAAACACCCTCCTCTAGGTCCCCTTTTTTCCATGGACAGAACTCTGTCATACAGGCACATGGGTTTTCCATAACCTCAAAACTCAGCAGAAAGTCTGTGAATCCCAGTTATGGTGCCAGTGAAATATCCCCCTCCCTTCGTTTTCACTTGCAGGCATCCATTATTTTGAAAATTGCTTTGTGCCTCATATTCCCATTCCATTCACATATTCATTCCCACATAAATTTGGGAGATATGCATGACAAAATACTAACAGAAAAGGAGAAATAAAATAGAGAAACATAAAAGGGCAGAAACAACATTAAGGACATGAGAAAACTTTAAACAGGAACAATAGAGAAATGGGGAAATAGAACCAGAAATGCACAGAATAGACATGTGGGTAGGATAAAGCAATGAAGAAGCACAAAAAGAGATATGGAAGACACAATCGGGTAATGATAATAATATTGGCTAATATTTATTGAGCACTTATGCTGCATCAGGCCCTATGCTATGTGCTTTACTTGCAAAATCTCCGTTAAGCACCATAATAACCCTATCAATAAACACTATTTGAATTTCCATTTTGTATGAGGCAGGTGAGACTTAATCAGTCTCGGAACTAACAGTCTGTGGCTTCCGCATCTGTGGTAAATCTGCTACCCTGATTCCCCCAAGCACTCTCCTGTACTCTGGCTACTCCAAGTCCTCCTCTGGGTCACCTCCTTTGACTGCTCCCCACTTGGCCTGTTCCCCTCCCTGCTTTCACATGATCCAGCGACTCAAAGCTGAGCGCCTGGTACAGCAGGAACTCCCAGTACCTGCTCCTGGGCTGTGCTGCCATCTGCTTGAACTGGTTGAGCCTCAACAATTTTATCTATTTTGACTATGACCCCTGATTAGAAGTTCAGTCAATTTTCCAGCTACAGTAGTCCATGAGGATACATTCCAGGCAACCCCCCTGCAGTGGTTGCCAGAAACCACAAATAGTACTGAATCCTATGTATATTATGTTTTTTCCTGTATATGGATACCTTATAATAAAGTGTAATTTATAAATTAGCCACAGGAAGAGATTAACAACAATTAATAATAAAATAGAATAGTTGAGTTAAATAATTGAGTACAAGCACTGCTGCAATACAATGGCCGCCGGTCTGATAACCGAGATGGCTGCTAAGTGACTAACAGGCAGGTACTGTCTACGGCGCAGACACGCCGGACACATGGATGCATCACGTCTCAGGCGGGATAGAGAGGGACAGAGAGAGATTTCATCACGCTACTCAGCAACAGTGCGTAATTGAAAACATATGAATTATTTCTTTCTGAAATTTTTCTTTTGATATTTTCAGACTGTGGCTGACTAGATAACTGAAACCACAGAAAGTGAAACCACAGATAAGGGGGGACTACTGTCATGAGTGGTAAGCTAGGATTTGAACTAGGGCAGAGAGTTTCCTGGCAAGAATAAGGCCCCAGTGAAATATGATGAAAAATGATAGAAATGATGAACTGAAAATTTTTAAAAACTCTAAAATGGTCATTTGATGAATGATTTAAAAAGTAAAGGGTCAGAGAGGGTCAGGCAGGAACTGGAAAATGAGCATTGACTACCCCTCCTCCCATTTTGTCCAGTGAAAAAACTGAGGCCATGGTCTTCCCAGTCATCTCATTGGGCATGCCCGGGTTGGGGATGGCCAGGCTTCACATCTCTGCTCTCTCCAACATTGGGAGGATTCTAAAATGATTTTCCACAGGATGCTGATAGTCTATGGCAGCGACCATGATGGTAATACACTAGAAAAAAGAGCAACTGAAGAAAATGCAAATATAGCGGCAAATGTGCTTAAATTAAGGCAACAGCAATAAAAAAAACCAGAGGTAGAAAGTGTTAAGCCTTAGTCACCGCACCAAACAATTGACATGCTTCCTACCCACCCTCAGACCTGGTTGTTAAATGCAAGCTATACATTATGCAGACCCGATAATGAAAATCTACATTCCATAATTTGCAACCTGCTGGCTCTGTTATGCCAAGTGCATGTTAAAGAAGGCATCTTTCAACCTAATTGCATGCAATTTTTCCCCATTCTAATTGTGTTATGAAAATACCACTATCTCATTCAAGCACAACCAGATCACTTTGCTTTTCCCCTAAAGCACACATCAGTAAAGCAAAACAAAACTGACGACTTTCTATTTTGCTATGCACCCAGGAATCCCAAGTCGAAGTGTAATGGTTACTGACAAGCACTTTTTTTTCTGTGAGCCTCCAGGTCAGATGTTGGGAGATTTTTCTTGTTTCCAGGGTTAGGATTGCAAATAATAGCAACCTACACACATAGATAAATGTCTCAACCAAGGGTGATTTTGTCCCCCGTCTTCCTCACTCGTCAGGGACATTTGGCAAATGTCTGGTGGCATTTTTAGTTGTCATATCAGGGAGGAGGGTACTTGTATGTAGTGGATGGAGGCCAGGACTGCTGATAAATATTATACAATGTTCAGCACAGCCCTTCCACAAAAAGAAATATTCTGCCCAAGGTATGAATATTACCAAGGTTGAGAAACCCTGGAGTCTAAGGTAATGTTAAAGGACATTTGGTTAAACTCACCCATGGTAACACATTGATTGTACCCTTGTGTGTGTCAAAGAGTTTTAGGCCAGGCACAGCGGCTCACACCTATAATCCTAGCATTTTGGGAGGCCAAAGTGGGTGGATCACAAGGTCAAGAGATCGAAACCATCCTGGCCTACATGGTGAAACCCCGTCTCTACTAAAAATACAAAAATTAGCTGGGCATGGTGGCACGTGCCTGTAGTCTCAGCTACTTCAGAGGCTGAGGCAGGAGAATCGCTGGAACCCGGGAGGCGGAGGTTGCATTGAGCCGAGATTGTGCCACTGCACTTCAGCCTGGCGACAGAGTGAAACTCTGTCTCCAAAAAAAAAAAAAAAAAAAAAAGGGAAAAAAAGTTTTATTTGAAAAGACCACTCGTTCATGTAAATGAAATATATACTGTGTGCTCATCTATGGGAACCATAGCCAATTTCCACCAATGCCCTTGCATATGAGCTGTAGCCCCAGAGACCATGATTATCTTCTCCACTTGGAAGGGTAGAACTGATTAGTGCCAGAGCATGGGTCTGCCAGGGCAAAGGTAGCCTATTCAAGTCTTCCAACAACAAAAATGTCAAAGAGTTCGTGGCAAAAAATTGTCCTTGGAGAGCATCGAGGAGAAGAAGTCAATATCTCAAATTCAAAAGAGTGGGAGAGTCCAAAGATGAGCGGCAAGGCTGAGGGTCCCGAGAATAATCAAACCAGTGCGAACAGTCTGCAGCAATAAATGGACATGTTGCTGCAGGAAAGGGGTCTGCTAGGATATAGCCGGGTAGCTGCAGGATATCCTCGTTGGATTCACACACACAAACACACACACAATCATGTTCTGCATAACAATGTTGTAGTCAACAATGGACTGCACATACAAAGGTGGTCCCATAAGATTAAAACAAAGCCACAAAATTCCTATCAATAGTGACATCATAGTCATTGTCGTGTCACAACTCAATGCATTACTCACGTGTTTGTGGTCATCCTGGTGTAAACAAACCTACTGTGTTTTCAATTGTAAAAAAATTATAGCACATGCAATTATGTGCAGTACCTAATAATAATAAATGGCTATGTTACTAGCTTATGAAATACATACTATACTATATTTTTCATCATTATTTTAGAGTGTACTTATAAATCAGTTATTCTGAAGCAGCGTCAGGCAGGTCCTCCAGCAGGTATTCCAGAGGAAGGCACTGTTATCACAGGAGATGACAGCTCTGTGTGTGTTTTTGCCCCGAAGACTTTCCAATGGGACAAGAGGTGGGACAAGAGAGTGATATTGATGATCCTGACCCTGTGTAGGCCTAGGCTATTGCGTGTCCATGTCTTCATTTTTAACAAAAACTTTAAAAAGTAAAAAAAGAGATTTAAAAATAGAAAAAGGCTTTAGAATAAGGATATACAAAAGAAACTAATTTTGTACAGCTGTACAATGTGTTTGTGTTTTAAGTGTTATTACAGAAAACTCAAAAACTTTTTAAAACTTAAAAAGCTTATAAAGTAAAAAGGTTACAGTAAGCTAAGGTTAACTTATTATTAAAGAAAGAAAAAAGTTATAAAGGTAGCATGGCCTAAGTGAACAGTGTTTATAAAGTGTACCGTAATGCACGGTAACTTCCTAGGCCTTCACATCCACTCACTACTCACTGACTCACCCAGCGCAACTTCTAGTCCTGCAAGCTCCATTCATGGTAAGTGCCCTACACAAGTATGCCATTTTTTATATTTTATACCATATTTTTACTGTACCTTTCTATGTTTAGATACACAGGTACCATTGTGTTACAATTGCCTACAGTATTCAGTACAGTAACAGACTGTACAGGTTTGTAGCCTAGGAGTAATTGGCTATTCCATACAGCCTAGGTATGGAGTAGGCTATGCCATCTAGATCTGTGTGAGTACATTCTGTGATGTTCACACCATTATGAAATCACCTGACGCACTTCTCAGAATGTATCCCCATCATTAAGCTAGAATAATATATATATATATATATATGGATATATATATATATCCCATTATCTTTTGTCTCTACGCTCATTCAACTTGAACTGTTTCAAACTTTGGAGACTTACAATTATGCTGATTCCTTTATTTAATAAAAGAAAAAATTAAGCTCTCATGGCTCGTGGCTTTTCTTATTGCCACTGCATGGACTCTGAACCTCTGTCTCAGCCAGGCACGAGGAAGCAGAGAGGTGGTGAACTGAGAGCTGCAGGGTCTCACTGTTTTGTTCTAGATCAGCACTTTTTAAACTTTAATGGGTGCAAATCACATGAGGATGTCATTAAAGTAAAGATTACAATATAGTATGTCTGGAATGAATCTTAAGATTCTGCCTTTTCAACAAGTTCCCAGCATATATGGTGTTGTTCTTCTGCAGACCCCACTTTAAGAAAAAAAATTAAAAAGCTCTAGATCTTAATTCAAAACTCTTATTTTTTTCAACTTGGGGGTGGGAATGGTGGTAAGACAATTTGGCAAGATTTGGCAATAGGGACTGCTAGTATAATAGACTATTTCTCTCATCTATTCCCCTCTTCACCCCTCTTGACACACCCTGCCAGAATGCATGTGACCTTCCAGAAAGGAATTATGCTCAGCAAAATGCCCCAAGGTATTAAATAATGAACTAAAATATTACTCTTTTTTTTTTTTCTGAGACAGAGTCTGGCCCTGTTGCCAGGCTGGAGTGCAGTGGCACCAGGACCAGGCTGGAGTGCAGTGGCGTGATCTCGGCTCACTGCAACCTCTGACTCCCTGGTTCAAGCAATTCTCCTGCCTCAGCCTCCCAAGTAGCTGAGATTACAGGCACATGCCACCACGCCCAGCTAATTTTTGTATTTTTAGTACAGACGGGGTTTCACCGTGTTGGCCAGAATTGTCTCTATCTCCTGACCTCGTGATCCTCCCGCCTCGACCTCCCAATAAAATATGACTCTTAACAAATATAAAATGAATGTATGTAAAGATTTTCTTTAAGTAATGAATGAACCAGTAAGATGTTACGATCAGTATGAGGGAGGATTCAAACAACACACACATCCGTGCAATCAGAAATGCTGAAATAAACAAACACAGAAGATGTCAATAGTTACTGGGCAATAATACATTTGATTCTACTGGACAAAGTTTATTTGCATTCCTAGGAAAAAGTCATTTGCATTCACATAAGCTTTCTACACATTACAGATTTATAAAATGGTTCAAAAGAAGTGCAGACCCCTATAGAATTAGGTAAAATGGAAAGGCAGCTAAACAGGACACCTAGTAATTATTTTATCCATTTCAAAGCCTTTCCACAATTTTTCCTCACAGAGATAACACTTTAGGAAGAATATCCTAAGTTAATTGAGAAGCCATGTGAGAAATAATATAACTATTGCCCCCAAACTAGCCCTGTCCTCTTATCCCCTCCTAACCACACACTACCCGGCATCAGGAACCAGGACATAATCAGACAGCTCCTTTCCCGTCTCTCCTTTCCCAATCATACAATGCACATGCCACCTGTTCACCATTTTTTTCCACCCCTCACCATCCCATACCCACATAGATGTTCTCTTTCCCATTCTCCTAAACTTCCTCAAATATTCTTTCTAGGAAGCCTTATCTCAAATATCATCTCCTCATTGAATAACCATAATGATGATAATAAAAGCCACTAATTGATTCCTTAACTCTTTAGCTCACCACCTCACCTTCACAACTATCCTCAGAGGTAAGCTGTTATCATTGCAATTTTACAGCTGGGGAAACCAGAGCTGAGAGAGCCCGAGCTTTTTTCATAAGGTCACAAAACTATTATGAGGTGGTAAATGCTTTACTACCATGAAATAAAAAGATTTCCTCTCTCTTAGAGCTTTAGCACTCTGTCCATGTGCTCACTTAGCTTTTTTATCACATACCACGTATGGCTGTTTGTCTTCTAGCTCTCCCATTTCTTCTTTATCATCTTTCTTTGCATAACCACAACCTCCCTGCCTCAAAGTTACCTGTGCCTCTGCTCCTCATGAGAAAGCAGATAGCATGTCCTATCCATGCATGGGTCCATATCCAGGGTAAGCTTTTACTAAATAGAACTGAAAGGTGAGTTTTATGACAATATAAACACAAATATATTTATGTCATTATATTCTCTTTTGTACATTACCTGTAGCAAATTATCATGTAGGTATTCAATAATATTTTCTTCAAATTTGATCTCCAAGGGAAATTGGAAAAGAAAATCAGAATTTCTAAAACACAATTCCACAGGAAGAAACACTTTTTAAAAATATTTAATTTTAAAATTAAAGACAGGTTTAGCTGCAGGCAAAGTAATCAGCATGACGAATGAGGATGGGTGATTTGGTCTCCTACTCCAACTTTGCCGTCTGAGTTCCCTGGGCTCTTAGAGGCTCAGAGTATCCCAGGCTGGACGGAGTCTGATAAACTCCGTGAATGTGTGTGCACTGTAAGCTGACAATGGAAGCACTGGCGTGGTGTCTTAGAACGTATTCCTAATATCAGTACCTCTTACCCTCAAAGGACTTGTTCAGAGCGAAACGCCAGGGACTTAGGTAGAGGAAACATTTGAGAGGAGGAGAGTTTTTATTAAGTTTCCAAACTCACTCTGTGTATGTCAGGTAATTTGACCTCATGTGAGAGGCAGCTGGCTGTGGGAGAACTGAAGTTTGGGCTGGGCTTGAATATGTTTCCTTCATACGGTGTGACCTTCCCCAAGTTATGCAAATCTTTGAGTCCCAATCTTCATGCTTAAATGAAAATGATGCCTGCCTGTTACAAGTGCTTAAGGAATTAAATGGAGGTTTTCTCTATTTGCACGTGTGTGCACGTCACACTACACACAGAGAGAAACCACCAGGCAATGAAGGCTGATTCCATCCCTCCCCTGGTTAGTTCATATGATTTCTGAGCCTGCCAGAATTCCTTCCAATGAAATGAAACTAAGGGAGAGAAACACCCCAAGGCCTGGATGCCTGGAAAGATTTTACCTAATGAATTTTCAGTTTATTTGTTATAAAAGTGAATTTGGTCTGATTGAAACAAAGTATTCACAGCTTTTCTGTGCTTTAAAATGTCATTACAAAAATGCAATTCTTTTTAAATATCTATATTTAAACTTTATTTTCTAACTTCAATCAACCTCAGGCCTTGATAAAAAAAAAAAGATGCTTAGTAATGTTTTGCCTTAGGAAATATTTTTAAAAGTTACTACCATAGGTTTATTTGACATCCAAGGACACATATATAAATAATTCAGAAGGTGGAAGTCATGGCAGAGGTCCATTTGTGATTAATAAGCCTAGAGCCTTATCAATAACATAATTTGAAGACTTTCAGCAATCTTCTACCGAATGCCTCCTATTCTCAAAGTAAACACATTGATCATGTAAATAGCGCTCTTTTTCTTTTCTAACTTGAGTGTATTTTTCCTCGCATTCCATGCTTTGAAGAGTAATGCCTTCAGCCATGTAACAGGAGTTACTTTCTCCTCCTCTCCCTCTCTTTATCACCCTCTCTATCTCAGCAGGTATCTACTGCAGCCCCTTATATCTTTAACGTATTTATAGAATTTAACCCATTTTCACTATCAGTTTGGCCACTTATCCTTTCACTGATGAATATTTATTGAATCTATACCATGTTCAGCCAGTCTCTAAGATAGGTGGAATCCATCAGGAAACGAAACCCAAACGCCTGCTACCATGTAGTCTACATTTCAGCAGAGGACAACAGGACAATATACTTAATAATCGAGTAAATTATTTTACTATGGGAGAAGGTGGTAAGTGCTGTGAGGGAATAAAGAAAAAGTGGAGCTGGATAAGGAAGAATAGGAGTGCTGAAGTAGGTGGCAATTCAAATATGGTGGTCAATGTGACATTTGAACAAAGACTTACAGAAGGTAACAGAGTTCACTATACAGATATGTAGGGGAAAAACATTCCAGGCTAAAGCAACAGCTATTTCAAAGGCCTGAGGTAAGAATTTCCTTGCATGTTGGAGGCGGGGAGAGGGTGCCACCATGTCTGGAGCCAAGTGACAATTGGAGAGAGTCCTGGGAGATAAAACAGAGAGGTCAATGGGCCAGACTATGTAGGGATTTGTGGGCCATTGTATGGACCACATCTTTTGCTATTAAATTAAAATGGGAACACTGGAAAGTTTTGTAATGGGCAGTGACATGAACTGACTCTGGCTTAGATTTCAAGAGGACCACTGGGGCTGCTGCCTTAAGAATAGCCTGTAGGGACACAAGGTCCTAAGCAGGAATCCAAATTAAGAGTCTGGTGCAATACTGCAGGCAACAGTCAAGGTGCCTAGGATCAGACATAGAGTTAGTAAGAAGTATTTGGATCCTATTTAAATTGAAGCTTCCATCCTTGTATTATTGCAGAATGTCCCCCACCAGTTCTTCTCTCCAGTCCCCCACCAATTCCTCTTCCCACATATCCTTCTTGATGCCGTCTGCATGATCTATCCAAACCATAGTTCTGATTACACCTCCCCTTTGCCTGAGCATTCCTACAGCTCTCTAAGATGAAGACTAAACTCTTTAGACTGGTACAGAGAGTCCTACAAGGTGATGCCAGCTGCATCTCTCCATGTGCAGTTGCTGTGCTCCTCTCAGGCTCTTCCAGCCACCATAAGCCGTGGCTCCTTCCTCAAGCAGGCAGCACCCTGTGGGGCTTCCATGTCTCTCTTCATGTTGTCGTCTCTGTACCATGTGCATATTTCTTCCTTCTCTAGCCAGAAGATTCTTGCTTCTCTGCCATATACAGCTTACATTTGCCAAAATAGAGAGACTGCCTCTCTTTTGTTCACAGAGTACTTTACATGCATATACTAATTTCTAATTTTGTTTTTAAGACAGAGTCTCACCATGATGCCCAGGCTGGAGTGCAATGGTGCAGTCTCAGCTCACTGCAACCTCCACCTCCCTGGTACAAGCGATTCTCCTGCCCCAGCCTCCTGAGTAGCTGGGACTACAGACACACACCACCATGCCTGGCTAATTTGTGTATTTTGAATAGAGACAGGGTTACACCATATTGGCCAGGCTGGTCTCCAACTCTTGACCTCAAGTGATCCTCCCACCTCAGCCTCCCTAAGTGCTGGGATTACAGGTGTGAGGCACTGTGCCGAGCCCTAATTTCTAAATTTATGTAGAAATTCTCTTATTTATCTTAATTATATGTTTATTTGCCTTTTTTCCACTATAAACTGTACTTGCCTTAATGGCACAAAATACCTGTTGTTCATATTCCTCATACAGAGTCCAACCTATGACTATGTAGCCAATAAAAGGGAATGAATCATTGCAGGACAGTATTTCCTGGCATCAAGCTCTGTGCACCAGAGATCATGCTGCAAGCAGATAGGAGCTGACTGACCTTAAGTGACTCTCAATCTAATAAAGTCAAGGCCAGAAATTTTGGTCTAGCAACACTAAAGCCAGTGATTTGGAATTTCAGGTAAGTTGAAAGTAATAATTTGATAAGCGTTTTGGGATATTGAGTATCCCATATGATGGAATCAGGTTTCAAGCAAATCAAAAAACAAATGAAAAAAAACCCTACTTCACAAAAAGTATTGCCTGCCAGGGTTAATAATAATATTAGCACATTGGGGGGTGTGTGTTTGTGTTTGTGTGTGTGTGTGTGTATGTGTGCCTTGCTCTTGTTATTGCTATAGGAAATGATTCATTTTAGGCCATTTTTCCCTTTTATTATCATTTTTTGTTGATAAAATTAAACACCAGAAGTGCAATACTTTCTGTGTTCTGAACATTGTGTTGAAGATTGCTGATTTTTTCAATTTTCTAGAGTTTTGTCTTCCCAATTCTTATTGATTTGCCAGTCTATGAGACTGTGGATGAAAAGAGCTTTGAATAGTTCATTCCAAGAATCTAAAAGAAGAGCAATAAAGATCCCATTTCCAATTGATGAGGAAGGCATTCAGTATATGCTTCTGAAACAACTATCTAGCAACCTAGAGCCAAAGAAAGTTAAATCTTTACCTCATACTTGATACTAAAAGTAATTACTGATGAATTAAATATAAAATATAAAAGCATAAAATAATAAAAATATTAGTGAAATTTTTATAAATTTTGGGCATGAAAACTTTTTTATATAGGACATCCAAAGCAGATGTAAAAATAAAAATATTTATAAATGTAAATATGTGAATCAAAATGTTACTATGCAAACATCATGTATTAGTCCATTTTCAGGGAAATGCAAATCGAAACCACAACGTGATACCACCTTACTCCTGCAAGAATGGCCATAATTAAAAAATAAAAAAAAATAGATGTTGGTGTGGATATGTTGAAAAGGGAACACTTCTACACTGCTGGTGGGAATGTAAAGTACTACAAACACTATGGAAAACAGTGTGGAGATTCCTTAAAGAAATAAAAGTACAACTACCATTTGATCCAGCAATCCCACTGGATCTACCCAGAGAAAAAGAAGTCATTATACCAAAAAAAATACTTGCTCATGCATGTTTATAGCAGCATAATTCACAATTGCAAAAATGTAGAACCAACCCAAATGCCCATCAATCAGTGAATAGATAAAGAAACGGTATGAATAGAATAAAGAAACATGATGGAACATTACTCAGCCATAAAAAGGAATGAATTAATGGCATTCGTAGCAACCTGGATAGGATTAGAGACTATTATTCCAAGTGAAGTAATGCAGAAATGGAAAACCAAACATCTTATGTTCTCCCTGATATGTGGGTGCTAAGCCATGATGCACAAAGGCATAAGAATGAGACGATGGACTGTGCGGACTCAGAAGGAAAGGGTGGGAAGAGGGTGAGGGATAAAAGACCACAAATTGGGTTCAGTATATGCTGCTTGGGAGATGGGTGCACAAATATCTCACAAATCACCACTGAAGAACTTACTCATGTAACCAAATACCACCTGCTCCCCAAAAACCTATGGAAATAAAATTTTAAAAACCCCAACTGCCTGAAACTCAGTAATTTATAAAGAAAAGAGGTTTAATTGACTCACAGTTCAGTATGTTGGGAAGGCCTCAGTCATGGTAGAAGGCAAAAGGGAAGCAAGGCACCTTCTTCACAAGGCGGCAAGAAAGAGAATGAATGCAAGAGGAACTACCAAACACTTATAAAACCATTAGATGTTGGGAGAACTCACTCCCTATCATGAGAACAGCATGCAGAAAGAGCCCCCATGACTCAAACACCGCCACCTGGTCTCTCCCTTGACACGTGGGGATAATGGGGATTATGGGGATTAATTTTTTTTTTTTTTTGAGATGAAGTCTTGCTCTGTTGCCCAGGCTGGAGTGCAGTGGCACAATCTTGGCTCAGTGCAACCTCTGCCTTCCAGGTTCAAGCCTCCTGAGTAGCTGGGATTACAGGCGTGCACCACCATGCCTGGCTAATTTCTGTATTTTTAGTACAGATGCGGTTTCACCATGTTGGCCAGGTTGGTCTCGAACTCCTGACTTCAGGTGATCCACACACCTCGGTCTCCCAAACTGCTGGAATTATAGGCATGAGCCACCACATCTGGCCAGGGATTAAAATTTGGGGTGATATTGAGTGTGTACACAGCCAAACCATATCACATCGCCATGATATAAAATGCAAAGGGCACACTGGAAGCAGAAGAGTGTGGGTAGGGGAATGGAGAAGAAGTGGGTTTGAGTGGGTGGAAGACTCAGAGAAAAGAGGGGGAATGGAGAGAGTGAGCACACAAAAAATACTTTCAAGAAGTTTGTGCAAAGACAGAGAGAGAAAATTAGAGTGGGCCATAGAGGGAGATGTGGGGTGCAAACGTTTTCTTTCCAAAGAAGAGTCTTAATGTTCAAAAGTCAGGTAGAAGGTTCCAGTTGACAGTCTAAGAACCATATTACAGACTTAATGGGACCCCTCCAGTCCTCATCTTACCTGACCCAAGGCATATGGCACTGTTCATGCTCCTTCTGGAAATATCTTCCTTGGCTTCCAGGATCCTACATTCCTTTTTATCTCCTTTCATCCTCGGGTTTCTTTAGCTTTGGCAGGCTCATCCTCCTGCCCCAACCCACCTGATGGAATTTCGCAACATGATGTCCCAGGTCTTGTCTTTTGTCATTATCACTGTCTCAAGCAAGATAATCTCCACCCATAGCTACTACCTAAATGCTGATGACTCTCAAACAATCTTTCACTCAAAGACTCTTCTCTGAACTTCAGACCTATATACCCAGCTGGCCATTCAGAATCTCTTTTTGGAGGCCTGCAAGCCATATTAACCGCATTGATCCTGCCACAATCAACCCAGGACCAAACTTTGAATCTCTCTGCACCCCAAGCCAGCCCTCTTAAATCTATTCAACTGCATAGGTAAGCAGGCCAGAAATCATCCTAGTTATTTTCATTTCTTTCAACTCTGATACTCAAATTATCACCAAGTGCTATTGATTTTGTCTCCTAAGCAATCTTGAAATCTATCCAGACGTCTCCATCTGCCCTGCCAATAACCTAGTTAATGCTATCAGCTACTCTTATGCAAACTCCAAATAATATTAACTCATATGGCCTCCAAGCCATTGTCTGTTTGACTGACAATAGTAAGATCTTCATAGTAATTTCCCATTTCTCCCCTGCATGATCCGAAACTTGACTCTTTCTCCATTCTCCTCTCGAGTCATGCTCCAAGTTGGTCTCTAACTTCAGCATCCCTAGCCTTGTAGTTTTTAAAAATGCAGCCTCTCAGGTTTTTCCTGTGTACTGACCTTTCTGTCTGGAACACTCTTCCCCTACTCAGCCCACTTGATCTGGCTGACTCTTGTCATCTTTCACATCTCAGGTTCACCATCACCTCCTTAAAGACCCCAGGAGTCCGAGTCATGTTCCGTATATGATGCACTCTTCAAGATCAGCATTCCTTTCCTTCATGGCATTTACCTCAGTCTGCTGTTATTCAATTATTGGTGTGATTATTTATATATTTGATTTAAACCACTCTTCTCCACTAGTGTATGACCACATGAGAGGAAGAGTCATGTTTATTTTTCTAACCTATATCCCAGACACATCATACAGTGGCTAGTACAAAATAAGATCATAGTAAAGGATAAATACATTAATGAATGAATAAATGAATGAATCAATGAAATAACTAGGGGACCCTAGACAAACTGCTGCACATCTCTGTGTCTTATTCACCTGTCTACAGAACTATTATGAAGATAAAATGAGAAAACACATGTAAAGGCACATTATAGGCATCATTTAACTGAAATTGACATACTGCTTATGGCAAGTCTCACATCCCTCCCTCTCCATGAATTAGACTTGACAAAGCTCCAAGCAAGCACTGTTCATGCACAACTGCACACTCACCTCTGCAGACTGGTCTCCACGACCCAGACTTCAGCAACATTTACTTTCTAGATTTAAAAGTTTAACTTGACACTGAGAACGATGCATACCTGGTTGATTTGATTATTCCTAATCTTTTTCAGTGCTTAGGGTAAGCAGAGTTCACAAGCTTAAAATCCTCTTCAACCAGGAGTCTAGGGGATAGAATCTTACTCCAAAAGACAGTTTATTTTAATGTCAGGGTGTGGAGCAGACACAGCTGAACATTTAAGGCCAAGGCCATGTGTGTGTTTTAGCATCCAGCACATGTGCTTGAATACTCACACCCCAACACACACATATACACATATCCAAAACAAGGAGAAAATAATAAATTCTGGGTGGCCCCAGTGTTTGGAGAATGAATAAGATGAGCCATTCTGATTGCCAACCTTGGGAGCAACCAGGAGACTTTGCCTTTTTGAAGATTCTGACAATTATTTAGGTTAAAAAAAAAATTAGTATTTAAAGGACTACAAAGAAAAAAAACCCAACTTGATCCATCCTTGTCTTTCTGTCTCTACTCTTTAATTTTAAGCCACACCTACAACAAAGTTACTGAATTGCAAAATAGCCAAGGAGGCTTAAGGACCCTAAGAAATTCATCAGAGGAATATACAGAGGCCAGGAAAAGTGAAGACAGCAATGGGGAGGGTGAAAGGTTTTCACAAATGTCTGTTATGGCAAGCACTACGACGCCAGCACTGGGGTGAAGGGGCTTGCACCCCACCCGTCCCCGCCCATTCCCAGCCACAGCTGTCCAGTCGACAGACTATGTAAATTATGGGGTGGCTTGCCAGCTTTCAGCTGGTGTGATTCAGCATCTGCAATTAATTGGAGTTCTAAAATCTTCCCACCTCCCTTTTCCACAGCAAACATTCAAAATTTAATTAGCAAGAAAGTAAAAGGGGATTGAGCAATTCTCTGCTGTGTTTGGTTAAGTTCATCAGTTCATTCAAATCAGCCCAAAACAAAAACAAAAGAACAGATGAAGGTTTGTGACCAAGACAGCAGGTTTGAGAGTATAGACGGCTTCTTTTAAAGTTTGGAAAGTTTTCACTGAGTTTAAAAGAGAAAGGAAGTATAAAAACAAACATTTTTAAAGTCAAACATTTAAGACCCAAATAATAATTGCTGTCATGCGAAAAAGAAAAGTAACAATTCATGTGATTATGATGTTTAAGAGCAATACCTGTTATGAGTCTCTAGTATTTATTTCAACTAAAAACATTAATTTCATGTATCCTGTATCTCTATCAATTTATCCCTTTGTTTATACACTTTTTTCTCCTTCCTCCCTCCCTCCCTCCCTTCCCTCCTTCTTTCCTTCCTTTCCTTCTTTCTTTCTCTTTCTGTCTTTCTCTTCCTTCCTTCCTTCCTTTCTTTCTTTCTTTTTCTTTCTTTTTTTTTAAGATGGAGTCTCCCTCTGTTGCCCAGGCTGGAGTGCAATGGCACAATCTCAGCTCACTGCAACCTCTGCCTCCCGGGTTCAAGCGATTCTCCTGCCTCAGCCTCCCGAGTAGCTGGGACTACAGGCATGTGCCACCATGCCCAGTTCTGGGGTGCATGTGCAGGACATGCAGGTTTGTTGCATAGGTAAACAAATGTGTGCCATGGTGGTTTGCTGCACCTGTCAGCCCGTCATCTAGGTAGTAAGCCCCACATGCATTAGCTATTTTTCTTGATGCTCTCCCTCCCCCAACCCCACCAACAGGCCCCAGTGTGTCTTGTTCCCTACTCCGTGTCCACGTGTTCTCATTGTTCAGCTTCCACTTATAAGTGAGAACATGCAGTGTTTGGTTTTCTGATCCCGCATTAGTTTGCTGAGGATAATGGCTTTGAGCTCCATCCATGTCCCTGCAAAGGACATGATTTCATTCCTTGTTATGGCTGCATCATATTCCATGGTGTGTATGTACCACATTTTCTTTATCCAGTCTATCATTGATGGGCATTTAGGTTGATTCCCTGTCTTTGCTATGGTAAATAGTCCTGCAATGAGCATATGCATGCATGTATCTTTATAACAAAATGATTTATATTCCATTGGTTATATACCCAGTAATGGGATTGCTGGGTCAAATGGTATTTTCACCTCTAGATTTTTGAGGAATTGCCACACTGTCTTCCACAATGGGTTAAACTAATGTACTCTCCCATCAACAGTGTAAAAGCCTTCCTTTTTCTCTGCAACCTCGCCAGCATCTGTTGTTTCTTGACTTTTTAATAATTAATTCTGACTGGCATGAGATGGTATCTCAATGTGGTTTTGATTTGCATTTCTCTAACGATCAGTGATGTTGAGGTTTTTTTCACATCTTCGTTGGCCGCATGTAGGTCTTCTTTTGAGAAGTGACTGTTCATGTCCTTTGCCCACTTTTTAATGGGGTTGTTTGTTTTTGTTCCTGTAAATTCGTTTAAGTTCCTTGTAGATTCGGGACCTTGAAATTCCCACAGGGAGGCCCTACCCAGTGAGGAGGGACGGATCGGGGGTCCAGCCTAAAGAGGTAATCTGGCCACGATCTTCCACTGCGGCTGTGCTTCCCTGTGGGGAATTCCTCATGAGTCCACTTTGCTCAGTCTTTCCCGTTCCAGCAGTTGCCTCGGTTGCTGGTGCAGGGTTCACTCCCCCTTTCTGTTCCTCTCGGTGGGAGCCTCTGACCACAGCTGTTTCTAGTCAGCCATCTTGCCAAGTCATTCTCACATTTTTGTTTTCCTGGAGCATTTTTTAAAATACCAGACAGCCTATAATTTTGTCCTTCCATAATTTAATAAGCAAATAATAACTTTTTTTTTTTTTTAACATGGAGTCTCACTCTGTCGTCCAGGCTGCAGTGCAGTGGCACAATCTCGGCTCACTGCAACCTCCGCCTCCCAGGTTCAAGCGATTCTCCTGCCTCAGCCTCCCAAGTAGCTGGGATTACAGGAGCATGCCACCGCACCTGGCTAATTTTTTAAATATATATTTTTGGTAGAGACGGGGTTTCACCATGTTGGCCAGGCTGGTCTCAAACTCCTGACCTCCAGTGATCCACCCACCTCGGCCTCCCAAAGTGCTGGGAGTACAGGCATGAGCCACCATGCCCAGACAATAATAACATTTTTAAAAACGTGACTATGAGTCATAAGCACAACTATAAAAAAATTGAAAAAATTCTTATTATCTAATTAACCATCCATATTCACATTCTCCTAATTAATGCCAAAGGTACCTGTTTACAACTAGCTTGTTCAGATCAAAATCAACAGTTCTACATATTGCATTTGATTGTTATGCCTCTTTCATATAATTGAGTCAGGATTTTCTAAATCCACTTTGCTAAACTCTGCCTTTTGATTGGTGTATTTGGACCACTTATATATAAGGAACTTAATGATATGTTAGTATTCAAATCTGCCATTTTATAGCTTATTTTCTATTTTTTTCTATTTCTTGTTATTGCTATTCTGTTGGTTGCTTGAATTTTTTTTTCTAGAATTCCATCTTGATTTATTTATAGCATTTGGGGTGTATTTTTGTGTATAGTTTCTGTAGTGGTTGCCCTGGGCATTACAAAATATATATGTAATAATCTACCAGTGTCAACATTTTATGACTTCAAATATAGTATGGAAACTTCATTCTGTTTAGGAAGCCATCTTCTTCACTCTTAAATATCATTACCTTAAGTATTGTGTTATAATTTTTGTTTCAATGATCAAATATAATTTAAAATCCTTGTCAGATAATTCCAACATTGAACTTAGTGCAGTGTCAGGTGATTTTCTTTCTCATTCGAGTTGTCATTTCCTTGGTTCTTGGTGTGATGGGTAATTTTCTACTGTATCAATATTTTGTCTAGTATGTTAAGAGACTCTGGGGTCCTCTTTAAATCTTTTATTTAAATGGCAGTCACCCTGTTTAGATTTATCACATATGTAAGTCTCGGCCAACTTTTTTAGGCTATGGTTCCAATGGCAGTTTAATTTTCAGAGACTTTGTGGTGTTACGTTGGACTACTTAACATGTCCGGTGTTTCTCGGGCTCCCACTGGTTCTTGCTGGTGCTGCTTGAGGAAGGAGAGTGATTCCCCTCACTGCTTATTGATAGGTCTCCAAATTGATTCCTCCTCAAACGTAGTGTTGGGCTCGCCTGATGCAGAGGGGCTGCTGATGGATCCAGGAGAGCAATGAGCCTACATGGGCTTCCATCTGTTGCTCTGTTGAGGTAGGAAAATACTGGGTCTAGGTGTCTTTGTTCTTTTGAAAGGAGGCATGAGTGTCACCCTGCCACTGTGTTGTTCTTAGGGTCCCAAATCAGTTAATCTTCTTCCACTAATGTTTAGAGTTCTCCTTTGGTTGTCTCTTGAGTAATTTTCAGGGGTTACAGTTATGCTTAGCAGGGAAGAGTGGGAAGAAATGGGTCTATACCGTCTTTTATCAACTGAATTTTTCTGAGTCCTTTTGATACCATTGCATGATTTCACTTTGACAGCTCCGTTGCTTTCTGACCCACAAAATATCTGATCCTTCTCAGACATTTCCTTACCCAGATGTGAAATGATACATTTCTCCAAAGACCCTGGTTCCTTCCTGGTAGGAAATGGCATTTAGGACAACAATCTGGCTACACATTGCTTCTATGTGTCTTCACTTGTAGGCCTATTCAGTGAAAAGAAAATATATTTTTTTTTAAGAGAAAAAATAGTCATAATTTAAATTGATGATTCCACTTCAAAATTACGATTATTAAATGACTTTGATTTTAAACTTGTGTTTTTTTCTACACAAAAATTCTGTTTCTAATATATTCAAAATTACTTATTTGTATCAACTTATAGCATAACTATAATACTTTCAAAATAAGGATGTAAATATAACTAACAATAATAATGCTAAAAAAGCATAAAAATTATTGTGAGTACTTTTCCTTTAGAATACATCTTACTGGAGGTGCTCAGTTGAAATATGGTGTTTAAAGTCACTTGAAATAATTATTTTCTCTGTATGATTATGCAATCATTTGATAGAGATATTTTGTTCATTTATTTACACTTGCTCTTAAGTTTAGATGTTACTTTTTCCCCTTTTCTGTCAAAATAACTTTTTTAAAGTATATGTTTATCTAATACCAAATTATGTAGTAAAATACATTCACTTAAGTTTCGTTACCACTCTCCTTTTCTATTTTGTTCTCTGTCTCCCCAGGTAGGATATCATTTTACTTAGGAGTGTGTTTATCCTTTCATTAATTTGTTCTGAAAATATAAGTAACTATATTTCTAAAACGTACCTATACTTTTTAAACAAAAGTTAGCCTGCCCTATATACTCTTACACACCTTGCTTTTATTTTACTTTATTCCATAATTAATTTTATTTTTTTTACTCCATACTAACATTTAGAGTTCTCCCTGTTAAAATAATGAGATTTAATAATAAAATTATAGAATATCTTCCCTCCCCAGCATCTTACTACCATATCAACAGTGTTCCCATATAATAGTGGATTAAACCTGAAAGAGCTGCAAGATTCAGATAGACCCTGTCTGAGTAGCAGTCCTCAAGGCACTCAAAGTCAATAAGGGAGACAAAAATAAGGACCCTAGAGGGATTTGAAATCTCTGGCGCCTACACCTATATCAAACACTAAACATTGTCCAACGCTGACCCAAACTAACTTAAAACCATACATTAAAATCGTGCTTATCTCAGTTTCCATTATGCAGTATGTGGTGTTCAGCTTTTAACAAAAACTTACAAATCATGTTGGAATGTAAGAAATAACACAATTTGAAGAGGAAAAGAATCAATCAACATTACAACATTCAATATGACAAAAACGCTAGTATTATCAGAGAAGAAAATTCTAAACTGTGATTTATATGATAAGGTTTTTAATAGAAAAAGTAGATAATGTGAAAAATAAGTGAATAATATAAGCTGAGTGATAGAAACTCTAAGCAAGAATTTTTTAAAATGCTAGAAATGAAAATGTGTACAACAGAAAGGAGCAATACCTTTAATGGACTTATCAGCAGACTGGGCAAAGCTAAAGAAAGAATCTATGAGCTTGACCACAGTCAATACAAACTCCCCACACAAAAATATAGGGAGGAAACTGAATAATAATATTTTAAAAATGAAAAAAACTCAAGAATTGTGGGTATGACATATGCAGATTTGGCATACTAGAAGATAGGAAAGTGAGAACGGAGCAAAACAGTAGGTAATTGTTTGAAGTAATAATGGCTGGGAGCTTTCCAAAATTAATGACAAATTCTAAACCACAGATGCAAAACACAAAGCCCGATAAGTACAAGACCAACAAACAAAATAAGACAAAACAACAAAACACCTACAGTTAGCCATATCATATCTAAACAGCAGCAAAACAAAGAGGACATATTGAAAGAAGACAAGGGAAAAAAAGCCTTATCTATAGAAAAAAAAAAGGATAAGAGTTACAGCAGAATTCTCATCAGAAATCATGTACAAAAGAAGAGAATGGGGTGAAATATTTAATGTTCAATAACAAAATTTACCAACTTAGAATTTTGTATCCAGGAAAATTATCCTTTATAAGTGAAGGATAAATAGGAAAACAAAAACTGAGAAAATTTATTGACAACAAACCTGAAAGAAATATTAAAAGATGTTTTTCAGGAAGAAGAAAAATGACATATATATAAGAAACTCATATCTATATAAAGAAAGAAAGAATATTGGAGGAGGAATAAATGAATCTATTATAGAATCAAGTCCTTTATTTTTCTTGTTCTTAATATATATAAAATATAATGCTTTGCCTAAAGTATAGTAGTAGCAATTTATTAGGAGATTATAACATATGGATAAGGAAAATGAATGATAATGAGGTTATAAGAGATGAAACTGGGAATACTTTGTTATAAGGTGACTATACTTTAAATGAAGCAATATAATGTTATTGTAAAATGGGCTTAGATTAATTAAAAATACATATTGCAAGCTCTAGAACAACAACTAAATTTTTTAAAAGAAGTAAAATGTATATGTTAAAACAGGAGATAAAATGGAATCATATAAAATGCCTAATTAAAACCAGAGTCTAGGCATGGTGGCTCACACCTATAATTCCAGCACTTTGAGAAGCCGAGGCTGGAGAATCACTTGAGGCCAGGAGTTTGAAACCAGCTTGGACAACATAGCAGAACCCCATATCTATAAAAAGTTAAAAAATTAGCTGGGTACAGTGGTGCACACCTGTAGTCCAAACTACTCCGGAGGCTGAGGTTGGAGGATCATTTGAGTCCAGGAGTTTGAGGTTACAATGAGCTATGATCACACCACTGTATTCCAGTTTGAGTGACAGAGTGAGACCCTGCCTTTAAAAAAAAAAGACCTAAAAATAATAACTAAATAAATAAAATTATAAAAGGTAGAGAAT
This sequence comes from Pan paniscus, assembly GCF_029289425.2. Lineage (NCBI taxonomy): Eukaryota > Metazoa > Chordata > Mammalia > Primates > Hominidae > Pan > Pan paniscus. Next base: position 83,383,761 of record NC_073265.2, on the reverse strand, counting down.
AAAGGAAAATGCAATGAATAGAAAACAGTTACAAACATAGTAGATATTAATCCAAATGTAAAAATACAAGACCCAACTATACCTTGTCCATGAGAAACCCACTTTAAGCCTGGCCAACATGGCAAAACCCTGTCTCTACTTAAAAACACAAATATTAGCCTGGCATGGTGGTGCATGCTTGTAGTCCCAGCTACTCAGGAGACTGAGGAAGGAGGATCACTTGAACCCAGGAGGCAGAGGTTGCAGTGAGTCGAGATCATGACACTGCACTCCAGCCTGGGCAACGAGCAAGACCCTGTCTTAAAAAAGAAAAGAAAGGGCCAGGTGCAGTGGCTCACACCTATAATCCCAGCACTTTGGGAGGCTGAGGTGGGAGGATCATGAGGTCAGCAGATCGAGACAATCCTGGCTAACATGGTGAAACTCCGTCTCTACTAAAAATACAAAAAATTAGCCGGGCGTGGTAGTGGGCACCTGTAGTCCCAGCTACTCCAGAGGCTGAGGCAGGAGAATGGCATGAACCCAGGAGGCAGAGATTGCAGTGAGCCAAGATCGTGCCACCGCACTCCAGCCTGGGCAACAGAGCAAGACTCCATCTCAAAAAAAAAAAAAAAAAGAAAAAAAAAAGAAGAAAAGAAAGAAACCCACTTTAAATATAAAGATACAGATAGGTTAGAGAGAGAGAGAGAGAGAGAGAGAGAGAGAGATGGAAAAATATATACCATTCTAACAGCAATCAAAAGAAGGTTGGGGTAGCTATATTAGTTTCAAAGCACAGAGTTCAGAGAAAAAAAATTTCAGGGATGAAGAGGAACGTTAAATAACAAATCCATCAGTAATAGGCCAATTCTCCAATAAAGTATAATAATGGCCCTTAATATGTATGTTTCTAACAACAGAGCAACAAAATATGTGAGGCAAAATTGACAGAAATTCAAGGTGAAATATAAACTTCCACTATTGTAGTCAGAGACTTAAGCATCCCTAATTCAGTAATTAATAGATCAAGCACATAGAACATTAGTCAGAATATAGTTGAGCTGAACATCACTGTCAATCAACTTAATCTGAATCCAAAAACAGCAGAATACACATTGTTCTCAAGCTCATATGGAACGTTCTACAAGATAGACCACACTTAGCAAATTTTAAATAGCAGAAGTCATACAAAGCATGTTTCCAGACCACAGTGGAATTAAACTAAAAATCAATACTAGAAATATAGCTGTAAAATATCCAAATATTTGAAAACCTGCCTAAGTAATATAGTCAAAGAAGTCTCAAGAGAAATTTTAAAATGTTTTGACTTAATGAAAATGGAAATACAACCTATTAAAATCTGTGGGATGCAGCAAAAGAGGGAAATTTAAAACATTAAATGCATATATTAGAAAAGAAGAATCTTAAATCAATAATCTAAGCTTTCACCTGAAAAAACTAGAGAGCAATTTGAACCTAAAAGAAGTAGAATAAAAGAAATAGTAAATTTAGAGCAAAAAATATATGAAATTGAAAACAGAAAAACAATAGGGGCAAATCGATAAACCCAAAAGCTGGTTCTAGAAAAGACCAATCTTGCTTATACTTAATGTTCAGAGCTTTACCCTAAACCTGTTCTTATTTAATATTAATCTTATTAATCTTCACTTAGCAACTGTCTGAAGGCAGCATGGAGGAGACTTGATATGTGGATTTCTACCCTTCTCTGAGGTTTTATTAAACCAGTGTGGACCTACACTTACTTAGTATTATACCCCACCCTGTGTGACTTTAAGGTCAACCTCAAAGGTTCCCGTCACTTCCAGTGAGTCTTGGACGTGTGATGGAGCTTGGAGACTTGTACTTTCATGGATATTTTTGTTGTCAACATCTACATGTCTCCAAACAGAAACAGCAATGAGATGTTGTTTTCAGAATTTTGCTGATGTTTCTGATCACTTTTTATGCTTTCATGGGCTGTAAAATTAAGAACCCCCTGTTGTGACACCTCACAGAACTGTATATTCTAGAAAACCTAGCTTCTCTTTCAATGGCCACAGAGGCAGCATCCACCCACTGTTTCTATCTTTGAGTGTTACTGATGTATTTTTGCTGTATTTTAAGTCTGTTGAATGAACAATTTTTAAATCTTGGAGCAAGAAAAAATTTAAGATTTGTCTTATCTTAGCCTTCTAACCCATTAGTTTGTGAACTATGTTAACATTACAAGCTTTTGCCCTCTCTTTGTGGATACCAGCTATGGACATTGAGTCACAGAGAGATAGGTGGTGGGGAAACTAATATTTGCTAACCACATACTAGGCTCTACAATTGTGGGTATTTAATTTTGTCATTTTATTTAAACTTCACACAAATCTATTTGCTAAGTATTCTGACTGCCATTTTACAGATCAAAGAATAATGGTTGTGATAGTTAATATTGAGTGTCAACTTGATTGGATTGAAGAATGCAAAATATTGCTCCTGGGTGTGTCTGTGAGGGTGCTGACAAAGGAGATTAACGTTTGAGTCAGTGGACTGGAAGAGGCAGACCCACTCTCAATCTGGGTGGGCACCATCTAATCAGCTGCCAGCACAGCTAGAATAAAGGAGGCAGAACGTGGAAGGACTAGATAGGTTGAGTCTTCCAGCCTTCATCTTTCTCCCATGCTGGATGCTTCCTGCCCTCAAACACTGGACTCGAAGTTCTTCAGCTTTTGGACTCTTGTATATATAACAGTGGTTTGCCACGGGCTCATGGACCTTCAGCCACAGACTAAAGGCCGCACTTTTGGTTTCCCTACTTTTGAGGTTTCGGGATTCGGACTGGCTTCCTTGCTCCTCAGCTTGCAGAGGACCTATTGTGGGGCTTCACCTTGTGATTGTGTGAGTCAATCCTCCTTAATAAACGCCCTTTCAAATAGACACCTATCCTATTAGTCCTGTCCCTCTAGAGAACCCTGACTAATACAATAGCTAAAAGAGACTAAGAAAGATATCCATTATCTACACAGTCAGTGAACAAGAAATCGAGCCCATGGCTAAGTGGCTTTATGTAAATACAGTTTCTACCCATTAGACGCCATTGCTGGCATAAGCATCATGGCGTCTGTCTGGAACAAGGCAGGGAATTCAGGGCATATCTACCCAAGCACTGGCAACTCTGACCATGAAGAAATCTATTTAACCTTTTCCACTCACTAGATACTAATTAAGTGTCATTCACATATCAAAGAGTAGCTTTCTGGGAAAATAATCCAAAGTGAGAAGAAGTGAGAAAGGGAATTTTAAATCATTCTATGGATGACAATGGCAGGGATGTGTAATGAAGGGGCCAATCTTCCTGGGAGCCACTAGCAGTTGCAGCTGACTGCCTTTAACTTCAATCCACACATTCAAAACAATGGTTGCAAGGAGAGATGTTTGCAAGGCCAAGCATAGCAACACTGGCTTCCACCCTTGGTAAATGGTGGCAAAGACGGTGGTGGGGGAGAACAGTGTGAAAAGAATAAAAACTATATGGCAGCCAGATGTTCAACTCACAATAAGTAATTTTTCAGTGTCACTTTCGCAGCTCACAGATCCTGGATCTTCTGCTTTGAAGAAAGTTTGGGCTTTGGCAGAATCGGGTGCTATTAGCCCAAAGAATGAAGCTCATGACTTAAGAGTTTCCATCACGGCTCTTGTCAGGGGAAGCATTCTTTCCCAGGCACACCTCTCTTTGTCTCTGGGTTTCAGGAGCAAAAGTTCTGCAAGAGTCTCTAAGGTGAGTCAGTGCCTGTGAGCCCTGGTTGCTCTTCCAATTTAAGACCTCAGGGTTGAAATAAAGCCAGACTATGGAGCAAACCCTAATCCCTTGGAATTTGGATGTTTGTTCATGCAGAATTTAGTGCTGTCTCAACAGACAGGCACAAACATGTTTCTTAAAGCAGGGGTGAAAGGCATGCGAGGCAGGAAGAAAATATCAAATTGAGCATTTAGGAGAAGCTTCAATTCCCTTCTCTAGTTCTACAAGAGTGTGTAGAAAACCAATATATATTGTAAACCAAAAATAAAATCCTACATCCCCCAAATGACTGAATGGACCCCTCTGGGCCAAGGGGAAGCTGAAAAACTAAATTCCTGACCATGATGGGAAAAGAGCTCAGACATACCTCATTATACCCCCTCACTTTTGGAATTTAGGCACAACTGATGAGCATTAACATTAAAATAGAGGTCATGTAACTGCTAAAGCAGACTCTTTGTGTCAACAAGATACCAAATTCTAACGTGAATCTGGGATAGCATCACATGACACATCGCATGCCCTAAGGGAAATCAAAATATTTTACCCCAAAATATAATATAGTTATACAGTTCTCTGACATATATTTCTTTTTCTTTTTCTTTTTTCTTTTCTTTTTTTTTTTTTTTTTTTGAGACGGAGTCTCACACTGTTGCCCAGGCTGGAGTGCAGTGGTGCAATCTTGGCTCACCACAACCTCCGCTTCCTGGGTTCAAGCGAGTGTCCTGGCTCAGCCTCCCAAGTAGCTGGGTTTATGGGCACCCGCCACCACGCCCAGCTAATTTTTTGTATATTTAATAGAGACGGGGTTTCACTATGTTGGCCAGGCTCATCTCGAGCTCCTGGCCTCGTGATTTACCCACCTGGGCCTCCCAAAGTGCTGGGATTACAGGCATGAGCCACCTCGCCTGTCCTCTCTAACATATTTTTAAATGGCCCTGCAAAGCCCTCTCTTGTGGCAGAAATTAGCCTCTGTATAGAATCTCCTCTTACTAGGTTTTTACTGGATCCAGAAGAGATTTAACTGAGATTCCAAAACCTTTTAATATCCAAAGAAAGGCATTTACCATCCTTCCTCTCTGAAGCCTGCTGCTTAGAGATTTCATCTACGTAACAATAACCTTGGCTTCTACAACCTTCCCCATCTTAACTCAAGCATTTCTTTCTACTGAATTCAACTTTTTCGACAAAGCTTAACTCTTTCAAGCAATTACCAATCAGAAAATCTTTGAAATTGCCTGTGACGTGTAAGCCCCACCCCTGCCAATTGCCAACCTGCACTTTCTGGGCTGAACCAATGTATACCTTACATGTATTAATTTATGTTTTTGCCTGTAACTTCAAATTTATTTGAAATTACAAATTTCAAATTCAAATTACAAATTACAAAATTCAAATTCAAATTTATTCCCTAAAATGTATAAAACCAAGCTGTAACCCAACCATCGCAGGCACATTTTCTCAGGACCTCTTGAGATTGTACCCCACGCCATGGTCAGTCATATTGGCTCAGATAACCTCTTCAAATATTTTACAGAGTTTGGCTTTTTTCATCAACATCAAACATAATTCTCTAAATAAGTTTTATACAGAATTTCCCAAGGTTTAATTCACTGTAAGAACACAGATTGAAATATAAAGCGTCTCTCTCTGAGTGGTGACATTACGGGCAATTCTACTTTTCCTTTGCATATGTATTTCTCAAGTTTTCTGCAATGATATTGCTTACAAGAGAATGACAGAGGAAGGAAGAATGCGGGCAATTCTACTTTTCCTTTGCATATGTATTTCTCAAGTTTTCTGCAATGATACTGCTTACAAGAGAATGACAGCGGAAGGAAGAATGGGAGGAAAATCAGGTAACTTCAAACCTCACTATCTAGCCCTGCTCAATTCTACCTTGGTAACTGAAGCTGGACATCCATTAGTATATTTTCCAAATATGCTTTTGTTGACAAGACACAAATTAAAATGTGACTATAAACTGGCATGAGAATCTGCACCTCAATTTTAATAGCAAGAAGAAAAACAAGCCTTGAGCAAATGAAAGAGCATAAACACAAGGAAACATAGGGGAAAAAACAACCCTGGGAAGAGCATGGCAGAAATAATGGGACTCGCCAGCATCCATTCCAGTCTCTAAGTCTAAACCAATCATAGCAGTTTCGCCCCTGTGTGTGACTGGTTCAGGAACGGGTCTCTAATCCCATTCTGACCTAAGAGACTGGAGTCTACCAGCCTGAGGGTGAAGATGACTCCCAGGCTGGCAGAGCAGAGGCCTCTAAAAAGCATGATGGTATCAGGAAAGCTCTGATCAGCCACTGCATTTTCTGCCCCTCTGTGATGTAAATAATGCTTGCCATCACTATTTGAAGCCAATTTGAGGTGTGTGTTCTGCTACTTACTACCCAACGTGACTTATTTGCACAAATGGCCATGCACACTTCCTCTTCTTCACAATTTTACCTAAGGAATGAACTTATTTTGCAATCCTGTCACACTAGTAATCTTTTCTTTTGAAAAAAGTGGGGTGTTGGTTATTCTGTCATGATGATTTGTGCCCTAGTTATTTTTTGTATTTGTCCTTTTTCTTCAATCTTGCATATGCCCGTTATGAAATTCCACCTCCTGATTTTCTTATGATTGTTCATTGCGCATGGTAAAAACATAACAGTAATTTATTTCCTGTAACTGAAGAATTATGTACATAAAGCACACATTAACATGTTAACTTATTAGGACTAATATAGTCAATTAAAATGGAAATGTTCATTTATTTGAAGGATCATGTGTCAATCTGGCTTTGGAAAAAATACTGGCATGAAATCTAGCAATAAAGAAACACACACACACATACACAAATATTAACCACTTAATTAGTGCATTTATAGTTTCCTTGACAATCTTAAAATTCTGAATTACTTAGTAAAATACAAAAAGTACAAAAAGTGTAAAATTTACTTGTGTACCAGAATTAACAAATATTCACATTTTGCCAATTTTTATTTCAAGCACTTTCTATGAAAAAAATAGGAGATTAAGGATGAAGTCGAAGTTTATTCCTCCCACAACTCGTTTCTCTATTTTCCTTCCTAAAAGTATCATGAAGTTTTAAAAAAATGTTTTAATACACACATTTATCCCAATGAACAAATTATAATATCACTTTATTTCTCCTTTTCTTCTTTTTAATTTTAATTTTTTTAGACAGAGTCTCGCTCTGTCGCCCAGGCTGGAGTACAGTGGCAAGATCTCAGCTCCCTACAACCTCCACCTCCAGAGTTCAAACTATTCTCCTGCCTCAGCCTCCCAAGTTGCTGGGATTACAGGCATGCACCATCACATCCAGCTAATTTTTGTATTTTGAGTAGAGACAGGGTTTCACCATCTTGGCCAGGCTTGTCTCGAACTCCTGACCTCAGGTAATCCACCAGCGTCAGCCTCCCAAAATGGGAGTAATGCCTGGGATTACAGGCATGAGCCACCGTGCCCAGTCCCTTTCTCCTTTTCTGATGGTTGTACAAAAATTCTTTCTATAGCGTGGATACGATCTTGAATCTGCTACATGTGTTGTAAATACATTCTCCCAGCCTCGTCTTTTAAATTTGATTATAATGTATTTCTTTCTTTCTCTTCTTTCCTTTGTTTTTGTTTTGATAGGGATGCTTTTCATTTGATTTAACTTATTTACCTTTTCATTTGTGTCTTGGGTTGTTTCTGTCTTAAGAAATTTTCTATTTTAAAACTATTTCGACTTCCATATTTTCTTACACATTTCTAGAGTATTTCCCTTGGGATTCGTGTGTGTATGGACATGTGTTTATTCTAAATGTCTTTTTGTAAAGTATTTTAACTATGACTTTATTGTTCACTTTTAATTTAACAGAATTGTGATCAGAGCATATAATGTGTATGATATTAATACTTTCAGTTTATCAAATTTTTTTATGGTCTCATATGTGGTCAATATTTATTTTAAAAGTTACATATGGACTTGAATATAATGGTTTCTATTTGTTGGTTAACATGTATATGTATGTATATGAACTGTGCATGTGTAATGGTTATGTATAGATATGTATAGTTAGGTAAAATATATTTATATATTAATATATGTGTGTGGTATATATAATATATGTAACATATTACATATACATACATATGTATTCATATATACTACAATTATATACATGTGCACAAACACACACACACAGACATATAGAACACAGTTGTTAAAAGTGTCATTCAAATTTTTTACTATCCTACTAATTTTTTGTGTATTTCATCTGTCAGCTTCTGAGAGGTGTGAATTGAAATGTTCTTTTGGGACTGCAGATCTGTCAATTTCACCTTTTAATTCTGTAAGGCTTTCATTTCAATACCCATTTCTGTATTTTGGGGCATGCAATTTCTCATTTTCTATGTATCTCTGGGGATAAGCATCACTTTTATAGAGTATTCCTGTTTATATCTCTTGATGCTCTTTATCCTGAATAGATTTTCTCTAATATTATTACTATATCAGATTTTTATTAGTGCTTGTATAATACATACTTTCCTACAACTATATTTTCAACTGTCTGTTATTTTGCATCAAGTATGTCTCTTGCAGCAACATATAAGATTCAGATCTTACCCATTTTCCATGTAATTGTTCACCATTATTTTAGCCTCACCTGTTTACCTCTCTCAAAAGTCATTTTAGTTCTTACAGTCAATCAATGCTAGTTTACAGTTAACAACAATTTGTTCTTTTTATTTTTGTGTGCCAGTCTTCTATGTTAAATTTTCTTCTTTGAGAGATTGCATCTTATTGTCTAAAGGTGTCATTATTTTCGTCATTTTGTTGCAGGTTTTGTGATTCTAAGTTGATAGTTATTGATCTTCAAATCTCACCTGTCATATTAGACTATTGAACGGGAGTTGTGTCAGAATCACTGGCAGGCAGTTTTGAATTTGCCTGAGCTGGAGGAACCTATGGGTGTCATTAAATCAGGAGCTTTTGTTGCAATTTTTTTTTTTTTTTTGAGACAGAGTTTTGCTCATGTTGCCCAGGCTGGAGTGCAGTGGTGCGATGTCGGCTCACTGCAACCTCTGCAACCCAGGTTCAAGCAATTCTCCTACCTCAGCCTCCTGAGTAGCTGGGATTACCGGCATGCGCCACCATGCCCGGCTAATTTTTGTATTTTTAGTAGAGACGGGGTTTCACCATGTTGGCCAGGCTGGTCTCGATCTCCTGACCTCTTCATCCACCTGCCTTGGCCTCCCAAAGTGCTGGGATGACAGGCGTGAACCACCACACCCAGCCTAATTTTTTTTTGGCTTGGTGTCACCATATCACATTAGAAGCCTGGATTCAGAACTCACACCTAGTTATGAAAGTGGCCAGGCCAACTTTTCTTCCGCACTGGTCCTTGGAAGACAGTAGCTTCATTTGCCAAGGACAGGAGTCCCTTCTGTGGGCAGCAGTGGGACCTTAGCCCCCAGCCGTTGGAGCCTATGCCATTCCCTGGTTCCCCCATGAGCCTGCCGAGTGGCTTCAAGTCCCATGCACCATTGGCTTTGAGTTACTTATCCTTATTTTGTTTTTGGGTATTGCCTTCTTGGTGGGAGGCAGAGGGTTAAACATCTCTATACACTGAAATTTCTTTTTAAATTCGGCTTTTATAAGCGTTTGAAATGAGAAAGGAGATTTTCCCTAGCAGCTTGGCCTGGTATCCTCCTTATTAGCCTATAGCTCTCCTAGAGCATGCCTCTGAATGGCGTGAATCTAAACAGCTAAATAGTAGGAGAGACTCTTATCACCTTGCAAACCATATAAGTGATTTTGATTAGAGGGATATAGAAAGATCAGTTCTGGTCATGGCTAATGTCCCCACAAAAGACTGGACTCTTGGGCTGTATGCCCACTATGAGAAACACTAGGCTATTATTGCATAGCACATGGAGAAGCTGGTATCACCTGAGGCCTGTAGGCACTTCCAGCCTGAGCATGTTGGAGCCTGCAGAATACCATGGCCTCACCTTCTCCTTGCTTCAGCCAAACTCTACATGTGCAACAAAGTCCAGGCTCCTGTGTGTGGCATTCAAGAACCCTGATTAGCCCCTTTGGCCTATACAGAAGTTCTTATAGTCCTATGAACTAAATGTTTGCATGCCCCCAAATTCATACTTTGAAACTCTTATCCCCCCCAGTGTAATGGTATTTGGAGGTGTGACCTTTGGGAGGTGATTAGGTCATAAAAACAAATCTCTCATGAGTGGGATTAGTGCCCTTATAAGAAGAGATACTGTTTACCACAAGAGGACACAGCAAGAAGATGGCCATGTGTAAACTAAGAGGAAGGACCTCACCAGAACCTGACCACACCAGTACCCTGATCTCAGATTTCCAGTCTCCAGAACTGTGAAAAATAAATGTTTGTGTTTAAGCCACCCAGTCTACAGTAGCTCAAACTAAGACGTCTAGTTTTCTGAAAGCAACATCCTCTTCTTCACCACTGTGCCTGTCCATGTGCTATTCCCTGTCCAGCTGACTTCCCCATCCCTGTCTTGGAAAACTTGCACTCATGCTCTGAGACAGACCTCAGGGATCACTGCATTTGTTAAGCTTTCCTGTCCTTTCACACTTCGACCCTGGCAGTGGTTAGCATTCCCTCCTGTCTAAGGCATCTTTGGCCTCTACAAAAGAGCTCATTGCAAAATGTATTCATAAACTTTTCCCTGCCTCCCTAACAATAATGTAAGCAATGAAAGGGAAATAATGTGTTGTACTTGGTTTTACATCCCAGGCATTTGACGTAGTATCTGGTGCAAGACTGAGGCTCAATAAAGTAATGTTAAGTGAAAAGGGCATCTGTGTGAGCAAAGACTTCTAATTCCTTTCTGGTCTCCACTTGACCAGCCTTTTACACACAGGCCCCTGAATCCCTGCTTTCACCTTAGGGCTGAAACCAAGCCCTGAACCTCAGCTCAGTCAGCTACTAGCTCTAATCCTGAACTCCTCCTGGGAATGTGGCCCATGAGATAATTTATTGTCTTTGTGTATCTCAGCTTGAGCCTAGGCTATAGGCTTGTCTTTATATGTCAGGAGGCCCAGGGAGTAGGAACAGCCCAAGGTAAATTTATATTAGAGGGTGAGCAAACTCTTCTCAATGGAAGAAGGAGTCAGGCACAAAGAGCCTCATCTTTTCCCAAAGCACAAATCTGCAAGGATGGACTTGATTCATTCAGTCAACGTTGTTTTCAGTGCCGACTGTATTCTGGAACTGTGCCCAGGAATGGGGTGTTGAAATGAGCAAAGCAGGTGTGATCTCTCACCTCCTGGATCCTGGATGGGAATCCATTAAAACAATTTAACTTCAATCTCCAGATCTCACCAACTGTGACTGCAAATATGTCACGTAACCTTTAGTATTCAAACCAAAGCAATCTGGAGCAGTCTACTTGGACAGATTTCCTAGAATCACACCTTGCCCTCAGGTTTATTGTTCTCCAAGTTCCCTCACAATCTGTTCTCTGCCCTGCTCTGTGCCCCCAGGAGGGCTACTCACCCTCTACTCTCTAGATTTTAGCTAACAGCAGCCATAAGGAAGTGCCTATGGGGTATTGGAGGACAGGAGGAGAGAGAGATAGGGTGGGTGGGGAAAGAGAGAAAGAGAGCAGGGAAGCGGTAAGAGAGAGAGGAGAGAGGGGGTGAGAAAGAGAGGAGAGAGAAAGAGAGGGAGAGAGGAGAGAGAGAAGAGAGAGGAGAGAAAGGAGTGGGGAGAGAGAGAGGAGAGACAGGGAGAAGGGAGAGAGGGGCGTGTGTGTGTGTGTGTGTGTGTGTGTGTATGTGTGTGAAGGTTCTTAATCCCCTTAGGCTTTTCTTGAGTCACTCAGTCCTCTGTTCCTCTAATTATGCTCATCTGATTCTGTTTAGCCTTAGGGATGGCACCTCCTTCCCCTTGGACCTGTAGCCCTAGTTTAGTAACAGCTTTTTTCTGTTGATAGCCCTGGGGTGCCTCATTATCCCTTGTTGACTGGCTGATAGCTGGGCTATCCAGGCATCTCGAGTTAGGCCTCACTGATAGAGGTTGTTGTGCTCTTGCCTAACTTGGTTTTCTCCCCACACCAGGTGAGATCATCTGCCAATAAGAAGACTGGGGAGTGTAAAACTGTGGCTCATTCATTGACAGTCTACAGTCAAACCCTGTGCTAGCACTTTATTCCTGCCTACGCCTCTGCAAAAAATCGCTTCACTGGACACTCTCTAGTCATGCTTTTGAATGCACCATCAGTTTCCTGCTGAGACCTTGATTGACATATGCACCATGTTTCCCCCTCCCTCCTACACACACCCAGCGTGTTCCCATGATCCTTGAAGATTCTCAGGTGAGTCACATTGTGCACAATGTCCTTGTCACTCGTGCTGGTGTAGGGTAAACACACCTGATAGCAATAACGCCAGCGTAACCTTAGAATGACCCCGATGGCAGATGCACCTGAATATGTGTTCTGAGCTAGGGGATGTGGGAGTGGCCAACCCAGAGATTCATTTCTTGTCTATGAGTAACATTAAGCTCCAGGCCCAACCAATGGAACACGGGCTATACAAGGCATTAAGGCCCTGAGTTTTGGATTAAATGAATGTTGCCCGGTGGAGGTCGTTAAGGGGAGGAGGTTAAGTGAAAATGCTATATAAGCTGAAGGCTGCTTGCAAGCAGTTGCAGTTTTCCTCCCCAACCCGATACTATGGGGGCTGTGCGTTTATCTTGTTCAGCTCACGTCACTGGACCATAGGACTGTGGATATGTTGTCCAGCCTACTGCCACGGGGTCATTTCTGTAAGTAAGGTGATTCTCCGGTCCAGCTTGCCACCCTGGACCCTCTCCCCTGTATGTAAGCCCCTAGTAAAACCCCATGTCCACTTCCTGGCTCTGCGTCTCTTCTTCCACCTCTTGAACCTGTTGCCTTCCCTACTGAGGTTAATAATGGAGGCTGGGCACAAAAACTGGTTCCTCTCACTTTATTGCAGAAGCTGGACTATCCAAGCATCTAAAATTTTGCCCTGTCGATACAGCTGTTTCTACTCTTAAAAACTTGGCTTTGATTTCTGTCATGGGTTCAATAATGGCCATCAAAAAATATATGTTCAGGTCCTCATTTATGGAACCTATAAATGTGACTTTATTCGGAAAATGGTCTGCAAGGCTCTTGCAGATTAAGGATCTTGAGATAGTTATTGTCCTAGGTTATCAATGTGGGCCTTAAATCCAATAGCAAGTGTCTTCAGAACAAGGAAGTGTTCTGGGCCTTGAACTCAATCTATCATAAGGTAATAGCACTGCTATTTACATTTGCCCCCCTTTCCCTACAACCTATAACCTCCCTATATTAATGGGCAAGGAGATTGGGGTGGCAGGAACGCATTGGCCAGCACACGGTGGCCCCAGCACAAAGGGTGGTTATTGGCTATGGATTTATAAAACCAAAATATCTGTTCTGCTGCATTTTTTAAATTAGGAGAGATGAAGTTGACACTTTTATGGAGTTGTAAATGACACTACTGCAGTTTAGAAAACATGCCACAGAAAACCATGCAACTGAGATAAACATCCAGGAGGTCTAGAGTTAGTTGAAGTTGGAAAACTTGTTTCTTTGTTTTAGACAAAGTCTCACTCTGTCGCCCAGACTGGAGTGCAGTGGCGCAATCTCAGCCCACTGCAACCTCTGCCTCCTGGGTTCAAGCAATTCTTAAGCCTCAGCTTCCAAAGTAGCTGGCATTACCGGCACCTGCCACCCTGTCCAGCTGATTTTTGTATTTTTAGTAGAAACAGGGTCTCACCATGTTGGCCACACTGGTCTCGAACTCCTGGGCTGAAGCGATCTGCCCGCCTCGGCCTCCCAAAATCCTAGATGACAGGCCTGAGCCACTGTGCACACCCAGAAACACTTGTTTCTAAGCAAATGTCAGATATTTCCTGGGGGCTGCCCTGATAGGAAGGACACAAAGTCCAGAAGACTTGCATTAGGGGTATGTGGAAGTGGAGAGTCTTATTACATATAGTGAAGACTGGAAAAATGTGGGCCACACAATCATTCTTCCAACCAAATGTTTCTTGAGGACCTAACATGGCTGGCATTTACCAGTGTCTAAAAGACAAATATATGCCCCATATACATAATTAGAACTGGTCTCTACCCTTAAAAATGGGGTCAGTAATTTGAACTATGAGTTACTAAATATTATAGATGTTATGCTAGAAGCCTCTATAGGGTACAGTGGGAATAAGATAAAAAGGAGGTAGAAAACTATGGGAGAACGACACTAGTTCCTGCATTCTCCATGGGGGTGGTATAGCCCCACAAGAGGGCGAAAATTGTTTCATGGGTGGATGTGGCAGCAAAAAACCATAATTGCATTTTAATAGCTTGTGGCTCTCCAAAGGGCTGCATTACACAAGCCGATATGAAGCACACCTGTGTTACTAAAATTTCATAGTGGCAGTGCAAAAAAGTCTTAAGTCTGCTGGGGGGTGTCAGTAATGAATAAAAGTGGTTGGGAAATCTTTAAAGAGGGCTTATTCCCTAGACAATGGAGAGTGGGAAGAAGCAGCAACAGCATAGCATTGAGCAAGCCTAAAGGAGGGCAATGGAACGGCATCACTGGGGCTAGGAGGGAGTGGGATTCTTCAGGAAGATTAGTCAGCCTGGAGAGGTGGGTTCAAAGAGACGGCAACAAGTGATAACCTTGGGGAGGCAGATGGACCTGATTCCACTCTGACATCTCTCAGAACAGCTGGGACTGCTACGTTGGATTCAAGGCTAAGACATGTGCTAACAAGAGCTGGGATTGTCAACATGCCTTGCTGCCAAGGCTTTCCCTTTGGCTTTGACCCGTCTGACATTGATATTGGCTGGTCCATACCAGATTAGCTCTGGACCCCTCCTGTCAACAGAACATTCTTTGTTTCTACCAGTTAACACTATTTGTTTCTGGACCAAAGTTTTCTCCCTCCTCTCTTTGCAGACCTTATGACTAGGGAGGCCAGCCATCCCATTCTGCCCAGGACATGGGACTTTGAGTGTTAAAACCAGGATGGTCCACGGCAAACCGGGTGGCTGGGTTACCCTGCTTAGGACTGAGACTACATCCTTTTGTTCTGCAACAGGTCAGACATTTGACAACCAAGCATCTTTTCCCTCATGTCCTACACCCCACCATTCAAGCCCTTGTCCTGTTGCTGCTTAGAGCAGCAATTCTCAACCACGGCTGCAAATGAGAATCACCTGGAGAACTTTTACAATCCCTGCTGCTTAGGGCACACCCTAGGACAAATCAGCATCTGTTGGAGTAGAACCAGGCATCTATATTTTTTTAAAGCCTCCCAGATGATTCCCATATATAGCCAAGGTGGAAACCATTGGCTTAGAGCAGCAACAGTGATTAACTATTAATGTAAAATAACCATCACTGAGTTGATTCTAATTTGGAGGGGCTGTCACTTTTTTAACCTTGAAGATTTAACACATATGCCTCAATATTAGGGTCATGAGTACATTGGTCTGTCAATACTTTGGAAATTAGTCATTAAGTCAATAGTTTAAACTGAAATTAGACATAGAAACACTTTTTTTCTAGTACCTATATGTCTGGTTTTTATCTCTGCATGTATTCCTTTTTGGCAGGTTAGAATTAATGAAACAAGGCAGTCTCCATTTGCAGGAGTTTACATCACATGAAAAGGATCTCAGATTTAAAATCAACCATAATACTTAAAACTAATGGTTTACTGCTGTTAGCAGCTGGTAGGCCTCTCTGAAGCTGGCATGAGTAATCTCTAATCATTCCCATCAATAACCTTCCCTGTGGTGTTGTCCCTGGGGGTGCTGTCACCATTTGGAAAGATCACCCATCTATTTGAATGGTTGGCATGCATGGAACCACTTGCTAACATATGAAAGAAATAAAGGAATTAGTTTACAGCTGAAGCGCAGACTCACAAAACGTTAGCTTTGAGAACAGCTACTTAGGCATTGCACAAAAGCCCACTGAATATTCCTGGGACCTTCCATAAAGTCAACTTTATGAGCATGTTTTGTTTGTATTATCTAGCAACAACCTAAAACAGAGACAGAGAAACCTCAGCCCCTTGTAACTACAAGTGTATCTGATTTGAGCTTGAGTCTGATTCAGAGTATTTGAAAACGTTTTTCTTAAGGATTTTTTTTAAACCAATGGGATTTAAGTGGGAAATAAACATAGTAGTGTTTGTCTTCCTCTATGAAGAGGAAAAGCGTGACTATTTTGTAATGAGGATAATATTTTGAAAACTATTCAACTATTGCATTTAATGGGAGCACATCCCTAGTCTCTGGCTGCCCCTTGGTTTCATGTGAACTAGTCTGAAGCACTCAAATTGTTCACCTATAAAGGAGAGAACATGAGGCCTCCACCCTGAGGAAAAAGAGCATCTCTCAATAGACTGGAAGAAACAGGTAGAGAATCTGACCCTGCTGATCACTGAATGTATAAAAAAGAGAGACACCCTCTCTTCTTCCTCCACCATTGTGGTGTGTGCTTGACTCCGCTTCTCGCCATGTCTTCTCACAAGACTTTCTGGATTAAGAGATTCCTGGCCAAGAAACAAGCAAAATCATCCCATTCCCCAGTGGATTCGGACAAAAACTGGTAATAAAATCAGGTACAACTCCAGAAGGAGACTTGAGAGAACCAAGCTGGGTCTATAAGGAACTGCACTGAAATGACACATATTTATGCTATCTGAAGTTCACAATCACGTTACCATGCCAAGCTGAAAATACCACTATCTGAAGAGTTGGACATGTTTTATTGGGAGTATATTTTTCAGTCTGAATCTGTTATGAATATGTTGGTTAGCTGGGTTCAGTAATAAGTATGAGACCTTTCATTTAAAAAAATACAGATGAGGTAAAGAAAGGGGTCTCATGTCCTCATGGGTGTCTCTGGGCCAAAATCCTGGGAAGGGGTGGGGACTAGAAAGGGTCTGAGTATTCTAGTCATAGTACTTCCTTCAGAGTCTCATAGTCACTGTCCATTCCAGGGTCCAATTAGCCCTGTGAATTGTGGATGACAGCGGGACAGTGCCAAGTGACTATGAAAAATCTTGGCCTTCATATGTTTTGGCTGATGTGAGTGGTTAGTTTGTGTAATAGAAGCCACATTGCTGATACTGGTTCATCAGAGCTGTATGTTGTGTGAGTCTCTATAGCCACTACAGTATATTAAATCCAGAGCATGGGGGCAGGACAAATATAATGTAATATAATATAACATAAAGCAGTCCTGGCCCCTCTTGCACATGGGATGTGCACAGCAGCAGACGACAGAAGAATATCGTGATGGGGCAGATAAGGGACAACATATTGGAAACTAGCAGGCCCAGAAGACAGCACGGGGCCCCATGCACTGGAGCAAGGACATCCTTCTCATCATTCCCAGGAGGTCAAGTGAGCCCCATCATGCACCCTCAGGTCGTCATTGGTAGAGCAATGGAAAGAGGAGGAAGTGTAAAAGGCTGAGTAATTATCTGAAGGGAGACTCTGTTAATGACACGGTTTAACCAGAAGAAGTTGAAATACATTGACTAAGTTAGTGCTTCTCACCACCACTGCCCCTCCCTCTGCCCCAAACCCACCCCAGTCAGGACTCAGAGGAACATGAGAAAAGTTAGATCAGTTATACAGAAACGAAAACTACATCTTCAACAGAATCAGCAGAAAATGAATTCTGTTTCTCACTATGTGACTGTGGGCAAGTCATGCATGTATTTACTCACAGATACTTGGTATCATAGCAGGTGCTGGCAATACAGTGAAAAGTGTCTTTAGATAGGCCATCTGCTGTCCCCACTTCCCTCGATCTCTCTCTCCTCTTTCAAAACCTAGGGCCTGGACTCAATATTGCTTAAATCTTTTCTCTACCTCAAAAGCAGTTTTGTTTTTTTTTCTTTAACTTTTAAAAAAGGTATACTTTGGGAGGCCAAGGCGGGTGGATCACAAGGTCAAGAGATAGAGGCCATCCTGGCCAACATGGTGAAACCCTGTCTGTCCTAAAAATACAAAAATTAGCTGGGCATGGTGGCACATGCCTGTAGTCCCAGCTACTTGGGAGGCTGAGGCAGGAGAATCGCTTGAACCCGGGAGGTGGAGGTTGCAGTGAGCCGAGATCGGGCCACTGCACTCTAGCCTGGGTGACAGAGAGAGATTCCATCTCAAAAAAAAGTATAAAATACATTTCACTCTTGAGGATTAAAGAGTGGATAATTATAGTTAAGACTACAGGTGTTCTGGTGAGTTTACTTTTTCTTCCCAAAAAAATCAAAAGTTTATGAAATAAGCTCCCCTAGTATATATTAACCTCAATATTAGCATTTCCATCTCCCCAGTGTCACTTTCCTTGTCATATATCTGGGGGAAGGGAATCATCTCACTTTTTCCTCCTGCTCTGCTGGCTGCCTGTTTCACATGGTGGGCTTCTCTGCACCTTTACCTCAGTCTCACCCATGAACTGTCACTCATGTTTCTCAGGGTCCTTGTTCCTTAGATGCTTTCCACTATCCCAAAGATCCTAAGTACCACTTACCCAAAAACGTGTGCAGTTTATATAATTTATTGCAAGACTTGAATAACTGAAAAGATTGGAGGGAGGACACTTAAGCATTTGATTAGACACCTGCTTACATTCACCCCCGCCCCATTACCATGAGCATTGCTTCTCTGTCGTGAAATCTACCTCATGCTCCCACTGCCAGAGAATCATGATGCTCAAAGTTTACCTATGAGATCTCTTACCCTCTTTAGAAAAGTTTTAGCCTCTATCCAGAAAGGCTTTTTTTAAAAGATTCATTTTACTCTCCCAATCGGGGAATCTGGGACACTAAAATGCTCCCAAAATAGATTTCCCCAATTGTGAATTATTCAGTGTGTTGTAATAAAATGTGCAAAAGGTTGGCCAAGAATAATATAAAGTACTTCAAGTCCAGCGGCACCTCCTAGGAAAATGTTTATGTTCTAGGGTTAAGCTTTCTACACCACTGTAATGTGGACATATATAGCCTTCCCTTCTTTTTCAGGAACTTTGTCAGATCGAAGACTTGTACTTCCATGGTAGCAACAAGAAACAACAGGATGGGGGAAAAATATCAGTTATGTATAGTGCTATTAAAGAGTGGGGATTAAAGGAAGTCTTAATAAATTTCAGAGGATGACTTCTTCTTAAGCAAGAGACACACACATGGCAGTTTCAGTACCCGGGGGCAATAGTCTGATGTTCCCTAACAAAAATTTAACCTACCCAAATGCCCACTAGCAGGAGAATGCTTAAACACATCATGGTAAAATCATACCACGGAATATTATTCCATAATGCAAAACAAAGTACTGATGCATGCGATGTTACAGATTAATCTCAAAACCATTATGCTGGGTGAAAGAAGTCAGACGTAAGAGTGCATGCTGTAAAATTCCATTCTTTCTGAAATCGAGGAATAGATGAGTCTCCTTTATGTTGATAGAAATAAGAAGAGTAGTTGCCTATGTAACAGGGATGGACTGGAAGGAGGCTTGAGGGAACTTTCTCAGTTGATAGAATTGTTTCATATCTTGTTTGAGGTGTCATTGACACATGTATGCATTTGTCAAAGTGTCAAATCACAATAATGTGCATATCACTCTATACATAAATATATTGGATGTTTATTGTGCATTTCACTGTAAGTAAATTATACCTCAATTTCAAAGAATATATTTCAAAAATCATAACTTTTCCTTAGATATACAATGTCCTCTAAATTGATTTTAAAAACATATTCTAGGTTGGGTGCGGTGGCTCATGCATGAAATCCCAGCACTTCGGGAGCTCCGAGGTGGGTGGATCACGAGGTCAGGAGTTCGAGACCAGCCTGACCAACATGGTGAAACCCCGTCTTTACTAAAAATACAAAAATTAGCTAGGCGTAGTGGCACGTGCCTGTAATCCCAGCTACTCAGGAGGCTGAGGCAGGAGAATCTCTTGAACCTGGGAGGCAGAGGTTGCAGTAAGCCAAGATTGCACCACTGCACCCCAGCATGGGTGACAGAGCAAGACTCCATCTCAAAAAAGTAAAAAACAAAAAAACCCCTATTCTTAATAACACTTTGCAGTGTTGTGAGAGGCCCATGATAAGCACTTAGCAGATGCATTTGAACACACAGAATCTGTAGCCTTTCTGGTCTGACATCTATGATGGCATTTCTGACCCCATGTCCTTATTCAGTGAACCCGTGTGATGGGGCCAGTGGGGGCAGTTCAAGGAGCACAGATGGGGAAAAGGCTACTGTCTGAGATGAAGCATGTCACTTATATGCAATACTATCTGCTGGCACATCCCTAGGTGTACACATTTGTTCATAATGGTAATCAAGGCTTAACAGGTGGAAGATTTTTACTACTCTTAAAACTCAGCTAAGAGTTAACTTTCCAAAATCCCAGCTTCCTGATCAGAGAGGCAAAGTCATCATAAGCTCAGATAAACCAACAGCCCGTGGACACGCCCTTGTTCTATAAAAACTCTAAATCTGATACAAATAATGAAACTGGATAGAGACATAAAGGTTAGTTGTTTCTGGATCAGCAAAACTAGACTCTGATTTCTTTTCTGCTGTAGCCTTCTGGAGGTGAGACCCGGGAACACCAGGCAGAAAAAGCAGGAAGATCATTCTTCAGGGAGCTTGTGTGCCTGCCTGAAAAGCTGGCTAGGCATTCGTCAATTAACAGGTACACTATTTCCTCTGTGAAAAGTAGCCCATAAATGCAATAAATCTTTTCTTAATGCAGTGACAAAGGGTTGAGAATGAACTTCAGTTTTCAGTCTCTGAAACAAAAGTTCACGGAATTCCATGTGGTCTAAGGGGAAGGAGTAGCGGTCAGGCAGGAGGTGAGGAGACATCTGTTGGGAATGTTTTTTCTCACTTGTCTGAGAGATTTTCCAGAAGTTAGTCTTTGTCTCATGCCCTGAACATCCAAATGCACAAGTATAAACTGGAAATGCTGCAGCCTTCGTGCTAAGCTTGAGACTAACATCAGTACAGGGAGGAAGATGCCATCCAGAGAAGCACAGAGAAACAGGCCAAGACCATTAGATTAGGTCTAACTTAGAGGCCACTCTTCCGACTCTCCAATCTTGTGAGCCAAAAACAGTCATTGTTTATGCAAATCTCAGCTTTTTTCTTCTTAGGTGCCAAAGAATCCCACCTCATATTGTACTGACTATGTATTTGTTGAAATCACATATGGTATTTTCCTGAAAATTCAGATACCTTTTGGAAAAGATTGATTATAATTGTTACATATGCTCTAAAGATGCTCTCCTCTATATTCTGTGAAAAGGTATTTTTAAGTCAACATATGGAACCATAATAACCTTGTGTTCAGAGTGAGCATGAGAAAGAATGTGAGGATTACTTCCTAAGTAGCTTATATTGTATAAGACTTTGCTAATGAGTTTGCCAGAATTACCTAAAACTATGTTAGTGATATCTAATCTGTAATTACAGTGTTCTTGGAGAGCCCTTGCGTGTCATACAAACTGGTCACTCACTGACTAGAATCATATGGTCTCTTTTTGAGCAACGGTTCTTCTTACAAATCCTACAGGATGAAGATAGCAGTGGGGATCAGGAAAACCCATCACCTTGGTGCATATGGAAGCTATCGCAGGCACCTCAACTGCAGTGCCTGTTTTTCACAGCATGAGTTCACTTCCCTTAATCATACTTTATGCTCTCCAAAAATAATGCGGAGGAAGCATACATTATGTACTTAAAGATACACCATCTGTTTTCTTTCTCTGCCAAGAGAGGAATTCCTTACTAAAATGAAAGCCTTGGGTCATCATAGGAAGCAGAAAGCTAAGATGAATGCCTTTTCTTTTTTTCACCACAAACATAAGTATAAACTCTTTCCCATGGCCGTTCAATAAAACAGGTGAATATGCTTAACTTTCACACACAGGCCATTAACTAAAAGGAAACTCAAACAGCCTAAGATTCCATAACACAAAGGTCGTGCTTCTGACTGAACAACAGGAACAAAAACTGGAATTTTGAAATTACTGCTAATAGATTATGAAGTCCTCTAGGGCAAAAAGTGAGTCTTATTAATCTTTTTATCTCCCAAGCGTAGCTCTACCAGGCATGGAGCAGGTACAGTAAATGCTCAGCAAATGTATAAAAATACAAAGAACTACTTCTTTGGTGAAATAATATATTAGGCCAGTGATTTCAACCACTGCACATTAAAATCATCTAAGTCACTGCTAAACTATAAAGGTGGCTAAGATTATTCCCAGACCAATTACATCAGAACACAATCTGCACAGGTGAGTCTTACAAGGTAGCCATCTTTATATTTAGCCTATATGAAGGAAATTTTCTAAAAAACTAGGTTCATGGGTCCATGTGCAGGTTTGTCATATAGGAAAATTATGTGTCACAGGAGTTTGACATACAGATTACTTCACCACCCAGGTAACCAGCATAGTACTTAAGAGGTAGACTTTTGATCCTTTCCCTCTTTACCCTCTATCCTCAAGTGGGCCTCAGTGTCTGTTGTTCCCCTCTTTGTGTTCATGCGTTCTCATCATTTAGCTCCCACTTATAAGTGAGAACATGCAGTATTTGGTTTTCTGTTCCTGCATTAGTTCATTTAGGATTATACCCTCCAGCTCCATCTACATTCCTACCAAGGATATGATCTCATTATTTTTTATGGCTATATAATATTCCATAGTATATACATACCACATTTTCCTTATCCAGTCTACCATTAATGGGCATTTAGGTTGATTCTATAGCTTTGCTACTGTGAATAGTGCTGTAATGAACATTTGCTTGCATGTGTCTTTATGGTGGAAAGATTTAAATTCCTTTTGGTATGTACCCAGCAATGGGATTGCTGGGTTGAATGTTACTTCTGCTTCTAGATCTTTGAGGAATCACCACACTGTCTTCCATAATGGTTGAACTAATTTATATTCCCACCAGCATAGTTTAAGCATTCCCTTTTCTTCACAACCTCACCAGCATCTGTTATTTTTCGACTTTTTAATAATAGCCTTCCCCCCATCAACGGGTGTGAGATGGTGTCTCATTGTGGTTTTGATTTCCATTTCTCTAATGATTAGTGATGAGAGTTTTTTCATATGCTTGTTGGCTGTAGGTATGTCTTCTTTTACAAGTGTCTGTTCATGCCCTTTGCCCACTTTTAATGGGGTTGTTTTTTACTTGTAAATTTAAGTTCCTTATAGATTCTGGATATTAGACCTTTGTTAGATACACAGTTCACAAATATTTTGTCCCATTCCGTGGGCTCTTTTCTCTGTTGATAGTTTCTTTTGCTGTGCAGAGGCTTTTTGGTTTAATTAGGCCCCATTTATCAATTTTTGTTTTTGTGGCAAATTTTGTTTTGTTTTGTTGCAATTGCAGTTGGCATCTTTGTCATATATTCTTTTCCAAGTCCTCTGCACGGAGAGATATTTCCTGGGTTATCTTCTGGAGTTTTTGTAGTTTTATGTTTTACATGTAAGTCTTTAATCTGTCTTCAGTTGATTTTTTTATGTGGTGTAAGGAAGGGGTGCAGTTTCAATCCTCTGCATATGGCTAGCCAGTTATCCCAGCACCATTTGTTGAATAGGGAGTACTTTCCCCATTGTTGGTTTTGTTGACTTTGTTGAAGATCAGATGGTTGTAGATGTGTGGCTCTATTTCTGGGCTTTCTATTCTTTTCCCTTGGTCTATATGTCTGTTTTTGTACCAGCACCATGCTGTTTTAGTTTCTGTAGTCCTGTAATATAGTTCAAAGTCAGGTAACATGATGCCTCCAGCTTTGTTCTTTTTGCTTAGGATTGCCTTGGCTATTTGAGCTCTTTTTGATTCCATATGAGTTTTTAAATAGTTTTTTTCTAATTCTGTGAAGAATGTCATTGGTAGTAGGATAGGAATAGCATTAAATCTGTAAATTGCTTTGGGCAGTATGTCATTTAAAAAATATTGTTTCTTCGTATTCATGAGCATGGAATGTTTTTCCATTTGTTTGTGTTTTCTCCAATTTCTTTGAATAGTGTTTTGTATTTCTCATTGTAGAGGTCTTTTACCTCCCTGATTAGCTGTATTCCTAGGTATTAACTCTTCTTCTATCATAAATGGGATTGCATTCTTGATTGGGCTCTCTGCTTAACTGTAGTTGATGTGTAGAAATGCTACTGGTTTTCGTGCATTGATTTTACGTCCTGACGCTTTGCTGAAGTAGTTTATCAGATCTAGGAGCTTTTGGGCAGAGACAATAGGGTTTTCTAAGAATAGAATAATATTATCTGCAAATAGAGATAGTTTGACTTCCTCCTCTCTTTTTATCTGGATGCTTTTTCTTTCTCTTGCCTGATTTCTTTGGGTAGGACTTCCAGTACTATGTTGAGTAAGAGTGATGAGAGTGGCCATCCTTGTCTTATTCCACTTCTCAAAGGGAATGCTTCTAACTTTTGTCCATTCAGTATGATGTTAGCTGTGGGTTTGTCATAGACAGCTCTTATTGAGTTACTTCAGTGCTTTCTTTGTTGAGGATTGTTAACATGAAAGGATGTTGCATTTTATTGAAAGCCTTTTCTGCATCTATTGATATGATCCTGTGGTTTTTAAGTTCTGTTTATGTGGTAAATAACATATTGATTTGCATATGTATATTAAGCCAACTTTGCATCCCAGAAATAAAGCCTACTTGATCATAGTGGATTAGCTTTCTGATGTGCTGCTGAATTCAGTTTACTAGTATTTTGTTCAAGGTTTTTGCATCTATGTTCATCAAAAATATTGGCCTGAAGTTTTCTTTTTTTTGTTGTGTCTCTGCCGGGTTTTGGTATCAGGATGATGCTGGCCTCAGTAAGAGAGGAGTCCTTCCTCCTCTTTCTTTTCTTTCTTTCTTTTTTTTTTTTTTTTTTTTTTGGAATAGTTTCGGTAGGAATGTTACCAGCTCTTTTACAAATCTGGTACAATTCAGCTATGAATCTGTCTGGTCCTGGGCTTTTCTGATTGGTAGGCTTTTTATTACAGATTCAATTCTGAAACTAATTATTATTCTGTTCAAGGACTTAACTTCTTCCTGGTTCCATCTTAGGAGGTTATATGTTTCCAGGAATTTATCTATTTCTTCTAGATTTTCTAGCTTTTGTGTATAGAGGTCCTCATAGGAGTTTGAGGGTTTTTGTATCTCTTTTGGGTCGCTGGTAACGTCCCCTTTGGCATTTCTGACTGTGTTTATTTGGCTTCTGTCTCTTTTTTACTTTATCAGTCTGGCTAGCAGTCTATCAATCTTATTTACTTTTTCAATAACAAACTCTTGAATTTATTAATCTTTTGTATAGTTTTTGACATCTCACTTTCATTCAGGTCAGCTCTGATTTTGGTTATTTTTCTTCTATTAGCTTTTAGGTTGGTTTGCTCTTGTTTCTCTAGTTCCTCTAGGTGTGATGTCAGATTGTTAATTTGAGATATTTCTAACTTATTTTGGTGTGTAGTGCTGTAAACTTTCCTCTTAACACTGTTTTAGCCATGTCCCATAAATTCTGGTATGTTGTATCTTCATTCTCATTAGTTTCAAAGAATTTCTTGATTTCTGCCTTAATTGTTTACCCAAAAGTCATTCAGGAGCATGTTTAATTTCCATGTAATTCTCTGGTTTTGAGCCATTTTCTTACCTATTGATTTCTATTTTTATTGCAGTGTTGTCTGAGAGTGTGTTTAGTATAATTTCATTTTTTTAAATTTGCTGAGGATTGTTTTATGGCCAATTGTGTGGTTAATTTCACAGTATATGTCATGTGCAAATGAGAAGAATGTATATTCTTTTGTTTTGGGGTGAAGAGTTCTGTAGATGTCTATTAGGCCCATTTGGTCAAATGTCAATTTCAGATTCTGAATATCTTTGTTAATTTTCTGCCCCAAACAATCTAATACTGTCTGTGGGGTGTTGAAGTCTCCTGCTACTATTGTCTGGTTATCTTAGTCTCTTCATAGGTTCCTAAGAATTTGTTTTACAAATCTAGGTGCTGCTGTGGTGAGTGAATATTTATTTAGGATAGTTAGGTTGTCTTGTTGAGTTGAATCCTTTATCATTATGTAATGTCCTTCTTTGACTTTTTTTTTTTTATCTTTGTCAGTTTAAAGTCTGTCTGAAGTTAGAATAGCAGCCTCAGCCTTTTTGTTTTCTGTTTGCTTGGTAGATTTTTCTCCATCCCTTCTCTTTTAGCCTATGGGTGTTACTGCATGTGAGATGGGTCTCTTGTAAACAGCATGCAGTTGGGTCTTACATCTTTATTCCACCTGCCACTCTGTGCCTTTTTATTGGGTCATTTAGCCCATTTACACTGAAGGTTAATATTGACATATGCAGGTTTGATTTTGTCATCATGTTATTAGCTAGTCATTAAGCAGATTTGGTTGTTTGGCTGCGTTATAGTGTCAATGGTATAGGTACTTAAGTGTGTTTTGTGGTGGCCAATAATGAAAATGGAAATATAGAAAATATCTTGCCTTTCCATATTTAGCACTCCCTTAAGGATCACTTGTAAGGCAGGTGCGGTGGAAACAAATTCCCTTAGCATTTTCTTGTCTAGAAAAGGGTCTTATTTCTTCTTTGCTTATGAAGCATAGTTTGGCTGGATATGAAATTCTTGGTGGAAATTTCTTTTCCTTAATAATGCTGAATATTAAGGAAAAGAGCCCCCAGGCTCTTTTGGCTTGTAGGGTTTCTGCTGAAAGGTCCTCCACTGGTAGCCTGATAGAGTTCTCTTTGTAGGTGACCTGTCCCTTCTGTCTAGCTGCCTTTAATATTTTTTCTTTCATTTCAACCTTGAAGAATCCGAAGACTAGGTATCTTGTGAATGATCATCTTGTATAGTATCTCACAAGGGTTCTCTACATTTTCTGGATTTGAATGTTGGCCTCTCTAGCAAGGTTAGGTAAATTTTCATGGATGGATATCCTCAAGTACATTTTTCAAGTAACTTGCGTTCTCTCCTCCTCTTTGAGGGATACCGATGAGTCACATATTTGGGCTTTTTAAATAATCTCATATTTCTTGGAGTTTTGCCCATTCTTCTTTGTTTTTTCTTTATTTTTTTCTGACTCAGTTATTTTGGGGAACCGGTCTTTAAGCTCTGAGATTCTTTCCTCAGCTTGGTCCATTCTGCTGTTAATGCTTCCAGTTGTGTTATGAAATTCTTAAAGTGAGTTTTTCAGCTCTATCAATTCAGTTTGCTTCTTTCTTAAAATGGTCATTTTGTCTTTTTTTCTCCAGTATTGTTTTATTGTATTTCTTAGATTCTTCAGATTGGGTTTTGACTTTCTCCTGTCGATGATTTCATTCCTATCCATATTCTGAATTCTATTTCTGACATTTCAGTTATTCCAGCCTGGTTAAGAACCATTGCTTGGGGACTAGTGCAGTTGTTTGGAGGTAAGAAGACACTCTGGCTTCTTTAGTTGCCAGAGTTCCTGTACTGGTTTTCTCTCATCTGTGTGTGCTGACGTTCCTTCAATCTTCGAAGTTGGTGCTGTCCTTTGCTTTTTTTGTTGTTTGTTTTTATATTTTTTGATGCCCTTGGAGGTTAGGTTGTGGTATAGGGTAGGTTTAGTTGACTGGCTTCGATTCTACTCCACTCCTGTGTCTTAAAGGAGCCCTCTCCCATTACTATCTTTGTGCCCGTGTTTCTTTTATTGGCTGTTCTGGTCCATGTGGCTCTCTCAGGCAGGGGCTGCAGTTGGCAGATAACCTGTATCCTTGTTGGGTTAGC
Organism: Pan paniscus; assembly: GCF_029289425.2. Lineage (NCBI taxonomy): Eukaryota > Metazoa > Chordata > Mammalia > Primates > Hominidae > Pan > Pan paniscus. The sequence continues at coordinate 83,356,146 of NC_073265.2, read as the reverse complement.
CCTAATCTTCTGTCCAAGTGCTTCCCAGAGAAACACAAGATTGTGCCAGCACACAGAGCTCAGGCAGTGGTGGGACTACGGGGCAGGAAGCTTTAGCAGGTGGGTCCCATCTGGCTACAAGAAGCAGGGGTGACTGAAGTTGCCTGCCCTGCCATCCAGGTGTTTCTGGGGAAACAGGAGGCTGTGCCCTTTAGCAAATTCAGGTAAATGCAGGGCTGCTGGGCTGAAAGTTTTAGCAGATGTGGCTTGTCCAGCTAGGAGAGGTGGGGGTAGGTAGAGTCACCCACCCTGCCATCTGGGTGTTTCCCAGGATAACAGGAGGCTGTGCCCACTGGATAAGTTCAGATAGAAGTGGGACCACTAAGTTGGAAGCTCTAGCAGGCATTGCCCTTCTGGCTACCAGCAGCAGGTATGGGTGGGGTCACCTGCCCTGCCATCCAGGTGCTTCCCAGGACAAAAGGAGGCTGTGCCCACTGGCTGAGTTTAGACAGAGGAGAGATTGCTGAGCTGGAAACTCTAGCAGGCATTGCCCACCTGGCTTCCAGCAGTGGGGGTGAGCAGGGCCACCTGCCCTGCTGCCTGGGTGTTTCCTGGTAAAACAGGGGGCTGCACCTACTAGCTGAGTTCAGAAAGAAGCAGGACCACTGAGCCAGAAGCTGGCACTGAGCCCCATCCGGCAAGAGGATGAAGCAATCTTCCTGCCCCCAGGCACTGTGACTGCAGCCTCTGCTGGGGCTGTGGCGTTGGTGCTGGCCTGCTGAAGGGCCAAAGGCTTATAGGGGTCTTGCTGGACTCAGGACTTGTCCCTGCAAAATATCCAGGTAGCTCTCTGTCTCAGTCTAGAAGCAGAGTGCAGTCGTGGGGGTTGAGGGGCAGGGGTATTCTCCCATTTCCAGTCTTGTACAGGTTCCTGTGGACAGCACGAATGCCCCAGGAGGCTCTCACTAACTCACCATTTCCTGTGTTGAAGAGTTTCTCCTGGCACCACGCTGAACACAGACAGGCTGGTGCCCAGCTTCTCTTCTCTCTGTTCTCTGGGTCCCCCTGTTGCCTTCATGGATCAAGATGTGGTTTCTCAGATGATCAGCCTGCAGGGTCACTGTTCACTAGCCCTTTTGTTTCCTCTTGGTAAGAGCATAAGAGCTGAGCACATGAGCCTACTTCCAGTCTGCCATCTTGGTCCCTCTCTCCAGGAAAATGTCTTAACAATTATGTCCTTTGTAGTTTATCTTAGTTTGTTTGTGCTGCTGTAGCAAAATACCATAAGACTGGCTAACTAATAAAGAGTAGAAATCTATTTCTCAAGTTCTGGAGACCGGAGAGTCCAAGATCAAGGTGCCAGAAGGTTTTATGTCTGATGAGGACCTGGTCTTTGATTTCAAGAGGGCACCTTGTCGCTGTATCCTCTGGAGGGGATGAATGCTGTGTCTCCACATGGAAAAGTGAGGAAGGGACCAACCGCTCCCTCACACCTCTTTTATAAGGGTGCTAATTGCCTCCTAATACTTATCGCTTAATACTAACAAATTGGTGATTATGTTTCAATATATGTATTTTGAGGATATATTCAGACCATTGTAATCCCCTTCCAGTTCATGGCATCCATATCAAGAAAAATTTTTGGTTAAGTAATAGAACCAATTGTTAAATCAAAATTGGATATTAGTTATGAAATTTGAGAAATAATTTTGAAATTTTGAAATTTTTAAGTCCCTTAAATTAATCACAGCAAGCATTTCAGCAAAACTCCGGAATACTGTGAAAATCAATTGATTGCCATCCCTCTCAGATTAGACCAAACTTCATACATGGGATGTTTAATGAAAATAGTTGGTTTTATAGCATTTGCAGAACTTGAACGCTAACTCAGAGGCTTTGTAGTTTTTCAAATTGCTGAGGTTCACCCATCCTGAAAATTATACTTTTTAATGAGACCTCTGAGCACAAATGCTGGTTTATTACAAAACACTAAACATACATATGAATCAGATCACTTTGTCCCTTTCCCTTAATATAAGTTTTAACTCCTGGCAAAATGTCTGAGAAGCCCTGTTCTAGACTAAGTAAATCCAGACCACTCACCGTCTCAAGTTCTCTGTAGACCGGGTTCTGTGCACACAGAGGAATTGTGTTCATATGAATTGCTTGGAACTCAGCAAAAACTGCACTCAAATAGAAGCCCTTGACATAAGAAATCTTTGCCTTTTCATCATCTGCCTTAAGAGTAGGCTTTATGGCAGAGGCTCACAATCCCCAAAACATTTCATGTCTCTGGAGAAGAAGACATCTTTCCCCGCCCCCGCGCCCCCCCCCCCGCCCCGATTTTGCCTTTGGCTCAGGAGTGACTACCCTGCATTACGTTGTGTAAAGGTCTAGCATGTCAGGTGGGACTGAGAGCACAGCCCACGCTCCCAGTCATTGCTGAGTCTTCTTGCTCTGAAATGAACAAAGGGAGATACTCCCCTACATGAACTCATGGGAAAACTGACAAGTGCTTAGCCTGGAAACAGCTTTCCCTCTTTTTCAAGCTCTGAACTTGGCTCTTTCAGGGGATCTCCACTAGAGGCAGCCCTATTAAGAAACATGCATTTCTAAGGTTAGCACGTTAATGAACCAATCTGTTCTGCTCTTCTCACCTTTCTAAGCCTTCTAAGACAAATAAGAATTGTCTCTTGTGTACTCACCATTTTCTAATCCACCCCACAAAATCCCATTGTGAAATAGTTTTTGACAGCTCCCTGATATATTCAAGGTGTACTTTCTGTTCAGTTTTGGAATTTCACCTGCCAACTCATATTTCTTTGGATTTTATAGGAATAGCCTCGAAATAGGTTTATGAACATAATATTAGGAAATTTGTATATTTCAACACAAAAGATAAATTCATCCGGGAAATATACACAGCAGAGCTTGTCTTTATATCCTCTGAGTATTCAGCTCCCCCAGCATTAAAGAGAATACTCCATAAACAGTGCAAGATGGAACAAAGAGACTTCAGCAGCTTGTATAACTCATTATACACAGATGCCCCATCACCCCCCAAAAAATTTGTCTTTACATTATTAAGTCCAAACTTTTGTAATTAAAATATTTTTGGTTCTAAACATTAGTTAAAACATTTCTTCCTTTTCCCTCCATGCTTGTAATACGTACCAGTTAGGATTTTGGAGGAATGAGATATGTTGACAGCATGTCATGTTCCTACCATAGCTCCTGTATGTAGTTGGAGATCTATAAATGTTACCCTTCCCCTCCTGAAACATAGAGGATTGAGAAGAACTTCATAGAGGAAGGAGCATTTTAGTGGAACTTTAAAAGAAGTTCTTTTCTTGAAGTTGGAAATGGAGAGAATTCCATGTAGAGGCAAGAATTAAGCAAATTCAAATGCGTATGGAAGTAACCAGAAACAATAAGTATCATGTTGCAGGATACATCTAGAAATAGTGAGAAATGACTCTTGTAGGACAGGCTGCAGGTACTTTGTAATGAAAGTATCTCTTGCAATAAAGCAATCTTAATCTAACTATTTAGAAAGATGAATTTTTTTTACATTCTAACAATATAGGTAATATTCTAAGTCTTTTCTTAGTACTATGAACATTTGTATTTGGAGATTTCTATTTGCCTAAGAAAATGGAGAACTGTTCTTTAGGATTGAGCAAGTCTATTCTGCAGTAAGGCAAATGACAGCCTTTTCAGGTCACCTTTCCATGGGCTTAGGTCTAAAAAATTGCAGCAATTATATCATTTCATCCCAAGATTGTTCTTTTTCACAAAGCTTGCTGCTGATGGGGAGATATGATTTGAAAAAAATTTGAGACAGAATGAGTACTGGACTAGCACAGAGCAGGACCTAGCAGTTAGAAAGTCTTTAGTAATTTATTTTCTTTGACATAAAATTAATTGATTTTAGTCTTGCTCTAGCAGTTGTGGCCCATCCCTGCTACTAATCGTCTAAGTGCCTTTGGGTAAGTCTTGCAGAAATTCTTTAAGCCTCACTTTCCTCCTTTGGGAAAAAAAAAAAAAAAACTGAGATTATAATAACAAAGATGCTGAGAGGTTAACATTGGAGGAAATATATGAAAGAACCAAGTCTAATCTCTGGCCATACAGAGCAGATAGATAACGAAAGGTGATTTGCTCACGAAAACTACAATCCATGATTCCAGGGTCAAGCAACACTGTGGATTGGAGCTCCTATCAGACCCCCTATGCCGAATCGCAACCAGATGGTCTTTAAGGATTCTGCCAAGGCAGTACATTTTATTTTAATCATTTTCTTCCTTTTTTTTTTTTATTGGAGCTTAGTGATGAGTGTTCTTTATAAATTTATTCTTTCTGACCTGGCTCAGAGAAAGGAAATGAAGTAAAAATAACATAATACAATAAAAAATAACATAATAAAATTAAAATGTTAAAAATTAAACAAAAAAATAAAAAAACATACAACCAGCTCTTCATTCTGTTGGGAAGATTTGTACCCTGGCCTCTATTCTCATCTGTAGAATGGAGAATATAATCAGGTGGGTGTCCAAGCATCTTTCCAGCTCTAATTCTCTGAACCACATTTTATAGTAAACAAGACAGGTACAGTTAACTCTTGAACAGCATGGGTTTGAACTGTGTGGGTCTACTTATATGCAAATTTTCCTCCACCTCTGCCACCCTTGAAACAGCAAAAGCAACCCTTCCTTTCCCTCCTCTTCCTCAATCTACTCCATATGAAGATGATGAAGATGGAAGACCTTTATGATGATCCACTTCCACTTAATAAATTGTAAATATATATTCTCTTCCTTATGATTTTCCTAATAACATTTTCTGTCATCTAGCTTACTTTAATTTTAAGAATACAGTATATAGGCCGGGCGTGGTGGCTCACACCTGTAATTCCAACTCTTTGGGAGGCCAAGGCAGATGGATCACCTGAGGTCAGGAGTTTGAGACCAGCCTGGCCAACATGGTGAAACCCCATGTCTACTAAAAATACAAAAACTAGCCAGGCATGGTGGCATGTGCCTGTAATCCCAGCTACTCGGGAGGCTGAGGCATGAGAATCACTTGAACCTGGGAGGCAGAAGTTGCAGTGAGCTGAGATCACACCATTGCACTCCAGCCTGGGCAACAGAGCAAGACTCTGTCTCAAAAAAAGAATACGGTATATAGTACATGCAACATACAAAATGTGTGTTAATCAACTGTTTATATTATCAGTAATGCTTCTGGTCAACAGCAGGCTATTACTAGTTAAGTTTTTGGGAAGTCAAAAGTTATACATGGATTTTGAACTGAGGGGAATCAGCAGCCTTAATCCCTGAGTTGTTCAAGAGTCAACTGTAAGGGAGCCAGAGGAGATGTATTCACATCTTTTTCTACCTCAGTTTATGTATTTTAAAAAATTAAATACATTTGAAAATATATTTTACTTTTTTACTTTAACTGTATGGTTTTCATCCTACAAAAACACTTTGAGGAGGGACTTGCAATCTCCACTTGTTTTTGAAAAAGGAATTGTGGCTCAGAGAGGTTAAATGACTTGCCTAAGGTCACACAGGGAATGAGCAACAGAGCAGAAACATGTATGCAGGTATTCTGATCAAATGTTTTTTTCTTTTTTTGTCTTTTTTGAGATGGAGTCTCACTCTCTTACCCAGGCTGGAGTGCAGTGGCACGATCTCGGCTCAGTGCAACCGCTACCTCCTAGTTTCAAGCAATTCTCCTGCCTCAGCCTCCTGAGTAGCTGGGATTACAGGCACATGCTACCATGCCTGGCTAGGTTTTGTTTTTGTTTTGTTTTGTTTTTCTTTTTTGGAATAGAGTCTCTCTGTGTTGCCCAGGCTAGAGTGCAGTGGCGTGATCTGGGCTCACTGCAACCTCCACCTCCCAGGTTCAAGCGATTCTCCTGCCTCGGTCTTCCGAGTAGCTGGGACTACAGGTGCCTGCCACCATGCCAAGCTAATTTTTGTATTTTTAATAGAGAGGGTGTTTCACCATATTGGCCAGGCTGGTCTCGAACTCCTGACCTCAAGTGATCCGCCCACCTTGGCCTCCCAAAATGCTGGGATTACAGGCGTGAACCACCACGCCCAGCCAAATTTTTTCTTTTCTACAAAGTATTTCTGAAACTCAACTTTCCAGTACAATTTGTTTAGGAAACTTTTACAGTTTCAAAAATTGCTTTGGATGAGGAAAGAGTTCTCAGGTCTGCTTCTTGTGTTTGTGTATTTTTATATTTTTTCTCTCTTTCCTCCTGTTAAGCTGACAGTCATACTTTGTCTTTGTTATCAGTGTGTCCACGTGTAACAGTCTCCTCTCGCTAATCTTCTTTTTAAACTACTGTGGCTTTAAAGGCTGCAAAACAGAGGCTGTCAACAATGTGTGGGGAGTGCTGGATCTTGAAGGAGAGGGACCCAGGGTTTCTCTTGGAATAAATAACATAGGTGTGGGCTTCCTCAGACCTTTTTTGGGTAAACTATTTTCATTCCTTGGTGCTCAGAATAAATTAGACCAACAGATGGAATAATTACCGCTAAGTAAGGTTTTGTTGCAAATTTGTTCGTCCCAAGGTTGTTGGTTTTGTTTGTTTATTGGTTTTTTTTTTTTAATTTTTATTTTTTGAGAGAGAGTTTCGCTCTTGGCTGGAGTGCAACGGCGCGATCTCGGCTCACTGCAACCTCCGTCTCCTGGGTTTAAGCTATTCTCCTGCCTCAGCCTCTCAAGTAGGTGGGACTACAGGTGTGTGCCACCACGCCCTGCTAATTCTTTTTGTATTTTTAGTAGAGACGGGGATTCACCATATTGGTCAGTCTGGTCTCAAACTCCTGACCTCTGGTGATCCACCTACCTCAGCCTCCCAAAGTGCTGGGATTACAGGCATGAGCCACAGTGCCCTGCCAGTTTTGTTTATTTTGTTACTGCTTTTTCCTCTACCTCTGGAACCATTAGATTGCGAGTCATGCACAGTGTGTGTGTCTCTCTCATGCCCGCTATATAGTCACGGCAGCTGTTCTTCCATTCATTTTTTCATTCAACATATATACTTTGAGAGGCTGGCACAATGCCAGGCACTAAGTTTGATAGTGGAGACACACAAATTAAAAAGAGATTCATATCCTGACCTCAAGTTGATGACAATTTAGAAGGGCTATGGGTAGGAAAACAGAAAACTATAAGCAATAGACTCAGTGTCACGGTCCAGATATATCCAAGACACTTGGAGCACAGAGGGAGTCCTGCTCCAAGGGAGTCTTACGTCTTTTATTAGCCATAGATAGTTTCTAGAACACAATGTCAAAGATAATATTCCAGGCAGGAAGAGCAACGTATATAGACAGGAGGCATCAAAGAATGGGGATGGTCTAATTGAGAACTGCAACTGAGTTGCTGTTGCTAGAGCATAGATCAATGGTGTACTGGCAACCTAAAATAAAACCCTGATTTGAAGTGTTTGCTGATAGCTTAGATGCAAATCCTCCCATCATACCCAATTTCCAGCTACTAGTGGCTTGACAACCACCTTGCAAAATTGCTGAATATTTAACAGTTGCCTCTCAAGAGTGGCTCCGGCACATGATTGAAACAGAATCACCCTCTCCAATGAGAATAAAATAACATTGTCCCAAACTGGCTATCCTGCATTCTCTGGAAAGTCCAATGACCTACCCTGGTTTATACTTCCCCCTCAGGACCTTGCACATTTATTGCCACACCTGCTTCATGACAACCCAACAAGAAACTTGGCCCTTTTCCTTGTTTTCCCCAAAACAACACTGTCATGGTGTAGAGATTTGCAACAACGATTTGGAATTCATGTAGCAGGAAAAGCAAATGGCCTAGAACAAGACATCTGACTTTGTTATTTACAAGTGTGTTGACCACTCTGCATGATGAGAGGGCAGGTATGTTTCTCTGTAGCCTCCAGGCACTTGTCCATCTCTCTCCAACCTCTTTCTGCAGGACCGCACTGCTTCTTTCAGCTTCCTCGAGAAACTCAATCTCCCTAAGCTATCTACTAAAGCATTTTGCCTCCATACCTCCTGTGGATTTTCTGTGCATCCACAGGGGCTCAACTGTGAATTTTGCTTAACAAGGGATTTTTCTTTTGAATCTCACCATTCAGCAATACAGAAGCAAATATTTTGGAAACGCAATCTCTCCTTTCTTGTGCCTCCACCCATCTCTATACATGGAAGAGTGATTTTTTAAAAAAGAGCAGTTTCCTACTGATAAAGATGATGCCATACCTCACACCTTACAAGACAGTAGCTATTACAGAGTATTTTATTTATAAGAGTACATTCTTAGCCATTGCAACAGAAGTAAGTTTTGTCAGCTGAAAGCATCTGTTAGGCAGGAGGAATAAGTTTTAGTGATAGACTGCTTTGCATAGTGACTATGGTTAATAATAATGTACATTTTAAAATTGCTAAAATAATAGATTTTGTTCTTACCACAATAAAAGATAAGTGAGGTGATACGTTAATTAGCTTGATTTAATTATTTTACATGCATGTAACAAAACATCACATGGCATCCCATAAATAAATATAAATATGGATATATTTACACACACAATTATTATATATTTTATAAACAGTATAAGGAAAGAAGGACCAAAGGAGAGTGTGAACAGGTCTGTAAGACTATTGCAGACTTCAGTATTTGTTAAATCAATTACCCATTGAGGGATATACCCTAAAGAGGGTCATACAAGGAAGCATAACTGTTAATTTAGCCAGTGCCTGTCCCATGAGTAGTTTCTATTTTTTTTTTTTATTTCATTTTGTCCTGGATACTCTCTGTAGGTATAAGAGAAAGCACTGATTTGAAACCAATACTTTAATAAATCTTTTGCAATGTAGAATCTTCAATAAACTATTTTCCACACTTTTTTGTTCTGGAAAATCCGTTTTCACATGGTATAAAAAGCGTCCTGCCTCAGAGAACATCAGTGCAGCAAACAGCTATACAGTTTAATTAAAAGTATCTTTACTATATTACAAAATAGCTAGAAGAGAGGCTTCCCAATATCCTGACCAAACAGAAATGATAAATGCATGAGGTCATGGATACACTAACTACCCTGATTGGACCATTATACAACATAGATATGTATGGAAACCTCAGATTTAACCCCATAAATATGTACAATTACAATGTGTAAACAATTTTGAAAAACAGAATAAACAACTTGAAAACAGAGTGCTACGTATGCCAAGGGACATTTCCATTTTGCTTACAAAGAGATGGGACTTGATCGGAGGACAAAAGGGTTCTGTAGCAGGAAGAACTTAATTCAACAATCCCCAAAGCGGTGCTCAGTGAGATACTTTCACTGCCTTACATAATAATCTGTTGCTTCGGAGCCGGTAGAATGGATTGGTTTCTTCGCGGAATTTTCACATGTAGCAAATCCAAAGAGTAGGATAAATCCCGAATAAAATGAAAGGTGCGGTTGGGGGGGCTACCCGGGGATGTGTAACGTGTAGCTCAGCACTGCACGGTGGTTCCACGTGACTTTTTTTTTTTTTTTTTTTTTTGAGACGGAGTCTCACTCTGTCCCCAGGCAGGAGTGCAGTGGTGCAATCTTGGCTCACTGCAACCTCCCCCTCCCGGGTGCAAGCGATTCTTCTGCCTCAGACTTCCCAGTAGCTGGAACTACAGGCACACGCCACCACACCCAGCTAATTTTTGTATTTTTAGTAGAGACGAGGTTTCACCATGTTGGCCAGGATGGTCTCGATCTTGACCTCGTGATCCGCCCGCCTCGGCCTCCCAAAGTGTTGGAATTACAGGCGTGAGCCACCCGCCCTGTCCCTCGTGACTTTTATGGAGCTAAGCCGAAAAGGGATGGGGGACACTTAGAGATTGGGCCGGATATGCTTTGGGTGCCTGCCATGTGGGCCATGTCCAGGGCTTACACCCATAGGAGTGGCTGTGTGCACACAGATTTGGACACTCACCACCCCCACCACCACGTGCACGCACACACAGTCTTACAGAGCGCATTGAAAAATAAGGCTCTAGGTTTCACAAGGCACATAACGCGCTGGCTGCGGGAACCCCAGTGCAGAGCCAGGACTGCGCAGTTCAGATGGCTTTTCCTTCAGCCGGAGAAGCAATCCCTTCTAAATTAAATGCCAGGTGTAAAACAGGTTTCCTTCTCTCTGCTCCTCTACTGTGAATAAACAGACATTCCTGCGCAAGTGCAAGGTAACCCATGCATAATTCATCCCGGGGCTCCGCTTTCCAGATGTGCAGCCACTCGTGGGTTCCGGTGGCCGCCTGGCTTTGTCTCCTGGAGACGCAATATCGCCGGCAGCCAGATCTGATCCGACTCCGGCCAGCGGCCTCCCTGGCTGCAGCTGATCTGTGGCTGTCTTTGTGCCTGCCCCTGGCCCTGCCGCCCAAGTTCCTCGCCTGCTGCTGTCTGGGATCCCTTGTCGTTGGCTTACGTTGACTTCTCATACTTCACTTTTTATACTTCAAAGTTGAGATTGAATTTACCTTTATGAAGCAGACGTTTCTTGCTCCACGTGGAGGATTTATGGTTTCCTCTTGCTGGCCTGTTGGAAGACCTTTTCCAAGACTGAGAAAGAACTTCTGGATGTTTAAAGAGTATTGTTCCTTTTTATTGTGAGAGAGAGGAGCTAGAGAACTGGTTTCCATTGCCTCTTTCTGGGTGTGTGTGCCTTCTACGGGCCAGGGACAGCTAAACATTTTACATGGGTCATTTACAGGTAATCCTTCAGGAAGATAAACATCAAATGCATATTCGGTGCTGTTCGGGACCTTATTCACCCCTTTGATGAATGTGCCTCAGAAAGGACATGTGGAGGACACTGCAGCAGGCTGTGTGGGTTTATGTAGCCACCCTGTGTTCCCTAGCTTTGTGACTTCAGGAAGTTACCTTTCTTTCTCCTCACCTGTAACAGAGTTGCAAGGGTTGTTATAAGGGTCAAAAACAATACATGTCAAGTGCTTAAAATCATACCTGGCAACAATAAATGCTTCATAAATGTGCTCTTTTGCCATGTTATCGTGTTTAGTCAGCACTGAAGGCTGCCATTTGTATATTTATTTTTAGCTATAAAAACATTAAAGCTTGGACTCACCCCATGTCACAAACTAAGAATCCAGTAGCCTAGCTAAATTCACCAGCAGTATGTCTGAATTCAAACCCTGTAGACTCCATTTTATTCTGTACTACCCTTCTCTCTGGTTTTCCCTCCTGGAAATTAACCCCAGGATCCCAGATTTCCAAGTTGACAAGTAAAGCAACAACAACAAAAAGCTGTACTCAGAAAATAATTTTCACCACTGCAACCTGTCTCCTTAAAATGGGTGTGTGGTTATTCTTCTAATGTCTTGGCAATTTCAATGATATTTTGTTTGGATAAAACATTTCCATGTCTTCCCAAAGCAAGGTCAATCTTAGTAAAATTAGATTGTCTGCCTGGCCACGTTGTTCTTTATTCCACTTGGATATCACAGGTACCATTTTAAAGGGACACTAGCCTAGTGTAATTGTTTAGTGCCTGGAAACATTCACAGGTGTCAATTTGGCGATCCTGTCTTGATGACCATTTCTAATCTTTCACTTCCCTTCCCCAAACAGCCAACAATGACCTTTGCATTCTTGGTTCTGTAGTATTTATTTCAGATTTACTCTTTGGTTTTCCCAGCAACAGCGCATGAAAAGATACTGCATACAGAATGTCCGCTGAAAACCAATGAGGCCACCTACCATTATACCTCCCAGACTGGTTTCACTTTAAATTGAGGACCCTGTGCTTCATATCATATGCAACACTGCCTGTCTATTTCATGCTACATAAATAGAACTTAGCAAAACTTAACATTATACGAAAAAATAATTTATAGGTCTCTGAATAAAAATGCACAAGAATGCATGATGTTTAATTTATTCCCATTCTATTAATTAGAAAGCTGAGGTTCAGAGACATTCCATGCACGGTCCACGGCTCCAGAGCTGCAGTGTGGCAGAGGAGACCCCATCAGTCTGACTCGAGTTCCACTCCCTCCCTTCGTATTACTAAGGTCATGGGCTTAACATAAGTTTTATCATTTCAGAACATGACAAGTGTTTGACTTTGTGAATGAGCAAAGTTAGAATTCCAAAACCTGTAAGAAATGAAGCAAGGGAAGCACTGCTCTCTCTTATTTTTCAGATGGTGAGAAAGGCTGACTTCTACTGCAGAGAAGAGAGAGGGGTAGAACCATATTTACAACCTCTTATTTTTCTTTTAATTCAGAGCTATGCTAACAAACACTGCCTTAATAAAATCAAATGAGGTGAATACTACAACACACAGGGAAGACCCTTGGCCTCTGGGCATGCAGAGCCTAAAATTTGGAGCCAGATGAACCTACCCACTGTGTGATTGCTACAAGTCAATGAGCCCCTCTGAGTTTCTCAATTACTTCATGTATAAAATGTGAGTAATACTACTTACCTCCAAGAATTCAGTGAAATAATGTGTAAAGTATGTGGCATAAAGTAGTCACTCAACATTTTTAACTTCTTGCCCCTGTGACTTTCCTAGAACCCTGAAGATGCTCCTGCAGAGGAGTCATCCAGGGCCCTGGACCATCAGATTGCCATTGGCCATGACTATTTGTCAACACTATGGTTTTGTTTGTGCAGCAGACTCTTCTTCTGGGAAATGATCCTTCCTCTACTCTAGCCTTTTTATATGAATGGGATATTCTAGATTGTCCCAAGAATGGGCATTTACTCAAATCAGAGCAATCCCTGGGATTTTGAACTTGGGGTCAGAAAGAACAAATCTCAGGCTATTGTTAAGCAAATCTCAGGCTGCTGCTGGCAGAGAGGAAGAAGGAACTGAAACTGCTGTCACATCCTTTTCCCCCTTGTGGAGAAAGCAGGTCAAGAGGTGAAAACAAGGGCCTATTAGAGAGATACCTTGAGTCCAGCTGCTCTCTACCCTTTGTTTTCCAGAACCTTCCAACACTTCACAGTTTCTTCTCCTCTCCTAAATCCTTGCATACTCTAGTTCAAATGTGGTGTGCTAGTCAGAGGCAGAGCCGGGATTCCTACACATGTCTCTTTGAAGGCAATTCCAGGCTGCTTTCACTCATGCTCAGGAACCCTACTGTTCACCAAGGGATCCCAGACTGCTGGTCTTATCTGTATTCCCAGCCCCCAGGCTCCACCCTGATACAAGTCACATATTCCTGTGCCTGTTTATTACTCTGGTTGTGATGACTGGGCCAGTCTCACACCCAGTACCAGCCTCTCTATAACAGCTACGGATCTGTTCCAATGTGCCCATCTAACCAAGTTCACCTCTTCTCTGACAATGCCAGAGGGCTCCTTATTATGCTTGTCCTGAGGGTGGGGATGATCTGTTAATTATTTCTGCTTCTCTGGGGTCTGGCACATGTAGTTGAGCAATAACTTTTGTTGCATTAAAGAATGCAAACCTGAGAGATGTTGGACTGTGGAACTGAAGGCGGGGAAAAGATGCCTCTTCAATTCTCAGTAGTGAGGAATGATCTCTGGGGAGACTGTCTGCCCAAGGTAACAGAACCCTGTTGTCAGGCATCTTTTTTCTTGTGCTCCCCACTATTGTCAACCCCTTCAGTCCAATGTTTCAGAAACTTCCAGCTACTTAGCTGTGTCTGAAAAGGCAAAGACTTTATTTATCTCAACTTCAAATTCCTATTCTACAAGAAAACCCCACTGTGACATTTTATTCTTCTTTATTTCTTCTCTGCATTACTACTTGTCCATGGGGCAGGTAGTGCAAAATAAGAACAGACTTAGAGACAAACAAAGTTACTGTAAGTTTCCTGTACTGATAAGCAAGCGAAAGGCCTTTAACTGCATGGGTGTTGAGTGTCCCTTGTGTATCCATTGTCTTGCCAATGATACATCTAACAAGCATTTTATGATCGCCACATGAAAGTTCTGGAGCACCGCATACGAAGGCACTCAGAGGACAAGGAGAAGTCTTCTGCAGCTTGGAAGCCACATGCCTCACTGAGGGGACAGAACCAAAGCCAGGCTTCAGTTCACACTTGATGATGTCTTGCCTTTTGCTGCTTTGAGGCAGGCTCCCCAGCTAATACTGCCAGAGAAGGATGCAGCTTGGAACTGCAGCACCTTGTAAAGGCAGGTGTCTTCTCTCTGCACTCATAGACTTCAACTTCATGGTGACCCGCTGGTGCTTGCTAGCGTGTGTCTGCAAGCTGCTCTCTTTATCTCAAGTACAGCTAATTCATCGCCCTGATATTAACACTGCCCTTGACACAAAATTTCAAGGGGAGAAAACTAAGAAGGGTGGATGGCGAAAGGGATGACATGACAAACTACAAGCAGCTGACTCCTTGTTGAAAAGGTGCCCCTGGAGGTAAATTTTAGATAGAAATCTATATAGTCTGGCATCAATGTGAACATACATCATTTTATAATTAATTTGGAGAGTTCAGAAGAAACATTAAGTATTGATTCCAATTAGCTTTGGGGTCTAAATTAATTGTTTTCTTACTTGAAAATTCCTCAGCTAATGGCTGGCGGGGAGGGGTAGAAACAGCAATGCTAGGAACCCACAGCGTGGAATTCTAGCATTAGCTCCGAGGATTCCTTTATCCGATCTTGCAACTGTTTTTTTCTGCCAACTCATTCCACGTTATTTCTTCAAAAAGTGCAAAAGTTTTAGAGCTCTTAGCCCATGTAGCCACCATAATCCCAGCCAAAAGCCAACATTTCAAAGTTCTTTAGAAGGTGGTAGGTTTTGCTATTTATAGAAAATTAGCATATGAAGGTTAGTGATCACTGCAATGAGATGTTTATGAAACACCCTTTATTATTTTGTATGGCCTGAAAAGTATTATATTTTGTGGATAATTTAGGTGTTCTCTTGAGGGCTGGTGTCCTTGATTTGTTCCTTTGCTTCCAAGTATGAAGTTCACCCTGCCCTCCGAAGCCCTTAGTTTTATTCACCCCTTCCTACAGCTGCTCCTGAGACCTAGTGACCCTAATATTTACCTCAGTGAGCCTCTTCCAAAGGGCTTTATTTATGGTTTACAAATGCATTCATTTCTCCTCTCCTGTTGAACCAGTCAGGGATCTTTTTCAGTTCTTTGCTGTCAAGAGAATAAATTGACACAAGACATAGAAAATAATCCGAGATGAGCACTTATTTGCAAATATTTAGCTTCGTTGAGGGAGAAATGGGTGTTTTGAGATAACGTCTTATTCTGTCGCCCAGGCTGGAGTGCAGTGGCATGATCTTGGTTCACTGCAAGCTCTGCCCCCTGGGTTCATGCCATTCTCTTGCCTCAGCCTTCCGAGTAGCTGGGACTACAGGCGCCCACCACCACACCTCACTAATGTTTTGTATTTTAGTAGAGATGGGGTTTCACCGTGTTAGCCAGGATGGTCTTGATCTCCTGACCTCGTGATCCGCCCACCTCAGCCTCCCAAAGTGACGAGATTATAGGCGTGAGCCACCACACACGGGCAAGAAAGGGTTTTCTTTTTTTTTATTATTATACTTTAAGTTTTAGGGTACATGTGCACAACGTGCAGGTTACATATGTATACATGTACCATGTTGGTGTGCTGCACCCAGTAACTCGTCATTTAACATTAGGTATATCTCCTAATGATATCCCTCCCTGCTCCCCCAACCCCACAACAGGCCCTGAAGTGTGATGTTCCCCTTCCTGTGTCCATGTGTCCTCATTGTTCAATTCCCACCTATGAGTGAGAACATGTGGTGTTTGGTTTTTTGTCCTTGGTGATAGTTTGCTGAGAATGATGGTTTCCAGCTTCATCCATGTCCCTACAAAGGACATGAACTCATCATTTTTATGGCTGCATAGCATTCCATGGTGTATATGTGCCACATTTTCTTAATCCAGTCTATCATTATTGGACATTTGGGTTGGTTCCAAGTCTTTGCTATTGTGAATAGTGCCTCAATAAACATACGTGTGCATGTGTCTTTATAGCAGCATGATTGATAATCCTTTGGGTATATACCCAGTAATGGGATGGCTGGGTCAAATGGTATTTCTAGTTCTAGATACCTGAGGAATCGCCACACTGACTTCCACAATGGTTGAACTAGTTTACAGTCCCACCAACAGTCTAAAAGTGTTCTTATTTCTCCACATCCTCTCCAGCACCTGTTGTTTCCTGACTTTTTAATGATTCCTATTCTAACTGGTGTGAGATGGTATCTCATTGTGGTTTTGATTTGCATTTCTCTGATGGCCAGTGATGATGAGCATTTTTTCATGCGTCTTTTGGCTGCATAAATGTCTTCTTTTGAGAAGTGTCTGTTCATATCCTTCACCCGCTTGTTGATGGGGTTGTTTTTTTCTCGTAAATTTGTTTGAGTTCATTGTAGATTCTGGATATTAGCCCTTTGTCAGCTGAGTAGATTGCAAAAATTTTCTCCCATTTTGTAGGTTGCCTGTTTACTCTGATGGTAGTTTCTTTTGCTGTGCAGAAGCTCTTTAGTTGAATTAGATCCCATTTGTCAATTATGGCTTTTGTTGCCATTGCTTTTGGTGTTTTAGACATGAAGTCCTTACCCATGCCTATGTCCTGAATGGTATTGCCTAGGTTTTCTTCTAGGGTTTTTATGGTTTTAGGCCTAACATTTAAGTCTTTAATCCATCTTGAATTAATTTTTGTGTAAAGTGTAAGGAAGGGATCCAGTTTCAGCTTTCTACATATGACTAGCCAGTTTTCCCAGCACCATTTATTAAGTAGGGAATCCTTTCCCCATTGCTTGTTTTTCTCAGGTTTGTCAAAGATCAGATAGTTGTAGATATGTGGCATTATTTCTGAGGGCTCTGTTCTGTCCCATTGGTCTATATCTCTGTTTTGGTACCAGTACCATGCTGTTTTGGTTACTGTAGCCTCATAGTATAGTTTGAAGTCAGGTAGAGTGATGCCTCCAGCTTTGTTCTTTTGGCTTAGGATAGACTTGGCAATGTGGGCTGTTTTTTGGTTCCATATGAACTTTAGTTTTTTCCAATTCTGTGAAGAAAGTCATTGGTAGCTTTATGGGGATGGCATTGAATCTATAAATTAACTTGGGCAGTATGGCCATTTTCACGATATTGATTCTTCCTACCCATGAGCATGGAATGTTCTTCCATTTGTTTGTATCCTCTTTTATTTCATTGAGCAGTGGTTTGTAGTTCTCCTTGAAGAGATCCTTCACATCCCTTGTTAGTTGGATTCCTAAGTATTTTATTCTCTTTGAAGCAATTGTGAATGGGAGTTCACTCATGATTTGGCTCTCTGTTTGTCTGTTATTGGTGTATAAGAATGCTTGTGATTTTTGCACATTGATTTTGTATCCTGAGACTTTGCTGAAGTTGCTTATCAGCTTAAGGAGATTTTGGGCTGAGACGATGGGGCTTTCTAGATATACAATCATGTCATCTGCAAACAGGGACAATTTGACTTCCTCTTTTCCTAATTGAATGCCCTTTATTTCCTTCTCCTGCCTAATTGCCCTGGCCAGAACTTCCAACACTATGTTGAATAGGAGTGGTGAGAGAGGGCATCCCTGTCTTCTGCAAGTTTTCAAAGGGAATGCTTCCAGTTTTTGCCCATTCAGTATGATATTGGCTGTGGGTTTGTCATAAATAGCTCTTATTATTTTGAGATACATCCCATCAATATCTAATTTATTGAGAGTTTTTAGCATGAAGCGTTGTTGAATTTTGTCAAAGGTGATTTCTGCATCTATTGACATAATCATGTGGTTTTTGTCATTGGTTCTGTTTATATGCTGGATTACATTTACTGATTTGCATATGTTGAACCAGCCTTGCATCCCAGGGATGAAGCCCACTTGATCATGGTGGATAAGCTTTTTGATGTGCTGCTGGATTCGGTTTGCCAGTATTTTATTGAGGATTTTTGCATCGATGTTCATCAGGGACATTGGTCTAAAATTCTCTTCTTTTGGTTGTGTCTCTGCCCGGCTTTGGTATCACAATGATGCTGGCCTCATAAAATGAGTTAGGGAGGATTCCCTCTTTTTCTATTGATTGGAATAGTTTCAGAAGGAATGGTACCAGTTCCTCCTTGTACCTCTGGTAGAATTTGGCTGTGAATCCATCTGGTCCTGGACTCTTTGGTTGGTAAGCTATTGATTATTGCCACAATTTCAGCTCCTGTTATTGGTCTATTCAGAGATTCAACTTCTTCCTGGTTTAGTCTTGGGAGAGTGTATGTGTCCAGAAATTTATCCATTTCTTCTACATTTTCTAGTTTATTTGCGTAGAGGTGTTTGTAGTATTCTCTGTCGGTAGTTTATATTTCTGTGGGATCGGTGGTGATATCCCCTTTATCATTTTTTATTGCGTCTATTTGATTCTTCTCTCTTTTTTTCTTTATTAGTCTTGCTAGCGGTCTATCAATTCTGTTGATCCTTTCAAACAACCAGCTCCTGGATTCATTAATTTTTTGAAGGGTTTTTTGTGTCTCTATTTCCTTCAGTTCTGCTCTGATTTTAGTTATTTCTTGCCTTCTGCTAGCTTTTGAATGTGTTTGCTCTTGCTTTTCTAGTTCTTTTAATTGTGATGTTAGGGTGTCAGTTTTGGATCTTTCCTGCTTTCTCTTGTGGGCATTTAGTGCTATAAATTTCCCTCTACACACTGCTTTGAATGAGTCCCAGAGATTCTGGTATGTTGTGTCTTTGTTCTCATTGGTTTCAAAGAACATCTTTATTTCTGCCTTCATTTCGTTATGTACCCAGTAGTCATTCAGGAGCAGCTTGTTCAGTTTCCATGTAGTTGAGTGGTTTTGAGTGAGATTCTTAATCCTGAGTTCTAGTTTGATTGCACTGTGGTCTGAGAGATAGTTTGTTATAATTTCTGTTCTTTTACATTTGCTGAGGAGAGCTTTACTTCCAAGTATGTGGTCAATTTTGGAATGGGTGTGGTGTGGTGCTGAAAAAAATGTATATTCTGTTGATTTGGGGTGGAGAGTTCTGTAGATGTCTATTAGGTCCGCTTGGTGCAGAGCTGAGTTCAATTTCTGGGTATCCTTGTTGACCTTCTGTCTCGTTGATCTGTCTAATGTTGACAGTGGGGTGTTAAAGTCTCCCATTATTATTGTGTGGGAGTCTAAGTCTCTTTGTAGGTCACTCAGGACTTGCTTTATGAATTTGGGTGCTCCTGTTTTGGGTGCATATATATTTAGGATAGTTAGCTCTTCTTGTTGAATTGATCCCTTTACCATTATGTAATGGCCTTCTTTGTCTCTTTTGATCTTTGTTGGTTTAAAGTCTGTTTTATCAGAGACTAGGATTGCAACCCCTGCCTTTTTTTTTTTTTTGTTTTCCATTTGCTTGGTAGATCTTCCTCCATCCTTTTATTTTGAGCCTATGTGTGTCTCTGCATGTGAGATGGGTTTCCTGAATACAGCACACTGATGGGTCTTGACTCTTTATCCAATTTGCCAGTCTGTTTCTTTTAATTGGAGCATTTAGTCCATTTACATTTAAAGTTAATAGTGTTATGTGTGAATTTGATCCTGTCATTATGATGTTAGCTGGTTATTTTGCTCGTTAGTTGATGCAGTTTCTTCCTAGTCTCGATGGTCTTTACATTTTGGCATGATTTTGCAGTGGCTGGTACCGGTTGTTCCTTTCCATGTTTAGTGCTTCCTTCAGGAGCTCTTTTAGGGCAGGCCTGGTGGTGACAAAATCTCTCAGCATTTGCTTGTCTGTAAAGTATTTTATTTCTCCTTCACTTCTGAAGCTTAGTTTGGCTGGATATGAAATTCTGGGTTGAAAATTCTTTTCTTTAAGAATGTTGAATATTGGCCCCCACTCTCTTCTGGCTCGTAGGGTTTCTGCCGAGAGATCAGCTGTTATTCTGATGGGCTTCCCTTTGAGGGTAACCCGACCTTTCTCTCTGGCTGCCCTTAACATTTTTTCCTTCCTTTCAACTTTGGTGAATCTGACAATTATGTGTCTTGGAGTTGCTCTTCTTGAGGAGTATCTTTGTGGCATTCTCTGTATTTCCTGAATCTGAACGTTGGCCTGCCTTGCTAGGTTGGGGAAATTCTCCTGGATAATATCCTGCAGAGTGTTTTCCAACTTGGTTCCATTCTCCCCATCACTTTCAGGTACCCCATCAGATGTAGATTTGGTCTTTTAACATAGTCCCATATTTCTTGGAGGCTTTGCTCATTTCTTTTTATTCTTTTTTCTCTAAACTTTCCTTCTCGCTTCATTTCATTCATTTCATCTTCCATTGCTGATACCCTTTCTTCCAGTTGATCACATCGGCTCCTGAGGCTTCTGCATTCTTCATGTAGTTCTCGAGCCTTGGTTTTCAGCTTCATCAGCTCCTTTAAGCACTTCTCTGTATTGGTTATTCTAGTTATACATTCTTCTAAATTTTTTTTCAAAGTTTTCAACTTCTTTGCCTTTGGTTTGAATGTTCTCCCATAGCTCAGAGTAATTTGATCGTCTGAAGCCTTCTTCTCTCAGCTTGTCAAAGTCATTCTCCGTCCAGCTTTGTTCCGTTGCTGGTGAGGAGCTGCATTCCTTTGGAGGAGGAGAGGCGCCCTGATTTTCAGAGTTTCCAGTTTTTCTGTTCTGTTTTTTCCCCATCTTTGTGGTTTTATCTACTTTTGGTCTTTGATGATGGTGATGTACAGATGGGTTTTTGGTGTGGATGTCCTTTCTGTTTGTTAGTTTTCCTTCTAACAGACAGGACCCTCAGCTGCAGGTCTGTTGGAGTACCCTGCAGTGTGAGGTGTCAGTGTGCCCCTGATGGAGGGTGCCTCCCAGTTAGGCTGCTCGGGGGTCAGGGGTCAGGGACCCACTTGAGGAGGCAGTCTGCCCGTTCTCAGATCTCCAGCTGCGTGCTGGGAGAACCACTGCTCTCTTCAAAGCTGTCAGACAGGGACATTTAAGTCTGCAGAGGTTACTGATGTCTTTTTGTTTGTCTGTGCCCTGCCCCCAGAGGTGGAGCCTACAGAGGCAGGCAGGCCTCCTTGAGCTGTGGTGGGCTCCACCCAGTTCGAGCTTCCCGGCTGCTTTGTTTACCTAAGCAAGCCTGGGCAATGGTGGGCGCCCCTCCCCCAGCCTCACTGCCGCCTTGCAGTTTGATCTCAGACTGCTGTGCTAGCAATCAGCGAGACTCTGTGGGGTAGGACCCTCCAAGCCAGGTGGGTGATATAATCTCGTGGTGCGCCGTTTTTTAAGCCCGTCGGAAAAGCACAGTATTCGGGTGGGAGTGACCCGATTTTCCCAATTTTCCAGGTGCCGTCCGTCACCCCTTTCTTTAATTAGGAAAGGGAACTCCCTGACCCCTTGCGCTTCCCGAGTGAGGCAATGCCTCGCCCTGCTTTGGCTCGCGCACGGTGCGCGCACCCACTGACCTGCTCCCACTGTCTGGCACTCCCTAGTGAGATGGACCCGGTACCTCAGATGGAAATGCAGAAATTACCCGTCTTCTGTGTCGCTCAGGCTGGGAGCTGTAGACTGGAGCTGTTCCTATTCGGCCATCTTGGCTCCTCCCCCCAGTCCATTTACATTTAAGGTTAATATTGTTATGTGTGAATTTGATCCTGTCATTATGATGTTACCTGGTTATTTTGCTCATTAGTTGATGCAGTTTCTTCTTCCTAGCCTCAATGGTCTTTACAATTTGGCATGTTTTTGCAGTGGCTGGTACTGGTTGTTCCTTTCCATGTTTAGTGCTTCCTTCAGCTCTTTACGGCAGGCCTGGTGGTGACAAAATCTCTCAGCATTTGCTTGTCTGTAAAGTATTTTATTTCTCCTTCACTTCTGAAGCTTAGTTTGGCTGGATACGAAATTCTGGGTTGAAAATTCTTTTCTTTAAGAGTGTTGAATATTGGCCCTCACTCTCTTCTGGCTTGTAGAGTTTCTGCCAAGAGATCAGCTGTTAGTCTGATGGGCTTCCCTTTGTGGGTAACCTGACCTTTCTCTCTAGCTGCCCTTAACATTTTTTCCTTCATTTCAACTTTGGTGAATCTGACAATTATGTGTCTTGGAGTTGCTCTTCTTGAGGAGTATCTTTGTGGCATTCTCTGTATTTCCTGAATCTGAATGTTGGCCTGTCTTGCTAGATTGGGGAAGTTCTCCTGGATAATATCCTGCAGAGTGTTTTCCAACTTGGTTCCATTCTCCGCATCACTTTCAGGTACACCAGTCAGACATAGATTTGGTCTTTTAACATAGTCCCATATTTCTTGGAGGCTTTGTTTCTTTTTATTCTTTTTTCTCTAAACTTCTCTTCTCACTTCATTTCATTCATTTGATCTTCCATCACTGATATCCTTTCTTCCAATTGATCGAATTGGCTACTGAGGCTTGTGCATTTGTCACGTAGTTCTCATGCCTTGGTTTTCAGCTCCATCAGGTCTTTTAAGGACTTCTCTGCATTGGTTATTCTAGTAAGCCATTCGTCTAATCTTTTTTCAAGGTTTTTAACTTCTTTGTCATGGGTTCGAACTTCCTCCTTCAGCTCGGAGTAGTTTGATCATCTGAAGACTTCTTCTCTCAACTCATCAAAGTCATTCTCCGTCCAGCTTTTTACCGCTGCTGGTGAGGAGCTGCATTCCTTTGGAGGAGGAGAGGCACTCTGATTTTTAGAATTTTCAGTTTTTCTGCTCTGTTTTTTCCCCATCTTTGTGGTTTTATCTACCTTGGTCTTTGATGATGGTGACTTACAGATGGGGTTTTGGTGTGGATGTCCTTTCTGTTTGTTTGTTTTCTTCTAACAGTCAAGACCCTCAGCTGCAGGTCTGTTGGAGTTTGCTGGAGGTCCACTCCAGACCCTGTTTGCCTGGGTATCAGCAGCGGAGGCTGCAGAACAGCAGATATTGGTGAACAGCAAATGTTGCTGCCTGATCGTTCCTCTGGAAGTTTTGTCTCAGAGGAGTACACGGCCGTGTGAGGTGTCAGTCTACCCCTACTGGGGGTTGCCTCCCACTTAGGCTACTCGGGGGTCAGGGACCCACTTGAGGAGGCCGTGTGTCCGTTCTCAGATCTCCAGCTGTGTGCTGGGAGAACCACTACTCCCGTCAAAGCTGTCAGACAGGGACATTGAAGTCTGCAGAGGTTTCTGCTGCCTTTTGTTTGGCTATGCCCTGCCCCCAGAGGTGCAGTCTACAGAGGCAGGCAGGCCTCCTTAAGTAGTGGTTGGCTCCACCCAGTTCGAGCTTCCTGGCTGCTTTGTTTACGTACTCAAGCCTCGGCAATGGTGGGTGCCCCTCCCCCAGCCTCGCTGCTGCCTTGCAGTTGCCTTGCAGTTTGATCTCAGACTGCTGTGCTAGCAATGAGTGAGGCTCCATGGGCGTAGGACCCTCTGAGCCAGGCGTGGGATACAATCTCCTGGTGTGCCGTTTGCTAAGACCATTGGAAAAGCACAGTATTAGGGTGGGAGTGACCTGATTTTCCAGGTGCCATCTGTCACCCCTTTCCTTGGCTAGGAAAGGGAATTCCCTGACCTCTTGCGCTTCCCGGGTGAGCAGATGCCCCGCCCTGCTTTGGCTCACACTCAGTGTGTGGCACCCACTGTCCTGCACCCACTGTCCGATAATCCCCAGTGAGATGAACCCGGTACCTCAGTTGGAAATGCAGAAATCATTCGTCTTCTGCGTCACTCATGCTGGGAGCTGTAGACTGGAGCTCTTCGTATTCGGCCATCTTGGCTCCACCCTCCACAAGGATCAAGAAAGGGTTTTCTTAGGGCTTCTAAGGCTGACCTTTTTATGTCAGGAGACAAGCCTAGCAAACTGGAACAAAGTAACTTGTTATATCCAAATGAATGAATCAGAGGAGAATGATATGTTAGAAAAGTTTCTCTACATTGGTGAAAGCCCTTCATGGCACTCAGTGGGAGACCCAGAGTCAGAGAGAGAGGGAAGAGGGCAATGGTTCTAAATGGAGTGTGCTGGTTTCTCCTCTAGAATTCAAGAACAGAAGGGAAGGGCCTTACTTCTTTCCTTGCGCATGGGCTGTCAGTGGAGGCATAGAGACTTCCAGAAAGGCATGGTTCTACCTCCAACAGGGTACCCAGCGGAAATGTAACAATGACAAAGGAAGTTTGTTGGGATGGTCAGCCTTGAAATGACAACATAATATCCTGCTTGTTTCTCTATAATAGAGAAAAAATCATCCAGCGTTACTGGGACCCCAAGAGATACACAGAAGGGCTAAGCTGACTATGACCTGGAAGGGAACTCGAGTTGGAACAAGACCATAGAGCACAGGGACCTTGCAACCAAAGGCAGTAGCAAGAGCATCTGCCGTGAGTCGAAGTTGCTTACACGATGCCCAACTCCACCTCAGCAGATAGAACCCAGATAAAGGTTGAGAGCCGGAAATGAAGAGTGGGCAAAACACACCAGCTCTCTTTTATGATGTTCAGGAACTTGGATCACCCCAGAAGAAAGGGCAGGAACACTAAAGAAACCCTTGAAGATTGAGTATTTATCACAAGTGACCAAAAGTAGACCTGGACAGAGGCTGAGTTAATCATTTTAAGTTTCTGAACAATCCGCTCATCAGATGGAATAAACCAGAATGCGATAGATCAAGTTGTCTTATTCAAGAACATATATGCTGGAGGCTTGAGGGGAAGGTCAAACTCAGACACAGGAAGATTTACCAGGAAGACAATGATGCTTAACTCTCAAGACCTCTGCTTTGCATTGTGCTTGCCATTTTGTATTCTTTTTCCCCCAAGAGAATCTCACAAGATCAAGATCAGCCTCAGAGCTCAGATGCAGATATTAATGAACTTTGTAAAAAATCTGAGTTTCGATGTGTTAATTGAGACTTTCATTTCCTATCTGACATTTTATTGAGAATTTCAGGTTGTCATGGTTCCTATACCATAAGCTTCGTGAAGTCAGAGACATGCCTACCTATTTCCTTATGCCTTACAAAATACACAATTCTCAGTACATAGTAGATGCTCAAATGAGTTTTAAATGAAGAAGCCAGGCTTGGGCAGAGCAGTCAGCAATGGTTTCTTGGAAGAGAAAGACTTAAATTGCTTTGATATTGACGTTCAGACACCTAAGAAGTAGCGAAAAACAAACCAGGTGACAAATAAATTTAAAGAAGGACCTGGGTATAAAACAACTGGCCAGAATGGAAGGTTCAAGAAGCCAAAATAGTGCAGTCTATATTAGTAGCCCTTAAATAAAAAACTCCTAATCACAAGAAGTGCTCTTAATGGTATATCATATTCTGAAACTTAATGTTGTCAGAAAGGAGGCTGGTCAAAGGACAGACCTATGCTATATATAATCTTTAATGTCCACTCAAATAAAGAAGTAAGATAATAGAGATGCTTTAAAATCTTGGTCTAGGTTGCTCTCTATTTGGACCACTCAGCTTTAACGAAATTTACTCAACATTATTTCTCCATGGAAGCAAAATTAAAAGGACAAATGAAGAGCTACTTATAAATCTTTTTAAAAAGTGGACTTTGTTTTATTAAGGAAAAAAATAATGTGATGTATATAAAGCTGATATCTAGGTGACAGGTTCATGTTTCCTTCAAAGTTAGAAAATAACTGAAATTTAAAAGGATATGATATATCTCAATATATTGATTAACTTCACTGACCGTATGCTGGGGACTCATTGACATGTGTGAGAGGGTTCCTCAAGCTCTGTGGCACTGGTCAAGGCCAGGCAAGACCCCCTGAATGCAGAGCCAGACCCTGCCAGGGGCTTCCCCCAGGGGAAAACCCAGCCATCCCTTCACGCGCTTGGTTTTCTTCACCACCACACTATGTTATTTTCTGGGTCACATTAGCTAAGGCAACAAAAATAAAAAGGAAGGACTGTTGTTTAGGCAGATCTTCTCTAAAAGGGCAAGGAATAAGCCTTTTGCTCCAACTCTTAAACTTACCTCAACTAACAATTTAGTTCGGCATAAATCCTGGGAGGTTTGAAAGGCATCTTTCATGCCTAGCAGTAAGGTGCATTTCAGGAGATTACACAGTTAGGGCTGAGATAGAAAAATGTTCCCAGCAGTGCAAATGGAGAAAAGTGTGTGTGATTTGTGCTTAAAGTCTACATGCCATGTCTAAGATGCATATCATGTATTTACTCGAAGGAACTCAGGGCAATCATTTTTTACTCTAGAAGAAAATACTGATACTTCATCCTGTTTCTAATATTACTAAACACTTCACATGTCACAGTTAGGGAAAAAATTTTAAAAAACAAGTTGCACTCTGAGGACTCTGGGACAAACCAAAAATAAAAGGGTCACGCTGACTGGCTCTGTTCCCACAAATCATAAACTTTTGAATATTTCCCATTAAGTCACAGCTGCAATCATCATGTAAGATAGTTGCTGTTTTCCCACTATGAACAGACTAATATAAATTTAATAACCTTGGGAATTCCACTTTTTGTTTTCTTTAAATACTTGTTTGTCTTAGTTGGGGATAGAGGCTTTCAGTCCTTCAAAAGTCTTTCTCTCTTGCTCACACTGATGTCTTGATGTTTCTTTCTCTGAGTCTTCCTTTTTTAGTTATTCCTGGAGGTTCCATTGAGACAAAACTCAACTGAGTGTAACCTGTAACAATTTATTCTCTTTCCGATCAGAATATAAAATTGGGTACATGTGATTTATAAAATATAAGCAAGCCCAAAAGCTCATTTAATTAGGTTGTATATACTTGCTATTAAAAATAAGGAATATGCTTCACAAGTAAAAATGATATCTACAAAGTCCTCCCAGTAAAAGTGGTCTAATACTAGCTCTAGGCTTATGAAATTTACTTAAGAAGATAAAGAATGTCATTACCTGCAAGCCCAGAAAATAAACAGGAAGGATATCCTATGAGCTTACATGTATGGTAGGTGCACCCTACAGAGGTTTCTAAGATGGTTCTTGGTTCTTAATCTCAATAGAGCTAATAAGGACAGTAAGATACTTCCGACACGCAAAAGTAAATTACAAACCCAGTGTCTTTTTAAAATTCCCGTCAGAAACTAATGTTTCAGTTTAACATCACATGTCCCTACTTTTGTTAATTATACAAATAATGTACTTAAGTATTAATATCTCTTATGACACCTGCATACATCAACTATTTTTAAAACAACAATATCAAATTAATGACACAAAAATCAGAAAATTTATTAGCAGCTTATCTGGCCAAATCCACATTTGATGGCAGGATATTGACTAGGAGAGAGAATTATAGAAGCAAAAAATGATACTTGTACCACTTCTAATATGACTAAGACCCTCACAAACCATAGGTAGACCGTAGGCTTTGTACCTGAGATAAGACAGGTACAGCAGGTTCATCCTAACTTGGTATGGACCTCAAATAATGAAAGCTTCACTCATTCCCACACATCTGAACTCCTTTACAAAATCACTTATATTCTTGATCTTTGCTGTGCTGATGTCTGAAAGTATGTCTTGACATTTGTAAATATAATAGTATTAGACAACTGTTGTTTTTGCCTTCAACAGACAAATGTTACTTGGCAACCTTGGTATTTTTGCTTTTTTCTCCTTTAATTTCTGATTGCATTTTTTAAAATTTGGTAATCTAGTCCTTCTGCAGTCTGACTCCCTTATACTCATTTCCTTTATGAATGTTTCTGTCTCTGAGCCTTCCTTTGACAATCCACAATTACAAGCTCAAGTATTTCTTAAATGACTATTTAAATGAAAACCCACCTATTATCCACAGTCTAAAATAGTTACCTAAAGTAATTTCAGATTATACATTTTTTTTATAGTGGAAGACCTTTATTTTTCTGATTAAAAACATCATGCAAGTACATTTTTAGAAAACAAAAAAATGAATAAAAAGCCTGTAAACCACCAACCAGAAAAAAACCTTACTCTAATATATAATCAGTGTGTGTGTGTGTGTGTGTGTGTGTTTGTGTACTTAGCAAATCCATACTGGTGTACATTTATTTTGTGTTTACATTTTTACCATAATAGGTTATTAATTCTTTTGTTCTCTACCATAATCCTGTTTTTCGTTTTTTTGTTTTGTTTTGTTTCTGTTTTTTTGAGATGGAGTCTTGCCCTGTTGCCCAGGCTGGAGGGCAGTGGCGCAATCTGGGCTCACCACAAGCTCCGCCTCCCAGGTTCACGCCATTCTCCTGCCTCAGCCTCCCGAGTAGCTGGGACTACAGGTGCCTGCCACCACGCCTGGCTCATTGTTTTTGTGTTTTTATTAGAGACAGGGTTTCACCTTGTTAGCCAGGATGGTCTCGATCTCCTGACCTTGTGATCTGCCCACCACGGCCTCCCACAGTGCCGGGATTAATCCTGTTTTATTATAACTTAATTAGGAGGTATGATACCTTACCTGTTAAAAACTTAACCAGGCAGAATAATTTTGTAGAATATACACCAGAAGATAACCCTTAAATGCAAATTCTAGAGGAATGGATAGATACAGTTGTAAAAGTTCCCAAATTAAAGTGACCATTAGATGTTTTGGGAAATAAGTTTTATAATAACTGCTGTCAGGGGTGTAAATGGACACAACAAATTATGAAGGGTGATTTGATAGCATATTTTTAAAAGCCTTAAACATGGGGAGAGCTATCAACTTAGCAATTCTAAATCCAGGATATGTTCAGGCTTCTTCAAGGATGTTTGTGATAGCCTAAAAGTTCACATGAGAAAAATATTTTTAAAAATATCCAACAAACGGCTATTATTAATTCTTAAGCATCTGAAACTTTGTTCCCACTCCTCATCATTTTTAAGCTATAGTTCAAAAAAAGAGAATTGCTGAAAAAGTATTTCCAGAGTTAAAGCATTTGAAACACAGTCTCAAACTGTCCTGCATAAAGGTTGTACTAATGTATACAATTGATGAAATACTATACTTCCCTATCTTTGCCTTCATAGTATTAGAAAATTTCTTTTCCCAATTATATGAAATCTGTCTAAATAAATTAACCATGATATGAATTTTTAATGCTGGTATTTGGCCACATTGGAAAAAATATATATGTCTGTTTGGTTTTATTTACAACTCTACTATCAACGTTTATTATAAATAAGTTCTCATACATGGCAGCGTTAGCACTCAAAAATACTGACTTTAGTATTCAAGATTTTATACTTTCAAATACACTTAAAGAAATTCCAACATTTTTGCTAAAAAAAAAAAAAAAAAGTTACAGCTACTGATAAGCACATTAAGTCACTGTGACTATCATTTAAGGAAACAATTACATTTGGAAATAGAAGTTTTAATCAAAACCACATGTGCAAATTTGCTAGCTATTCTTTCCTACTGTGTCCACTGATTGCCACTTGAGTTTTAGCTCTGATATATATTAGGCCTACGTATACTGCATGTATAAATATACAAACCATAGTCGTGGTAAAACCAAGTCAATCCTGAATTTTGATTTTCTAGGGATTTAGTTCTGGGGTCCATATTTGTGCTAAAGGTCATGCGAGTTATGAGATTGAGTAATAAATATTAACTCAATTTCCTGGTTGCTTCTCTTGTAGTAAAGACCTGTTGATAACTGGGCAATACAGAGGCGCCTCAGAGCTCTAATATTTCAGTAAGCCATGGTGCCTGCTCACTCATCCTATGCTAACATGCACAACACACTTTAAAATGAACCAGATGTAGAGTGCTCGGCAAGGGGCCTGTGCAGAGACTGCACATAGTGGAGGTTTGCTTCAGGGAGTGCCTTACAGTATTACAAGTGGCCAATTAATTTCCTTACAGTGCTATGCAAAATACTATGACATACCAGGAAATCGGTTGGTTTTCTCTCCCTGTAATACTGGCAGGGGTGTAACTGGACACAACAAATTATGTTTTATGAAATATGGCTTTAATAAAAAAACATGACAACGTAACAGCAGAGGTCAGTAAGGTCACCCACGTCATAGCGGGGTCATTCGGAATCCACGTTAGGAATTAATGTGGCCCATGTCATGGAATGGTGTGTGTTAGTGAGCACTCGGAGAAGCATGGCAGGATGAAGAGCTTGCAATGTCTTTGTTTACCCACTAATACTTGTAATCTTTTCAAAGCCCCCTAAGTGTTTTCCTAAAAATGCAAATAAAGTCACAAATTGAAACGTGAGAAGAACTCCAGAGAACACACCAAGAGGGTAGACTAAAGTAGTCACACTTGACTTCTAGGTGCCTCGTGCTGATTAATTAGCAGAAAAACAAATAAAACCTGATGATTGAGGAACACATAGGTTGCAACTGGAATGAAAGAGAGGGCATTCCTAGTTTGAAAAAACAAAACAGGGATTTATGCTCTTAACTGATAGAATTTTTGAAACAATTTTTTATTTGTATTCTTTTTGAAAAAACCTTGTCTCTTATTTTGTCTCCATTTTATCTTCCCTGTGTGGCAAGTTTTCAATAAGGAATAAATTCTTCCCTTCTAGGTTTTGCAGAATATCCTTCCTTACTTTTTTTATGTGTCTTTTAATTTTTCCCAGCTTCATTGAAGTATGATTGACAAAAAATTGTAAATATTTCAAGTATACAACGTGGTATTTCGATATAAGTATACATTGTGTAATGACTCCCACAATCAAATGTATTAGCATATCATCTGACATACCGTATACCGTGTGTGTGTGTGTGTACACTAAAAGTTGATTCCCTTTAGCAAATTTCAAGTATTTTCAACAACATAGATGAACTTAGAGGGCATTGTGCTAAGTGAAATAAGCCAGGCACAGAAAGACACGTATTGCATGATCTCATGAATCTGTGGAACCTAAAAACGTTTAACTTAGAGAAAGAGCGTAGAATGATAATTGGCAGGTACTTAGGGGCAGGGGAAAAGGGATGTTGTTGGGCACAGGCTTTCAGTTAAACAATGAATAAATTCTAAAAAGGTAACATGCAGCATGGTTAATATAGTGAATAATGATATGTTAGATGTTTCATGGGTTTAAAGACAGTGTTCATTCCCGCTTCCTATTCACAGGGGTTAGAAAGTCTCTTGAATCGCACACAAACACACACACACACACACACACATGCACACACCATTTGCTCCCTTATCTTTACTTGACATTGATTTGGAAAGCACTAGACATATTGTTTGCTCTTATGTGTTCTATAAAATAAACCAAGTGAGATTTCTTAAATTGTATTGACTAACATGAGGGCCTCCACTCTCCAAGGTAAGCTGCTAAGTGTGACATCCAAGATGCTCAGGATGGAGCCCTTAGGTGTTTCCAGAGTTGACTCTCAGCACCTGGCAGATCATGTACCTGGGTCATCTACACCGTAGCTCCTCCGCCACTCCTTACCCTGTTTTGGTACAGTCGGTCTGGAAAGTCTTGATTCCTTCTGCCACAATACTCCTATGAAGCTTGTGCTTCTCAGGAGCTCCAGACTAATACCCCCAACTGCACACCTCATGTGCCAAGGCACCTCACCCTTGATGAAAATTGTAACCTTCCCCCCAAGTCTGAGTGCATTCATCCATTCTCTGGTCCCTTACATTAGTCCCCATGATCTGGCCCTGCCTCTTCCTACAGGGGCCCTCCCTGCCACTTGTCCAGGCCATTCTACCCTCCAGGCCTGCTGACATTCTGGATGATCTTAGAATAGGTCCCTTGCTAGAGATGTCTGTGTTTCTGCCAGGGAATTTGCCCCTCCTCAAAGTCCATGTGATGGGAAATGAGTGGCTATCTATCCCACTCTCCTCCGGGACTTCCTTAGCCTGTTCTTGATGAGTGGACTGAGCTTCCAACTCTACTTCGTATCTCACCTGGGACACAGCATGCCTTTGTTTGCATATTTCCATTACCCTCTGGAAAGTGATCGCTGCAGGAGCAGACCGTGTCTTATTCATCTTTGTGCCTCAGTATCTAACCCAGTGCAGTCACTTAGATGATAATCCAACAGAATACATGCAGTCTTTCTTCCACCCTGTAATCTAAACTAATCTTTCCTTTAACTAGGCTCAAAGATGTAAGTCTGAGATCCTTAATATTCTCTGCACAACTGCCTTATATTAGACTTTATTGCATGCATGTTGGCTAAAAGAATATCAAACTCTTATAACAAAACTTAGCATGATATATTGCATCTAGGAAGCACTCATCTGCAAAATGGTGGACTAAATAACAAGCACTGCATCAAACCATGGTTTTGTATATTAAAGAGAATACAAATTGAAAAAACACATCTTGTAAATGTATTATAAACATTGATTAGTGATTAAATACTTAATTATTAATGATTAAACTGCTAATTCATACTAAAATGCTTTATGAATTATCTTTATGATAGGATGTTATTACAGTGCTCCCAGAATTTATGTGGAAAATACTATTTGTTTTCAAATAGAAAACTTGAAGCTACCTATCATCATTCATCCAAAAGTTCTGGGTTTCTGTGAAGTGCCAGGATCTCTGCCAGACACTGGGAAACAGCAGTGAATAATCTAGACTCAGACCTTCTCCTAGGTCCAGGGAGACTGATTAGAAAACCAGGACATTAAAAGAGCATGTAGACTGATTAATGAAAGCAGAAAAAGTAGTCTGAACCTAGCCTTGGGTGGTCAGGGCAGGCACCGTCCAAGTAGAAGTGGCATTAAATCCTTGAAATATAACAGGAAAATATCTTACTCTTGGGGAAAAAAAGCCAACTTTGGAGAAGTCCTAATCTCCAAGGTGACTGGGCCAACCTACATATGCTTCGGTGTGACTTTACAGCCCTTAAAGTAAGTCTAATCAGAGCAAACATGCAACAACAAATTAACACCTCATGTATGAGCCTGCTTGACTTCATATTTTTTTGGGGTGAGTTTTTGTAGCACAATTACCTTTATACTTTGAAGAAACTAAAGGAAAAAAATCATATTTAAGAAATGCCATCTTCAATAAAATAGTATTAACATTTAAATCATTAGGGGATAAACGCCATATATTTTTGCATGAATTATTTCACCTGAATATTACAGCTCCATTTTACCATTTCAAAAATACCCTTTTCTAAGACGTAGGCCTTTCCAATCCCAAAGCCAGTGCCTTCAGTTTGCATACTATCTCCTTCCGGTGAATGGGAATTGTGACTTGCCCCCTCTCATTAAATGCACACTCAAGAATCAATAGTGCTAACAAAAAAGGTCAAGGGGTTTAAATATACATTGAATATTTAAAGAGAATATTAAAACAAGGCCTAAAATTTTTAAGACTTAAAATTTATAATTGGTTAACTCGATTTACATAGTCTTAATCTCAAATGTTTGCAATAAAAAACTCAAATACATACTACCTAGATGCAATTAAAGTTTGAAAACTTTAGCTATGTTGATCCAGAAAGCAAAGAGGATTCAAGCTATGAAAACAGAAGGAAAGGGTATTAACACGGGTAATGGTAAGTCCAGGGACAGGAGGAAAATGTTGAAAAGGAAGACTACCTTTCACTTTCCAGTAAGATTTCACACACTCTAAGCAAAGAGTAAGTGATATATGCCTTCTATAAATATTAATCTTAAAATGTAGCACGTTGCTTTGGTCATAGGTCTATGCTTATTTTTGCATAATCTGAAGTTGATGAACCCTTTATTCAAGTTTGCTAATGTTTCATGTGTCCATTTATAAACTCTCTAAGTCCTAAAAAAGCATCTTTATTAAAATGACTAGACAATGCTTCTTTCCAAGCCTTTCCAAGGCTAATTTAAAAAATGAAACCCATCATTTCTTCCTCAGAGTATGTTTCTCCTTGCAATTGGGCTTAACATGGTAGCCCACATTGCTGTCACACAGACCCTTGCTTGCAAGTCATGAGTGGTTCCTATGTTCTTCCTTCCCCCAATGCCTACTTGGCTGCCAAGTCTGGCAGACATAACTTTGCAATACTCCAATACCCGCCAGCTGCCCCCTGGCTCAGGAGGCACCATCATCATTGCTTGATCCCCAGGGGAGAGCTTGATCATTTCTCCTGTTTCTCTGGATCTCAGGAAGAAAGGGACCCTCTAAACACTTAAGCTATCTCCACCCCTTTACTACACCTTTGCAGGTACATAGAGTGACTTTCTTGATTGGTACCTTTGGGAAGACTCAGCAGGCTTACATGGCTCAGTCCCGATTTCCTCTCCTGTGGAAGCAAGCTACTCTCCAGGCAGCCTTTGAGGTGTGTTCCACCTCTGCAGGGGATGCCTGTGCTGGTCCAGCACTGTGGAGACCAGGCTAAGTCCAACTGATGTTGGTCCTTCCCAGCCCACTCACCTGTCTCTCACACAAAACTGTATTCTCCAATGCAATTGTTATTAGGAAGAAAGGCAGGTGATTTGTCTAAATCTCCAATATGCCTTCTTGGTTTTGTTTTTTTCAATTTGTATTGAACTTGGACGTGAAGGTGGGTACTCTTTTATTTATTGGGTACCATCTTAGAAATCCCAAACATCTCTATTTCTGTGAGAAAAATATTCAATCTTCTTAAACTTTAACAACCTGAGAGGCACTAACATTATTAAAGAATGCATTCTCAGCCGGTCGCCGTGGCTCACACCTGTAATCCCAGCACTTTGGGAGGCCGAGGCGGGCAGATCACGAGGTCAGGAGATCGAGACCATCCTGGCTAACATGGTGAAACCCCGTCTCTACTAAAAAAAAAAAATACAAAAAAATTAGCCAGGCACGGTGGCGGGCGCCTGTAGTCCCAGCTACTCAGGAGGCTGAAGCAGGAGAATGGCATGAACCCGGGAGGCGGGGCTTGCAGTGAGCCGAGATCGCACCACTACACTCCAGCCTTGGGCGACAGAGGGAGACTCCGTCTCAAAAAAAAAAAAAAATGCATTCTCCGAGGTCAGTCAGACCAGGATTTGATTGGAAGCACAATGACTTTGGACAAGTGGCTTGACCTCTTTAAGTGTCAGATTGTCATCTTTAAAATAAAAACCACCCACCACATAGGATTTAATGCAATAAAAGTCACACTGTGCTTAGCACAGTTCCTAATACATAATAAGCATTCTTTACATGATAACCAATAGATTAAAAATCAGCTTTTTAGTTTAATATTTATGACCTTCTAAAATATACTCCTAATCTATATATCCAGCCTCCTCCCCCACTAGTCCTTCACCAAGGCCATTCATTTAGGAACGATTCATCAGACACCTACTATGTGTTTTGGTTTCAACACGACCTTGAAAATAAGGCAAATCAGACACAATCTCTGTTCTGAAAATGGTCTTTGGTTTGGTAAAGGGAAATACAGAAATAAATGTGTTAGAGCAAGCATTATATATACTTTCTAAATATACATATAGTATATGTCTGTATTTATATTTTAATGGAAGTATCATAATTTTATACTCACAGTAGAGAACAAAGGAGGGTAGAGTTCACATTAAATTAAACCAGAAGAAGGAAAAAGCAGAGGATGTGATACCAGAACAACATCTTGAAGATGCATAGGCCTTCCTGAGGTATTCAAAGACATTCTAGCAAACAGCAGAATCGGCAGGCATAGAAACACACCCCGCTTGAGAGTTTGAAGAAATACAAGTAGTTCGTGGTCTCAAATTTTAATGTGCAAATGTGTCTCCTGTGGGTCTTGCTTAGTAATGTATATTTTCAGTATACACACCCAGAAATTGACACAGTAGACCTAGGATAGGGCTTGAACATGACTAGTTTATGGTCATGACTATGTACAAATATACATAGTTCTGGCCGGGCACGGTGGCTCATGCCTGTAATCCCGGCACTTTGGGAGGCCAAGGCAGGCAAATCACGAGATCAGGAATTTGAGACCAGCCTAGCCAACATGGTGAAACCCCATCTCTACTAAAATTACGAAACATTAGCTGGGCATGGTGGTGGGCGCCTGTAATCCCAGCTACTTGGCAGGCTGAGGCAGGAGAATCGCTGGAACCCAGGGGCAGAGGTTGCAGTGAGCTGAGCTCATGCCATATATATATATATATATATATATATATATATATATATATATACACACACACACACTATATATAGTATATATACAGCATATATAGTATATATACAGCATATATATACTATATATGCTGTATATATACTATATATGCTGTATATATACTGTATATACAGTATATATACTATATATACAGTATATATAGTATATATACAGTATATGTACTATATATACTATATATACAGTATATATACTATATATATACTGTATATACAGTATATAGTATATATACAGTATATATACTATATATACTGTATATATAGTATATATACTGTATATACACTATATATACAGTATATATAGTGTATATACAGTATATATACTATATACTGTATATACAGTATATATACTATATATACTATATACAGTATAGTATATGTACAGTATATCCACTGTATATATATAGTATATATAGTGTATATACTGTATATATAGCATATATACTGTATATAGTATATATATACTATATATACTATATATAGAGTATATATACTGTATATATACTATATATAGTATATATACACTATATATAGTGTATATACAGTATATATAGTATATATAGTATATATACAGTATATAGTGTATATATAGTATATATAGTATATATACAGTATATAGTGTATATATACAGTATATATACACTATAGTATATATACAGTATATATACTATATATGAATCCCTGAGGAAAAAATACATATAATGGAGCTCTTAATTCTATGAAAAGATGTTGAGTGTCACTCATTAGAAAAGAAAGACAATACGTTGTTGACAGCCGGGCACGGTGGCTCACGCCTGTAATCCCAACACTTTAGGAGGATGAGGCGGGCGGATCACATGAGGTCAGGAGCTCAAGACCAGCCTGGCCAATATGGTGAAACCTCGTCTCTAATAAAAACACAAAAATTAACTGAGCGTGGTGATGCATGCCTGTAATCTCAGCTACTTGGGAGGCTGAGGCAGGAGAATCGCTGGAACCCGGGAGTCGGAGGCTGCAGTGAGCCAAGATTGTGCCACTGTACTCTAGCCTGGGTGACAAAGCAAGACTCTGTCTCAAAAAAAAAAAAAAGTTGTTGAGATACCATTTCTCACCAAATAGGGGGAATCATCAAAAATTTAGAAGTTTGGCAATAAGCTTTGTGGCACATCTGTGGGAAAACAGGAACTCTCAAATATTCCTGAGGGAGATGCAAAATAGTACAACCCCCATGGGCAGAAATTGGGTCATGTCTAGCAAAATTGTGATAGCAAAATTTTACAGACATGTATAGTTTGACCTACCCATCACCATTCTGGGACTATATCCAAAAATCCATTGCCAAAAATATATGAAACTTGCACACAGGTATTTGGTGCAGCATATTTATAACAAAAGACTGGAATTTTCTCCAGTGTTCATTAATGGGGAGCAATAAAACCATGCCACAATTGCAAATGGACTACTATGCCATCAGGAAAAGGAATGAGGACTGCTTGTAGGCCCTTGTAGGAAATAACCTCTGAAACATATTGTTAAATGGAAAAACAAGGTGAAGGAAAACATTATAGTATAAAACTATCCATCTAAGAAAGGAAATAATAAAAATACACACATAGACATATTTTCTTATATTAACATAGTTCATAAATTATGTTTTTCTATAGTAAACCTAAAATACAAATATTTTCTTACATTAACATAAACATTTTTATACTCAAAATAATGAAAGGATAAAAAATTAATAAATTACTACCTTGAAAGATAGAGAAACAAGTGAAGGAAACAGGGAAAAAAGCCACATGTCTCTGAATGTACCTTGTTTTGTAAATTTGATTTTAGAATCATTTAATATTTTGTATAATTATGAAAATGGGAAGCAAAATTGGGTATCAATTTGGTAGTACAACTGCTCAGAAAGAATTTTTTTTTTTTTTTGAGATGGAGTCTCGCTCTGTTGCCCAGGCTGGAGTGCAGTGGCACAATCTTGGCTCACTGCAACCTCTGCCTCCTGGGTTCAAGTGATTCTCCTGCCTCAGCCTCCCAAGTAGATGGGATTACAGGTGCCTGCCACCACACCCAGCTAATTTTTTATGTATTTTTAGTAGAGATGGGGTTTCACCATGTTGGCCAGGCTGGTCTCAAACTCCTAAACTCAGGTGATCCTCCCTTCTCAGCCTCCTAAAGTGCTAGGATTACACGGGTGAGCCACTGTGCCTGGCCCAGAAAGAAATTTGATTGACTATTCGTTCCTAGTGAGATATTCCCTAGGAACCAGGAAAAAAATTTTAACCTGTTTTCAGAAAACACTGCCACTGGTAGTATTTATGTTGTAATTTTGAGACTGTTGAGTGCACTTCTTTGGATAAAAGAGATGACAAACGATAGTGGTTTCTTCGATAGAGGGGATGTTCAGTGTGGGTGAACCTTGGTCTATTGAGGAAGTTAAGAAAAGCATCTGTGGTTCTGAATTTGAATTGAAGCATCAGTATGAACTTATGAAGTATTTTATCTTAGAAACATTTCCTAGCTCAGCTAACTGATAAATCATAGAAAATCAAGACCAACTAAGTAGCAAAGATTACCCTTCTGTTTTCAAATGAGGTCTTTAAATAGGAAACCAGGGTTCCTTGTGTACACAACTAAGAATAACAAGATCTAAGAGAGGTATATAAATGCGCATACATATACACACACACACACATCCACACACACATACATGCATATAAATGCGCATACACATACACACACACAATATGAAGACAAAAACAGGGATATAACTATAAGAGATATTTGTAAAATACCAGGAGAGAATATTCTTACCAATTATATGCCAATAATAGTTGAAGAAATTATACTTTACCAAAATACTCAGGTTATAAAAAGACTTTACTAGATTTTCAAAAAATACATTTTGTATAGTCAAAACACAGCTATTTAATTCAAAACTATACGGATGTAACTTAAAATATAGATTATTCACCTCCACATGGTTAAAATTGTGGGTAATTTTTATATGCTTCTTCTTGCTTAGAAGCATTTTTAAATTCTTAAGTATACACATATATATGCAGTCAAAAATGAGTAAACCATTAGAAATTGACTTTTACAAATTTTGAAATATACAATACATTATTATTAACTGTGGTCACCAGGCAATTAATAAAAATTGAAAAATAGTAAAACAAAATAATACAAGTTATTTTTAAAAACCCATTTTTAGGATAGATTTTGTTCCTTAACTTTCTTAGCTTATATTAATGGTAATTTTTTTAATTTATTTTTTTTTTATACTTCAAGTTTTAGGGTACATGTGCATAATGTACAGGTTTGTTACATATGTATACATGTGCCATGTTGGTATGCTGCACCCATCAACTCGTCATTTAACATTAGGTATATCTCCTAATGCTACCCCTCCTGCCTCCCCCAACCCCACAACAGGCCCTGGTGTGTGATGTTCCCCTTCCTGTGTCCAAGTGTTCTCATTGTTCAATTCCCACCTATGAGTGAGAACATGTGGTGTTTGGTTTTTTGTCCTTGTGATAGTTTGCTGAGAATGATGGTTTCCAGCTTCATCCATGTCCCTACAAAGGACATGAACTCATCCTTTTTTATGGCTGCATAGTATTCCATGGTGTATATGTGCCACATTTTCTTAATCCAGTCTATCATTGTTGGACATTTGGGTTGGTTCCAAGTCTTTGCTATTGTGAATAGTGCCACAATAAACATACGTGTGCATGTGTCTTTATAGCAGCAGGATTTATAATCCTTTAGGTATATACCCAGTAATGGGATTGCTGGGTCAAATGGTATTTCTGGTTCTAGATACCTGAGGAATCACCACACGGACTTCCACAATGGTTGAACTAGTTTACAGTCCCACCAACAGTGTAAAAGTGTTCCTATTTCTCCATATCCTCTCCAGCACCTGTTGTTTCCTGACTTTTTAATGATCGCCATTCTAACTGGTGTGAGATGGTATCTCGTGGTGGTTTTGATTTGCATTTCTCTGATGACCAGTGATGATGAGCATTTTGTCATGTGTCTTTTGGCTGCATAAATGTCTATTAATGGTAATTCTACAGTTCTGCTCATGACAGCCTATTGCTGAGAATGACTCAATTTAACTTCTGGAGACTCAAGTGTACTTAAAGTACAGTCTGATAAGATTGCCCCACTTCACCCAGAAAATCCGGTTCCCGTTTGGCTTCGGTACCTAAAACACCTCACACAGCCTGCCCTCCCTCTTGCAGGTCTCCCTCCTCCTATGGCTCCTCACCAGTGTGTTCTGTTCCCCCTAAGCTGGAGAAGACACACTCTTCCACCTCGGCTCTTCTTTAGCAATGGGATCCTAGCCCAGCTGGCTCACTTGTCCAAACCTCAATTGCTTCAAAAGAGACAGCAACCTGGGGTGAAGCTTAAAGATGGAGTTTTCTGTAAAGCAACTAGCTGCCTTCCTGGCCCAAAGCAGATACTGAATACATTGTAGTTAATTTCACTGTTGGCTACAAAGGGGCATGAAAGAGAGTTTAGCACAGCTCCCCTGACCAGTCTCCCACTGAGCTAAGTGTCACAGAGACTAAAGTAAAAGTCACTGAAAAATACCGAAGCTGGAGGGGACACAGCTTTTCTTACCACAATGGTGGAACTTCACCCCTTTGAAAGCCAGCAATGCATGGATTGCCATCCAGTGTGAGTGTGTGTATATGCCTGTGTGTATAAGTACATTATTTATGCCCAAGCATTGAGCTACAATTCCCGTCATCTTTTGCCTGGAATAGAGGAGAACACTGGGGGCCAGTGATAAGTTGAGCCCACCTGCATTAAAAACATTTGACCCTGTCCCAGTGTCACCCAAATAAAACAACAGGAAAGGCCAGGCCCTTGCCTGCCATGTCTCTGGAGCTCCAGCCAAGCTGAGAGTGGTAACACCGTGATAAAAAATTGACAGCGCGCAACTCAGTAATGATAGTTCAGAGAAAATATCCCTTTCATAATAATCTTATTAGGGGAAGAAAGTATTTTTTTGTCTCTCCTTTGTGAGGAGCAATGTATTTTTATGGGTAGTGAAAGGAAATAAATTTTCCTAAAATGGTTCCTTTGTGGATCAGGGTCCACACAGCTCATTCTGCATTTATAGATAAGCAAAAGGTCAATTGAATGGTATGTCATTTATATTGCTGCGTGCTTAGACGTTGCACAGTGCAGCGTGGGGAGAGAGCTGGCTGACTACTTCAACTCTTCTTCCAGCTATCTTTCCAGACTCGATTGAGGGCAGATTTCTGTGCCAGAGGCTGTCAGAGAAAACATCTATCCATCACCTGTCATAGGGCATTTGTTTTGCT
Source organism: Pan paniscus (assembly GCF_029289425.2). Lineage (NCBI taxonomy): Eukaryota > Metazoa > Chordata > Mammalia > Primates > Hominidae > Pan > Pan paniscus. The sequence continues at coordinate 83,314,835 of NC_073265.2, read as the reverse complement.
GGTGGAATTTAATTCACTGTAGGAGATGAGAATGTGTTGCTTTTGTCACCATGCAAAATATACAGATAATTTTTCGGGCACACACTTGACAGGTTCCAAAGGAGTGGCATATGTGCCTGTGAATGATGTCTTGGTCCTGCGCTGCTGAGGCCATGTCAACAGTTCCTTAAACTTTAAGCAGAGACTTGTTGGGAGACAATGGAGAGAATTGAGGTCTACCACCCATTCTAGGGAAGAGACAGCGGGTTGTCAAACTCCGTTCTTCTCCAGACACCCACAGTGTGAAATCACAGCTGTCATGTAGGAGTTTCCTCGCTTTCCTGACCACATGGCTCATTTATTTAACAAATATTTAACTAGTAGACGGCATGCACAAGACTCTACATGCCAGACCCAGAGAGGACCCTGCCCTTAAAACGTTTAATTTCTAATAGAGGCAGGAGGGAGGATTAATTCAATAAGTGTGGAATCTTTTGTATGTGCACTTCGAGACTCTAGCAGGAAAAGCAGCAAGAAAGGTCATTAATTCTGAGCAAGCACCTAGGATGGCCCAAGCAATATATGGTAACAGGCATCTGTACAACATTTTTTCATTTTATCTTTATAAATATTATCTCCATTTCTTCACGTAAGAAAAACAAGACTCAAAGAGATCTTGGCCATAAGAGGCTATATCAGGATCTAAACCTGGATTGTCATATTTCAAATTCGAGGGCACTTTTTTGTGCCACATGCTGCATTCAAAAGTAAAGTGAAAAAAACAGGCATAGAATTTCTATGGGATGGGAGGCTGCCAGTGAGAGTTAGGGGGAGGTGGGGTTAGGAGGTAGGTGTGGATGGGGGAGGGCGGGGGGTTGTGCACAGTGGGGAGTGGAAGGGATGTGGTGGGAGGTGGGAGAGGGCTGGGGTGGGAGGCAGGGCTGAGGCTGGGCATGCTCAGAGAGTTCAGAGGATGCAGCCGTTAATTTGAGTGCTAAAAAGTCACAGGATATAAAGGCAAACAGGTAGGTTCTGAGGATAAGGAAAGTGTAGGGCTGCTCTGTTGGACAGCAGTGACCCTCTCTGCACCCAGCCAGTGTTCTTGTTTTGTTTTGTTTTGTTTTGTTTGAGTTGGAGTCTCGCTCTGTCACACAGGCTGGAGTACAATGGCACGATGTCGGCTCACTGCAACCTCCGCCTCTCGGGTTCAAGTGATTCTCCTGCTTCAGCCTCCTGAGTAAATGGGATTACAGGCATGTGCCACCACACCCAGCTAATTTTTGTATTTTTAGTAGAGGCAGGGTTTCACCATGTTGGCCAGGCTGGTCTCGAACTCTTGACCTCATGATCCGCCCACCTCAGCCTCCCAAACTGCTGGGATTACAGGTGTGAGCCACCGCGCCCAGCCACCAGTGTTCTTTTAATGTGGCAAAGAAACTAATGAAAGTGAGTACTTCTCTCCCTCCCGCTGAGACAGCCCAGCTCCTGGGAGGAGCACAGGGGTGGCAGGTGCCCCAGAACAGAAGGGCACGGCTGTCAGCTCTGACCAGTCCCAGCTCCTGAGTTCTCCCCATGATCCCTGTGCTTGGACCTCCCCACTCCTCCTCCCCGCTCCTCCTCCCCGCTCCTCCTCCCTGCTCCTTCTCCCTGCTCCTTCATGCCCATCTCTCCACCTCCTACCTTGGGCCCCTGCAGCAGCCCTTTGCCTCTCTGCCCCTCACACTTTGTTCACCTTTCCCCAGGTGACCTTCCAAACTCTCTTCAGTCCTGACCTCTCCCTCCCGACCTTCTGAAATGTCAACTCTGACTATGAGTCACTGCTGTGAGTACTTCTCCTGTTTCCCCAGCTTAGTTCAAATCCAAATTTCATATCACCTGGCCTACAGCGGTCTCTTACTAGCTTCTCCGGGTTCACTCTTCAAGCCCATGCAAAGGTGTTGAAAGTGTGTCCACATGTGTTATGCATTTCCCTTATTGTTCTGTGAGGTCTTCTTGAGAGAGACCTGGTGTGCTTCATATTTGCAATCCAAGCATCTAGCACTCTAAGCTCTCAATGATGCCTGTGAGATGAATAATTTGTCCTATGCCCTCAGCCTGTCCTGCACACAGCTGCAAATCCATTTTTTAACACCCTGCTGTAAAATCCAATGGCTACCCATTGCAGAGAGTTTAGAGCTTAAATTACATAGCTTTCCATTTGTAGATACTCACAAACTCTTCCTGGTGAACCCTTCCACTCCTGTCTTCTACAACTTTCCAAAAGTAATTTTTGATTCCAGCAAATTCTGTCCCACCCCTGCCCCATCACACTTCTTTTTTTTTTTTTTTTTTTTTTTTTTTTTTTTTTTTTTTGAGACGGAGTCCTATTCTGTCACCCAGGCTGGAATGCAGTGCTCGATCTCGGCTCACTGCAACCTCCGCCTCCTGGGTTCAAGCCATTCTCCTGCCTCAGTCTCCTGAGTAGCTGGGACTACAAGCACGCATCACCATGCCCAGCTAATTTTTGTATTTTTAGTAGACACAGGGTTTCACCATGTTGGCCAGGCTGGTCTTGGACTCCCAACCTCAGGTGATCCTCCCGCCTCGGCCTTCCAAAGTGCTGGGATTACAGACGTGAGCCGCTGCGCCCGGCCCATACCTCTCCTTTCTTGCCTGCCTTTACTGTGCCCTCTCCTCTTTTCTTCCTAATTCAATTTGTACCTCATTCCCAAGTCCTTACAGATTTCCGTAGCCTTAAGTCATTGCTCCCCTTCCTGAACTCTGTTGCCATTGAGGTCTAAAACACACACACATCTTTCACCAATTGCCTTTTCCCTTAAAACATCCTTGATGGGACTCAGGCTTTTCTCTGTCATTAGACTGTAAACACTCGTGAGGACCAGGCCCCTGTTCCACATGATCTTTGCATTTCCAGTGTGTTCTGCAGAATGCTGAATAAAGCTGTTATTCTATTATCACCTCCCAGAACTTACAAATCAGAATCGTTCAAAATGCACCCTTTCTTTCTTGCATGAGTCAGATTCTGATCATTATTCAACAAGCACCACAATGCAAGTCAACTCAGATATAGCAAGCCAAGGTTTTGTGAGGCTTCTTCTGAGCTGGCCATGTCTCCAGGGCACATACCTGCTCTGACTAGCAAACTTTGCTGGTGTATGGCATTGCAACAGTAGGGTCAGTAATTCCATTACAGTGCTTGATATCTATAGTGGGAACCACTTGTTCTTTTTGAGCAAATTTTTAAAAGTAGCTTTTTTGTCATTGGAAGAAGTTGCTGAGTCAGCAGTTGGTCCACTTTCCATTTATGTCATTTCACTTCATATTAAAACTCATTTTATACTTTTGATACACGATGTCCCAGATAGTAAGTGGTCTATGCTAGAACATGCTGCCTGATGGATGGTACACTGACTTTCTCAGCTTAATTAAATATCTACCTCGAGGGATTAGAGCCAAGCAGCCACTGAAGCTTGAAATCCTACCCACCTGCTTCTGCATACTTTATGCACCTGAATGGCCAGACTGAAATGCCTCAAAGAAAGAAGGCTGTTGTTGTAAAAAGAGGTTGCATTACCTGCGCATCCAGTGGAATGGATTTTCATCATGCTGAAAATCTTAAGCTGGGCAAGACCTTAGGATCCTTGCAAGGGGAGAAAGGTGAATGAGAAGTTCCACTGACTTTGCAAACTAATCTCTTCCTGAACACTGATACTAGGGCAAACTCTGCTTCTTAACCATTTTAAAAAGAAATCCAGAAATTATGAAAGAGAATGGAATTTCAATCTCAGCCTCTTTTAACTCTTTAGACACCTGCACAATTCCTCCCAGACAATAACCTTGTGTATTAGGGTCTCACACTAGTATCAGGTGTTCTTAAGTCCAAGATTTCCAGATACATAAAAAGTGCTGACTAATACTAGTAAATCAGTCATGTTATTGCCCACGTTTCTCTAGCAGTGAGAAGAAGACAGCAGAGAGAGAGGAAATAGCTGAACATCCAGGGGTCCATGACACTTATGGTCTTCTAAACTGTATACTGGAAGCCTCTCTCTTATACCCTGCTTTACCTTGGCAGTGGTTCATCCTTGCAATATCCCAATCTTAAAAAAAAAAAAAAAAAAAAAAAACCCTGCAAGTAAAACCTTCAAAGCTGGTCATCTCTTGGTTGAAGAAGAATATGACACTTCTGGGAGTGCATTTTCAAACATACACATTATTCTTTCCTCTGTGCTCTATGCTACTTGGTGTATTGTGTAATCATGGCTTAATCGCTCTGAGTTCACAACATCTTGAGCTCAGGAATTATATCTAAAACCATGTTGTACCCTTGGTTTAGTCTAGTGTTTGATACACAGTAGGTCTTCAATACCTATTTTTTTAATGCACTAATGGATTGATTTTTTGTTTGTTTTTTTGAGAGAAAGTCTCACTCTGTCGCCCAGGCTGGAGTGCAGTGGCGTGATCTCAGCTCACTGCAACCTCCACCTCCCAGGTTCAAGCGATTCTCCTGCCTCAGCCTCCCGGATAGCTGGGATTACAGGCGCCTGCCACCATGCCCAGCTAATTTCTGTGTTTTTAGTAGAGACGGGGTTTCACCATGTTGGCCAGGTTGGTCTCAATCTCCTGACCTCAGGTGATCCACCCGCCTCGGCCTCCCAAAGTGCTGGGATTACAGGCGTGAGCCACTGTGCCCATCGACAGATTGATTTTTATAACTGAATTAGACAGGAGATAATTAGGAGTGAGACTTCAGGTTATTTGTAATACTTGCTCTTTTGTAATACTGAAGCACGGTGGATATCAGCTTTGAGGAACATGTCAAAGCATTTAAAAGGTTTTCTCAAATTTCTCTGATGATAAGAATCATTTACGATTTGAAGTATAAGTTAGATTAGACCATGTAAAATTGTTGTTTTCATAGATCATAAATAGCCATGTACTGGCAATTTCATATGGTCGAAACTATACAATTGAAGAGTTCCATTTTCATGTTTCTAGGACTCTCCCTCCCTAGAGACTTTGAGGTAGTGGATCTGGTTTGAGGCCCAGAAATGGATTCTCATTAATAAGATATTTTGGGAAACATCAAATTAGATATGTAAGAATTATTTTTTAGGATTAATACAGCTGGATTTCTAAGGAATACAATGTTTAGGTCAATATTTTATTACCAGAGCGTAAAAAGGGCCAACGTCTTTCCCAAGAGTGATTGAATGCTGCCAGGACATGGTGAATGCCAGCGTGATGACTGGTTGAGTGAATCTGGGTATCTCATGTGGACTCTCTGAGCCTCAGTTCCTTTCCTGCAGAATTGGGACCAGAGAACCCACCTCCAAGGACAGTGAGGATACAGGATATGGACTATAGGCTCAGGGCCTAACATGCAGTGGATGCCCATGAGCAGCTCCAGAAGAGGCCTTGGGATCTGGGCTGCTCATTCTAAATGAGCCCCTGTGGCTGACCCAAGATTACTCACAGACCCTTGCTGGGAGCCCACAGTAAGTGCCTTCCTACCCCAGAGTTGTACCTACTGCACCCGTCAACGTCTACTCCCCCTGTTATGCCCTGCCCACCCTTCCCCTGGGCTGCCTCTCTTAGTAACTGCCCCATTTTAACTCTGTCCTTTGGCTCCCACTGTTCATCTGCCCCCACTTCTACCCTCAAACTCTCTTTCTGCTGATAGGTTAAGATTCTGTTTTGCGTGCTTTTCTGTTTTAATCTTGGCATCCATCCAAGGGCATGGCTTTTGTATTTTCTTCTCTGGCTTCCTGTACCACAACCTTGGGTTATGGAGGGCCCCCTATTTGGATCCACTGGCCTTGCTTGCTAAGTCTGTGATATGGCTTGGATGTTTGTACCCTCCAAATCTCATGTTGAAATCTGACCTCCAATGTTGGAGGTGGGCCTGGCGGGAGGTGTTTGAGTCATAGAGGCTGATCCTCCTGAATGTCTTGGTGGTGTCCTTGCTGTAATGAGTGAGTTCTCACTCTGAGTTCCCACGAGAGCTGGCTGTTTAAAAGGTCCTAGTATTTTCTCCTCTTTCCCTCTTTCTCCCTCTCTTGCCATGTAACAGCTGCTCCCCCTTCACCTTCTGCCATGAGTAAAAGCTTCCTGAGGCCTCACCAGAGGGCAAGCAGATCCTGGCACCTTGCTTGTGTAGCCTGCAGAACCATGAGCCAAATAAACCTCTTTTTTTAATAAATTACCCAGCTTCACATATTCCTTTTTTTTTTTTTTTTTTTTTTTTTGAGATGGAGTCTTGCTCTGTCTCCCAGGCTGGAGTGCAATGGCGTGGTGCAATCTCGGGTCACTGCAACCTCTGCCTCCCAGGTTCAAGCAATTCTCCTGCCTCAGCCTCCTGAGTAGCTGTCACTACAGGCACCTGCCACTGCACCCAGCTAATTTTTGTATTTTTTAGTAGAGACAAGGTTTCGCCATGTTGGCCAGGCTAGTCCCAAACTCCTGACCTCAGGTGATCCACCTGCCTCAGCCTCCCAAAGTGCTGGGATTACAGGCATGAGCCACTGTGCCCAGCCTCGGGTATTCTAGGAACACAAAATGGACTGGCACCATCTGCCTATTGCCTTATTCTCCTTCTCCTGGTTCAGGCAGGGACATCTTCCATGGGCTATGATTTTCCAAACAGATGACCCTGTGGTAACTGAGCCTGCCAACAGGATGCCAACCCCAAGAAGCTCTTTGAACTTAAATGGGAGAGAGGAGAGAGAGGCAAACCTCCAGGCTATGACATAGCAAAGGTGAAACTTGAAAGAAAAAGCTTTAGTAGGAGATCCTCCTTGAGAGCTACTAGGGCTTACTTACTCACTTAAGATAACCCCTCCCAAGAACAGGAAGATATAGTTAGAGCCATTTGCAACCCTGGTTCCTGTGTACGTGGCTCCTTCCCAAAGATCCACATGCATGGACATGGGGAGATGATAAGAGCAGTACAGTGCTACTTTTAAGATTTATACTGCCTCAGTACTTAGGCTGGCACCCCATGTACCAGCTGCATGACATTGGGCAAGCAAATTCACTACTCTGATCCACTCTGGGCTTCAATAATTAGTGACTCCCCCATCCATCTGAAAGATGGGAATAATGGCCATCCTCATCTTGCAACATTATTGTAGGTGTTAAATAATGTCATAGACATAAGCTACTTAGAACAATGCCTGGCAAACAGGAACCACTCAATAAATATTAATGTATTATTATCACTCAAATCTCTATAATTGCCAATTAATCTTTTCATATTTTTATACATCAAAATGATAAAATCCAGAAAAAAGTGAATCTCCATGAAATCTCAGGATTCTTGTGGGTGACACTCTGGAGGGTCAGATATGGGACCTTGGTGAGACCTAGTAGACTAGACTAATTCTCCTTGTCTTGATTTCCCCTCCAGTAAAGGGAATAATAATAATCCATTGTGAAGTTATAAGATTGGAGAAACCTAGCCCCAAGAAGGTAACCAAACCCTGTTAATCCTCTCTCTTTCCCCAAGCTGGCATTTTCCCTGTGAAGGCCAACATGGTATCATCTCTCTCTCTCTCTCTCTCTCTCTCTCTCTCTCTCTCTCTCTCTCTCTCTCTCTCTCTCTCTCTCTCTGGTGCCCTTGAGACCTTCTTGCTGCAATCATCAGTGATTGTCCCTCGGTATCCTTGCTTCTCCTGCACTGCTGAACTAGGTCCAATCATGCTCTTTGTCCTCATGAGGCCTGCCACCACTGTCACTTGAGGCAGCATGGCCTTCATCACAGCTGGGGCTCTGAAGCTGCTGTTGCTTGGTTAGCAATAGTCTTTCTCCCCACCATTGCAGTTCTAATCACTTTCTCCACCAAGGTGACCACGTACGTGGTGCTTCCTATACAAATCCCCGAATCCATCTTTATTAAGTGTGTTTTCCCAATATCGTACCATCTGTCCTCTCTGGGGGCTCATGCCTTAGAGCTGAGAAGTAGACCTTCCTGGGTGGTGGCTCTCAGCATGGCAGTACCACACATCCTCAACTGTGCCTTCAACTTCCATAGTATAGTTTCCCCTGGGTATCTAGGTGAGGTCGAGGGCGGCCTGTCCTTATTTATTCATTCAATCTTCTTAATTGAAGGGCCAATCTCTAGTTCTCACATGCACATTTATTTTCCTTTCCAGAAGGCTGCTTGCAACAGCCTGGCCATGACAGCTTTCATAGGGTGACATCCAAAGAGCTTGCTACCTTAAGAGGGGGCAATCAAATTTAATATCAAGATCTGTATTTACAGCTTATCAAAGCTATGTAATCATGGTACTATTTCTAAACAAAAATTGTTTTCTCTCAAGTTACAAATTGTCCCCACATCTTACCAGGTATGCAAGTCTGTGACCATGAAATCTCTATCCTACATCTACCTTTACTGACAGCTCAATAATAATTTTGGCAAAGGCCATGAAGTTTGGGCTTCAATGAACCAGGGTCCAAATTGTAGATATTTGGGGGAGTTTCTTGATGTTTCTGAGCCTCCGTTTTCTCTTAATGGGGAAATAATACCTGGTTCCTGGGATTGTGTTGAGGATGATTGAGGGAGACAATGGTTTCAAAGGGCTTTGTGCCATGCCTGGCACATGGTAGGTGTTGAGTAAGTGGTACTTCATTTGTCCTTTCTTCTCCAGCAGTGAATTAGATGGTGTTCATATAATGCCAAAGTAGTTTGCTACTTTAGTTTGTCCACACTCCAATAATTTACTACCAATCAGTGACAAAGGGAAAAGTCATGGCTGGGGCTTAATACAGCTTATTCAGAATACGGTCATTTAAGTGTTGCCTGGTTGTGGTTATTGCATTAAGAGCAATAATTAGTGACTCCCACATTTGGTGGAAATAGGAAGTGAAGAGGTAGCTAAACAAAAAATAAAAGCCTTGCATTAAGTGCATTTATTCCTTGAAGAAACGAGTGTTTTCTAAATCAGTGCACATGTGTGCTTATTCATCCTCCTTAATGTTATCACATCTGTCTTTCTCAATTGCTCAGCTGCAACATATTCTCAAATATTTTATGGTACTTAATTTCAAGAAAATCGTTTCACCATGGTAGCAAGATAACAACAAATGTAATGAAAAATGTATTAAATATAATTCCCCACCACATAGAAATTTATAAGTGCCATCAATATTTATACAACATTTAAGAGGAAAATCAAAGTTATCTGAGACTGAGGCAGAGAGCATATACACAGAGAGTCCCTTCCTGATAATGAGATTTTCCCTGCTTAGACTGGAGGAAAATATTCAGGGAGGTTTCAGTTATATAGCATTTTCTCCACTCTGTTTGAAAATTGCTCTCTAATATAAATGCATCCCAGTGATCTCGTCAGGTCAATTACTGTTATTTACCTTCTTAAAATGAGGTTGCCTTTGGCCAAACTATTATGGTATAACAAATGTGACGTATCAAAGAAGGGGGTAGGGAGGAGTCAGACTGCAGATTAAAGCGTCTTATATAGGTATTCAGTTGTAATCACACAAGAGATCATTTGGTAAAAAATGGAGTTCAACTTTTGTTGAGTCATGAGTTAGTAGGGTCTTTTTCCATGGTAGCTATTAAGATCTCGCCGTGTTGTCATTAAACAGTATCTTTAAAATCATTGACTAAGGGGAAAGATGTGTTATTTTGATAATATTGTATTAAGCCACCATTGACATGCTATGCTCACATCAGGCGTCACAACCTCATGCCTTGACCTGGTTTGTGCTTGCCACTATGACACTTGTTTACTTTCACTTAAGACAGACAAGAAGCACATGTTCCTTTTCAATATCTAAATCACAAAGTGAATACTGAAACTCAAGTTTTTTCTTATCAATTGATTTTTAATTTGTTGTTTGGAATTAAGGAAAACAAATAATGAGGTCACAACACATTGCCCAGTGGTGGTCAGTCCCTCTACTTTGAAAGGCGGGAGTGGTCACAGCATTAATTGGGCAGCAACTGTGCTTGGCATTTTCCACATGTCACTTCATTTCTTCCTCGCAACAGCTGTTTGAGATAAGTATTGCTGCACCATTTTATAGCTGAAAAAGCTGAAGCTTATCACTGCCATCCAACTTGTCAATGTGACACCAGAAGTGGCAGAACTGGGGTGCAGAGGCACGCTCAATTAGAGAGTCCTTGGTCTGTCTTCTACATCATGTCACCCTTCACAGAATTATTATAATTGGCTTCATGTCAACAAAAGTTCCCCCAAATAGTTGGTGGTTTGTTTTCACCAGTGGCATTGCAGGAGATCTACCACAGAAATATTTTCAAAAGCAGAAACACGTATAGCAAATAGATGGTATAAGCAATGTTTTTATTTTGGAGAATGAAAATTACAAGAGGCCTAATCTGCCATTCAAATCTGTAATTCTTTGTTTCGCTGGTCTTGCCTTAAGTCTTTTTCCTCAACATAGGGAAATTCAGATTAGGCTATAAGCTCGGAAGCCACAGTTTTCCTAAAACAGTATCTTCTCAGAGAAGAGAAATCATATTGAATACTGCTGGCTGACATTAATCTAAGAACATGTACCTCAATTTCAATAGTTGCCAAAACAAGAAAGAAGAAATATGAAGAGGAAGCAGACTTTAAGGGAGAATGTCATCTCCAGTATTGCCAAGAGCTGCGTTAGCAAGCAATATTTATAAACAAGCTCAATTATGTTTTTTACCGCCTCTTCACAGCTGGGTCATCCTGAGTGCCATTCTCACAACCAGATGTGTTGAATCCCCAGTGCAATGTGCAGCTCACAGTGTATCTGACACACACATGTATTTAGTTTCAAGGGTCACCAGTCTCCCAGGTCAGCATTTTTCTCACTTTTCAAGTAAATCAAGCATGACAAACCACTGTGTAATCTGCTTTTCTCTCTCCCAAATATGCTGTTCAATCAATACAAATTCCCAAAGGGTTACAACAAAGGCGAGCGTTTTCACTGTGGGATGGTGTGCTCCCAGCCTGAGGCCTCAAGGTGGTTGAACAACACTGAATGGACACATTGGAAATAACGTATCACCCCAAGATGGCACCCACCACCCTTAAAGTGCTACAAGACCAGAGAGGGCATGGTGGAGAGGCCCACACATTTATAATCCATTTTCCCACCTAGCTTTTCACAGGCCCTTGAAAATATTTCTCAACCAACCGGCTGTAATATGACATTTTTCAAAGTAGAAAGCACAGCAGAATATTGACTTGAAATTTTGTGAGGCAAATAAAACTGTATGACACCTAAATGAGAATCCCCTGATTATGGGAATATACTCATGATTGCCTTAGTCAATGTAAGTATCATGTATGTTTACCTATTAGCAACTGGCTTATTAAATCATTAAAACAGTCAGAAATTTTGTGCATTATATCTGCAACTAGTCCCAGGATCTGTCTTTTTAGCAGAATTGCAAATGATCACATGGTCACTTTTGCAAAGAAAACTCGTATCATTATATGTCTGTGTCCCTCCCTAAAATGTGTATGTTGAACCTGTAACTTCCAATATAATGATATTTGGAGATGAGGCTTTTGGCAGGTAATTATGGTAACATTAAGTCATCAGGGTGGGATCCTCGTGATGGAATTAGTGCCCTTATAAGGAGAAGAAGAGAGAGCTCTCTCTCCATGTCCAAACACCTAAGAAAAGCCATGTGAAGATCTAGAGAGAAACCTGCAAGCCAGTAAGAGGACCCTCACCAAGAAATGAATTGGCTGGCACCTTGATCTTGGACTTCGCAGCCTCTAGAACTGAGAAATAATTCTCTGTTGTTTAAGCCTCTCAGTCTACGCTGTTTCGTTATGGCAGTCCAAACAGACTAAGACAGTTATAATATCACTTCTCATCAAATGTAGCTAATAATGTTACCCAAAAATAAATTTAAAAATGTAGGAGCAATGGGATAAATTGCTGTGCAAAGTTGTGGTCTGGGTTAGGCCATCTTTAGAATGCTCTGTTCTTACCTAATCAGAACAGAACCTCTGAAGATGACTGTCACCATCTTCATCCCCAATTATATTTCTGAGCAAGAACAAATGTGATGGAGTTTGGATATAAATGCGTGTCCTGTGATTGCATGTTATGAAATGAAATTCAGAACACTTGGGTAGACAAGTGCACTTCTGGGAACTATACGACAAAAAGATTAAGTTCAGGATAAGAATGCATAGCCACTGCAGTTATCATGCGTGGAAAACATCTTCCCTTTTTCTTCCAAAGCACGTGTATGAACAGGGTTGTCCTTAGCACTCTTTTTTTTTGCAAGAAACTACAATGCATCCACAACTCCTTAAACCTCTGACCCAGGGGGCAGAAGTAGGGCTTCCTAGGCTGGGGCTGGGTGTTCTCTCCATGTCATTGGATGGCTGTTTCCCATCAGCCCACAGCTCTATTTCCCCAATGTTGGCTTTATTCTCAAGAGACTTCTTCCCCATTTGGGAGAGAAGGACATCAAAAGCCCCTGGTCTATAATCCAGCCATCAGGGAGCCAGAGATTAGGGGCTGATGGTCACTGAGAAGGCTGGATCACATGCACCCTTGACTGAGCCTGAGTAACCATGGGCCAAACCTTAGACCTGCAACTACCCATGAGCCTGTAGTTTGAGGACAGCCATCCCCAAATCACAGCCTGAAGCCATAAGAAAGGTGTTTTTTCCAAAGAAATGTGATGCTATTCCCATGTGTGGGAGGAAAAGCAGCTGCAACAGCAGATGGCCTGTTGCTCACTCAGCCTCCTTCCATTTAGGCTGCTTTCTTCTGTTGCCTGGTGTGCGTCGTCTCTGAGTTATGTGAGTTCTTCTAATAACAAATCTGTTGGGTAAAAACGTGCACTGTGCTACAAACTCCACTCCAAATACATTAGCTTAGGGGCCATAATACAAACTCTGAAACGTTTATTGAAAACTACTCAATTAAATGTTTTATATTTACACTTTTCTCATCAAAATATACAGCTTCCTACGTAAGTATATATGTATCTCTGTGTACATACATGTGCATGTGTATGCACATAAATACGCATTATGGTATTTACTATAAACCAACCTACCTCTCTCTCCACCATCTCTCCTGTTCTTCCTTCCTTCCTTCCTTTCCAGCCTGGCATTGTTCTAAAACTAGGAATACAGCATTGACCTAGAGATATCTGTTCCTTGCCTCATGAAACTTGCTTTATGGAGATTACAGGTGAGAGAGAAAATAAACAAATAAATATGAGGAATGTCGTCCAGTGCTAGGTCAATCAGCTGAGAGATGGGTCTGCCCCTATGGAGTTGGCATCTGGGCTTTTAAAGGATCAGGGCCTCACCCAGAAGCTGAGTTTCCTGCTTTACAGCTCCAGGGAGGCTCAATTGCTTGGAGACCTCGTGTGAGCTCTCCAGGCCTCTTCCTTTTCATCTCTTGCAGCTCCTCCTTTGAGGGAAGCTTCTCCCATGAAGGAAGAAGAGCCTGGAGAGGCTCCATGGAACCTTCCTCACCCTGCCCCACTATGGTCTTATTCTTTAAAAATTTAAAATTGTACACAAATAGAAACATATGATACACCTGGAGTTCTTTGCTGAATTCAAATCCCCTTTCGTGTTTGTGCATAATGTTACATATATCCTATAATGCCTCAAAGTATGATTTTTGATGCTTTTCTGTCTCAAGTCATTGTGTCATTACATTTTAATCTCCAGGAGAGATTTAGACTCTCCAAGGAAAAAAGGGCACATAAAATGAGATAAGCCTCAGAACCCTGTGAGAGTTGCTATGTATGATTACCCCACAATACCAAAGTCTTCAGAGTAATGCAGCTAAGCCTTTATCAATTGCTTTTTCAGGTTTTTGCAGTTGGAGCGTAATCTCCCTGGAATGCTCTGAATCTTATCCTTCACATGACCTTGTAAGAAACCAGAGTATGCACAGATTCAATATGGGAAGTGCTCGGCAACCTGTTTCAAAGCTCTCGGTAAAAGTTTGCAGGGATTAAAAGGAGTGGGTGACTTCAATTAAATCACCCTTGGAACCTGGTGTTATGTTCCTTAAGGATCAAGACATCTCAGCTATTTTATTTTAAAAAAATATATTTGGCATCTAACTAACAAGAGATAAAACCTGAGCAAGGAGACTCGCTCTCTGTCCCAACCTTGAGGCGTGGAGCCCAGTCTTTCAGATTATGTTCATCTAGGGCCATGTTGCATGGACTTTTACCCCAGTTGTGAGATCTTGGTGCAGTTACTATCTCAATTCTTCAGTTTCCACGTTGTAAAATGGGGTTGATAGCAGCATTCACCTGGGAGCACTGTCAGGAGAAAAGAAGAGGATTCACATAGTGAGCCTGCGCTGAGTCCACAGTAAGTGCAAGCCTTCATACTTGTGATGAAAACATTTCCACTGCTCACAGAAATCATGTGCAGGGTTTGGGGTGAGGGAATAAGGAGGTTTTATGGGGAGAATAAGCTGGAAGTTGCATGAGATTAAAAACCTAAAAGTAATAATGTGGTGGCGAAAGAATTCTGGACCAGGAGTCAAGAGGTCTGGATTTAGTTCTGGCTCTGTGTCCAATGAATTGTGTGACTTGGGCTGAACAAATACTTTCTGGGCACCTACCAATTGCCAGGTATTAGGATTCAGAGACCAATAAAACACTGTCCCTGTTTAACAGACATTCACAGACTTGTAGAAGAGAAAATTATGTGAACACAGATATAAAACCCTGTGTGAACCACACCACAAAACAATTACAGAAAGGGGAATTCCTGTAATTTATATTCTCTGGAGGGTCAAAGAAGGCTTCCCAGAGGCAGGATTGAAGCAAGACTAGGAGTTAATAATGTGAGAACACAGTTGAGGAAGCTGAGTCAGACAGACTTGAGTTAAAAACTCAAACCAGCCTCTTGGAGTCGAGTAAAACTGGATAAGTTATTTACCCTGCTTTAGCCTCAGTTTCCTCCTCTGTGAACCACCTGTTTTGCTGGATTCTGAGAAGGATTAGAAATAATACATAAAAAGCATCCAGCCAGGATCATTCATGTAAGTTAAGTGTTATGCACATGGTAAAACACACTTATATGTCCCTTTGCCCTCAAAAACCCTGTTCAGCCCTCACACTCTAAGCCTCTATGCATCAGACCCAAAGGAATGTTATGTTGTCACCTCCGGGTGCAGTTGTAAGACTGCTATGAACTTTACTGGAACTGAAAGTTTAATGTGGAAAGTTTCACGAATGGTTGTTGGTTCAGGTAGAGAGCCTGAGTGAATAGAAACATGACTATATTTCTAAATTTCACCAGCTTTTCTGCTGGGCAAGGCAAAGGTTAGTCATCTATTCTGCCTTTTAGTTCTCTTTCATTTCTTGTGGGAAGCTGTTCCCAACTAACAAATTATCATTCATCCTATTCTCTCCTTTTTGATGGGCAAGACATACCACCCAACATTCTAAAACCAAAGGGAAAACATCTCTAGAGAAAATTTCATGCCTCTCACCGTACCCAAACCAAGAGAGACTTCCTTCCCTGGATTGAGAAGCCCGAATTGCAAACTGCAGTCTTATTCACAAACTTACTAGTTTGAGAACTCAACTGGATTGCAGAAATGAGCCCACATTCTACCATCAACTGTAAAGGAAGAAGGAAACTCAGAGATCATTTAGCTCTTATTGTCCCTGCAAATGAGGAAACCCAGACTGTGACAGGTGCAGCAACTCACCAAGGTCCCAAGGCTAGCTTAGGAACAAAGTCAGGAAGAGAATTTTAATTCCAGACTCATAGACCAGTGCTCTTTTTCCCCTGCAAAGTCAGTCTTTCCAAATAACCACCATGTTAATGTGCCTAGAAAACCCAAATGTAATCAAACACAGCCCTCAAATTGCATGTTTGGGAATCTTGATAAATACGATACTGACACAGCTGGAGAAAAGATGAAGATTAAAAGCATGCACAGGAGGTTAAGTCACGTGTTACATTCTAGCAAGATGCTTGCTATTTTTGATACCTTTCCGTGGAGTCTGTGGAGATCATGGTATTTATGATTAGAAAAAATATTAACTATGAGAAAAGCTAAAGCATTTTGGGCTATTTTAAGAGGATAAATAGTTATTTTCCTTAATTTCCATGTGAACATTAAAAAGGACATTAGGTAAAAACTAAAAAAAAATCTCAAGTATAAATTGTGCGACTTGGGCTGAACAAATATTTTCTGGGCACCTACCAATTGCCAGGTATTTGTTCAGCCCAAGTCACACAATTGATCTCTGAACAATAAAACACTGTTCCTGTTCTACAGACATTCACAGACTTACAGAAAATTCTGTGAACACAGATATAAAGCCCTGTGTGCAATTCTTCTACATAGAAAATGTACCTACTTTTACCCATTTATTTATATTAGTATAAGGTATGAATTTTTCTTATACTCTGGGCTATATTTCAATACCACTTTATTTTGTTGCTCAAACCAGTCCAGATTTTGCCGTGGGGAGCTCATTCAGTTGACTTACAAGTCTTTTTTTACATACCCCCAAAATTATGTTTCTTCTTCTCCTTCTCCTGGTCCTTCTCCATCTCCTTCCTTCTTCCTTCTCCTCCTTCCTCTTTCTTCTTTCTTTCTGTCCCTACTAGATGCTCTAGACTCATCTTGTATTATATTAGTACATGTCTTATTATAGGTACTAATATATAATTATATAATATATAATATATGTATAATATATTAATACATGTCTTATTATAGGTACTAATATATAATTATATAATATATATGTATAATATATTAGTACATGTCTTAGTACATGCACTAAGTAGTATATTAGTACATGTACATGTAGTATATTGTACATGTAGTATATCAGTACATGTACATGTATATTGTACATGTAGTATAGTAGTATAATATACATTATAGTATAATATACTATAGTATATAGTATAATATAGTATACTATAGTATATAGTATAATATAGTATACTATAGTATATAGTATAATATAGTATAATATACTACAGTATATAGTATAATATAGTATAATATACTATAGTATATAGTATAATATACATTAGTATAATATACTACATGTATATGTAGTACATGTACATGTAGTATATTAGTATATGTCTTAGTACATGAATTTGCTATGTCTGGAAGAATCACTGGTCCTTTCATTGGAGAATAGTATTATAAACCAAGATCAGAGTATTAGGTGTATAATAAGTGGTGCATATATGCATATATATATATATACATATTTCCATAAACACTGTATCTCTGTTAAGCTAAACATGAGTTCATACTGAATGCTCCAATTCTAATTCTAACACAGTTCATTCTAGCCTGCTTCTTTTGCTTATTGGTAAACTGTCAGTGGAATGGTGAGAAACCCAGCTCCTACCATCTACAACCCATTTACTGAAATGTTCAATCCTAGGATACATTTATATACCGGTATCAAAATTGTTAACATCTATCCCTATGGAAAACAATTTATCAACTAGAGTACAGTGCTTATGCACAGTTTCATTTGCCTTTACTCTTACAGGTTTCACTCATTTTCAAAGTTATTTCGGTCAGCACCTGTTCTCCCACTACCCCCAGGGATATTGTTTCTCCAGCCTCACTGATGTTTATCTCGGTGAGGTTGTTGATTACACTTGTAATACAGTTAGATTCTTATGTTACTTTCTGCATTTAATCCTGGGATCCCTGGGCCTTCTACATGATTTATTTTTATGCTGCGTATATAAAGTTTCACTTCTTGTACTATAAATTTCTGTGGATTTTGACAAAAGTATTGGTGGCTTTATCACTCTACAAAATCTCTTGTGCTTCACCTATTCAACACTAGACCATCCACTGCTGAACTGAGAAAACCACTGATCTTGTAACTGCAGGAACATGGATGGAGCTGGCAGACAACCTCAGCACACTGAAATTTTGCCTTTTCCAGATTGCCAAATAATTGAAACCATGGAACATGCAGCCTTTTCAAATTGGCTTCTTTCACTTAGCAATGTGCATTTAAGTTTCCTCCATGTGGCTTTTTGGGGAATGATTGCTTATTTTTTTAAATTACTGAATGCTATTACATTCTACAGGTATTTCAGTTTGTTCATTCATCTATTATATTAAAGATACTTTGGTTGTTTCCGGTTTGGGGCACATGAATAATGTTTCTATACATATTTATATACAGGTTTCTGTATGAGCATATGTTTTCTAGTCAGTTGGGTAAATACCAACGAGTGAGACACTAGATTGTATACTACAATAATGACTCGCTTTATGAGAAAATGCCAAACTGTCTTTTTTTTCTTTTTTTTATTACACTTTAATTTTTAGGGTACATGTGCACAATGTGCAGGTTAGTTACATATGTATACATGTGCCATGTTGGTGTGCTGCACCCAGTAACTCGTCATTTAACATTAGGTATATCTCCAAATGCTATCCCTCCCCCGTCCTTCTACCCCACAACAAGCCCCGGTGTGTGATGTTCCCCTTCCTATGTCCATGTGTTCTCATTGTTCAATCCTCACCTATGAATGAGAACATGCGGTGTTTGGTTTTTTGTCCTTGAGATAGTTTGCTGCGAATGATGGTTTCTAGCTTCATCCATGTCCCTACAAAGGACATGAACTCATCATTTTTTATGGCTGCATAGTATTCCATGGTATATATGTGCCACATTTTCTTAATCCAATCTATCATTGTTGGACATTTGGGTTGGTTCCAGGTCTTCGCTATTGTGAATAGTGCCACAATAAACATACGTGTGCACGTGTCTTTATAGCAGCATGATTGATAATCCTTTGGGTATATACCCAGTAATGGGATTGCTGGGTCAAATGGTATTTCTGGTTCTAGATCCCTGAGGAATCACCACACTGACTTCCACAATTGTTGAACTAGTTTCCAGTCCCACCAACAGTGTAAGTGTTCCTATTTCTCCACATCCTCTCCAGCACCTGTTGTTTCCTGACTTTTTAATGATTCCCATTCTAACTGGTGTGAGATGGTATCTCATTGTGGTTTTGATTTGCATTTCTCTGATGGCCAGTGATGATGAGCATTTTTTCATGTGTCTATTGGCTGCATAAATGTCTTCTTTTGTGTCTGTTCATATCCTTAACCCACTTTTTGATGGGGTTGTTTTTTTCTTGTAAATTTGTTTGAGTTCATTGTAGATTCTGAATATTAGCCCTTTGTCAGCTGACTAGATTGCAAAAATTGTCTCCCATTCTGTAGGTTGCCTGTTCACTCTGTTGGTAGTTGCTTTTGCTGTGCAGAAGCTCTTTAGTTTAATTAGATCCCATTTGTCAATTTTGGCTTCTGTTGCCATTGCTTTTGGTGTTTTAGACATGAAGTCCTTGTCCATGCCTATGTCCTGAATGGTATTGCCTAGGTTTTCTTCTAGGGTTTTTATGGTTTTAGGTCTAACATTTAAGTCTTTAATCCATCTTGAATTGATTTTTGTATAGTGTGTAAGGATGGGATCCAGTTTCAGCTTTCTACATATGGCTAGTCAGTTTTCCCAGCACCATTTATTAAATAGGGAATCCTTTCCCCATTGCTTGTTTTTGTCACGTTTGTCAAAGATCAGATGGTTGTAGATACGTGGCATTATTTCTGAGGGCTCTGTTCTGTTCCATTGGTCTATATCTCTATTTTGGTACCAGTACCATGCTGTTTTGGTTACTGTAGCCTTGTAGTAGAGTTTGAAATCAGGTAGAGTGATGCCTCCAGCTTTGTTCTTTTGGCTTAGGATTGACTTGGCAATGCAGGCTGTTTTTTGATTCCATATGAACCTTAAAGTAGTTTTTTCCAATTCTGTGAAGAAAGTCATTGGCAGCTTGCTGGGGGTGGCATTGAATCTATAAATTACCTTGGGCAGTATGGCCAATTTCATGATATTGATTCTTCCTACCCATGAGCATGGAATGTTCTTCCATTTGTTTGTATCCTCTTTTATTTCATTGAGCAGTGGTTTGTAGTTCTCCTTGAAGAGGTCCTGCTAGCAAGACTAATAAAGAAGAAAATAGAGAAGAATCAAATAGATGCAATAAAAAATGATAAAGGGGATATCACCACCAATCCCACAGAAATACAAACTACCATCAGAGAATACTATAAACACCTCTACACAAATAAACTGGAAAATCTAGAAGAAATGGATAAATTCCTCGACACATACACCCTCCCAAGACTAAACCAGGAAGAAGTTGAATCTCTGAATAGACCAATAACAGGCTCTGAAATTGAGGCAATATTCAATAGCTTATCAACCAAAAAAAGTCCAGGACCAGGTGGATTCACAGCCGAATTCTATCAGAGGTACAAGGAGGAGTTGGTACCATTCCTTCTGAAACTATTCCAATCAATAGAAAAAGAGGGAATCCTCCCTAACTCATTTTATGAGGCCAGCATCATCGTGATACCAAAGCCTGGCAGAGACACAACAAAAAAGAGAATTTTAGACCAATATCCCTGATGAACAGCAATGCAAAAATCCTCAATAAAATACTGGCAAACCGAATCCAGCAGCACATCAAAAAGCTTATCCAACATGATCAAGTGGGCTTCATCCCTGGGATGCAAGGCTGGTTCAACATATGCAAATCAATAAATGTAATCCAGCATATAAACAGAACCAAAGACAAAAATCATATGATTATCTCAATAGATGCAGAAAAGGCCTTTGACAAAATTCAACAACCCTTCATGCTAAAAACTCTCAATAAATTATGTATTGATGGGTTGTATCTCAAAATAATAAGAGCTATCTATGACAAACCCACAGCCAATATCATACTGAATGGGCAAAAACTGGAAGCATTCCCTTTGAAAATTGGCACAAGATAGGGATGCCCTCTCTCACCACTCGTATTCAACATAGTGTTGGAAGTTCTGGCCAGGGCAATCAGGCAAGAGAAGGAAATAAAGGGTATTCAATTAGGAAAAGAGGAAGTCAAATTGTCTGTTTGCAGATAACATGATTGTATATCTAGAAAACCCCATCATCTCAGCCCCAAAATCTCCTTAAGCTGACAGGCAACTTCAGCAAAGTCTCAGGATACAAAATCAATGTGCAAAAATCACAAGCATCCTTATACACCAATAACAGACAAACAGAGAGCCAAATCATGAGTGAACTCCCATTCACAATTGCTTCAAAGAGAATAAAATACCTAGGAATCCAACTTACAAGGGATGTGAAGGACCTCTTCAAGGAGAACTACAAACCAAACTGTCTTTCAAAATGGCTATGCCATTTTGCACTCCTAGCAGCAATTAATACTTCCTTTTGCTTTGTGTCCTCTACCTTATTTGGCTTTATCAGTTTTTTCTATGTTAGCCAGTCTATTAATAATAGATATATAGTAAATAAGTTACTATTGTTTTAACTTGCAATTCCCTAATAAATGATAATTTGTGGTATTAATTTATAGATTAATTTCATTATTTTCTGAGAATTTGGTATTATTTCTACTTTTAAAATACTTTGTGTGCTTTATGCCTAGATTGGGTCTACTGGGTGAAGGTTCCATGAAAGCTTGAGAAGAATGTGTATTTTGTTGTCAGATGGAATAGTCTATACATATCAATTTGATAAAGTTGTATAATAGCACTGTTCAGGTTAACTATATCCTTACTGTTTTTCTGACTGCTTGAGCTATCAGTTACTGAAAAAGGAGTTATGAAATCTCCAGCTATAATAAGAAATTTTTCTGTTAGTCCTCACCAATCTCAGTTTTTGCTTCATATATTTAGATTCTCTGTTGTTAGATGCATACATGTTTAGAACTATTTCCCGTTCTTGGAAAGTTAGTCCCTTTATCATTATGCAGTGCCCCTCTTTATTTCTGTTAATTTTTCTGGTTCAGAAGTTTGCTTTGTCTGAAATTAACACAGCTACTCTGGCTTTTTTTTAAACTTAGTTTTAGCATGGTGTGTATATATATATATATAACATATATAATTTATATGTTATATATGTTACATATATAACATAATTTATATATGTAACATATATAACATAATTTATATACATAATTTATATATATAATTTATATTATATATAATTTATATATTATGTATAAATTTTTTTGTGTTTTCAGTAGAGACAGGGTTTCACCGTGTTAGCCAGGATGGTCTCGATCACTGACCTCGTGATCCGCCCACCTTGGCCTCCCAAAGTGCTGGGATTACAGGCGTGAGCCACCACGCCCAGCCAGCATCATATATCTTTACCATGATATATCTTTCTACACCCCTTTTTTTTTTAGTCTTCAACTTTTAAGTTCAAGAGTACATGTGCAGGTTTGTTACATAGGTAAATGTGTGCCATGATGGTTTGCTGCACAGATTATCCCATCACCTATGTATTAAGCCCAGCATCTATCAACTATTCTTCCTAATGCTCTGCCTCCCTGGCCCCATGACAAGCCCCAGTATGTGTTGTTCCCCATGTCCCCCCTTCCCCCAGTGTGTCCATATGTTCCCATCATTGAGCTCCCATTTATAAGTGAGAACATGCAGTTTTTGGTTTTCTGTTCCTGCATTAGTTTGCTGAGGATAGTGGCATCTGAAAGCTCCATCCGTGTCCCTGCAAAGGACATGATCTCATTCTATTTTATGGCTGCAGAGTATTCCATGGTGTAAATGTACATTTTCTTTATCCAGTCTATCACTGATGGACATTTGGGTTGATTCTAAGTCTTTGCTATCATGAATAGTGCTGTAATGAACATATGCATGCATCTTTATAATAAAATGATTTATATTCCTTTGGGTATATACCCAGTAATGGGATTGCTGGGTCAAATGGTATTTCCACCTCCAGATCTTTGAGGAATTGCCACACTGTCTTCCACAATGGGTTGAACTCCCACCAACAGTGTAATAGCCTTCCTTTTTCTCTGCAACCTCACAAGCATCTGCTGTTTTTTGACTTTTTAGTAACTGCCATTCTGACTAGCATAAGATGGTATCTCGTGGTTTTGATGTGCATTTTTTTAATGATCAGTGATGTTGAGCTTTTTTCATATATTTGTTGTCCACAAGTATGTCGTCTTTTGAGAAGTATCTGTTCACATCCTTTGCCCACTTTTTAATGGGGTTGTTTTGTTCCTGTCAATTTGTTTAAGTTCCTTGTAGACTCTCAATAGCAGACCTTTCTCAGATAGATAGATTGCAAAAAAAAAAAAAAGTCTCCTATTCTGTAGGTTATCAGTTCATTCTTATGACAGTTTCTTTTTCTGTGCAGAAGCTCTTTAATTAGATCCCAATTGTCAATTTTTCCTTTTGTTGCAATTGCTTTTGTCATTTTTGTCATGAAATTTTTGCCTGTATCTATGTTCTGAATCATATTGCTGAGATTTTCTTCTAGGGTTTTTATAGTTTGGGGTTTCACATTTGTCTTTAATCCATCTTGAGTTAATTTTTGTATATGGTGTAAGGAAGGGGTCTAGTTTTAATCTTCTGCATATGGCTTGCCAGATATCGCATAACCATTTATTAAATAGGGAATCCTTTTGCCATTGCTTTTTTTGGTCAGGTTTGTCAAAGACCAGATGGTTACAGGTGTGAGTGGTTATTTCTGAGTTCTCTATTCTGTTTCATTGTTCTATGTGTCTGTTCTTGTACCAGTACATGCTGTTTTAGTTACTGTAGTCTTTTAGTATAGTTTAAAGTCAGGTAGCCTATCTCCAGGTTTGTCCTTTTTACTTAGGATTCCCTTGGCTATTAGGGCTCTTTTTAAGTTTCATACGAATTTAAAAAATTTTTTTCTAATTCTGTGTAGTATTAGAAAGTATGTCAGTGGTAGTTTAATAGTATTGAACTGATAAATTGCTTTAGGCAATATGGCTATTTTCACAATATTGATTCTTCCTATCCATAAGCATGTAATATTTTTCCATTTGTGTCATCACTGATTTCTTTGAGCAGTGTTTTGTAGTTTCCCTTAAAGATGTCCTTCACTTCCCTTGTTAGCTGTATTCCTAAGTATTTTATTCTCTTTGAAGCAATTGTGAATTGGACTTCATTCATGATTTGGATTTCTACTTGCCTGTTTTAGGTATATAGAAATGCTGGCAATTTTTGCACATTGATTTTTTTTATGCTGACACTTTGCTGAGGTTGGTTATCATCAGCTTAAGAAGCTTTTGGGCAGAGATGATGGAGTTTTCTAGATATAGGATCATGTCATCTGCAAACAGGGATATTTTGACTTTCTTCCTATTTGGATGCCTTTTATTTCTTTCTCTTACCTGGTTGTCCTGCCCAGAACTTCCAATACTGTGTTTAATAGGAGTGGTGAGAGAGGGCATCCTTGTCTTGTGCCAGTTTTCAAGGGGGAATGTTTCCAGCTTTGGCCCATTCAGTATGATACTGGTTATGGGTTTGCCATATATGGCTCTTATTATTTTGAGATATGTGTCCTCCATACGTAGTTCATTGAGAGTTTTTAACATGAAGAGATGTTGAATTTTGTCAAAGGCCTTTTCTGCATCTATTGAGATAATCATGTGGTTTTTATCTTTAGTTCTATTTATGACATGAATAAAATTTATTGATTTGCATATGTTGAATCAACCTTGCATCCTGAAAATGAAGTCAACTTGATCATGTTAGATAAACTTTTTGATGTGCTGCTGCATTCAGTTTGCCAGTATTTTACTGAGAATTTTTGGTTCAATTTTCATCAGGGATATTGGCTTAAAGTTTTCTGTTGTTGTATCTCTGCCAGGTTTTGGTATCAAGATGATGCTGGCCTCATAGAATGAGTTAGGGAGGAGTCTTTGCTTCTCAGTTATTTGGAATAAATTCAGTAGAAATGGTACCAGCTATTCTTTGTACCTCTGGTAGAATTCAGCTGTGCATCCATTTGGTCCTGGGCTTTTTTTTTTGGTTGGTAGGCTATTTATCACTGCCTCAATTTTAGAACTCATTATTGGTCTATTTGATTTCTTCCTGGTTCAGTCTTGGGACAGTGTATGTGTCCAAGAATTTATCCATTTAGTCTACATTTTTTAGTTTATGTTCATAGATGTGTTTGTAGTATTCTCCGATGGTTGGTTTATTTCTGCAGGGTCAGTGGTGATATCTCCCTTATCATTTCTGATTGTGTTTATTTCAGTCTTCTCTCATTTCTTCTTTATTAGTCTAAGCTAGCAGTCTATCTAATTTATTTTTTTTTTATAAACCAACCCCTGGATTCTTTGAAGGGTTTTTTGTGTCTCTATCTATCTCCTTCAATTCAGTTCTAATCTTGGTTATTTCTTGTCTTCTGCTAGCTTTGGTTTTTTGTTTGCTCTTGGTTCTCTAGTTCTTTTAGTTGTGATGTTAGGTTGTTAACTTGAGATCTTTCTAGATTTTTGATGTGGGCATGTAGTGCTATAAATTTCCTTCTCAAAACCACTTTATAATCAAAGAGATTCTGTTACATTGTCTTTTGGTTCCTATTAGTTTCAAATAACTTCTTGATTTCTACCTGAATTTCATTTGCCCA
Organism: Pan paniscus; assembly: GCF_029289425.2. Taxonomy (NCBI): domain Eukaryota; kingdom Metazoa; phylum Chordata; class Mammalia; order Primates; family Hominidae; genus Pan; species Pan paniscus. Next base: position 83,289,370 of record NC_073265.2, on the reverse strand, counting down.
GAATTCATTCAGTAGAAGGTTGTTCAATTTGCATGCAGTTGTGTGGTTTTGAATGAATTTATCTTGAGTTATAATTTGATTGCACTGTGGTCTTAGAGACTGTCTGTTATGACTTCAGTTCTTTTACACTTGCTGAGAATGTTTTACTTCTGATTATGTGATCAATTTTAGAGTAAGTGCCATGTGGAATGAGAAGAATGTGTATTCTGTTGTTTCTGGGTGAAGAGTTCTGTAGATATCTGTCAGGTCCACTCAATCCAGAGCTGAGTTCAGGTCCTGAATGTCTTTGCTAATTTTCTGTCTCCAATGATCTAATATGGTCAGTTGGGTGATCGAAGTTTCCCATTATTACTGTGTGGGAGTCTAAAGCTCTTTGTAGGTCTCTAAGAACTTGCTTTATGAATCTGGCTGCTCCTGTATTGGGTGCATGTTTAGTTCAGACAGTTAGCTGTTCTTGTTGAATTGAACTTTTACCATTATGTAATGCCCTTGTCTTTTTAAATCTTTGTTGGCTTAAACTTTGTTTTATCAGAAACCAGACTTGCAATCCCTGTTTTCCATTTGCTTAGTAATTTTCTTCCATCCCTTTATTTTCAGCCTATGTGTGTCTTCACATGTGAGAGAGGTCTCTTGAATACAGCACACTGATGGGTCTTTACTCTTTATCCAGCTTGCCATTCTGTGTCTTTTAATTGAGGTCTTTATCCCATTTACATTTAAGGTTAATATTGTTATGTGTGTATTTGATCCTGTCATCATGGTGCTAGCTGGTTATTTTGCAGACTTGTTTTTGTAGTTGCTTCATAGTGTCACTGGTCTGTGTAATTCAGTGTGTTTTTGTAGTGGCTGGTAATGGTTTTTCCTTTCCGTATTTAGTGCTTCCTTTAGAAGCTCTTGCAAGATACACTTGAATTCCCTCAGCATTTGCTTGCCTGGAAAGGATTTCTCTCTCCTTTGCTTATGAAGCTTAGTTTGGCCAGATATAAAATTTTGGGTTGAAAATTATTTTCTTTAAGAATGTAAAATATTGATGCCCAAGCTCTTCTGGCTTGTAGGGTTTCCATTGAGAAGTCCACTATTAGTCTGATGGGCTTCCTTTGTAGGTGACCTGGCCTTTCTCTCTAGCTTCCCTTAACATTTTTTCTTTCATTATGACCTTGGAGAATCTGATGATTCTGTGTTCTGGGGCTGATCGTCTCATGGAGTATCTTACTGGGGTTCTTTGAATTTCCTGAATTTGAATGTTGGGCTGACTTTCCAGATTAAGGAAGTTCTCCTGGATGATATCCTGAAGTATGTTTTCCAGCTTGGTTCCATTCTCTCCATCACTTTCAGGTACCCCAACAGTCATAGGTTTGGTCTTTTCACATAATACCATATTTCTCAGAGGTTTTGTTCATCATTATTTATTCTTTTTTCTCTATTCTTGTCTGCCTGTCTTGTTTAAGATAGTCTTCAAGCTCTGAGATTCTTTCCTTCACTTAGTCTATTCTTCAATTCATACTTTTGTGATTGCATTGTGAAGTAAGTTCTCTTGTCGTGTTTTTCAGCTCCATCAGGTCAGTTACGTTCCTCTCCAAACTTGCTATACTTAATATCAGTTCCTCTAATGTTTTATCATGATTCTTAGCTTCTTTGTATTGGGTTACAACATGCTCCTTTGGTTCAGCAAAGTTCATTATTACCCACCTTCTGAAATCTATTTCTGTCAATTCAGCCATCTCAGTCTCAGCCCAGTTCTGTGCCCTTGCTGGAAAGGTGTTGCAGTCATTTAGAGGAGATGAGGCACTCTGGCTTTTTGAGTTTTCAGCATTTTTGCATTAACAGGCCACTGACTGTTAGCAACAATATGGTTACTATGGTTTTCTGGGGGTCTGCTCCAAACCCCAGTTGCCTCAGCTTTTCTTGTACCTGGAGGTATCACCAGTGAAGGCTGTGAAACAGCAAAGATGACAGTCTACTCCTTCCTCTGGAAGCTCTGTTCCAGTGGATACTGACCTGTTGCTGGTCTGAACACTCCTTTGGGTGGTGTCTGGAAACACCCCTGTTGGGAGATGTCACCCAGTCTGAAGGAACGGGATCAGGGACCCACTTACAGAAGCTGTCTGGCTGTTTTTTGATAGAACATGTGTGCTGCACTTGGGGGAACCCTTCCTTGTCTGTACAGCCCAGATTCTCCAGAGCCAGAAGGCTGGAACAGTCGAGTCAACTGAACCACAGAGATGGCAGCCATCCCTCCCCCAGGAGCTGCTTCCCAGGGCAAGTTCTGTCCATATAAGCCTGGCTGGAGTGACTGAAGGCCCCCTGCAGGGAGGCCCCACCCAGTGAGGAGGAATTGTCTAGGGACCCACTTTAAAAAGAAGTCTGGGCCAAATCTGGCAAAGCAGGTGTTCTGTGTTGGGGGAGGACCCTCCTTTTCTGGACTGCCTGGACTCCCCAGAACCAGCAGGCTAGTATGCTGAGTCAATGAAACCACAGAAATTTCAGCTGCCCCTCCCTCCAGAAACTCCCCCACCAATTCAGGCAGACTCAACCTGCTGCCACTGGGTCCTAACTTGTAAGGTACCATGGAAGTGGGGCCCACAGAATGACATTGCTTGGCTCCCTGGATTCAGCCCCCTTCCTAGGGAAACATATGGATGGATCTTCCACCTCACTGGGGATCCTGGGGCCAGAGTATATAAAACTCCTGGGTCTCTGTGTGTGCCTGAGTGGCTGCTCACAGCTCTGTGCATAGGAGCCAAGGCCCAGGTAGCGTGGGCTCAGGAGAGGATCTCCAGATCCATGGGAGAAGCATGGTTTCCCAGGGGGAATCACAGTCACTCACTGCCTCCCTTGGCTAGGGGTGGGGGTTCCTTTGGCTCCATGTTGCTCCGAGGTAGGCCATTGCCCCACCCTGCTTTTCTTTGCTCTCCCTGGGTGGAGCACTGCCTAGTTAGCCCCAGTGGGAGCAGAGGTTGCAGTGAGCGGAGATCATGGCATTGCACTCCAGCCTGGGCAAGAAGAACAAAACTCTGTATCAAAAAAGAAAAAAAAAAAAAAAAAAACCCTGAGTACTTCAGTTGAAGGTGCCAAATTCACTTTTCACTTACCGCTCTCATTCCTCTTCATGAGTGCCACAGACTGCAACTGCCACTCACCCCTTTACTTTGAACATATCACCAGTGTCTTCATAGTTAAAGTGGGTTTCTTTTGTACACAACATGTAACTGAATCTTATTTTTTTATTCACTCTGAAAATCTGAGTCTGGTGCTTTTAGATGATTCACATTTTAAGTGATTATTGATACATTTGCATTAATATCTACCACGTTCGTCACTTTCCTATTAGTGATTATTTGTTCTTCCCCGATTTACTGCCTTCTCTGATTTTACTTGAGCATTTAATATAATTCCATTTTATCTCCCCTTTTCCATATCTATTACACTTAAAAAATAGTGGTTACCCTAGTAGTTACACTATACATTTTATACTAATCTAATTTCACCTTCAAATAACACTATATTACTTAACATATAGTATAGATATTTTATAACAAAGTATTCTTGATTGTTCTTTACTATCTCCTATGGCACTGCTATAATTATTTTCACTTACAATATTCTATATCCACCAAATACGTCATTATTATTACTTCAAAAAGCAATTAACTTTTAAATCAATTAAAAATAAATCTCCTGAGGTTTGCTGTCTTAAGAATTCGTTCTATGTCCCTTCCCTTGAATTATTCATTTTGTTTTGTATAATAAACTTCGTTATCTCTTATTTCCAAGACCAGTTATGCTCTTTAAGTCTTGAGTCTTCTCTAACCCCGGACATAATTTCCATGATCCAAAGCCCTAAACTAGTCCAGTCCAACCTGAAGTTAAGCAAAATCCTAAGATCCTTCCAAAAAAATTCTCAAAAGAAGATTAGAAGATTGGAAGAAGCCTGAACAAATGGTAATTTTCTAGTAAATTGCCTTCATTTAATGTATTTACTGTTAATTTAATTTAAATGTGTTTGTTAACATCTAAAAAGTGGTTTAAAAAATATAGGTAACAGTAAATTATGGGAGAGTTTACAAATTTCAACTGCCACTTGGATTCAGGGCAAATCAAAAATGTTCTGAAGCCTTCCCTGTTTTCTCCGTATGCATAATGACTACCATCATTCAACTTTCTGGCAGAACTGAATGCAGGATATGTGCTCAGTGAACATCAAAAGAATTATATGATTTAGTACTACTAGGTGGTCAATAAATATTTTGGATTATAAATCACTGAAACCTGGTAGATGACCAAACAATTATGAGAAATTAGGCTTCACCATAATTTAAGAATTCTGATCTTTGAATAGCACCATTAAGAAAATGAAAGACAAGACAAAGACTGGGTGAAAATATTTGCAAAACATATGTCTGATAAAGATCCCTTAAATTAAAAGACTGTTCACCAAAAAATACATATGAGTCTCAAGCATGTAAAAAATGCTCAACATTATTAGGCAATAGGGAAATGAAAATTAAAAAACATGATGAAATATCACACCTATTAGAAAGGTTCAAATTAAAAAGATTCATAATATCAATACTGGTGAAGAAAAACAATAAGAACCCTTACATATTGCTGGCAAGATGTGAAATAGCACAGATGCTCTGAAAAAAAAATTGACAGTTTCTCATATAGTCAAATATACACATATCTTACAATCAATCTCAAAACTAAGTCCATACAAATACTTGTACATGAATGTTCAAAGTAGTTTTAATCGTAACAGCTAAAAACTGAAAATAATGCAAATATTCATCAATTGCCAAGGTTCAAACAAATTGTGATATATTCATTCACACAATTATATATGACTTAGCAATGAAAAGGGGAAAATTACTGATGCAAACAAGATGGCTAAATCTTAAAATGTTTTGCTAGATGAAAGAAAATAGATTAAAAGGCCATATTCTGCATGCTTCTTCTATTTATGTGATCTTCTGGAAAAGGCAAAACTATAAGGGCAGAGATTCAATCATTTCAAGAGTTGGAGTGGAGGGAGTAAATTGATTTCAAAGGGGTATGGGGGAAATTTGATGGGACTATTCTGTATCTTGAGTGTGATTATGAGTGCACAACTATATACATTTGTCAAAAGTCATTGAACTGTATACTTTAAAAAGGCAAATTTTACTTGTGTAAATTATGACTTAATAAACCTGACTTGAAAAAGCCACACAGATAAATGTAATGCATTAGAAATAAAATAGACTTAGGTATCAAACATAATTGAGTGTGATTTCCAGCTTTTTTGTTTATGACCTTTGTCATTTAATCTTTGTTTATGACCTTTGTGATTTAATCATCTATTCATTGTACATCCATCCATTCAATCAAAATGCAAAAATATTCTAAATGATGAGGATGGTTAATTAGGACAGAGGAAATCATTGCCTCAGGATCCAGTATATTTGAACTGAGGCCAAAATAATAAAAAGGAGCAACCTAGGGGCCATCTGGAAAATACATTCTGGGGAAAGCAGAGGGAAAAAGTGAGAACCAGCATAGCATGTTTGAAAGTTGTATAGGGCACCAGTGTGGCTGTAATATAGTGAATGAGCTAAGAAGTAGGAGGAAGTGAGATCACAAAAGTGGGCAGTTACCAGACCCTCATTGCATCTAGGGCTTCTGATAAGTTGTTGTTTTATTCCGAGAGCAATGAAAAGTCACCAAAATATTTTAAGCAAGATAGTCACAAAGACATATTCAAAAATATGTTTTAAAAATGGACCATTCTAGCCAATGTATAGAAAACTGCCTGTGGCAGGTAGGCAAGACTTATGGTAAGAAATGGAAGTTAATGAATTGGACATGGTGAATAGAAATTAGAGAGGAACTCTTAGGATACTTTACTGAATCTACTGGAATCTTTTTGTTTTGTTTCTCTTAATTTTGAAAAGTGGGCCTAGTAGTATATATTTCACAGATTTATTGAGACAGTTACCAGGAACAAATATGAGTAAAGCACTAATCATAGAATCCACAACAGATTAGGTACCCAGAAATTATTCACTAATTTTTTCTCCACCAATATTTTATGGATATGTGCTGGGCACAGTGACTCATGCCTGTAACCCTAGGACTTTGGGAGGCTGAGGCAGGAGTGTCACCTGAGGTCAGGAGTTCAAGACCAGCCTGGCCAACATGGTGAAACCCCGTCTCTACTAAAAATACAAAAATTAGCAGGGCGTGGTGGCACCTGCCTGTAATCCCAGCTACTCAGGAGGCTGAGGCAGGAGAATCGCTGGCACCCAAGAGACGGAGGCTGCAGGGAGCCGAGATCATGCCACTGCACTCCAGCACTCCAGCCTGGGTAACAGAGCAAGACTCTGTCTCAAAAAATATGTATTTTTTATTTTATGGATATGAATACCAGTATATTTCTCTGTCCCCCAAAAAGCAACAGAATCCCTACTGCTTTATTCACTGTCAAATATCAGATTCTCTTGCCTTAGATCTAAATATCATCCAATTTGAAACAACCAAATAATAGGTGACAGAAATTAAAGATTAGCTTCTGGGTAGATGCTTTGAAAGGGCAAATATTCTTTGTATTGGTTCAGAAATGAAGGTCTTGTTTTTAGAAGATAAGGGTTATCTCATACAGCCCCACTTTTCACTTAAGACTTGTTAAAATATAAATGCTCCTCTAATATCTAATTCTTCCATGGAAAATATTGGTAAGTTAAACTTGGTATATGCGGAAAATAGTAACTAAATATTATCAATGTATCATGTAGTAGATATTCCCCTGAGAACACTTCACTTTTTAAAAAATATAAACCTTTATGCTTTCTAAAATTTATTTTAATTCCACAGAACCATAACCAGGTTCTGGTAATGTGATTTTCTGTGTAATAGCCTTATGATCATAATCAAGGACTTACCAATTTCTCCCCGACATGCTTGATTTACTCCCTAAATTTTCTGAAGCAACAGATGTCTTCAGTAATTTTCTACATATTTATTTATTTATGACTTCAATCCTGGTTCAATTGATAGGCTATTTTTGAGGGTCGGTAAAATGCTCCACTAGGATGCCTACATCAATAAAACCTCAGGTACAAAATGGATATAATAAATGTTATATTACTTGAGTTGAAGAAAAAGCAAACTCGAAGACAGATTTATAAAGATTATGCCATCTGAAAAAAATGCAAAGAATAAAAAATGAACTGAGAATCCGAGAAATGGGATGGCATTAATCACACCATGTACATGTAAAGAGAGTTGCAGGAGGGGAAGAAAGGAAAAAGCAGAAAAGAGATTTTAAAAGATAATGGCTGAAAATGTCTAAATCTGCTTCAAAAAGTATTACTCTATAAATCCAAAAACTCAAACTCTAAGATAAATGTAAAAATATCTACACCCTGACACATTATAAAAGTATTGAAAGTCAAAGACAAGGAACAAATCTTGAAAAAAGCAAGAGAAAAATGATGAGGTTCACATACGAGGGAGTTCACATACAAGGCAACTCCATCCAATAAGATGAACACCTGACTTTAACAATGCAGGTCAAAAGACAGATGACATAGCCAAAGTACTCAAGAAAATGAAAAACTCCCAACCAAGCATCTTATTTACAGCAAAATAATATTTTTAAAATATTAAAACCAAATAAAAACATTCTGGGATAAATTAAAAACTAAGAAAACGCATCAGGGAGAGTGACCAAGATGGCTGACCGGAAGCAGCAAATGTGTGTGACTCTCAGGGAGAGGAACAGAAGGGAAAAGTAAATACAGAACCTTCCACTGAAACATCCATGTACTCACATTGGGACTAATGAAGGAAATGACTTGACCCACGGAGAACAGGGGAAAGCAAGGCAGGATGATGGCCCACCCAGGACCAACATGGAGTGAAAGGAAGCTCATCTGCCCAGAGAAGAGGTGAGTGAATGTTCAACCCCAGGAACCCATGCTTCTGCCACGGATTTTTGCAACCCTTTGGGCAGGAGATCTCCTTGTGAACCCACTCCACCAAGGCCTTCGGTCTGACTCTCAGCTACATGGTGTCTCAGCAGAGCAGCTGCTCAGACATGCAAGGGGACCCAGGAGCTTTAGATACTCCAGATTTCCAGGTGCCCTGGCAAAATAGCTGCGACTCCAGTAAAGTGCAAGATTAGACCCCTGTACATACCCCTAGAAAGAGGCTGAATCCAGGGGGCCCAGGAGTGACAGTCTGCAGGCCCCACTTCCACAGCACCTCACAGGATAAGACCCACTGGCTTAGAATTCTAGCCAGCAGTTGATACTAGTGTGCTTCCCTGTGATGGAGCTCCAGCGGGAGAGGCAGGCTGCCATCTCTACTGTTGGGGCATCTTAGCTGTTATGGCCTTCAAGCTTTGAAGAGTCCAAGTGAGGGCAGAAGGGATCCCTCAGAACAGTACAGCTGCTCTCCCAAAATGTGGCCAGACTACTTCTTTAAGTGGGTCCCTGATCCCATTCCTCCTCACTGAGCAGGACTCCCAACCAGGGCCTCCAGCCACCTGTGCTGGTGTTCTCCAGCCAACAGACTTGAAAACTCCCTGGGACAGACCTCTTAGAGGGAGACGTGGGCTGCATCTTTGGTGGCTGGGTGACTTAGCTGTTCCAGCCTTTGGGCTTTGGAGAGCCCAAGCCAACTGGAGGTGGAAGCGGTACCCCAGCACAACACAGCTGCCCTACAAAATGGTGACCCAACTGCTTTTTTAAGTGGGTCCCCAATCCTGATCCTCATCCCTGGCTGAAGCCTCTCAACTAGGGTCTCAGGCTACCCCCACCAGTGTTCTCCAGCTGATAGAGGTTTCAGGCCTGCCTGGGACAAAGATCCCAAGGAGAGGGACAGGCCACCATCTCTGCTGTTTGGGTGACTTAGCCATTCTACCCATGGGGCTTCAGAGGGTTCAAGGCAACCTGGGGCTGAAGTGGACCCCCAGCACGGCGCATCTGCTCTATGGAAACATGGCCAGACTACATTTTTTTTTTTCAGATGGAGTCTTACTCTGTCACCCACGGTGGAGTGCAGTGGCATGATCTCAGCTTACTGCAACCTCTGCCTCCCAGGTTCAAGTGATTCTCCTGCCTTAGCCACCTGAGTAGCTGGAATTACAGACACCTGCCACCACACCTAATTTGTAGGGTTTTCTTGTTGTTTTTTTGTTTGTTTGTTTGTTTGTTTTTAGTACAGACAAGGTTTCACTCTGTTGGCCAGGGTGGTCTTGAACTCCTGACCTCAAGTGATCCACCTTCCTTGGCCTCCCAAAGTGCTGGGATTACAGGCATGAGCCACTGCACCCAGCCAGACTACCTTTTAAAGCAAGTCTCTGATCTTGTTTCTCCTAGCTAGGCAAGACTTCCCAACCAGGTCTTCAGCTATCTCCTAGCTAAAGTGCATTTGGACCAGCAACAGGCCCATACCTCCCTGGGATGGAGCTCCCAGAGGGAAGGACAGGCTGCCATCTTTGCTGTTTTGCAGGCTTCACTGGTGATACCTCCAGGTACTGGAAAATCCAAGGTGACTAGGGACTGGAGCAGATCCCCAGCATACCATAGCAGCTGATGTGGTTTGGCTGTGTCCCCACACAAATCTCAACTTGAATTTTATCTCCCAGAATTCCCACGTGTTGTGGGAGGGACCCAGGAGGAGGAATTGAATCATAGGGGCCACTCTTTCCCAGGCTATTGTCATGAAAGTTAGTAAGTCTCATGAGATCTGATGGGTTTATCAGGGGTTTCCACTTTTGCTTCTTCCTTATTTTCTCTTGCCACCGCCATGTAAGAAGTGCCTTTCACCTCATGCCATGATTCTGATGCCTCCCCAGCCATGTGGAACTGTAAATCCAACTGAACCTTTTTTTTCTTCCCAGTCTCAGATATGTCTTTATCAGCAGCATGAAAACAGACTAATACAGCAGCCCTATGGAAAAGTGGCCAGATTGTTAAAAGAAAAAAAAATCCAAAAGTCAGCAACCTCAAAGATTGAAGGCAAGTAAGCCCACAAAGATGAGAAAGAATCAGCACAAGACTGCTGAAAAAAAACCAGACTACCTTCTTTCCTCAAAACGACCACATCAACTCTCTAGCAAGGGTTCAGAACCAGGTTGAGGCTGAGATGGCTAAACTGACAGAAGTAGAATTCAGAATATAGATAGAAACATAGTTCACTGAGTTACAGGAGCACGTTGTAACCAATGCAGGGAAGATAAAAGTCATGACGAAACATTGCAGGAGCTGACAAAATGGCCAGTAAGAAGATGAACATAACCTGATAGAGCTGAAAAACACACTACAAGAATTTCATAATATAATCACAAGTATTCATAACAAAATAGACCTGGCAGAGGAAATAATCTTAGAGCTTGAAGACTGGCTTTCTGAAATAAGAAGGCAGAGAAGAGAGAAAAAATAATGAAAATGAATGAATAAAACATCTGAGAAATATGGGATTATGTCAAGAGACTACATCTATGACTGACTGGTATACCTGAAAGAGATGGGGAGAATGGAACCAACTTAGAAAACGTATTTCAGGATATCATCCATGAGAACTTCCCCAACCTACCTAGAGATGCCAACATTTAAATTCAGGAGATGCAGGGAATCCCAGTAAGATACTCCACAATAAATTATCCAAAGACAAAATGAAAGAAAAAATATCAAAGGCAAAAAGAGAGAAAGGCCAGGTTGCTTACAAAGGGAAGCCCATCAGACTGACAATGGGCCTCTCAGCTGAAACCCTACAAGCTAGAAGAGATTGGGGGACAATAGTCAACATTCTTAAAAAAGAAATTCCAACCCAGAATTCCAGATCCAGCCTAACTAAGCTTCATAAGTGAATGCTGAAGAAATTTGTTACCACCAGACCTGCCTTACAAGAACTCCTTAAGGAAGCACTAAATATGGAAAGAAAAGACTATTACCAGCCACTAAGAAAACACACTGAACTACACAACCCAGTGATACTATAAAGCAACCACATAAACAAGTATGCAAAATAACCAGCTAACATCATGATGACAGGATCAAATCCACACATATAAATACTAATCTTAAATGAAAATGGGTTAATATCCCAACTAAAAGACACAGAGTGATAAGCTGAGTAAAGAACCAACCTATTGGTATGCTGTCTTCAAGAGACCCATCTCAGAGGCAACAAAACACAGGCTGAAAATAAAGGGATGGAGAAAAATCTACCAAGCAAATGGAAAACAGAAAAAAGCAGGGGTTAAAATTCTAGTTTCTGCCAAAACAGACTTTAAACCAACAAAGATTTAAAAAAGACAAAGAAGGGCATTACATAATGGTAAAAGGTTCAATTCAACCAGAAATATAACTATCTATCTTAAATATATATGCACCCAATAGAAGAGCACCCGGATTCATAAAGCAAGTTCTTAGAGACTTCAAAGAGATTTAGACTCCCTCACAATAATAGTGGGAGACTTTAACACCCAACTGACAATATTAGACAGATCATCAAGACACAAAGTTAACAAGGATATTCAGGACCTGAATTCAGCACTGAATCAAATTGATCTGATAGATATTTTCAGAATTCTCTATCCCAAAACAATTGAAAATATATTCTTCTGATTGCACATGGCACATACTCTGAAATCAATCACATAATCTGATGTCAAACACTCCTCAGCAAATGCAAAAGAATTGAAATCATAACAGACCACAGGGCAATCAAATTAGAAATCAAGACTAAGAAATTCATTCAAAACCATATAATTACATGGAAATTAAATAATGTGCTCCTGAATTACTTTTGGGTAAACAAGGCAGAAATCAAGAAGTGTTTTGAAACTAATGAGAACAAAGATACAACATACCAGAATCTCTGGGACACAGCTAAGGCAGTGAGAAAAGAGAAATGTATAGCACTAAATCCCCACATCAAAAAGTTAGAAAAATCTCAAGTTAACTACCTAATATCACAACTAAAAGAACTAGAGAACCAAGAGCAAACAAATCCCAAAGCTAACAGAAGACAAGAAATAACCAAAATCAGAGCTGAACTGAAGGAGATAGAGACATGAAAAACCATTCAAAAGATCACTGAACCCAGGAGCTGTTTTTTTTTTTTTTGAAAAAAAAATAGACCACTAGCTAGAGTAATAAAAAGAGAAAAGATTCAAATAAACACAATCAGAAATGACTAGGGGAATATTACAACTTACCCCACAGAAATACAAGTAACCATCAGAGAAAATTATGAACCCTCTGTGCACATAAACCAGAAAATCTAGAAGAAATGGATAAATTCCTGGACATATACACCATCCCAAGACTTAACCGGGAAGAAACTGAATCCCTGAAGAAACCATTAATGAGCTCTGAAATTGAAACAGTAATCAATACCCTACCAACCAAAAAAAAAAAAAATACAACCCAGGACCAAATGGAGTCACAGCTGAATTCCTGAATTCTACCAGATGCACAAAGAAGAGCCAGTACCATTCCTACTGAAAATATTCCAGAAGATTGAGGAGGAGGGACCCCTCCCTAACTCATTCTATGAGGTGAACATCATCCTGACACCAAAACCTGGCAGATACACAAGAAAAAAAGGAAACTTCAGATCAATATCATCGATGCCCAAAACAACCCCATTAACTCATAGGCAAAAAGACATGAACAGACACGTTTCAAAAAATACATGCAGCCAACAATCACATGAAAAGAAGCTCAACATCACCGATCATTAGAGAAACACAAATCAAAACCACAAGGAGATACCATCTCATACCAGTCAGAATGGCTACTATTAAAAAGTCAAAAAATAACAGATGCTGGCAAGGTTGAGGATAAAAAAGAATGCTCCTACACTGTTGATGGGCATGTAAGTTAGTTCAACTATTAAGGAAGACAGTGTAGTGATTCCTCAAAGACCTAAAGACAGAAAGACCATTCAACCCAGCAATCCCATTACTGGGAACACTCAAAGGAATATACATAATTCTATTATAAAAGACACATGTATGTGTATAATCATTGCAACAGTATTCACAATAGCAAAGATATGGAATCAAACTAAATGCCCATCAGTGATAGACTGGATAAAGAAAATGTAGTACTTATATACCACGGAACACTATGTAGCCATACAAAAGAATGAGATCATATCCTTTGCAGGGACATGGATGAAGGTGGAGGCCATTATCCTTAGCAAACTAACACAGAAACAGAAAACCAAATACCTCATGTTCTGTTATAAGTGGGAAATAAACGATGAGAACACATGGACACATAGAGGGGGACAACACACAATGGGGCCTGTTGGTGGGTGGAGGCTAGGAAGAGGATCAGGAAAACATAACTAATGGGTACTAGGTTTAATATCTAGGTGATGAAATAATCTGTACAACCAACCCCCATGACACAAGTTTACCTATATAACAAACTTGCACTTGTACCCCTGAATTTTTTTTTTTTTTTTTTTTTTGAGATGGAGTCTCGCTGTGCCGCCCAGGCTGGAGTGCAGTGGCGCAATCTCAGCTCACTGCAAGCTCCGCCTCCCGGATTCATGCCATTCTCCTGCCTCAGCCTCCCGAGTAGCTGGGACTACAGGCGCCTGCCACCACGCCCAGCTAATTTTTGGTATTTTTAGTAGAGACGGGGTTTCACTGTGTTAGCCAGGATGGTCTCGATCTCCTGACCTCATGATCCACCCGCCTCTGCCTCCCAAAGTGCTGGGATTACAGGCGTGAGCCACCACGCCCGGCCTGTACCCCTGAATTTAAAATGCATCAGTAGCATACCAATCTTACAAGAAATACTAAAACAACTTCTTCATGCTGAAAGCAAGTGACACCAGAGAGAAATCTGAATCAATATAAAGAAAGAAAGTACATCAGCTAAAGTGTCTGTGTAGGTAATTGTAAAAGACACTATGATTGCATATTTATTCTTTTTCTGACCTGATTTAATAAGTATTAATACTTACCTTAAACAATATGTATATATTTGTATAAAAGTGCTAAGAAGATAGATGAGAACAAATTTGTTTGACCCTAAGAAAATTATACCTTATGGTAACTCAGATTCACAAGAAGAAATAGGAGAATCATGAAACATAATAAGATAAATACAACTATCATGTGAAATTCACCCCCAATATTTCATGTAGGTTCTTTTCTATTTTCCCTAAGTGTCAGCCTGTCTGAGAAATAAAGGAATAGAGTACAAAAGAGAGAAATTTTAAAGCTGGGTGTCCGGGGGAGACATCACATGTCGGCAGTTTCCGCGATGCCCCCGAGCCGTAAAACCAGCAAGTTTTTATTAGTGATTTTCAAAAGGGGAGGGAGTGTATGAATAGGGTGTGGGTCACAGAGATCACACGCTTCACAAGGTAATAAGATATCACAAGGCAAATGGAGGCAGGGCGAGATCACAGGACCACAGGACTGGGGCAAAATTAAAATTGCTAATGAAGTTTCGGGCACACATTGTCATTGATAACATCTTATCAGGAGACAGGGTTTGAGAGCAGACAACCGGTCTGTCCAAAATTTATTAGGCAGGAATTTCCTCGTCCTAATAAGCCTGGGAGCGCTACAGGAGACCAGGGCTTATTTCATCCTACAGCTACAACCGTAAAAGACAGCCGCCCCCAAAGCGGCCATTTTAGAGGCCTCCCCTCAGGGATGCATTCTCTTTCTCAGGAATGTTCCTTGCTGAGAAAAAGAATTCAGCAATATTTCTCCTATTTGCTTTTGAAAGAAGAGAAATATGGCTCTGTTCCACCTGGCTCACCAGCCATCAGAGTTTAAGGTTATCTCCCTTGTTCCCTGAACATTGCTGTTATCCTGTTCTTTTTTCAAGGTGCCCAGATTTCATATTGTTCAAACACACATGCTCTATAAACAATTTGTGCAGTTAACGCAATCATCACAGGGTCCTGAGGTGACGTACATCCTCCTCAGCTTATGAAGATGATGGGATTAAGAGATTAAAGTAAAGACAGGCATAGGAAATCACAAGGGTATTGATTGGGGAAGTGATAAGTGTCCATGAAATCTTCACAACTTATGTTCAGAGATTGCAGTAAAGACAGGTGTAAGAAATTATAAAAGTATTAATTTGGGGAACTAATAAATGTCCATGAAATCTTCACAATTTATGTTCTTCTGTCATGCCATCAGCTGGTCCCTCCATTTGGGGTCCCTGACTTCCCACAACATATAACAACCTCTATAAAAATACAGCGATAGAAATGGGAGAAAAAAACTACACTTTAAAATATTTACAAAGGTCATTTGAGAAAAGAATATTTATAATTTATAAAGCAAATCAACCTAGAAGATATAACACTTATATGTGTATATGCATATAAAAGAGGCCCCAAAATACATAAAGTAAAAACTGAGTTGAAAAAAATTGAAAATTCAACAATAATAGATACTTAAATACCTGACATTCAATATGTATTGAGCGACTACACAGAAAATTAAGGAAATGGAAGACTAAGAAAACCCTATAAACCAACTAGACATAATACAAGTATATTAAAATACTATACCAAAATCACCGGACTATATATTATTCTCAAGTGTATTGAGAACATCCTTCATGATAGCCCATAATCTGGGACATAAAATAATTCTCAGTAAATTTTAAGATTAAAACTGTTCAACATACGTTCTTCATTCACAATGAAATTAAATTGGAAATGCATGATGGGGCTCAACTGTACAGCCTCTCAGTGTGAGGTGTTCTAAAGACCCACTCCCTAGTAAATCTGGTGAAAATTATTATTTTAAAATATTTTCAAATCTCTCAAATTGGTCCTAACACATATAGAATATGAAAAAAGCTTTCAAGAAAATTGACTAAAATTCAGTAAGAACAGCAAGAATCTGTGATATCTGATGAGAGACCCACTCGCTCCCTAACCCCTTCCAATTCAGTAAGATGTAAACTCTACTTCATACAGGTGTACCCAAGAACAGAGAGCTCCCTCAAACTCCAGATCTCACAGAGCTATTTTCCCAAGAGAGGCAGGATATCAGCATTTCTCATTCTACCCCAGCTACCTGCTGCACAGCCAAGTTCTAGGTGGATGCAGCTGAGAAATGAAATAATTTCAAAATGCCTATCAGTCTGAAATTTTATTCCCATAAAAGCTATCGTTTAAGAGTGAGGGAGTGACTTTTTTTTGGCCAAAACCAAACAAATGAGACAGTCTTTCTATCAACAGATCTCTACTAAAGGGAGTTGTAGAGGACTGACTTTTACATAAAAGGAAAACGATTCTTATAGAAAAGCTTGAATCTCAGCAAGGTATGATAAAAAATGTGAACATAGTTTGTACAATTTTAATCTTTTAAAACTGATTGAGACTTATGTTTTATGCTAAATGTGTAGGTAAATGTCAACAAAAAGTTATAGTGTAACAATAATCTCATATAATTTGAAGTTAAAAAAAACATGATAGGACAAACATTTTGAAAAATAACAGCAATAAGGGTAGGTATTTGGAATTATAGCCTTGTAAGATTATTTTCTTGTTTGGAAGAAGAACATAATACTGTTAAATTTTAGACTTTGTGAAGTTAAATATTTATGTTAACATTCCTAGAGTAATAAATAAAAGAATAGAAATAGAGCCTGAAACGGTCAACCAGTAAAGAAAAACAATGACAAAAGGAGGAACAAAAACTAATCTAAAAGAACTCAAGAAAAGAAATTTTTAAAAGACAACTAGAAGATTGATATAGCATAAAAGAATTCAAACATATTATAATCACAATCAACACAAATGGACTAAATATCCAATTATAATTAAGAATTATGGGCCAGGCACAGTGGCTCACACCTGTAATCTCAGCAATTTTGGAGAGCAAGGTGGGAGGATCCCAGGTGTTTAAGACCAGGCCCAGCAACATAGTGAGACCCCATCTCCACAAAAAATTTAAAAAATTAGCTCAGCATGATGGCATATGTATGTAGTCCCAATTACTCAGGAGGCTGAGATGGCAGAATCACTTGAGCCTAGAAAGTCAAGGCTGCAGTGAGCCACAGTTGTGCCACTGCACTTCAGCCTATGCAACAGAATGATGCCCTGTCTAAAGAAAAAAATTATAAAAAATAAATTGACAAGAAATATAACTACATTGTTTTGAAAATAGACATATTGACAATAAGGAAATACAAAGTTTGATATTAAAGCTTGAAAAAGGGCACCAAGAAAATAGTACACAAATGGAAGTTGGGATGGTTATATTAGCATCAAATAAAATAGTCTTGTGGCCAAAAGGAGGACCAGAGATAAAAGCAGCTATGATGGCTAAATAGATGGACCCAGCATTTTCCTCCTTCACAAAGAAATATCAAAACAGTAAGTAGATAAACACACATCAAATGGACTAAGTGAAAAGAATACAATTCAGTAAAGAAGTAATGAAGACTCTCTGAGACATGAAGACTTGCAATGGCAGCATAGAGAAGGAAGAGAAAGCCAGAATTGACTTAGAGCCAGGAGGGACTTCCCACTGTGGGAAAAAAGTAAGCAGAAGATCCCCAGGATTCCACATTTCCACCATGAATACTTGTGATCCTGGCTATAGGAGAGATCCATAGCCCTTGGAAGACAGTCCAGCCTTGGGAGCTGCCTGGAGTCCAGGTTACTTCATTATTCCTGGGAAATAATTCACACTGCATCCCCCTGACCTCCAAAGACACAGGCAGTAACAGAACCTCACCATTTTCAGAGTAAGCCCACGACCAGAGTGCATCCTAACCTGTAGTCCAAAAGCATCCCTGGGGTGGTACCAACATCTCATGACATCTACCCAAAGGGCTACAGTGTCATGACACCAGTTGGACCCAGCAGTAAAGCAGTGATCCTGGAATTGAAGCCCATGCAGTGCCCTGTGCCCCAGGTCAAAGGAGGTCCAGCACACAGCAAGCAGGCTACCCCCAGGACTGAAGGAGATGACATACTCAGTCCCCAGAACCTGAGATCTGCCTAGCTAAGGCCTGCTGCTGCTACTAGCAACCCTATGTCCCATCAGAGCTGAGCTGCCCTGAACTCATGCATGCCTTCTAATGCCTTGAGAACCAGCCTGCCTGACATCACTGCCACCAGCAGAGCTATGCCATAGCTTTCACGAACAACAGCTTGTGACACAAGGCACTCACAGACACCACTGACATTAATTACAGCAGAAAAAATCATGTGAAGACTACATTACTGTGCCCACCCTCAACCAAAGCCAAAGCACCCTACCCAAGCAACACTGTAGGACACATCTATAGGAAAAAAAAGTGTTTCCTTATGAAGGCTATTCCATGCAATTGGAAAGGGTGAGTGTTCCACCACAGGTGCGAATATAAAAAAAAAAGGGACATAAGAAATGTGAAAAAGCAAGGAAACATGACCTTCAAAGGTAGATAATAATTATTCTGTAACAATCAAAGAAGAAAGGAGGTTGCTTCCAAGATGGCCAAATAGGAACAGCTCCAATCTGCAGCTCCCAGAGAGATCGACGCAGAAGACAGGTGATTTCTGCATTTCCAACAGAGGTACCTGGTTCATCTCATTGGGACTGGTTGGACGATGGGTGCGCCCACAGAGGGTGAGCCAAAGCAGGGCAGGGCATCGCCTCACCCGGGAAGTGCAAGGAGTCGGGGGATTTCCCTTTCCTAGACAAGGGAAGCCGTGACAGACTATACCTGGAGGAACAGTACACTGCCGCCCAAATACTGTGTTTTCCCACAGTCTTAGCAAACAGCAGACCAAGGGATTCCCTCCCATGCCTGGCTCAGTGGGTCCCACACCCGTGGAGTCTTGCTCACTGCTAGCGTAGCAGTTGGAGATCAACCTGCGAGGCTGCAGGCTGGCAGGGGGAGGGGCGTCCGCCATTGCTGAGGCTTGAGTAGGTAAACAAAGCGGCTGAGAAGCTTGAACTGGGTGGAGCCCACCACAGCTCAGTAAGGCCTACTGCCACTCTAGACTCCCCCTCTGTGGGCAGGACATAGCTGAACAAATAAAAACGCAATAAAAAAAATGCAATAAAAAACGATAAAGGGGATATCACCACTGATCCCACAGAAATACAAACTAGCATCAGAGAATACTATAAACACCTCTACACAAATAAACTAGAAAATCTAAAAGAAATGGATAAATTCTTGGACACATACACCCTCCCAAGACTAAACAAGGAAGAAGTTGAATCTCTGAATAGACCAATAACAGGCTCTGAAATCGAAGCAATAATTAGTAGCTTACCAACCAAAAAAGTCCAGGACCAGAAGGATTCACAGCCAAATTCCACCAGAGGTACAAAGAGGAGCTGGGACCATTCATTCTGAAATTATTCCAATGAATAGAAAAAGAGGGAATCCTCCCTAGCTCATTTAATGAGGCCAACATCATCCTGATACCAAAGCCCGGCAGAGACACAACAACAAAAAAAAAAAAAAAAAAAAAAAAAAAGAGAGGATTTTAGACCAACATCCCTGATGAATGTCAATGCAAAAATTCTCAATAAAATACTGGCAAACTGAATCCAGTAGCACATCAAAAAGCTTATCCACCATGATCAAGTCAGCTTCATCCCTGGGATGCAAGGCTGGTTCAACATATGCAAATCAATAAACATAATCCATCACATAAACAGAACCAACAACAAAAACCACATGATTATCTCAATAGATGCAGAAAAGGCCTTTGACAAAATTCAACAGCGCTTCATGCTAAAAACTCTCAATAAACTAGGTATTGATGGAACACATCTCAAAATAATAAGAGCTATTTATGACAAACCCACAGCCAATATCATACTGAATGGGCAAAAACTGGAAGCATTCCCTTTGAAAACTGGCACAAGACAGGATGCCCTCTCTCACCACTCCTATTCAACATAGTGTTGGAAGTTCTGGTTAGAGCAATCAGGCAAGAGAAAGAAATAAAGGGTGTTCAATTAGGAAATGAGGAAGTCAAATTGTCCCTGTTTACAAATGACATGATTGTATATTTAGAAAACCCCATCATCTCAGCCAAAAATCTCCTTAAGCTGATAAGCAACTTCAGCAGTCTCAGGATACAACATCAATGTGCAAAAATCACAAGCATTCCTATACACCAATAACAGACAAACAGAGAGCCAAATCATGAGTGAACTCCCATTCACAATTGCTACAAAGAGAATAAAATACCTAGGAATCCAACTTACGAGGGATATGAAGGACCTCTTCAAGGAGAACTATAAACCGCTGCTCAACGAAATAAAAGAGGACACAAACAAATGGAAGGATATTCCATGCTCATGGATAGAAAGAATCAATATTGTGAAAATGGCCATACTGTCCAAAGTAATTTATAGATTCAATGCCATCCCCATCAAGCTACCAATGACTTTCTTCACAGAATTGGAAAAAACTACTTTAAAGTTCAAATGGAACCCAAAAAAGAGCCTGCATTGCCAAGACAATCCTAAACCAAAAGAACAAAGCTGGAGGCATCATGCTACCTGACTTCAAACTATACTACAAGGCTACAGTAACCAAAACTGCATGGTACTGGTACCAAAACCAGATATACAGACCAATGGAACAGAACAGAGCCCTCAGAAATAACATCACACATCTACAATCATCTGATGTTTGACAAACCTGACAAAAACAAGCAATGGGGAAAGGATTCCCTATTTAATAAACGGTGCTGGGAAAACTGGCTAACCATATGTAGAAAGCTGAAACTGGATCCCTTCCTTACACCTTATACAGAAATTAATTCAAGATAAATTAAAGACTTAAATGTTAGATCTAAAGCCATAAAAACCCTAGAAGAAAACCTAGGCAATACTATTCAGGACATAGGCATGGGCAAAGACTTCATGACTAAAACACCAAAAGCAATGGTAACAAAAGCCAAAATTGACAAATGGGATCTAATTAAACTAAAGAGCTTCTGCATGGCAAAAGAAACTCTCACGCCAATTAGAATGGCAATCATTAGAAAGTCAGGAAACAACAGATGCTGGAGAGGATATGGAGAAATAGGAACGCTTTTACACTGTTGGTGGGAGTGTAAATTAATTCAACCATTGTGGAAGACAGTGTGGCAATTCCTCAGGGATCTAGAACTAGAATTACCATTTGACCCAGCAATCCCATTACTGGGTATATACCCAAAGGATTATCAATCATGCTACTATAAAGACACATGTACACATATGTTTACTGCAGCACTATTCACAATAGCAAAGACTTGGAACCAACGCAAATGTCCATCGATGATAGGCTTGATTAAGAAAATGTGGCACATATACACCGTGAAATACTATGCAGCCATAAAAAAGGATGGGTCCATGTCCTTTGTAGGGACATGGATGAAGCTGGAAACCATCATTCTCAGCAACCTATCACAAGGACAGAAAACCAAACGTCACATGTTCTCACTCATAGGTGGGAATTGAACAATGAGATCACTTAGACACAGGGTGGGGGACATCACACACCGGGGCCTGTCAGGGGGAGGATAGCATTAGGAGAAATACCTAATGTAAATGATGAATTGATGGGTGAAGCAAACCAACATGGCACATGTATACCTATGTATCAAACCTGCATGTTGTGTACATGTACCCTAGAACTTAAAGTATAATAAAAAAAGAAAGAAAGAAAGAAAAAGAAGTAATTCAGCAATGGAAAATCTTGTGCTAAAGATTTAGCACTTAGCACATACCAGGAATGAAGGACACCGTGCCTGCAAGGGTGTCCCAGCGCCTGTGCTCGGACTGCCCACACCCAGGGGACTCAGAGGCTGACTCCTCCTGCAGTGGGGCTCATTTTGGTTTTCTGTTTGTTGGTAGTCTCCACACGACTCACTTGCATTTTCTGCCCCTCTGCCCAGTTTTTCCCAAGGCTGCTTTCTTCCTGTCATTCTCTGCTCATCCTCATCTTCCATTTCAGTTTTCACTCTCTAACAGCCTGTTCCTCACAGCTACCCCTAGGCAGAGATGTGGCCTCTCTCTACCTTTAGACTAGACAGAGACCTTGTCCTGACAAATCCATACAAAATGTCCACTCCTGCTCCGTGTTATGTGAATGCCCCACAGGTTGCCATTGTTCGAAGGCTAATTTGGCAGCAGCTTATATGTTACATCTCCACTCTGATGTGTCATAGGCACAAAAAGTCCACATTATGAATGAAAAGGTAAGATACATGTTCCAGAATAAGAGTTTAAAGAGACATTAGAAGCAAATGCAATGTGTGAACTGTGATGGGATTCCGGCTCAGAAAACCCAAATATGTAAAACGTGTTTTGGGAATAATTGGAAATTTGAATGAAGACTAAGTCAGCTTGTACTATAGAATTGCAATAATTTTATGTAAACGTATTAACAGTATGGTTGCAAACTATGTAAAGAATGTCAATTTAGGAGATAAATGGTTAAGTTTTTAGGGGTGAGGTGCCATGATGTCTTCAACATACTTTTACAAGGTTTAGCCACCTTGTGATCAACAGATATGAATAGAAAGAGAAATGTAAAGCACATATAACAAAATGTTTACAATTGTTAATCTAGGAGTAGGGCATGTGGGAATTCATTCTACTTTTTATTTTTCTAAATTGTACATTTGGAGATTTCCATAATAAAAAGTTGAGAAAACATACTTTGAAATAAAAAATAAATCACAAAAGAGATTAGAAAAAAAATACTTAGAGCTGAATCATATTGAAAGCAATATAGAGTGGTAGGGATTAATCAGAAGAGTGTTGATCCCCTGCAGTATGGTGTCTCAGAACAGAGGTTGGTCTCCAGCAAAGATCAAGGAAACCACATTGAGTAAACCAGGGTCCTTGATTGTGTCCAAGGAAGAGCTAGTGCTTACCCAACCAGCAACATGGAACTGTCACACCAGACACAATTGCAATAATATGCAGGGTCTTGCTGCATATTGTTGCAGTTATATCTCAGCCCCTGATATAACCAGGGAAAGCGTCAATGCTGTTCTAGTTTGCATATTCAAGAGTTGAGTTTCCCCTCTCCAAGTATGACATCTGACCTTTCTAGACTAAGCAGCCCTAGACAGGGAATAGAATAATGAAGAACCTATACACCTGACCCTACTCTGTCCTCATGACTTTTTGCATACAGTTCCTGCAACCTGGCATACATGCCGCTTGGCCATTGTTGCATGATGGATATGACAAATGCGGGACAGAGCTAATGCAATATTTAAAGGAAAATGTATGGCTTGAGCAGATTATATTTAAATAAAGCTTGATAATTAATGATTTAGACAACACAAATTAAGAAAGCAAAAATAAAAACAAAACACAAAAAGGTAGGCAAAAGCAAATAAGATGAGAGAAGATATTAATAAAAAGAAAACACACATACAATATAGGGGATTAACAATGTCCAAGTTGTTTCTTTGAGAAGGTTAATAAAATACAGAAACCCCTCCAGAAGTGATTAATAAGAAATGGGATTCATAAATAAAAATTTTAAAATTAGATTTATAGATATAGTAGAAATTAGTAAGATAAAACACTTTTTACAACTCCATGCCCATGAAGTTTACTACTTACATAAATGGACAAATCCCTTGAATTATATGATTTATCAACATCACCTAAGAAATATTTTAAAGGAAAATAATATTATAGTCTTTAAATAAGTCAAATCATCATGGATTTTATGTGATAGGCTAGATAATATTAGAAAGTGTTCTTTTAAATATTCAAGAGACAAAAAAATTTCAATATTATTTGAAATCTTTCAGAAAAGTTTAAGAGATTAAAAACTCGTTATCCTCTTATTAGCTGTGGAAGAGCCATTGGTAAAATTTGACAACCACTTCTAACAAATCTCTTAACAAACTAGGAATAAAAGGGGATCCATCATAAATCTATAGCAAATATCTGAGCCAATGATTAAACATTAAAAGCACTCCTTTTACAATCATATAAAATAAAAAGCTGCTATTATGCCTTCTATTCCAAATAATACTGAAAGTCTTAAATAATGTGATAAGACAAAAAGCAACAAAACATACAGAGATTGAAAAGTTAGAAACGAAACTGTCATTATTGCATATGATTACTCATGTAGGGAAACCTCCAATGAAAATATTTAAGTCTCTAATAAGAGATTAGACAGATTGCTTAATATAAAGTCTGCTGCATTTTTTCAATAGCAAAAGAGAATCAGAAAATTCAATTTTAAATAAAGCAGCATTTATCAGAGCAAGATGGAATAGGTAATTAAGAATAAATCTAATGTAGGATGTGTGTGCAAGACGTCTTTGAGGAAAATTACAAAGCTTTATTAAAGGACATTTAAAATACTTAGGCTAAGTTCATGGGTATACAGCCTCAATACAATAAAAATGTTGGTTCTCCCGAATTGAATTCAATGCAATTCCAATAGATAGCCCAATATGTTTCTTTTTCAGGAATCTTTGTAATCTCAAATGTATATCAAGGAGCACAGAGTCAAGATTAGCAAGATAACCCTCCCTAAAAGAAAAGTGGAGAAAATTTTGCTATCAGTAATCAAGACTTTTTATAAAACTATTGTCAAAAAAACACATTATGTGTACAGGAATATAAAAATAGGCCAATGGAAAATAACAGCCTCAAAACACACACACAAACACACACACACACACACACACACAGAGAGAGAGAGAGAGAATCTGATTTATGATGCAGTGAAATTGAAAATAGGAAAAATCAATTATTTGATAAACAATGCTGAGACAAATTATCCATGCGAAGAAAATTGGGCCCCTACTTTATAGCATGCATAATTATGGTTTTAGTTAGAATTCTAGTACTTCACATATTACCCTTTTTTTTTTTTTTTTTTTTTTTTGAGACGGAGTCTCGCTCTGTCGCCCAGGCCGTAGTGCAGTGGCGCGATCTCGGCTCTCTGCAAGCTCCGCCTCCCGGGTTCACGCCATTCTCCTGCCTCAGCCTCCCGAGTAGCTGGGACTACAGGCGCCCGCCACCTCACCCGGCTAATTTTTTGTATTTTTAGTAGAGATGGGGTTTCACCGTGTTAGCCAGGATGGTTTCGATCTCCTGACCTCGTGATCTGCCTGCCTCGGCCTCCCAAAGTGTTGGGATTACAGGCATGAGCCACCGCTCCCAGCCTAACTTATTTTTAACTCGAAACTGCAAAATTATAGAGACTTTCTTTTTATATTATCCTTAGAGATGATAAAACTGAGACACAGAGAGGTTGAATCCAAGTTAAAAAGTTGAAATTTCCACAGGGGAAATTTACCAAGTAACTGATAAAAGGTGGAGTTCAAAACTCAGATGGTCTGATGTGAAAATCCTTGCTCCTAACCACTACTCCAACTATTTTTTTAAATAATTCCAGATAGATGAAACACTTAAATGGAAAATCTAACTTGGTAACTTTTAGAAAAAAATCAACAAAAATACCTTCATAATTATTTGGTAGTAAAAAATTTCTAAACAAGGTGCTAAAAGCACACACCACAATGGACAAGATAAATTCACCAGCAATAAACTCCACTTCATCAAAGACTCTATAGAAAGACAAAAATTTGAGCCACAAAACTGGGAGATGATATATAAAATATTTATAATCAACAAAGAATAAGTATTCAGAATTTTTTAAAAATTATTTTAAGACAATAATGAAAAAATTAAAAAATTCATTTCAAAGAACAAAAGATATAACAGGCACTTCTTGTACAAGCATTTCACAAAAGATGAACCAAGAATTGCCAAAATACTCAAACTTGATTATCTTCCAACTCATCAGTAGTCAGGAAAATGCAAAGTAAAGCCAAAATTAGATTCCATTCCATACCCGTCAGATTGGCAAAAATAAAATACTATGATAACATCAAGTATTGGCAAAGACATAGAATGGTAGAATCTCCATACACCACCGGCCAGAATATAACTCTGGCCAACTACTTTAGATAGAATTCACGTTACCGAATAAGGGGGAAAATACACATTGCTGTCTATACAACAGTCCCACTTGTAAGCCATACGCAATATTCTTGGCAGCATTGTTTATAATCCTCCCCCAAATGTTTTAAACTGCACATATGTTTTCAACAATAAAGCAGATATGTAAATATAGATGTGTTTGTACCATTAAATATCATCTAGCAGTGGAAATAAATAAAATAGGTCTATACATCAACATCAACAAACATTTCTTTTTCATTTAATTTGTTTATCAAAAGCTTAAATTTAACATTAAAGAAAACAAATAGAACATATACTGCATGATGCCATAAAGGTCAAAAATAGGCAAAACTAAATAATGTATGGCTTAGGGATACACACATATGTAGCAAAACTATAAAGGAAACCAAGGGAGTTATTTTTTTAAAAAGATAAAATGTTGCTAATGTGAGAAAGGGAGGATTACAAATTGGAGAAGGGCACAGCAGACTACTGATGTTTGCGGGATGCCCTTTCTTAAATTGCATGTTAGATACCAGCATGATCATTTTATCATTATCCTCCAAACAATAAACACACATCAGATATACTTTTAAAAATATATGATACACATTTAAAGTACATGATTGATATTTAAAAGAGTTTTCAAAAAGGAATGTAAGAAATCAGCCTAGTCTGCAATGAGGCAAAGAAAATGGTCAAGAGCTTCTTACTGCCTTCATGTGTATTTGAAGGTCAGAGGAGAGAACCCACATTTTGTTTCTTTTCTTTTACACTGTTTTTTTGGCTTTCATTTTTGTTCTTACCAGTCACATATTAGTTCTGAATTTAAAATAAGAGCAATAATAATGTTTCAATGGAACTCTTTATGCTTAAAATAAATTTTTAAGAGTTTCAAGATATAGTAAGTAAAACAAAACAAACAAAATGTTCTTCAACGGGTATATAAATAAACAGTGGAATATCCACAGCGAATACTGCTCAGTTTAAAAAAAAAAGGGATTGATAGGCATTGATACACACAACAACTCAAGGGCAGTATGCTGAATAAAATAAGCCAGTCTCCAAAGGTTACACACTGCATGATTCCATTTTTATGACATTCTCAAAAAGACAAAACTATAGTGAGGGAGAACAAATCAGTGATTGCCATGGGGAATGGAGGGAGATATTCAGGGAGATGAAACTTTTCTGTATGCTGATCATGGTGGTAACTTCATAAATCCATCCATGTAAAAAATCATACAACCATACATCCCCCCAATACGCACACAACAATTAAGGGAAGGAAAGAAGGAAGAAAGGAAGGGAGGAAGGGAAGGAGAGAGGGAGGGAAGGAGAGAGGGAGGGAAGGAGGGAGGAAGGGAGGGAGGGAGGGAGGAAGGGAGGGAAGAAGTTATTCATCTTGCAATGCAATGTGGTATTCTAGATTGGAGCCTGAAACAGAAAATGAACATTAGTGAAAAAAAAAAAAAAATGACTGACATCCAAATAAAGTCTGTAGTTTCATTAATAGTAATGTACTGGTTTAAATTTCTTAGTTTTGACAAATGCACTACAGAAATGTAAGATGTTCATATTAGGAGAAACTGGACAAGGGGATATAGAAACCCTTTGTATTATCTTTGCAACTTTTCTATGAATCTAAAATTCTTTCCCCAAAATGTTTGGTTAAAAAAATTCCAAGAACAATGTAAATGCTATAATTTTTATTTTAAACATGGAAGAAGGAACATATCTGTGTATTTGTTTAATGCATAGATGTCTCTAGAATAATACACAAAATACCAGTTGCTTCTCAGGAGAGAAAATGGGTCTCTAGAGGACAAAAGTATGAAAGATATTTTTAAATTACGCACTTTCATATTTTCAATTTTGTATCGTGTGAATGTATTTACTATTTGAAATGAAATTAATTTTTTTAAAAATCCCATGTATGGAATTGGTTGGCCAAAGACTGTGTATCTTTTACATTTTGATACAGCCAGATGGCCTGGGGAGAATTTTCTCATGAAGGGATAAGAAAATAGCCCCAGGCTCATTTGTGAGAATCTCCTTAGTTCATGGTAACAGTCCTACAATTCATTATTAATCTTTAGTTGTTTCAATGATTCTAGCAGCTTCTAATCACTAAACTCTGTACCATGCTCAGCCCAGAGCAGTCCTGTCACCAGAACTCAGGTTGCAAAATGGAAGGTGAATGTTGGGTTTCATCGAGTTATGCTTTGAGGACCCCAAGGACAGATTCCGCCCTGTCATAAAATAAAGACCATCTGCCCCTGCGGATGGCAGTTTGTCATTAACCAGAGACACCCACAGGAAAAAAAAAAAATCACAAATCCTTTTCTATGCTTCTGTGGAAACAATGGACTCTTCTTACAGAAGCTCCAGAGGGGAAGAGCCCAGTGGGTGAACCTAGCCTTGCAATCATCAGTCCTTCCTGCAAGAGATGTGTCCCCCGCTGGGCAAATTATTTGATATATTTCCTCTGTCTATGGTATAATTCATATTTCATATTCACCTTAGAAAAAAAGAAAAAAAATTACTGGCAGTTATCTCTGAAAGTGGTTTTACTATTCATTTTTTAAATCTTCACTTTTGACAGAACCATCCATAAGTTTCGAGTGCTAGAGAGTGACTAAATAGCCTTTAAATACCTTTTCCTTATCTCTGAAAGTGGAATATAAATGAGACATTTTTTGCTGCTTATAAAGCAGCCCAGACTTGTTACCTCTGTGGGGAATTAACTGCACACCCGCTGGGGGTTTCACTCAAAGGGACCAGGAAATCATCATCCCTTCATTTCTAATATATATTTTTTAATGTTTCTTACTCCATGAGGCTGCTGCCCGGAGCTGAGCTGGCTGTGCACCAGCAAACCTCCAGGAAGGATCCTTCACCAAGACTAGGATATGAATAGCACCCCCAAGAATTGTGGGAAAAGACAACCCTATTACCTGCGCTCATTGCCCCAGAACAAACAGTGAAATTATTACAAAATGTATTATTACATCATCCATGTCCTGCTTTATACAGTGAGTGACACAAACAAACCTGGACACACATGGAACAATTCTCAGGGCAATTGTTCTGAAAAACAGGATACTTTTTCCATTGATCAAATGGAAACAGTGAGGAGCAACGTGATTCATTTTGAGGATAATCCTCATACCTTTTATTTCTTTCAAAGGTTACACGTAAAGTTGGGCACTGCTTAATGACAGGGATGTGTTCTTTGAAATGCATCATTACTTGATTTTGTCCTTGTGGGAACATCTTAGAGTGTACTTACACAAACCTAGATGGTATATCTCATTACACACCTAGGCTACCTGGTATAGCCTATGGCTGCCCAGCTAAAAACCCGTACAACATGCTACTTTGCTGAATACGGTAGATGATTGTCACACAGTGGTATTTGTGTATATCTAAGATAGAAAATGTACAGTAAAAATATGGTACTAAAAAAATGGTCCACCTTTTTAGGGCACTTACTATGAATGGAGCTTGAAGGACCGGAAGTTACTCTGGGTGAGTCAGTGAGTGAGTGGTGAGTGAATGTGAAGGCCTAGGACATTACTGTACACTACTGTAGACTATAAACACTGAACATATAGACCACACCAAACTTATTTAAAAATAAAGTAATTGCACTGACCGTGTCACTAGGCCACAGGAATTTTCCAGCTCCATTATAATCCTATAGGGTCACCATGGTATATGTAGTTCATCATCGATGAAAGTATCATTATGTAGTGCGTGACTGTATTTCAAATGAATCTTCTCAGACTGCTTTCAGGATTCCTATGCAGAAGTTACAGAATGACTATATCTCTTGTTAATTCACCACTGCTGTAAAAAGAGAATCACCTAGCTTGCCACAAAAATTCTTTGGCAATTGTTACAAAACAGACTTTCCTGAAATCATCTGGTATTCAAGCTCTTTGTAGCAAAGGAATAGATAAGACAAAAGCACATGTGGAAGGCAGATACACCTCGCTAATGGAACAGGCATCTTGCTGGACTATGGGGGGAGGAGTGTGTTACTGAAGGAGGAGCTTTCATCAGGAAGTAGTCGTCCCTCATTATCCATAAGGGATTGGTTCCAGGAACCCCAGGGATACCAAAATCCTCAGATGCTCAAGTCCCTGATATAAAAGGGTGCAGTATTTGCATAGAATCTATGCATATCTTCCCGTATACTTTAAATCATTTCTAGATTACTTATAATACCAAATATAATGTAAATGTTATGCAAATAGTTGTTAAATTATATTGTTTAGGGAATAACAACAAGGAAAAAAGCATGTACATATGTACCACAGATGCATTTTTTTTCACCGAATATTTTCAATCCTTGGTTGGTTGAATCTACAGATGCAGAACCCATGGATACAAAGTGTTGACTGTATGGCATTCAAAGGGATACAGAGAAAAGAGAGAAGTAGAACATACTGATAGAGGTTAGAGGATTATTTTAAAGAAAGCCCAGAAGAGTGGACAACTAGCAACTTCTTTAGGAAGAGCCAGACTGCCTGTGAAGGTATAAATTTAACCTGAAGCCAATTGGAATCTTGAGACTCAGGAAGAAAAGAAGAACATGTGTTCTTAATCACATGCAAGACAGACAGGTTCCAAGTCATTACTAGAAGGCTATTGGGCAGGCAGGCAGGCTGGAAGACCTGGCTTGCAAGATGAACTTGAAGGCTGTACATCAGATGCAGAGTCAAGGCCACAGAAGCAGAGTGGCTAGAATGATGTCACCAGCACCAGTGACCTGCTCGCTCAGTGCTGCTTGGGCTGTGCTCTTGGTGTCCCCATTTCTACTGGGCGTATTAGGGCCCAATACCTGTGTTTTGTGCTAGTTGCTTAAGAATCACTATCCCAGAAGAAAACATCCAATGGGCTAACCACAGACTATGAGAACATGTTCTAGCTTCCAGGGGACAGCAGAAGAGAGAAATGGAGTCTTTGGGCATTGGTACAGAGAGGTAGGCCTCTGCCTTCTGCCAAGACTTTCAATCAAGAATCTCCCAGAGAAGGAGAGGTGTTTGGTTGCTAGATGTCCTCAACAAACAAATGAGCAACAAACCAATACCCATAAAGACCTGCACTATTTCATAGAAAAATAGGAGACGTGAGCAACTTATCAATGTCAAAGAGTGTATATGTAGACCATGGCCTTGAATGTCCATGATCTTTGTATAGCAGCACAGGACAATTAACAATGAGATAATTAACAAGAGACAATTAACAATGGTCTGTTAATGGTATAGACCTCTTACCCCTATACCGATAGTTTGTGGCCTTGATCTCCTGGTACCATAGGGTACACAGGGAGCAAGAAATATTGCCTAAGGAAATAATTAGAAAGGATGGGGGACTTGAGATGTGAATTTTCATTCTCCCTCATGGTAGCAATGGAAAGTTACTCAGAGAAACAGCAGTGACCACCAGGTTGAGCTGGTCCTCTGTGAGCCATTCTGTTTTGCCAGAAGCCATCCAATCACAGTAATGGTCAGAAAGGGAACTAAAGAATCATAGCTTCTGGAACTTTCTGATATCCTGTCATCATGAAGACCACATATATTTTAGGTGAGAGGATCCCTTTTTGACTTCACGGACTTTAGTGTGTGGAGGAAAAACCTTGTTCTTCGTGTACTCTATTGTTTTGGGCAAAAGTAGAGGAAAGAGAAGCTTGCCCGTTTCTATTTCTTTCTTTCAGATTGCTTCTTTCTTCTTCCTTCTCCCCATCTTCCTCATTCCCCTCTCCTCTGTCGTAACATAGCACTCAGGTACATTAGCCTGGAAGGTTCAGTTGAAGCTGTGCATCTTGTTTTTGCCATCTAATTCATGCCCAGATATCATGACATTACCATTTACATTCTAGTGACATTTCCTTCTCAATTTCCTTTATAAATAAGGCTTGTGTAAAGCACGTGTATTCACAGGACTAAGTCTATTTGTGCAACATGGGTCCCATAAGAGGCTCTCTACTGCACATCCACTGCATATACATATCGTTTTAAGCTTTATCTGGTTGCCTGTTTGGCAAGATCTCTCAGCTTGCAGAGATTTGTGAAGGAAGGATTTACCCTGAATGTGAAAAGAGTTGAGATGCACAAACCTTATTCAAAAATAAGGTTGTCATGGGGAGAAACCGGTTCTGAGACCACTAGTGCACAGACTGTTTAGACTGTCCTACAGCATGTGACACTCGATGAACGTTTGAAGCCCTCTTCTCCCTGGGCTTCCAGGCCCAGCTTACCTGGATCCATGTGTGCACTTCTGACCTTTGCAACTCAGTCTCCTTTATGGACTCTCCAAATTCCTTAATGTCCTAAGTGTGCAATGGGTCTGCACCGCCAGAACCATTTATAAATCTGGCTGTGGCTGAGGTTTGTTCACTTCAGCCTCCGTGTTAGGCTTTAGAGGTAGATTTCCTAGTATCCTTCCTTAGAGATAAAAATAAATACATATTTGATTTGTTTCTATCCATGGATAGAAACAGAAATGGGCAAGCTTCTCTTTCCTCTGCTTTTGCCCAAAACAACAGAGTACACAAAGAACAAGGTTTTTCCTCCACACACTAAAATGCAATTGTTTCTTCAAATTATTCAGATCTCAGAAAGGGAACAGCAGACTCTTTAATGGCACTACTCCTCAGAAGAGCCCTGTACTGGGTGGTGAAACCACTGACTGGCAGTATGCATTATTCATCAGGTCTGGAGAGAGCCTAATCATCCGTTCTGTTGTTAATGGCCTGTAAATAGTTGCTTTTGACAAGAACATTTAACACCAGCAAGAACAGAGTCAGAGGAGGGAGGAGAGCTCAGAATTTGAAATAATAGGGTTGAGAAACAGTCTGGAGCATACTTATTACGGCAGCTGGAAGCTGGTGCTGGAAAGACAGCCTTTCAGCTTAACGCTCATGGCAGATCAGGTGTCTGGGTGTCCTTGAAGAGCACAGGGAGAACTAATCAAACCACAAGTAGAAAATGAGAATGTCTACAAGGATGCCTGGTGGGGGACAGGTGTAAAAACCACCAGCCTTCATCTCACACTGACTCTGAGCCCAACCCTCCCTCTCTGCTCCTCTCTCCCTCTCATCTCCCTTGAGCTCCTATAAAGTAGACTTTTTCCTTTCAAATTTTCCTGTAACCTCCAGCACTCCAACTATGTACAGTAGGATGCAGAGGTCTGAGACCTAGGTTTGCTCCAAAGCCATCGCTGGTCAGCGTGTGTCAGAAAAAGTGTTTCAGAGCCTCAGCTTTCATTTTTGGTCAGGGGATTAAATAATACCTACCTTTCGAGATGATCATAAGGCCTAAATGGGAAAAAGCAGGTGAATTTTCTGATACAGTGTCCAGAAAATATTCAGTTCTTAATAAGTGTTCATTTCCTTGCCCTTTTCTCTCATCTTAACAATTACAGCACCTGTCTGAGGTGTGCAGTGAAGGTCAGAGGAGATGATGTTTGAGAGCAACAGAGCATTTGTTTAGGCAGAGTAGGTTATTTTTTATAAGAATAGACATTTGTTAGAAATAGAGTTCTCTACATTGGTTTCTCTGAAATTGCAAAAAGATGATGACTGGATATATGGAATTAACACGTGGCATGCAAAGTCCTGGTTAAAAACAGAAAGTAACCAGCATTCTCCGGGGCATTGTCGGTTTGTAGAGCATTGGCATGGAATCATCCATGCTTCCCTGGTGTGTGACTCCTGCCTAGAGGTGGCAGGACCTCCAACTCCCAGGCCTTTCTCGCCATTTCTGGGAGGTCCTCAGATTGCTGCACATGTATGCACAAATCTTCCATGGTCCGCCACAGGCCTCTTGCTGATGTCACTTCCTGAGATCCTAGGATCTTTCTTGAGAAAACTGACCTCTGTGCCAGAGGTGCCGTTGCTTGGGTCTCCCAAAGTCACCAACCCAAACAGCTATTCCTCCCCTTTGGTTATCGCTGTACCAGAGACAAACTATGTTCCAAGAAGAAGAGAGAATACTGCTTTCTCAACTCTATGTCACATTCTCTCATCTGGACCCACAGCAGGTCCCAAGTCTCACAGGGTCCCTAGGGAAAAATGTTTCACCTTCGTCTCCTGCCCACCTTGGCTTCCTGCAAAGGCTCAACCTCTATCCAAGGAGATCTTCCTGAAAATAGACAGAGTCCAGGGCTCTGCACCTCCTCAGCACTGCCCCACCCACTCCCCATAGCTTTGCCTTCAAGCTTTTACGAATAACGTTCCTTGTAGGGTCTCCCCTCCCCACTGTACACACACACCATAAAACCAGTCCATGCAGATAGTGCCTACAGATTAACCATGCTACCGGCTCACAAATATCCAAACACGATTTGGCAGCTACAACCACACCACAACACACACACACACACACACACACACACACACACACGCTTGATTTAAACCCACATCAACAACTGATTCATATCCACTATCACCCCACCCCCAGGAGATTCTTCCTCTATTAGCCCATTTTCACCTTATTTGCTATTAAACTGCCATTCAGGTGAAGTGTCTCTCTCTTTCCCTGCAATGAAGACTGGGCTGTTTCAAATAAAGCAAAGTTAAATCTATGTGTAATTTATTTTCAAAACGATAGCTACTTAGCACTCCTCACTTACTATTGGCTTCACAGGTGCCAGATATAGATGCATTAAAACTACTTCATTCAGTTCCTCAGCATTAGGGGATCATCTTAATATGTAGTGCCTAGGACAGTCCAGACCTACAAAAAAAGACAGCCAATCTGCTACTCCTAATTTACATCTTTTTCAGCTAAACCAAGCAAAAATGGGCTTGGTGCCTACTTGATTCAGAGAATTGCAATATCATGGACCTGGCAACCAAAGCTAATTGGAGCTGAATGGTTCCCTAGGGAGATAGAACCAAGGGAAAAATCAAAAAGCAAAAATTGTAGAATTTAGATCCATCTGCTTAATCACCAGTTCTAGTTCCTTGGTGCATGAAAGTAATAGATAGACACCTCGTGGTATTCATGTATTTATTTGTATTCACTGCTTTATCTCACTCTTCATCTACATTAGATGTCGGCTCACAATTTCTTCTCTTGCAATACCTGCACTGTGAGAAAGTCTTATTGCAGGCATCCCCTTTCAAGGTTGCATCAGATCATTTAAATGAAAAACACTCCATAAAAACAGAGGCTGTGTTCTGCACAAATACTTTTCTCCAAACAGTTTACATTTCGCTCATTATGATACCTTCAGGTTCAGTAATTGGAGGATAAATGCTTTTTTTAAAAAAGGGAGATTCTTGGCTGGGCGCGGTGGCTCACACCTGTAATCCCAGCACTTCGGGAAGCCGAGGCGGGTGGATCACGAGGTGAAGAGCTTGAGACCATCCTGGTCAACATGGTGAAACCCTGTCTCTACTAAAAATACAAAAATTAGCTGGGCATGGTGGCGTGTAGTTCCAGCTATTTGGGAGGCTGAGGCGGGAGAATCACTTGAACCCAGGAGACAGAGGTTGCAGTGAGCCAAGATCGCGCCACTGTACTCCACCTGGTGACAGAGCAAGTCTCCGTCTCAAAAGTAAATCAATAAATAATACAACAAACATTTTTAAAAGGAAGATTCTTAATCAGCCTTTCAGATAGAAAATTTGCCTCTGGAAGGGTTTTACAATAAAAATAATAATGAGTTCTGAGATGGGAAAGATGAATGTGCTTATTTGACCTTCTCTTTGAAGCAAAATGCTATTTAATTTCTTCTGACTCTCAAATATTGTGCTTGTGTCCTTGGCCTTCATAAACAATCTCTCAGTTTACTAGTGAACCTATATAGAAAAAATCACATTTGTTCATTGCAATAAAGTAGAACATGAAATTTACCATTTCAACCATCTTTAAGTGTACAATTCAGTAGCATGAAGTACATCCACACTGTTGTGCAACTATCACCAACACCCATCTCCAGAATATTTTCATCTTGTCCAAATGAAACTCTGCAACTATTAAACAATAGCCACCTTTCCCTGTCTCCCCAGCCCCCAGCAACCAGCCTTCTGTTTTCTGTCTCTATGAATTTGACTACTCACAGGTACCTCACGCAGTAGAATCATACAGTGTTTGTCCTTCTGTTTCTAGCTTATTTCAAAAATTGCAACTTTTAAGTTGAGGGCAACACAGTAGAAGGAAATGGCTGGTATTTTTAAAGACACGGCCCTCAGTTCATGTCCCACTTCTGCCACTTACACCCTCTGAGTTTTCAGGGAAAGTCCTCTAAACCTATTTTCTCATCAGCCCCAAACAATGGTATAAAATGTGGGTTGTGTGACTGTCCCGAGGACTGCTGTGTCCTCAGCCTGGTATATGATATCAACTGATTGCTCAACGGATAGCATTTCCTCTCCTAGCTACCAAACCTGAGGAATCTGAAATAAGTGCAGATGTCTAGCTTTCGAGTTACTGAAATCTTAAACTACTGCTTATGCACCTATCAGATATGAACTCGAACAGACTCTTGTTAAAATGGGATGAATAAGAATATCTTCCTCAAAGGTTTATTGTGGTAATAAAATAAGATTAAATATGAGACTTTGATGCATCAAATTCAATAATGGTTGATCCAATCTCGATGAGAGGGATTCCAGCCTGGCATCAGAAGATCTGGGATCCACATGATGAAAGCGATATGGTTGTTAGCCTCCCCAAGATAAGAGAGAAGGAAAGATGATGTAGTATTCATAGCCTAAAAGGAGAGGACTATGGCCCCATAAAAAGCCTTATATTTCCTGCAATAAAAATAGTATTGAATAGAAACATATGCTTGATAGAATTTTTTATTTTATTGTTGGGATAAAAACTAAAGGTCACCTACATCAATATTATCATCTCATGAAGCTGGTAATGGCTCTTACCTCATATCCCCAACTCCTTTTCACCAAATAGACTGCTATTTGCTTTACTATATCCCTGGAAAATTATCCTTATCTTGCCTTTCAGCCAAGGTAATGAAGCTTTATCTTGCACTAGTATATTATTATTATTATTATTATTATTATTATTAAGCTCCATTCTGCTTCTACCATTTCCAAGAGGACTTGATCCCTAAGAAATTAGGCTGAGTTGTGGAGTCAGCTGAACCTAACTTGTAACTCACAAGATGTTACAAGAGTTACAAGATGTTGGACCTGTTCCCAATGACAGGGGAAAGGCAAGATATCTGAGTTTTTAGCCTGAGTACCTGAAGTAAATGTATCTACAACAAAGGGCACACTGAAGCCAATCAATAAAAATATTTAATGTTACATATATTTAAAAGTTTTAGATGAACTGACACATAAAATCATAGAACACACACACACGTCTAAGTCAGACCCTAAGACAAAAGTCAGGAACTCAGCAGTGTGGTGGGCTGGATAACGGTCCCCAGTTACATCAGGTCCCAATCTCTGGAACCTGCCAATGCTACTTTACATGAAAAAGGAGACTTTGCAGATGTAATTAAATTAAAAATACTGACATGTGGAGCTTACTCTGTAATCACATGTTGCCTGATAAGAAAGAGGCTGAGGGAGATCTGACACAGAGAAAAAAAAAAAGGTAACATGAAGACAGAACGGAGAGAGATTTGAAGATGCTGCCCTTGAGGATCAGAATGATGCAGCCACAAACCAAGGAAAGCTTGCAGCCAAAAGAAGCAAGAAGAGGTAAGACAAGTATTCTCCCCTAAACCCCTGAATGAGGTGCAGCCCTACTGATACTTTGATTTCA
Source organism: Pan paniscus (assembly GCF_029289425.2). Lineage (NCBI taxonomy): Eukaryota > Metazoa > Chordata > Mammalia > Primates > Hominidae > Pan > Pan paniscus. The sequence continues at coordinate 83,251,669 of NC_073265.2, read as the reverse complement.
ACCTGGTGATACTGATTTTGGACTTCCAGCCTTTAGAGCTATGGAAGAACAAATTTCTGTTGCTTAAGCTACCAAGTCAACGATAATATGTTTCAGTAGCAATAGAAAACTAATACAATCTCTTCTCTCATGGATCTGACAGTCTAGAAGAGAAGACAGAAAGTTGAATACTGACAGTAACATATGATGGTTGATAGGATATGAAAGAAAAAGGTGCTTTGAGAACATATTACCAGGAGGCCTAATCAAGCATTGGAGGTCAGAGAGTACCATACTGAAGGTGCTTAACATGAGATCCAAAGATTTGAAGTTAGTAGCAGTTACATGACAAGGTACAGGGTAATCATGGAAGTATGTTCCACTCTGTGCAAGGTCCATAGAAAGCACTGCATATTCTAGCCCTGAAGCTATCCCAGTGGGCCAGATCCTGGAGCAAACTGAGTGGGAGAGAATGAGGTGCAAAGGCAGACAGACTATATAATGCAAGGACTAGTAACCGTGCCGAGGGACTTAGAGATCATCTGAAAAGCAATGGAAAGCCACTCAAGGTTTTCAAGTCAGGAGACGATGTATCAGATTTCAGTTTTTAAAGTAGATAATTTTTATTTCAATGCAAAGAATTTCTGGAATTGAACTGGAACAAAACCAATTGGAGAGACTGTGGCTGTTATTCAGGCAAAAGATCATTGTGGCTTGTACCAAGACAAAAGACAATGACAGTGAGGCTAGAGAGGAGGAGTGAATACTTGCAAGAAATCTTTAGGCAATAAGATGTTTAGTTGGTAGAACAGAACTCTGTGGTTGATTGGATATGGGATCTGTGAGAAAGCAAAGACTCAAGGGGGCTTTATTTACTGAGGTATGGAATGCTGAGATTTCAGGATGGTAACTATGAGCTTGATTTTAGATGCATTGTGATTGACATAGCGGTAGAAAATAAAAATGGAAATATTGAGATGGCAACTGGAGATAAAGATATGAAACACAGAGTGTCAGTCTGACCTAAAGAGGTAGAAGTGGGATTTACTGTCTAGAAGGGGAAAAAGAGGAAAAGGGACAGAATAGAGACCAGAGACACACTCAGGAAATGTCAGTCCTTGCAATGCATCCCCAAGATGAGACTCTGTATCCATCAGACAGCTCTCCATTATTCAAAACCTTCACAGTGCTGGGATTACTTTTTTATTTCCAAAAGTTTCTTAAAGAACATGCTTACACGGTGTCTCACAAGTAAACTTATTCTTTTCGTTCAACAATGAGATGATAGATATTGCAGAAATAAAAAGATGAACAGAAAATGGTAACTGCCTCCATTGTTCACAGTATTAGAAATAGATACGCTAGATATTGTACATAGGTAGAATAATATCCTTGTGAATGATGTGGCTAGCATTTATTGAGTGTCTGTTACATGTTGTTAGTGTTTTGTTTGGCCTTTAAATTGGAGCAGTGATGAAAACAGAGAAGGACCTTGTACTCAAGGAGTATATCTTCTAAACAAAGTACTTTGAGAGTAGAGAGATGAGAGTAGATACTGGGTAATGGGCATTGGAAGATAAAGGGAGTCATATCTTCTCCCAGGCCAGGGGAGTGGATGGCAAAATTGAAGAAGGCTGCAAGGCAAGGTGACTTGTGACTTGAAGTTTGACAAATGAAGAGGAATTCATCAGCTAATGGGGAGGGAAGGGCATAGAGAGCAGGGCACATAAAATAATGATTCAGAGATGAAAAAGTACATAACATCATCAGAGAATGGGGAACGATTTATGTAGCTGAAGCCTTGTAAATTGGAGCCCGATTCTGAAGAATCTTGAATGCCATACAAAGCAATTTGAGCTCCAAATATTTTTAGCCAACCAGGTATAACCTTTATTTTTTTCTGGTCCAGTTAAATCTGTTAATACCCACAGACAGCAGAACACTCAGCATATTATAGGTCACTTGATTAATCCAGTGTAAGCCATGCTCCATCTCCACAATGAACAATTAAAATACATAAAATGGTTTTATGCTGTGGGATGAGATGCACTCTTTAAAAATTTTCTAGCTAGTAATCGGGTATACCAGGGGACAAAGTTGATTCTCTATCCTTGAGTTCTTAGGGTGTTGAGACAGTTTCAGGCCAGTCTTGTCTAGACCCGTGAAGCCAACCTGTATGACCACTCTAGTCTGTTCTGGAACTCAGGATTTTTATGATTGTGAAATCTTGCAGCACATTTAAAGGACAAGCTGACAATAAATTGCTGGAGTAAAACTAAAACAATGCAAGGATTTCATTTCATATTTATGTCCACCTTTACGGTGCTTTTAAAATCTGTGACTTTTCCTTTGCTGTGCAAAAGCTTTTGCAGCACCTTGGCATCAGGTAAAAATAAGACACCTTTTGTGGTTCCCCAACTAATAATTTTATCAGCCATTTAGCAATTCAGCTTCAAGCTTCTGCAATATACTTGCTAACCTTTAATTAATAGGAAGCCTTTACCTTTATTCTCACAATGAAAGATAAGATCATTGTCACATGTCAAACAATAGAAAGTTAATTCTGTTTGTCACTGTTTTCTGTTAGAGCGAATATTGCATTTCTTTCCAAGTAGAATATTTATATGGGAATAATTTTACAGCTACATATAACCACAATCGTTCTTCAAAATGATGAATTTCGAAGGCCAAGACTTGTATGATAAAATCTCACTATATAATTTAATGATCTAGAAGAATGGTTGGACCGCTGTTGAATTTATGGACTCTTTGTGTATTAAAAAGTAGACATGAGCTCAGACTTCTCCAGTGATGAATAGGTACAGGGGCATGAACAGCAACTATTCATATAAGGCCAGGGTCTCTTCAAATCATTCCATCTTTAGGTCAAGATGTACACAGACTATTGCAAATTCTCTCATCACCTATTAAAAATGTAAACACTATGAGGTGGTAAAGCCCATTGCTTAAAAGAAAAGTTTCATGGCTTCTTGCCCTTAGCCTGCAGACCTCGTGCAGGATGATGTCATCCTGGGCACAAACTGGCTTTTAATGTGATGTAGGTCACACTTCAAGCAGACTCGGGAGAGGCCCAAGGGCACGGGCTATCTCTCACTGTGAAAGCTAGGTTCAGGCTTGATAGCATGACCAGCATGAATGACTATGGAACTTTGGGCAAGAACAACAGCCAGCCATGAGCAACTGCACCTGAGAGCTGTTTTAAATTCAGGGATACTGTCCTTGACTTTGAGAAAATATCAGTTCCCTCTTTTTCATTCCACGATGACTTTTTTTTCTTTTTTTCTGGTGAACAGGGTGAAAACAAAGTAACATAACACTGCATCAAGATGCGCAGCTTGTGAAAGAAAGAGCCAATAAATCAGATGATTTGCTGTATCTACACAAGGTCAAATTGCAAAACAGATTGACTTTTCTCCACTAAACTGTCCAGCTTGGGACTTATAACAGCTGAACCCTTGGGGAGTTATTTTCAATCTTTACAACAGAAAATAATTAAAACATTAAATCTCTAAACAGGCTGAAAATAAAGTAACCAAAGACCAAAAATCAAAAAACCAAAAACCAAACACCAACAAATGTCCTCTCAAATGGTACTTAAAGTAGAATTTTCTTCCCTATTTTTATAACTTCAACAAAAGGTATCAGGAAAGCTGTGCAGGTAAGTGAAGTTTGGACCAAAACCAAGGGAAATACAGGTAAGATAAGCAAAATGCACATAATAGAACTGGCATTTATTACGCAGCAAGTATGTGCCAATGAATATGCCAGGCCTCCACATAGTATCTCAACTTTACACATACAACAGTTCCATGAGATGGATATTTTAATCTTTGTATTACAAATTAAAACTTGAAGTATAGCAAAGTTATATAATTTATGCAACAATGCACAGATACTAAGGATTCAGACGCAGCTGTGGGAAAGCCCTTGTTGTTTTCCCGGGGGTTTCATGCTGCCTCCTCCATCATCTTGTCATCTGATATCCAATCCCACTCTCATCCCAGTGTCCAAAACCTAAGTGAGCACAAATTGCAAATGATTGTTGGACTTTAAGCTTCAAAAGGGGATGTAGGAGAGCCAGAGATGTGGGTGGGTGGGGTTGCCGAGAAGATCTACTAAATGCAAACTCCATTTCTCATCTGCCAGGTTACATCTGGCCAGCATCCAGCGACGCTTTCCCCCACACTCTCCCTCTAACATTTCACAGGATCCATCTCTGAGCCCTTGCCAGAGTCCTTTGCTCCTCCATGAGGCCTCTACAGAGCACAGTCAGCTGGGGCAGAAAAGGAGGTGAGGGAATGCAGAGACCGTGCTGGGTTCCGCACACCGCCAGCGGGCTAGAACTAAAGACATTTTCATGCTTACCAAAAATCCCAAACTTTCTCAAGTTTAGTTAAAAAAACAAATTTGAAGCAACACAGAATCCCTGGAGACAAGATGACTTGTTTTAGAAAATGCTTTCAGAATTTATATTTTTCAATAAATGAACCAAGAATTCTATAAAGCAAGACTTTCTCAAACTGAAAGGAATGCCCCACAACGTTAGCAGTTTTATCTCTGGGTTAACAAAAGCACTAATTATTCTTTTCCAAATGCTGTCAATTTTATGTTTTCTAAAATGAGGACTTATTGTTATCCAATGGAAAAAATAAGAATAATTTTCACTTGAAAAAGCAATAGTTAAAAGTTTCCCCTCTGACAATTTCACTCTGAAAGTACTTTTAGGGAACACGGTGATATACACGCTGTGCAATATTGCTTTTGAGATTATCTTAAAATCTTAAAGTGGATTGAGATTGAGATTGAGTTTCCTTGGTCAATAAATTTCAGTTCAGGGAGGAATTTTCCTCAAGGCTTCTTGGCAGGAATCTTACATACTTTTCACCTTTTCTTGGGAGAGTCCTGGGCAGGGTTCTTCCTCATATGTTCCTATCTATCAATTTCTCACATTTGACAGAGATACCACAGGACAAGAATTCAGCTTTTCAACCCAAAATGCCTGAAGCCAGCACACGCAGCTCCTCCTAAATCACAGAAAAATGCCTGAAGAAGTCAACAAGAATTCAAATTAAGGGACAGAGAGTGAATCACCCAGAGAAAAATGTAAATAGCTATTATGTCAATTATGTTTACTTTTTTCTTAATTTTAGAATAGTTTTACATTTATAGAAAAATTACAAAGAGGATACAGAGTTCTCACATAGCCTACACCCAGCTTCCCTTATTATCCATCTGATATCCAATCCCACTCTCACCCCAGTGTCCAAACCTAAGTGAGCACAAATTGCAAATTACTGTTGGACTTTAAGCTTCAAGGGCGATGCAGGAGAGCCAGAGACGTGTGTGGGTAGGGTTGCCGAGAAGATCTACTAAATGCAAGCTCCATTTCTCATCTGTAAGGTTACATTTGGCCAGCATCCAGCGATGCTGCACTTTCCCCCACACTCTCCCTCTACCATTTCACAGGACCCATCTCTGAGCCCTTCACAGAGTCCTTTTATATTTACATTAGGGTGGTACATTTGTCACAATAAATGAATCAATATGTATATATTATAATTATCTAAAGTCCATATTTTTTCCAGATTTCCTTCATTTTTTACTGAAGATTCTTTTCTTTCCCAGGATCTCACACACAGTCTGCACTACATTTTATCATCGTGTCTCCTGAGCTTCTGCTTGGCTGGGACTGTGTGTCAATTACATTTTAACCTTTTGAAATCTGGAAGAGCTAAAGAGATGTTGATGTTGTTGTCATTAAACACTTTACAGACTTATGTATGACTAGACATTCTCAGGAAGGTATCTGAATCCCTAAGACATATGTAAGTTACCAATATCCACGTAAGTGCTAAGCAAATTAGAAAACAAAAGAAACGTCCAGCATATTCACAGATCAATGAGTGTGCTTTATTTCATGCAGCTGTCTGATAACTTTTAGGTGGAGAAGCCCATCTGGTTAAATCTGGTTGACATCCAGTGCATTTTAAAAAGCAGAATTCAAAGACAGCACTGGTCTGCCCCAGAGGAGAAAACAGAAATCTGTCAAAGGCCTACTGTCGTAAAAGAAACAGGATATACAGTGTCATCTGACACACAGCACCTAGCATAGTGCCTGGCACATATGTTGAAGGAATAAATATAAATGAATAAATGCAGTCCTAGAGGTGACTGTGGAGAGGGCCCCCACAGCAGAACTTAATTTCAAAGGCTGAGATGATTTCACGTGCAAAGTGAAATCTACCATCAACTCTAGAAGAGCAGAACCTCAGGGGACTGTGATTTTTTTTTTTTTTTTTTTTAGCTTATGATTTTAAAAAGACACACACCACAGAGGTGAAGGGCGTATCATAAATTGCTTCTGCTTACTAGATGTGGAGCCTTTAGGAGAGTTAAACTCTTTGAGAGTTAGTTTTCTCATTTGCATAATGCAGATGGTAATAGTTCCTAAGCAGACTTGCTGAGAGAATTAAAGAAGAAAATGTCCAATTTAAGAGTAGCTGCTTGAGTAAAATGGCAAAAGATACCTTCATCATCATTATCATTATCTTCATCATCATCTTTGCTAACGTCTTTGTCAAAGATGAGAAAACACTCACTTTAATTGCTACTCAAGGCTATCACATGCAAAGTAGGGACTATTTTCTAATCGCTTTCTCTTGACCATCATCTCTCTCCAGCACAGAATTTTCACTTCTGAAGCAACTACATAATATCCTGTCATCTGTCTGGCAAATTTTTAACCATCCTTTGAAGTGCACGCAAAAAGCATCTCTTCTGAAAAGCTTTCGTATGCCCCTCTTTTGGGGCTCCCTAACACCAAGTTAATATCTCCATAAAACTCTTAGATTTTTTTTTCTTTTTTTTTTTTTTGAGACGGAGTGACTCTGTCTCCCAGGCTGGAATGTAGTGGTGTGAACTCGGCTCACTGCAAGCTCCGCCTCCCAGGTTCATGCCATTCTCCTGCCTCAGCCTCCCTAGTAGCTGGGACTACAGGCGCTCGCCATCATGCCCAGCTCATTTTTTGTGTGTTTTTTAGTAGAGACGGGGTTTCACCGTGTTAGCCAGGATGGTCTCGATCTCCTGACCTCATGATCCACCCACCTCGGCCTCCCAAAGTGCTGGGATTACAGGCGTGAGCCACCGCACCCGGCCTTACTTTAGATATGTAAATTCTGCCTCACATCTATGCCTCTGACCACTTGGTTGGGAGCTATTGAAGAACAGGGATGGAAATGTGTCATCTCAGTACACCCAGCACCCTGCATACAGTCTCTATTAGTTTTCTAGGACTGCTGAAACAACGTACCACAAACTGGATGGCTTGAAACAACAGAAATTTATTGTCTCATAGTTCAAGTCTCAAGTCTAAAACCATGATGTCAGCAGGACCATATTTCTGAAGTCTTGGGAAAGAATATTTCTATGGCTCTTTCTGTTTTATGGCGTTGCAGGCAATCCTTGGCATTTCTTTCTTTCTTTTTTAGATGGAGTCTCACTCTAGGCTGGAGTGCAGTGGCGCAATCTCGGCTCACTGCAACCTCTGCCTCCCGGGTTCACACCATTCTCCTGCCTCAGCCTCCCGAGTAGCTGGGACTCCAGGCGCCTGCCACCATACCCGGCTAATTTTTTGTATTTTTAGTAGAGACAGGGTTTCACCTTGTTAGCCAAGATGGTCTCGATCTCCTGACCTCGTGATCTGCCTGCCTCGGCCTCCCAAAGTGCTGGGATTACAGGCGTGAGCCACCACACCCAGCCTTTTTTTTCTTTTCTTTTTTTCTTTTTTTGCAACAGAGTCTCACTCTGTTGCCCAGGCTGGAGTGCAATGGCATGATCTTGGCTCACTGCCTCCCAGGTTAAAGTGATTCTTCTGCCTCAGCCTCCTGAGTAGCTGGGATTACAGGCATGCACCACCACACACGGCTAATTTTTGTATTTTTAGTAGAGACAGGATTTCACTGTGTTCGTCAGGCTGGTCTCAAACTCCTGACCTCAGGTGATCCACCGGCTTCTGCCTCCCAAATTGCTGGGATTACAGGCGTGAGCCACCACGCCTGGCCAATCCTTGGCATTTCTTAACTTCCAGCTGCATAACTCCAACCTCTGCCTATGTTTTCGCAAGGTGTTCTTCCCTCTTTGTGCCTGTGTCTTCACATGACGTTTTCCTCTCTGGTTGTCTGGTCCAAGAGTGCTTCTCCTTTTCTTATCAGGTCACCAGTTGTATTGCATTAAGGGCCGACCCTATACCAGTACAACCTCACCTTGCCTTACATCTCAATTACATTTTCAAAGACCCTATTTCTAAATGAGATCACATTCTCAAGGACCAAGGGTTCTTTAACTATCAACCCACAACACTGTCTAACACACAGCAGGTGCTCTGTGATGTCCTAATAAAAGAGTGGATGGATCAATGACTAAATAAACAAACCCAGCCTTCTGATAACCAGATATAGACATTCAGGTGGTAGCTCATTCTTCTGTAACCACAGCTATGCTTTAAAATCCTGTGGTTTCTTGGCACTCACAGAAGTCTGCCATTTGAAATCTATGATTAGATAATCCTGTAATAAATCTCTCAGTAATTCCCTTCCAGGGTCCTGTATTTGTATCCAATTATGAAAAACCCAAGCCAGGGCCTCAAAGGCATAATTTTAAACCCATTTTTTTTCTTTCTGAGTTAGCTACTGCAGAGAGCATACTAATTATGTAAGTATCCTTTCACCTGTAGAACGTTCTGACTTGAAGACAAACCACTTCTTTGTAACCACATCCAATTTGGAGAGCAGAAGAAACTGACAAGATTCAAGACAGAAGCCTGCTATTAGCTTTTCTCAGTTCTTAACTTTTTAACGTATGTAATTAGCTTCTTCATTTTTCTCACCTTTTCCACCATAATAGAGGAAAATGAAAGGAAGTACTGCAAATTGTACAAAAACCTAAGGCTTATGATACACTGGATTTTGACTTGCACATTTCCATTTCTTTCATCTCACTTCAAAATCATCAGGAGGTGGCAATGGCTTCCAAGGTATTGAGCCCAAACTCCTATTAGATGTTGCATTTCCTTGGCCAGCATTTGCCCTTTCCTCAACCCTTACTGACTTACGCCCCTTCCCCCCACACAAGATTTTCCTCAAGCCAGTAAATGAAGAGCACATGCAGTCAGCTTTTTTTTTCTGTTTTTCTGTTTTTTGAGACGGAGTCTCGCTTTGTCGCCCAGGCTGGAGTGCAGTGGCGCAATCTTGGCTCACTGCAAGCTCCACCTCCCGGGTTCACGCCATTCTCCTGCCTCAGCCTCCTGAGTAGCTGGGACTACAGGCGCCCGCCACCACGCCCGGCTAATTTTTTGTATTTTTAGTAAAGACGGGGTTTCACCGCGTTAGCCAGGATGATCTCGATCTCCTGACCTCATGATCTGCCCACCTCGGCCTCCCAAAGTGCTGGGATTACAGGCCTGAGCCACCGCGCCCGGCCTCCAGCTTTCTAAATCTCCTATTCTTCATCCCACTTAGCCAGCATGTTATGCTAGATTAGGTTATCTTTTTGCAGCCCAGGGAAACATGAAAAAAAAGTACCAATATTGGGATTAAATAAATGATTAATGTCACAGGCAACTTTATGCACGTTTACTTGTACTTATAAAAACAGCAAAGCATGACATCCTAAAAACTGTTTGCAACTCTTCTACTAAGGCAGAGATACACAAGTGGAGCAGAGTAAGGAATGATGCCAGCATTTGGAAAACAAACCAAAACAAACCAAAACATAATTCTGATAGATCCTTTCTGCAGAATGTGAAATTCTAGTGTTTCTTAGAATGCGTTATGGCTTGACCCAACCTCGTCGAAAGAAACTGGTTCTTGGTCCAAAATATAAGCTGACGGCTTAGCTCCATCACTTTGCTGGATTCAAAAATAAGCAAGATGGATAATACATTTCTAGAAGAAAATATAACTGGGAATAGCATCATTTAAGAATTAAAATAGCAGCTCCTGCTCTTTTTTTTTGGAACACTGATTATATGTCAGACTCTGGGCTTAAGATTTTATGTACAATATTCATTTGCTTCTGTGAAATAGGTTATTTTTTAAGTTACATTGTACAGATGAGAAAACCAGATTTCAGATAATTTAATTGCTTTGTGCAAAATGACACAGATAAGTGGATGAGCCCAATTTCTAATCCACATTTATCTGATCCAAATGCTCATGTTCTTAAGAATTTGCCATATATAATATACATTCCCATGGCTCAGAAGGCTAAGGACAGGATGACCACAATAAGCAACCCTACTCAGAAAGCGAAGAGTGAGAGACACACAGCAGAACTAACTCTGCTGTCAGATTGAGCACCTGTTATGTTGAGCCTTGGTGAGGGGTTGTGGATGTTCCTAGGATTTGCCCGTTCTTCTCTCTGGGAGGGACTCTCCAGTCTCTTGCTTTCCTTGGTCTTTGGCTCTTCTGAGAAATTTTCCCTTTTCTATTATCTTCCATAACAACATCCTAAGTAGGCATTGGAAACTCAGCCCTCCCAGGGGTTAAGCATCTTCCTCAGTCAGCTTTCTAATCAAAGGATCTAGGCATTCAAGGCCTGTTTTCAATATCAAATAATCCAACATCTTAGTCCACATCATAAGAATGTAATTCACTTATAGAAATACTAGTGTTGAATCTACTGACTCTGACTCTAGTCAATTCCATGTGACAATATTCACACCCATAGTTCTTCTTTATACATATTTTAATGTTCGTTCTATTTTTTTCACCACCAGTCCTTGCCCTCATCCAATGCAAAGTACCATAAATTTACAAGACTTTAATGAGGAAGTCACACATTTACTACTGAGACATTTTGTCTAGATAGAAGGTTAAGTGCACACCACCTCTTCATTGAATTTTTACTCTTATTAAACCTTAGTCACTGATTTGTCTCTTGTTAAAAGGTTGAGTTTTAATTGGCCACTTTTGACTCTATGTCTTATCTTTTACCATATGAAGCTTAAAAATTCACTTCTTACTGCCCCATAAAGCTCTGAAATATCTCTGTTCCATTTTATTCTTGTTTGTATACTGGCCACTTTTTCTAAGCTCATCTCTTCTCATAATAACTCAAAAGCAGTCAACAGCACCCAACCTCTTCTGCTACAGCTACAATTCTGTTATGTGATTTGTCTTCAAGTTATCAAGGGCAACAATTTTAGCAAACTTTCACCATTGCCTAGCTCATCATCTTTCAAGCTTCAAATACAGTTGTTGTTGGGTTTTGTTTGTTTGTTTTTGTTTTTTTGTGAACAGCCAAATAGTCACGGTGCCAATACCTCAAATTTTAGATTTCTGTGATGGTGGTGTCTCATTTCTAAGTACTAGTTATTCCTTCAACAGGATTGACAAATCAGGTCTTGATTCTTAAAGCATGGCTCCGGAAATATGTATCACTTTTGTTTGCACTTCAATGATCAAAGCAAGTCATATGGGCCACACCTAATAGATAGGAAAGTGAAATACTACCCACATGTGCCCAAGAAGAGAGCCAGAAATAATTGGAAGATAGCACCAACGTCTACAAAAACACTTGAGAAAATTAACAACAACTATCTATTATCATCTAAAATCCAATCTATTCTGTTTGGTTGTTCTTTTTGTCTATCCTTACAGTTATAACGTATTGTCTTAATTGCTATAGCTTCTAATGATTTCTGATGTTCAGTAAAGTAAGTCTTCAGATTTTGTGGAATCTTTGCTATTCTTGGCACTTTTGTTCTATATAACTTTTAAAGTCAACTTGCCAAGTTTCATACGAAAAAAATCAGTCTGTTGGGATTTCAATACAGTTTATATTAAATCTTTAGACTGGGTTAGGGAGAAATAATATCTTTACAATACTGAGTCTTTAGTTTCATTAATATAGCAGCATGTTCTTCCATTTATTTGATTTTCTTTATCTTAATGATGTTTTATATCTTCTATATAAAGTTATGCATGTTTGATAGATTGTTTATATGTATTTGAAATTTTTCATGTTACTATGCATTATATCCTAAATGGAAATAGTACGTTTTATTTCTAATTTGTTGTTGATGACTTCGAAACAGAATTGGTTCTTGTATGTCAAATCTGTATCTAGCAACCTCGGAAAATCCCCTTAGTAATTATTTTTATATTTAGATTATTTTGGATTGTCTATACATCGCATCTGTGAATAACAGTTTTAATTTTTATTTTCAAGCTTTATAACTTTTGTTTTGTTTTCTATTATTGAGCTGACTAGGTACTAGAGTCCAATGATGAATTGAAATGTCTAAAAGAGCCATCCTGTCTCTCAGTCTCAGGGGAAAGCTTTCAACATTTCAACATTATGTACAATGATGATTCTTAGTTTTTTGTAGACAACTTCTAACAGATTAAATATGTTCCTTTCCATTATTACTTCATCAGAGTATATATTATAAATTATACATTGAATGTTATCAAATGAATTTATCTATATCAAGATGATTATATAATATTTGCCTGTTTTTGTTAATGTGGTGAAGTATATTGATTTCAAATACTAAAGCAATCTTGCATTCCTAGAATTAACTAAACCTGGTTTTCAAGTAATATTCTTTTATATATTACTGAATTCATTTTGTTAATATTTTACGAATTTTCGGGCACTGGTTTGTGAGAGAAAATGAACTATATAGAATTATGCATAAATAATATGCATAACTACATAAAAATAATATAACAATAAAAAATTTTTTAGAATATTTATTTTATTATGGTATTCTTGTTAGGATTTGGTATCAGGCTTAAGTTGGCCTTATTAAATGGGGTAGGAAATATTTTCCCTTTTCTTATTTTCTGGAATATTTTCTATTATATTGGAGCCATTTCCCAAATAAACGTTTGATACATATTCCAGTGAATCTCTCTGGTTTGTAATTTTCTCAGTGGGAGAATTTGAAATTACTGATTCAGTTTCTCCATGGGTATTAGACAATGCAGATGTTCCCTTTATATGTTTATTCATTTAGGCTGGGTGCAGTGGCTCACACCTGTAATCCCAGCACTTTGGGAGGCTGAGGCAGGAGGATCACTTGAGCCCAGGAGGTCAAGACCAGCCTAGACAAGACAGCGAGACCTTTTCTCAAAAAAGAAAAATAAATAATTAAATAAAACGTGTACCCATTTAATCAAAATGTTCAAATATATTAAAATATAGTTAATTATGTCATCTAATAGAGTTTTTCTTCTAATGAACTTTAAATGTCTGCAACATCTGTAATAGAAATATTCCCTTTTTATTGTTGACATTGGTTGTTTGTGCCTTATCTATTTTTTCTTGATCATTCTTGTCACAGAGTTATTAATTGTGTTAGTCTTCTTAATGCACCAATGTTTGACTTTGTTGACTCTCTTTAATGTATGTTAGTTTTCTATTTTATTATTTTGTCTTATGATCTTCATGCTTCTACATTTTAAAAAATTAAATTTGCAGTTCTTTTTCTACAATCTTGAGACAGATGATTGGATAATTAATTTTTAGACTTTTAAAAATATTTTCAGCAAAGGCTATGTATTTCCCTATGAACATTTGGCTGCATCCTACCATTTTTATAGTATTCCATTCAAAATATTTTCTAATTTCCACTTTGGTCCATAAGTTATTTCAAGTGTATTTTTTAATCCAAAAACATTAGTTATTTTCTTTTTGTTGTTAATTTTTAGCTTATTTTCACTGTGGTAAGATAAAATATTCTAAAAGATTTCAATTCTTGGTTGTTGAGACTTGTTTTGTGGCTCAAAATAATTTTTTAATAGGTGAGCATTGTCTCTGTTCTTGAAAAGACTATGTATTTTGCAGTTCATTGGTTGCAGTATTTTATGTGTATAAATTAGATTCCATTTGATAATCATGTTATCCAAATATTCTTGCTTAGTAATTTTTTGTGTGCTTTTTCTGTTAATTACCGAGAGAACTGTGTTAAAAATCTCTTAACATGATTATAAATCATTTTTTATCATCTTAGTTATGCTTAAAATATTTTGAACCTTTGCCATTAAGACATACATATTTAGAGCATTTAGGTCTCCCTGGTAAATTTAAGATTTTATTATTAAGAAATATCACTTGATCTTTAAAAATATTCACCTTAAATCCTGTATTGTATGATATTAACATTGTTATACCAGCTTTCTTATTATTAAGCTTTGCATAAAATATTTTTCTCTTTACTTCCTGAATTCTTAATTTTAATGTATCTCCTATAATAATCATATAATCCTGTTTTAGTCTACCTAAAATATTGCATTCTAATTGAAATAGGTCATCTATTTTCATTTAAGGAAAGTACTGATACACTTGATTTTAAATTTACCACTTTATTCTTATTATTTGTCTTACCTGTTCTATATTACTACTTTCTCTCATTTTTTGTCTCTTCTGGACTGAGTGGTTTTTATTATTCTACTTCTCTAATAACTCATTTGTTTAACATTATTTTACTACTATTTAAAGAGCTACCTGGAGATTTCAAAAAATACTCTTGGTTAATTATAGTCTAGTATAAATTAGTATTTTAATTTCATCCTAATAATTCCAGAAACTTGAACCCCGTTTTTCTTATCCCAGTATGTGTAGTATATTATATTTTTGTGTGTATATACTGTAGCCCTAACAAGACATTATATTATCTTTGATTTATAAACTCAATACTTCATTAAGATATAATTGTATATTTATTCTTTCTTTTGCTCTTTATTCTTTTTTCATCTCCAGGTTTCCATATGGTATTATTTTCCTTCTGATTGAAGATGCATTCATATTTTCTTTAGTAAGTCAAGCAAATGCCTTTTCGCCCTATTCCATATCTCTTTAGCCCACTCCTGATTTTAGCTCTACCTGTACTGAACAGGTTTGCACGCAATGACAACATCCCATCTCCAGTGTCAGCTATGTCCCTGTACTTTCAGACTCAGTGCATTTGCTAAAGTCAAGGGTGCTTACTCAGCCTACCTGCAGAACAGCCCCAGGTATGACCATGGAGGCTACCCTCATCAATTCTCTGTCAACTTTTTCTTTATGTAATTGGAAACAATGATATTAAATATATACTATTAGATTTATATATCCTCTTGAATGTATCCCTTTAGCATTATGAAAATACCACTCATTATCATCAGTATTCTTTTTACTAGTATTTGCACTATTTGTCATTTTAATGCTTTTAATTACAACCTTTGTTTTTATATTTGAATTATGTTTTTTATAAACAACAGATAGTTGAGTCTCTTTAACTTTTGCATTTTGTGGTTTTACTATGATACATTTAGGTCAAGATTGCCTCTCCATTTATTCTACTCAGATTCCACTGGGCTATCTAAATTTAAAGTTTGTTTTCTTTGAACAATTTTGAGAAATATTTAGTCATTATCTTTTTGAATATTGATTTTTCTCCCATTCCTTTTCTTAATTCCTTCTGTAACTCTTATTAGAAATGCTGTGTATCTTTTTATATAGTCCTCTATATATTTTTATGCCTATTTAATGTACTTAATCTCTACATTTCTTTGACTGCATTCTTGACAGGACTGAAATTATCTTCCAGTTTACTAAGTCTCTCTTCCGTTGTGTTAAATCCGCTCTGTAATTTATCAATTTTGGTTTTTGACATTTTATTTGTATTGTCATACTGGAGGTTCTATCTTATTATTTCTAAAACTTATTTTGTTTTTATAGACCTTTGTTCCTTTTTCATGTTTTCATTTATTTAAACATTAAACATCATTATTTTATTTTGCGCCTCTGATAATTCTATTAACTAATTCTGTAGAGTGTGCTGTTTCTGCTAGCTTTGCCTTATGGTGGCTTATTTACTTGTGTGTTTTCTGATATTTTTTGTGAGCTCCTCATCTTTCTTGGAACTCTGTCTATGGGAACACCTTGAAGCACACTTTGAATTTGCTTTCCTTCAAACAGCATTTAATGATTGACTTGCTGATCACATATTTTTTCATTATGTGTGTAGTGGAAGAATTTTTTTCTCTTCTGTCAATGAGTTCAAGATGGTCAAATCCCTTGAATGTCTCCTTCTATGTATCAAGTTTTCCTTTTTTTTTTTTTTCCTTATTTATCCTTCCCTTAAGGATGTAGTTCTCTTGGGCTCAACTTGATGCTAGTGTCTCTTACTGGATTCTCCATACCGAGTAAGCCCTAGGGTTTATCACGGTAATGTACTTTTCGAGGTGAAAGTACAAGGCTCTTAGTGTTTGGCAAGGTCATCATCTGTCTACTGGAATCAAGGGCATACAAAATGTTTGGCTCATCCTGGTGATGTTAACACCCACTGATATTCTTTGCCTAGATCAATTTATTCATTAAAATTCACGGAAGAGTGGTATTTTTATAGTAACATTGTTTCCTCCTTCTTTCACTGTAACATTTCTATAAGGAGAAAATGCTCCCTCATCAATCCTACTTCATTACCCTGAACAGAGTTGCCAGACTTATCAAACCAACAGGATGCCTAGTTGTTTAATTTTCAGACAAACAACAAGTAATTTTTTAGTGTTAAGTACAATATTTGGGACATACTTACACTAAAAATTTGTTAGTTGCTTATCTAGGCATTCTGAATTTTATCTGTCAAACCAAACTCTGACATTCATACATTTCACATATTTTTTAGAAACAGGATAAGTGCTTGATTCTCTTACTTCATTTACCAGTTACGATGATAATAAAAATGAGTTGGTTGGAAATAATGTGGAATTCTCAATGTATCCTCTTTTAAAAAGTTATTATAAATAGAATATTCACAAAAATGGATATATTATTTCATTAAAATAGACAAACCCTAAAAATTTGAAATAACAAAACTGCATTTCTAATAAGTTAAAATAAAGCTAGAAATTAATAATGAAATTGGAAACAAAAAACCCAGGCACAGCCAAGCTCAGTGGCTCATGCCTGTAATCCCAGCACTTTGGGAGGCCAAGGCAGACGGATCACAGGAGGTCAGGAGTTCGAGAACAGCCTGGCCAACGTGGGGAAACCCCATCGCTACTAAAAATACAAAAATGAAGGCATAGGAATGACACAATGGACTTTGGGGATTCAGGGGGAAAGAGTGGGAAGAGGGTAAGGGATGAAGACTACAAATGATGTGCAGTGTGTACTGCTCAGGTAATGGGTGCACCAAAATCTCACAAATCACCACTAAAGAACTTACTCATGTAACCAAATACCACCTGTTCCCCAGTAACCTATGAAAATAAAAAAATATTTTAAAAAATTAGCCAGGCATGGTGGTGGGTGCCTGTAATCCCAGCTACTCAGGAGGCTGAGGCAGGAGAATCACTTGAACCCGGGAGGCGGAAGTTGCAGTGAGTCGAAATCACGCCACTGCACTCCAGCCTCAGCAACAGAGAGAGAACCTCCGTCAAAAAAAAAAAAAAAGCAGCTGAACATCAATATTTTCTTAAAGAATAAAGGCTTGCTATGAAAGAATGTATATAAGTCACAAGAAAAAAATTACTACACAGAAAACTTAGGAAATGTAGCCAAAGTTGTAAATCAGAAGATAATCCATAGCCTAAGAAACCAAAGTTTGCCAAATTTATTTGACTACAAAACTTATGTTTTTCGCTATTATGTACTCACATCTCATAAAATTAATGCTTCACAATAAAATTACTTTGTGCAATTAAAGAAGATCAGAGTTTGGGTTGAGGGAGTGAAATAAAGGCAGGATTTAATATAGTTTTTATTGGTTTGTTTTAGGCTTACATTGAATAACATTCACACAAAATTCCTAAGCCAACTGTAATGTGCAAAATAAAAGAGGAAATGACTCCATGTTATGTGCTCATTGCACAATGAATGAATGAATATCCACCCGGTAATACTGGGAAAACCTGCTACTTAGGGGAAAATGGCATTCCTCTGACACTATTAGCACATTTTTATGTAGTTTGTGGTTGAACTCTGATAAATTTGTTGACATATCTAAGCATTGCAAAGTGACGTCAATCCAAGAGCAGAAAAAGTTATGATTTTTGTGAAATCCTTCTGCTTAAACCCCTCCAATAACTTGCCATTTCACATGGAGTAAAAGCAAGTCTTTTCAGTATCCTTCATGGACAAACCTACGTGATCTCCCAGCCCCCGACCATTCAGGCCGCTCATCTTTCCTAATGCATCTCCTATTTGTTGCCACCTGCCCACTCTTTTCCAAGGACACTAGCTTTCTTGCTGTTTCTAAAACATGGTAAGTGCTCAGCTACCTTGGGGCTTTTACACTGCCTATTCCCTCTGCTTGGAACACCCTTCCCCTCAATAATCACGTGACGAATGCCCTAAACTCTTTCAAGCACTTGATCGAAGGTCATCTTCACAGTGAGGCTTATCCTGCCGTAGTATTTAAAATTAAAAATTCTTTATTTGGCACTCCTCATCTCGTTTTCCTGTTCTGATTTTTACTTTTATATAGCATTTACACCTTTTACCATTGCATATAATTCATTATTTTGCAGCTATTTTCTGCCTCCTCCTGTAGATAGTCTATAAGAGCCAGATTTCTATTTGATTTACTAAAGTATCCTATGTGCCTAGAATACTGCCTGGCACATGAGAGATAGGCATTCATTTTACAATGTTCAATAAATACATGGATAATGAACATGCAGTTTGTATTAAGAATGTGAGGGAGAATGGATTAAATAAACTCACACCATGTTTTTCATTTTAGAATCTGTGTTATTTTGAGTTAACATGCTCCATGAGCAGATACAAAGGCATGGCCACTGATCCATGGGTGGGAATTCACTTCCACAGCCATAAGGGAAAAGGGAAAAAGAAGAGTATTTTTAACAGTTTGTCACCCCAGGGGATCTCTAAAATCCAGTTTTGATGAAAATCTAATATCAATAGCACGGGACACCATCTACAATTCTCAGGACCCAGGGATGTTTAAGGCAAATTAATTTGATACAAAATAAAAACCAGACACTATTTGGAATGATCTTCATTAAATAATGTTCCAACCTATTTCCCATAGCTCTTTAGTTTTTCACAAAAGATTCTCTTTTGCATATTCCATTTTCCTAAAGGTTATTCTTTCTATTTCCTCTTCTCCAATGCCTCTGGCCAGATTAGAAAGTGATGACCGAAGGACCTTTACAATTCAAAGAATAAATCAAAAATGTCATGCGCATCTGAATTCACCCTGTTAGCCCATCTCTCTTATCAGACCCCATATCCTTGGGAATGAAATAGCTGGAGCCAACCCCATGGGAACCACGCATGTCCATCGGTCTCTGATTCGCCAGGCTGCTGGAGCAGCGGCTGTTAGCCTGCCATGAATAATGTAGTAGGTGCATGTCTCTGATTTGCTCCTTTATTAGCACTTGAAGGTGAATAGCAAATTTGTTTAATGTCACTTACCATTCTATTCTAAATTTGAGAGAAGTATATAGAATCATTGCATATCTGTGCTTCCAGGAATGTGCTTTTAAAAAATAAACCAGTAATCATTTGTGTAAATTAATATAACTGCTCTGTTAACGCTTCCCCCTTTAATATGTAGCACAGGGTTCTAGGGCTGTCTTCCATCTGTACCTGAAAAGGCAGCAAAATGCCATCGTGGTAAAGGTAATGGAAGGTAAGGTAAAGCGGTGGAAAGACAATAATAATGCTTACTCTACAGAGCGAGGAGCCACTCTGTGCCAGCCCATTACTGGGAGTTTTCATAAATTATTTTCTTTCAAAATAGAGAATATAAACATACCCCAGAATGTTGATGCACTCAAAGTGATCTTAAATAATATATTACCAAACACATCAAAGAGGCCCTGGGAAGAGAGTCTTCCTCATGTTATGGCTACAGGGGATGCTACAGGGGATGAGAGAAACATGGAGGCTCTTGAAAAGCAAAGCTAGGGGGGATTCTGAAGGAGGAGCAAGTCACAAAGCAAGAGGGGCCCATTGTTCATTGTTCTGAGAACTATTTTCTCAGTGACATGTCTCTTTCTCCAGTCAAAAAGGTAAAAAAAAAAAAAAAAAAAAAAGGAGGGAAGGGAGGAGAGAGGAAAGAAAAAGGGAGGGTAAAGGCAGGCAGGGAGGGAGGGAGAAAGGGAAGGAGGGGAAAAGCCAACTCAAATTGAGCCCAGTACCATGCAGATGTTTTGCACAGATTATTTCATTTACCTGCATAGTTACCTTGTAATATCAATACCATGATTGTCCTCACTTATCTGACAAAGGAACCACAGCTTACTGAGGTTAAGTATTTGGCCCAGGATCACATAGCTAGTTAGTGAGGATGCCCATATTTGAATCAAGATCGGTTTGATCTGAATGTAGAACTCTTCCTTGTTCTAAGTGCTACAAACAAGGGACGCACTGAGCATAACCTAGTGCCCTCCTCCCTCAGTTAATCCTCTCCTTGGGGCACAAACCTTAATCAGTTGCATAGAGATCAATGCAACAGCTCTGGTTTCCACACACAGTGCTGTCAAAAGCCCTATTCCTTCAGAGAGTTACAGGATGCTTTTAATTTTCCTCCTCACTGGGAAAGCCAGGATGCTTAGAACCAAGTGTTACCTTCAAGTAAACTCACTGGTTTGACCTTTAGGGTTAGTAGGCTATGTATCTTCTTTTTTCTTATAATTATTTCTATTTTATATTCCTTTCATATTAGTTTTATTATTCTGCCTGTTCAAGTGTCTTTCTGCATGCATGCTCCCTGATCATGAGACACAGGAAACACTGCTAGTTTGGGCTTACTTTGGACTATTCCATTATCACCTGAGCACTTGTGGAAATAACTGAAATATCAGACAAACACTGTGTATCACAATTTTGTCATCACATGGTGTGTAATAAATAGACAGTATTATATAATACATGGATAAATATTGTTTGCAAGTAGCATGAAGACAGTGTCAATTCCTATGTGAGTTCAGCCATTAAGTGCTCAATCAGATCCCTGATTGGCATGAGATTTCTGCTTCTTCCCAAACCTAGGTGGAGGGGACACAGTAGTATATGAGTGTATCAGTTACGATAGGTCAGGTTATTCCATGGTAACAAGTAACCCCAATTTCCCAATGGCTTTACCAACAAAGGCTCATTTCTCTTCCATACCACATATTCATCACGGGTTCTCTGGGAGCTCTGTTTCCTATTATCCTACTCTTTAACCCAGGCTAACAAAGGAGCCACCACTGGAGACACTGCCCATCGATATACTGGAGGAAAAGGGAGAGTTTCTGACTAGATATAAAACATGTTACCTTCTCTCACATTTCACTGGCAAGTCACTCAACCACCAATATCTCCAAAGAGATGAAGTGCAGTCCTACCAGAGGCCCAAGAGAAGAACTGGAAGAATTTGGTGGGATGATTGTCCCATTACATGAGTTCAGTCTTTGTCCTATCTTTTATGGCAATTGTCAGTTTCCTGGCTCTTTTCCCCTTTGATCCACTTGACATAGCTCCCTGAATTAGTTTGCTAGGTCTGCCATAACAAAATACCACAGACCAAGTGTCTTAAACAGCAGACATTTATTGTCTCACAGGTTTAGAGACTGGAATTCCAACATCCAGGTGTCAGCAGAATTGGTTTCTTCTAAGTCCTCCATTCTACTCTTGTAGATGACCACCCTGTCCCTCCCTATGTCTTCATATGGTCTTTCCTCTGGGTGTGTGTGTGTGTGTCTGGGTTCTAATCTCCTTTTCTTGCAAGGACACTACTTATATTTGATTAGGACTCAACCCTTAGGGGTTCCCTAATCAAATATAAGTAGTGTCCTTGCAAGAAGTTATTTTAACTTAAACATGTCTATAAAGATGCTACTTCCAAACACAGTCACATTCTGAGGTAGTGGGGGTTAGGACTTCAAAATGTGAGTTTGGAAAGGACACAGTTGAGCCCATACCAATGTCTTACTCGCCATCATTGTGTAGTCTCTACAGGTCAAGGCCTGCCTTCTCTTTCTCCAATCTGTTTTCTACACGACCACCAATGGGACTGTGTTGCATAGGGCTCAGGAAAACACCTACAAGCATCACTTGGTGCAAGGTGAAACACTGCCAGAAGTGCTGACAAAGTGCACAGGTCTCCCATTCTCCTGCCATATTGAGGAAAAGCGTGTTGGGACTAGACATGGCTGGACACAGTGGCTTCCCTTTTTATGGAACGATTGTGAGAACATCCTTGCACAAGGGGACTCAAAATTATGGTTTATGCACTAAGTAGTTTGGACTTACATGCCAGATGTTTAGAGGAGTGTTAGGAAGTACCAGAAGCAAAGCAACTGGAGAGTTTGCAATCCATTAGTCCTAGTGGAAAGGAGAGCCCTGTTCCCTCTAGGCTCCAAGGGCATCTGATAGACAGTCTCTGGTTCACTTCATAGCCATCTGGTTGGAAACACAAATTTAATTCCATTCTGTTTCCCAAAACATGCCAAAGGTTTCACATTGCTCATAGGATAAAGCCAAACTCCTAACCGTGACCTTCAAAGCCCTGCATAAACCGTCCCCTGTTCACCTCTCCAACCTCCTCTTGAGCCTCTCTCCTCTTGTTCATTATGGTCCAGCCACACTAGTCTCCTTCAGTTTCCTTGAACACCCGGCATTCTGCCCTGCTTTGATGCCATCATACATAGTGGTTGCTAGACCTGGAATGCTCCCCCAATACTCTTTAAATTGCTAATTCCTTCTCATGCTTCAGAGTTAGGTTTATGTCACTTCCTTAGAGATCCGTCTAGATCTTCAATGTGAATAATGTCCCCTCAAATTAGCCTCGTTAATTTTTAATCACCCTATTTGTTAGATTTATGGCACTTATCACTATTATACCAGCGGTTATATTTGCACACACACAGATATATACTTGTGTGTTATATAATTTTCTCCCAAATATTTTGCTCGTCACTATACCCCAGCATACAGCAAAGCACCTGGCTTATGTGGTAAGCAATAAATATAATGGGATTGTTGGAACATTTGATGCTTATGGAATCCCTTTTGAAAGAATATAAAACGTCATGCAGACATCAGCTGGTATTATTCCTGTTAATCATATGAGCCATATTTGCTTAACAGCATTTCCAGAATAGGGAGTGTGAAGGGAAGTGGTAAAAACAGAAAGGCAAGGCTGGGCACAGAATTATCCACTGATGCAACCCCTCACTTACTCCATCCAATTCTTCCCTAAGGAGTAAGTTAAGGAGGCTGTGTTATCTGGTAGCCAAAGCACTGATGTCCACAGTGTTCTCAAGCCAAAGGCCATTCACTGCTGGCATTTACTAGATACTTATGGCTGAAAGGAATCTGCAGCTTTGTCAAGGAGAAGGAGGAGAGTGAGGAACCAAGATGTTATAGATGCCTGCTAGGTGATACTACTTCACCCCATCCTTAGCCACAGGAGCTAAAGATTACCCATTTTACTGATGAGGAAACTAAGACATAGTAAGAAGCCTTGCCTTCGAACACTCATGCAGGTTATAATAGAGTCACAACCTAAACCCAGGTCTCTGTGATGTAAAAACCCATATTCTCCGTGGTGCTTTTCAATCCTCAAAATATCTGGTGGTGCTTTGGTTTAGAAACCACATCCACATTCATTATCCAAGTTCAATCTCAACATGATCTTCCAGCCCAAAAATTATTCTTTCACATGAAGAAAAAGAATATGTACAACAGACAGACTTGAATGAATGAATGAATGAATGAATGGATGGATGGATTCATCTTCTAGAAGGTGAATTGAAAGGACTAAAACTGAAATACACATCACCTAGCTTCAGATCCAGTCCTCTTACACTGTATTTGAGTTTTGGATGGAGAAAATAGCCAAAGAATCCCTTTTGGTCACAAACTGCTAAGTAAGGGGATAGACAATTTGCTCCACAAATATTTATTTTTGATTTTATTTTTCAACTTTTATTTTAGATTTAAGGAGTACCTGTGTGGGTTTGTTACCTGTGTATATTGCATGATGCTGAGGTTCGAGGTACAAATGATCCCATTATTCAAGTAAGTATAGTACCCACTAGTTTTTTAACCCTTGCCCTTCTCTTCCCTCTAGTAGTCCCCAGTTTCTATTGTTGCCATCTTTATAAGTACCCCATATTTGGCTCCCACTTATTGACAACATGCGGTATTTTGTTTTCTGATTCTATATTAATTCACTTAGGATAATGGCCTCCAGCTCCATTTATGTTGCCGCAAAAGACATGATCTCATTCTTTGTTATGGCTGTATGGTATTCCATGGTATATATGTACCATATTTTCTTTATCCATTCCACCATTGATGGGCACCTAGATTGAGTCCATGTCTTTGCTATTGAAAATAGCGCTATGATGAACATATGAATGCAGGTGTCTTTTGGGTAGAATGATTTGTTTTCTTTTGAATATATACCCAGTAATGGGATTGCTGGGTTGAATGGCAGTTCTGTTTTTAGTTCCTTGAGAAATCCCCAAACTGCACAGCAGATGAATTAATTTACATTCCCACCAACAGTGTGTAAGTGTTCTCTTTTCTCTGCAGACTCACCAGTATCGGTTGTTTTTTTGAATTTTTAATAATAGCCATTCTGACTGGTGTGAAATGGTGTCTCATGGTGGTTTTGATTTGCATTTCTTTGATGATTAGCGATGTGGAGCATTGTTTCATATATTTGTTGGCCGATTATATGTCTTCTCTTCTTCTTTTGAGGAGTATCTGTTCACATCTTTTGCCCATTTTTTAGTGGAATCATTTGGGATTTGCTTGATTATTTGTTTAAGTTCCTTATACATTCTGGACATTACAGCTTTGTCAGATGTGTAGCTTGTGAATATTTTCTCCCATTCTGTTGATTGTCCTGTTTACTCTGTTGATAGCTTATTTTGCTGTGCAGAAGCTCGTTGGTTTAATTAGGTCCAACTCATCAATTTTTGTTTTTGTTGCAATTGCTTTTGAGGACTTAGTCATAAATTCTTTCCTAAGGACAATGTCCAAAATGGTGTTTCTAGGTTTTCTCTTAGATTCTTATAGTTTGAGGTCTTACATTTAAATCTTCAATCCATCTTGAGTTAATTTTTGTATATGGTAAAAGGTAGAGTTCCAGTTTTATTCATCTGCATATGGCTGGCCAGCTATCCCAGCACCACTTATTGACTAGGTAATCCTTTTCTCATTGTTTATTTTTGTTGGCTTTGTCAAAAGTCAGATTGTAATAAGTATTTGGCTTTATTTCTGGGTTCTCTTTTCCATTCCACAGGTCTATGTGTCTGTTTTTGTACCAGTACCATGCTGTTTTGATTACTGTAACCTTATAGTATAGTTTAAGGTCAGATAATGTGATGCATCTGGCTTTGTTCTTTTTGCTTAGGATTACTTTGACGATTCAGGCTCTTTTTTGGTTCTGTGAAATTTTCAAATAGTTTCTCTAGTTCTGTGAAAAATAACATTGGTAGCTTGATAGGAATAGCATTGTTTGTAGATTGTTTTGGGCAGTATGGCCATTTTAATGATATTAATTCTTTCACTCCATGAGCATGAAATATTATTCCATTTGTTTGTATCATCTATGACTCCTTTTAGCAGTATTTTGTGGTTCTCCTTATAGAGATCTTTTACCTCTTTGGTTAGATGTATTCCTAGTATTTTATTTTTTTTGTGGCTATTGTAAGTGGGATTGAGTTTTTTATTTGTCTCTCAGCTTGAAAGTTATTGGCATATGGAAATGCTACTGATTTTTGTTCATTGGTTTTGTATTGTGAAAGTTACTGAAGCCATTTATATGTTCCAGAAGGCTTTTGGTGGAATCTTTGGGGTTTTCTAGGTATAGAATAACATTATCAGTGAAGATAAATAGTTTGACTTCTTTTCCTATTTGGATGTGTTTTGTTTCT
Organism: Pan paniscus; assembly: GCF_029289425.2. Classification (NCBI taxonomy): domain Eukaryota; kingdom Metazoa; phylum Chordata; class Mammalia; order Primates; family Hominidae; genus Pan; species Pan paniscus. The sequence continues at coordinate 83,225,774 of NC_073265.2, read as the reverse complement.
TTCTCTTGCCCAATTGCTCTGGCTAGCACTTCCAGGATTATGTTGAATAGGAATTGTGTGAGTAGGCATGCTTGTCTTATTCCAGTTCTCATGGGGAAAGCTTCCAGTTTTTGCCCATTCAGTATGGTGTTGTCTGTGGGTTTGCGATAGATGGGTGTTATTATTTTGAGGTATGTTCCTTCGATGCCTAGTTTCTTGAGGGTTTTTATCATGAAGGAATGTTTGGATTCTATCAAAAGCCTTTTCTGCATCCATTGAGATGATCATATGATTTTTTTATTTTTGTTTTATGTGTTGAATCACACTTACAAATTTGTATAGGTTGAACCAATCCTGCATCCCAGGAATGAAGTCAACTTGATTGTGGCAAATTAACTTTTCGATGTGCTGCTGGATTCTGCTTGCTAGTATTTTGTTGAGGACTTTTGTGTCTATATTCATTAGGGATATTGGCCTATAGTTTTTGTTGTTGTTAGGTCTTTGCCAGGTTTTGATATCAGTGTTATATTGGCTTCATAGAATGAGTTCTATGATGTTCATAGGACGATTTCTTTATTTTTGTCTGACTGGGTTAGTTCAAAAGGTCAGTCTTCAAGCTCTGAAATTTTTCCTTCTGCTTGGTCTAGTCTATTGATAAAACTTTCAATTGTGTTTCGAAATTCTTTAAGTAAGTTTGTCAATTCTAGAAGCTCTGATTGATTTCTTTTTAAAATGTTTATCTCTTCCTTCATTTCCTGGATTGCTTTAGAAGTTTCTTTGTGTAGATTTTCAACCTTGTTTTGTATCTTGCTATGCTTCCTTGCAATCAATGCTTTGAATTCATCATCTGTCATTTTTCAGTTTCCATTTTGTTTTGGGACCATTGCTGGAGAGCTAGTGTGATCTTTTGGTGGCATCACTATAGATTTTTCATGGTGCCAGAATTTTTGTGCTGCTTCCTTCTCATCTGAAGATGGTTGTACTTCCAATTTTTGTAATTACTTTTGTACAGGAAACATTTTTTTTTTGGCTTTCTTCCCCTACAATATTATTGGGTTTTTGTTTTCTTTCCCTTTCCCCCTTTCCCCAGAGGGTGTGACTGCAGAGAAGCCTGGGTAGAATTTTGTGGCTTTGCTTTTATATCCCTATGCACTTCTTTTGGCAGGTTTTACATCGGGCTGTGCAGTTTGACCTACAAGCCAGTAAATGACGCATAGAGTTAGGAGCCAGCTACAGCCCATGTGGCTAGGTATCTAGTTGATCCTTGTGTACTGGCAGAAGCTCTCCATCGCCTCAGGCAATGGGCTGATTCATGGAATGCACAGTAGTCTGTGCTCCACACTCAGCCCCAGGGGTGAGGGGGACATCATGGTCAGGGCTGGACCAGGCAGGCCCACTTACAGCTCCCTCAGTGGCAAGTGCAAGCACCTATACAAAGGGAGAATCCAGTAGGTGGCCACTAAGCTCCCAGAAGTGTGCCTAGCCATGAAGCTGGGAAACCTCCCCAGCCCCAAGTTCTCTCCATAAGGATGGAGCAGCCTAAACTACTAATCCAGGAGAGTGAGTGCTCCAGATCCCCAGAGATCTGCCTGGGTGTGAAGACGAGAGACCCCCCTGCACTAAGATCTCTGTACAGGAAGAGTGAGGTAACTCAAGCTGCTGAACCAAAAAAGTAGGTGCTCTGAATTCCTAGAGATCAGCCTGAGCATGGTGTGGAGATAGCCCCACTGCACCAGAATCTATGCCCAGGAAGGGTTGAGCAGCTCAGGCTGCTGAATCTGGTGAATGGGTTCTCTTAATGCCTGGAGATCTGCCTGGGTATGGAGCAGAGAGGGTCCCACTACACCACAATCTCAGAGGAGCAGGATGAGGCACTCTACAATGGCACCTGCAGACCAGTTCCAGTTCACCAAGCTGACCTTGGCTGCAAGTCTCACTGCCCAGAAGAAACTGCAGCTGTAGCAGTTCTCCTCCTGCCCTAGGCCTGCAATGGGGGAAGAGCACAATTCCAGCACCTACGGCTGAGATGCTTTCCACCATTCTGACTGTGAAGGTCTCTACCTGACTCCAGAATGAGTGCTCCAATCTCTGGCCCAAGACTAAAATGCCTGTGTAGCCACACTGCCAGGTCACTGAACAATAGCCAACTTTATATGTACCCCCACTAAAAATGGAATCCTGCTCTTGGTTCTGCATCTGGATACATGTCTGTAGCCTTTCCTGGTATCTTTCCTTCACGGTGTCTTCGACATCTCCCCAGGGATTGGGAGATACAAAGTGCTCTCCCTCAGCCTGGGTTGCTAGGATCCCCAGTGAAAAGGTGAGTCACAGAGGGAGACGGTCTGCCTCTCTCTGGTAGCCAGCAGAGCTGAGGAAAGCTAGTCTTTGAGCCAAAGAAAACATAGAAAAATAGACCCATCAGAGAGTTGGAGAGCCTGGGATGGAGTAGATGTTATGGAAGTGATTAGAGGACACTCTGGAATGAAACAGACCAGCAAAGCCAAGGGATGGTCCTATAGGCAGGCATTTTTCACAATGACTAATCTAGGTATTGAAAGTATATGTTAGTTGACTGCATGCAGGGATCTCTAAAAAGATGTATGTTTAAGATAACAGAGACACTCAGTACCAATACAGATATCTTTCTATATTATCCTTATCTTTATCATCAAGTAAATTTTTTAATTATATAAACTTCTGTTTATGCCCTTCGTTCAAGACACTGCCTCCAAAACCCAACTTCTGGAGAGGCCAGGAGCATTTGCGGTAGGCATGGAGCTCACTGCACTATTTACTGTATGTATTCAGGGTCCTCCAGCCCCCTGCCACCACCCAGCCTTCTTAATGTAACATCTAACCTGTAACTGTTTCTGGAGCCAACACATCCTCAGTTTTGAGCTTTGGCAAAAAAAAGTGATACTGAAATCAATAACTTGCCCTGAACTTTCTAACCTCTCTTCCCTCTTGCAGATGTTTGCTTTTAACATAAGGATGATCTCTTTTGTAACTGTGATCTGTTTTCACCCTTGACCAGCTTATGCTGTTCTTGACAGCATCTTCTCACTCACACATCATAAGAAGGAGGAAGAAAAAAAAGGAGGAAGAAGAGAAGAGGAGGAGGAGAGGGAAAGGGAGAAGGAGAGAAAAGAGAGAGAAAATTAAAAAGCTTCCCAGGAACTGAGGAAAATCTCCCTGGTTCAATTTCTCAAGAAAACTTTAAACCAGTTCAGTTTCAAAAATAAGGTTAATGTTACGGTCTTTGGAATTGGAAGATGTTTCCTTAAGGAATAAGGGAAGGAACAAATCTCCACCTCATCATTTGTGCAGACAGTTGTTTCTTCAGGAAATACCTCTTCAGGTAGCTCCCCATTCCCTACCCTCAGGATGGACCCTTCATCCTGTCTCTCACTAGTCAGTGGACTGGAGCAGAAGTTGACCATGAGGCACTGATTAAGCTGACTGAGTCCTCTCTTCCAGCTATCTAGAATTGAGATTGATGTTAGCCTGTACCTGTCGCTACCTGAACTAAGGAAGCCTGCTGGGAGGCCTGAAGTAGCCACATTCTTACACACACACACCAAAAAGTGGATGGATGATTATGCAGAGAAGAAAGTTGAAGATGTTGTGCCAAAAGAATAATAGATAAGAGACCCCAGAGAAGTGAACCCAGAAAAAAGCAAAGATAGCCCAGAGAGAGGCAGAAATGGGCACACCTGACTCAACTGTCTGCCACAAGACAGACTTGCACTTCCAATTATATTTCCCTTTGGCTCAACCAGGTTTTGTATTTCTTCTTTGTCTCCATGAAAGCATCCCCTACTACGTTGTAAAGTGGCAGCCATTCCCTAGGGTGTACTCACTGTTCAGCTACAAACACCTTTTCCTGAAAACGTTAGCACCCAGTTTAGGTAAACGCTCCTCCTCCATGGTTTTCAACCAGATTATGAGCAGCCTGAACACAGCTATTAAGTCCGTTTCACGTCAAGACCAGCATAGTGCTCAGTAGTGTCTTTGCGGCTTAATTCAGTTGCAATGATGGGTTTACACCTCCTCAGGGTCAGAAGAGGCAATTGCAGGTCTCAACATACCCCAGAGTCATTTGCCTTCTAATTAAAGTGAGAACTAAAGGATATCTTCCCTATGCTTTAATAGAAGAGGAGCTATTTTGATAATTTATATATCAATATAATTAGGAGAAGTAAATCTTTCTCTAGGACACATGCGTAATCAAGTAAACACCATAGCTTTCTTAGAGGCAATAGTTATTCCTATAATTTTTCTGTCAACTTATTTCTTCTTTGGAATTTGGCTATGCTATTAGCAATGAAAGAAGTATCAGAATTGGATAAGATTTTTTAAAATTTTAAAAACCTTTAAGTGTGAGTGAATCGATATTATTATGAAAAAACTGTTATTTTTTAACAAAACCATTCTGGAACGTTGCGTGATAAATGAACATGAAGTACCACTGTTACTTTCTCTCAGGGTTTTCCAGTGCCGGTCTCTCATAGAAAATTCACATTGTGTTTGATGCTATATATGGCAAAAAGAGATAGAAGATTTTTTTTTCTCATGAAAGTCATTGATCCACAGAAAAAGCACCAACATAATCAAAATTCATTTTACAGTTGCTTTTCAACCCCTGCCTCTCTGCTTCCCTGGCTCGGGGCAGCTGCAGCCTCATCCTGACATTTTCTTGCAGTTTTGTTTTTCATCCTGTCTCCTGAAAAGACAGGAGACACACATACTGCCAGTATTCTTACATGTACTGCATGGGCGTGTTGTATGCAAACTTCATTGTACATAAATATTTGTGTTTTCACGGGCTGAGTTCCACACTTTGCATCAGAATCTTAACTAATAATAATTGCCAACATTTACTTCAAAATTAGCACACACCAAGCACTAAGCACTTTACATATCTTACCTTATTTAATCTTCACAGTATTCCTGCAGATAAGTATTATTATTATGTCCATTTTATAGGGAAGGAAACTAAAACATTAAAAAGTTAGTAACTTACGAAAAGTACAAACGAGGCTTGTTAGTGCTGAATCCAGAATAGAAACCCCAGCAGTCTGACACCTCACCCCAGGCTATATTTTGAATGACTTGGCTTTTTCTGGCTTCCTTAAAGGGTCCCTGATATACAATTAAAATATCAAAGCAGACCTGGAATTTGGAGCTGCCAGGCCTGACCTCTTGCCAATGATAGGACACTCAAATCATAGCTTTGCCTTTTCTTCTTTTTTACACGCACACACATATGCAAATACATACACAGGCACTCGTAATAAAATGTGCCTTCACTAACACAATGCTAATTCATGACTTCTGGATTTATTTCTGTGAAATGATGAGTTTAAGGCCATACATTGAATTGATGGTTTTGTCTAGGTGCTTACAGGGATTTTTAATGGTTATAATTAACTTCCTATGAATGATTAGAACCTTGATTACCTTCTCGAATCAGAAGTAACTTAATATTTTGAATAAACTCTAGAGTGTTATTTCAAAGAAATACTTATTCTGTCATTAAAAGTTATACTCTGAAGAACTGTTTGCTCCTATAAGAAATGTTCTTGGTATCTTTATAGGTATGGAGAAAAAGCAGGACATGAAAATTATTTGCCTAGCATCATTTTATCAAATTATTAAACTAAAAAGAAAATATGTTTACGTAAGAAATCTTGAAGACTGAAAAATGCACATTTTTTCAGTATCTATCTAAAAAGATGTAATAAAGTATAGCATATTTCAGGACATAAGTGTGTAGATGAAAGACTGGTAAATATTTCCTACCTATAAAAACTGATTCTGGTTATCAGATAGTGACAGATGCTGAGCCCAACAATTTTACATTTATCAATTTACCTAAGTCTCATACAATCCTATGGGGCAGGTATTAGTTTTCTCCTTTTATAAATGAGAAAAAAAAAGACCCAGAAAATAAAAGGCTTGTACATTATCACTCAGCTGCAATAGAGACCTCTCTTACTTCAAAGCTTTAAATAAGGTTGACACATCCACCTTCCTCCCACTAAGCAAATGGCAATTCCCACACTGCCGGCAACCTGGTAGCACCCACCTCAAGATCTCAACAAGCTCTAACCTTGCCCCAACCACCTAAGTACTCAGGAGACCAAGATTCCCTCTAGCCCCCCGGCATCTTCCGTGGCCCAGATCCAGCTGGTCAAGACCCAGTTTTCCCCGCTCAGATCACCCCAGTCATAGCAATCAATCTGCTTAGAACCCCTCCTTCTCCCATGGAGGGCTTTCCAAAAGTGACTGTTTTCTGTTTGTTTGTTTTTTTAAACAAGTCTCACATCTTTCTCCAAGAACTCTCCTAGATACTTACATAATGTTTGCTATGGGCTCAGGAGTATAACCCAGGGTGCAGCTGATCTGTGATAGACTCCCAACTGCTATTATTCTATTTTCTAGTTGTCACAGTACCTCGCATTGCCCAGGTGACAGGAAGTTTCTAGAGACATGTATTCTTCAGGTTCCTCTTGCCATCAATAAATACTCTCCCTCTTGAACTGATGGCTAAATTAATACCAGTTTGCTATGAGAGACAGAGAGAGAGATGGAGAAGGAGAAGGAGGAGGAGGAAGACAAGAAGAAGGAAGAGGAGGAGGCAAAGGAACAAGAAGAAGGAGAAGAGGAGGAAGGGGAAGGAAAAGGGAAGGAAGGAGGAGTGCCGTGGCAAAATGATGGCTCACTGCAGCCTAGAACTCCTGAGTTCAAGCAATCCTCCTACCTAGGCCTCCTGAGTCACTGGGATTACAGGTCACTAGCTTTCTTCATTAGACTTTTATTTGGGGAAGGGGGCAATCACTTAACAAGCAGAGTCTGACATTTGCTTGCTAGATACTTAGAGAAAATTCATTCATCTGAAGAAAGCTCAACCAATCGCTTCCCCCATTAAGTCAACATCAGTGCAGATATAATTGTCATCCTTACAGTTTATTCAGGGACCAGAAAGGTATCTGGCACAGTTACCCCCTTCATAAAATCATATTTTATATTGCTTTTATAATATTCTGCACTGGTGAAAATCAGCACTTGCATTTGTGGACATAAATCAGCTAGATAATTGAGATCTAAAAAATAGGCTTTGGACCTTGCCAAATCAATCAGTAACTGAGACTCAAGGTATGCTTTGGGATCATTTGTCTGGGTAATTCTAACAAAAACAACAAAATCCAAACAGATCGCAGGAAAGTTAATAAAGAACTCAAAGTGGGCATATCCATGCACCGTGGAGCCAACCACAACCAAAAATAAAAAGTCAAATGAAACAGAATAAGATAAAGGAACAAGAACTCCAGCTCCAACAAAGGCAAACATCTTAGGATTCTGGTGCACGTCTGTCCTATCTTTCCTGCCTCACTGCAGTATCTACCTAGTTTCTGACTCCCTTAGATCTCCCTCTCATTCTCTGTCATACACTTGGTTTTTCTACTTGAAGACACAAAGGTGGTGTTCCCAGTTTTGGCCTTTGATGCTCTTTACATAGAAATTTTACAAATTTTCCGAATTTTCAAGTCTGTAGTTATTCCCAGTAACCCCCCGCCCCCCACCCCCACCCCTTGATGTGACCTCACTCCTTTCAATTCCAGGAATCTCCAGGGGGATCACCTCCTCTATCAGTGTTCCTCTATCAAGCTACTGTCAAGCCATATTCCAGCCTTAGTTTACAACTTACCCATAATAGGGGATGAATAAAGCTGCTTAAAATATTCTAGACCTAAGGTACTGGGGGCTATGTGAATGATTAATGTGGCACAATAAGATAATGGCTTATTCAGACTTAGCATTTGGATTCTGTTCTCAGCCAAGAACTACCTCCTGTTTGTTCCCACTAAATGTCCATTGTAATTTCTGAACATCGTGGAAAACTCAGGTTTTTCTAGGATATGTGTATAGCCTAGAAGCCACAGAACATTTATCCACTAAATCAGCCATGGCCGCATTAATCACACTGTCTCTCAAGAAACCCTAAGAACACCTTACACCGAATACATTTGGAAGGCATGGCACCAACTATTTTATGCCACCTCTGCTTCAAATCTAGTCCAAGGCATCTTGCCAAGTGGTGCTGGAAAAGGTATTCCACAACCAGGGATTGCTTTGCACGCTCCACTCTGAGAAGGAAAATTTGAAACTGCAGGAGCCACTTAGGAAAGCAGATCTAACTGGGAGACCTGAAATGTGGCCAGGTCAACTGTGCCATTCCCAAGGCTCAAGAACGCTGGCTTCATTCTCATCCAACTGGCACCAGCTCACAGAAGACAGGCCACTTACCAGCAAATAAAGGAACAGATTTATTCTTCCTGCCCCCTAAGAGGAAAAGCTGCACCTGAACAAACTTGCAAGGTTAGGTTCGCATGTGGTTTATGAAAACCTTCCCCGACTCCCACTCCTAACAAAGGCTGAAGACAAATCTAAGCCAGGCTTTCTGGCTTTGGCCCACTGCTCCATGTGACAGCTCCTTGCACCTCGTTCTCTAACCTCATCATTTAACGGCCCCAACAAGGTCCACTTCAGGACAGGAAAAAGAAGTTCTCACATATCTCTCATTGCATCGATGCTAGTTCCTTTTGCACCTGGTATCTCCTTAGGGGCCTCTTAATCGAAGTCTGACTAAGCCTGACCTTGCCTTGGTTTATGAGGGTAATGAAATTACAGCCCCAGGTGGGACGGCTGCAGGTGCACGTGCTCGGCCATTCGGAGCCTTGTTATTTCTGTAATTTGTCACATGCTGTCTCCTGCTCGAGGTTGTACTTTACAACCTAATGAATTCGTTCTCTTATTAAGACAAATCTTGTCCTTGCCAATCCAATTAAATCTATAAAATTAGCCTGGAAATTTTAGAAAAGTGGGCTGCAATGTAGCTGCTTTTCTTTCTTTCCTTCTTTTTCTCTATTTTAAGTTGTTGGACCAGGACTGATTACGATCTGGAAAGCTGGTGGAAAGAACAACTAGCTGGGGGACAGAAGACATAGGTTTTATTCCAATTCTGTTATGTCATCTTGAACAAGTTTCCCCTCCTCCATGGGTGTTGGTCCCTTGACAATAAAATTAATGGTTTGAACATATTAGTGTGGATAATACTTTTTCATTTATTGAGTTACCTTACTACATGCCAAACATCTGCATGAAAACTTGCAAGGTGGATGGAATTGTGTAGATTGTATGAACACAGTCATCACACTTCAGAAAACATGAATGTTGCACCTAAGGCCAAACAGTGAAGATGGTGATATATGACTCCAAAGCCCATTCATACACTTCCAAACAGACAGCCTACACTCTTTTTACAGACTATGAATCTTGGGGTAAAATTTGTAAGTGGCTGAAGTTAGTTACAGGTCACAAGGCTGAGTTCCATCTATAGCTCAGTTACTGACTCAGAGATCCTAGACAAGTTTATTAACTCATTGTCAACCACTGCCATAGCTAATCTTTCCTTCTCACTCAGTGCTCAGAGAATGCAAGTTAACATGAAGGGTGTACTTTAAACTCTGCCAAAACATAGGCACAAGAAAAACTGAAGTAGAGAAAAATGTTATACTTTCATCTAAAAGGGAGGAGAGAAACAATTGGTTTTCTGAATACAAAATAGTGATCCCCGATGTGAACCTCACACTGCTGTTAATAATATCTACCAAGCTCTGGGTTTCACCAGTGTTTATGAAGAAATTTTTTCAATGAAAAATGTGATCATAGGTAAACTTGAGAATCAGCAAACGGAGAGCTTGGTGTATATTCTCAGTGAAAATACATTTTTCTGGTGGGTTCCCCATAGCAGATTAAAATTCCATTCGATATCTAATAAAATTATAAGTCTAATGTAGAAACACAGAAATCAGTTCTTTCATTTTCAGAGAGGTTTCTTTTAGCAATTATTTGTTCAAAGATTTAATTCAAACAACAAGTTACTATTACTTGAAGAAAAATGAAGTGATCTATCCTTGGGTAGGGCATTTGTCTGCCTATGTGGAAACAACAATAACAAAATATCAGTTTCTTTCTTTACTTATTTCTTATGCCTTTACTCTGGTGAAACAACACATACAGAAAAGTACCCCAAAAATGTTCAGGTCTATAATTTCTAAAACCACCACACAGATTAGGAAATAAATGGAACATTACCAACATTCTTGAAGCCTCCATATACTTAATTCCAGTAAATAGCCCCTCCCTGCCCTCCAAAAGTAACCAATATATTTTCTTTTTAAAGTAACATTTACTAGCAACTTTCTAGTTTACTGCCCAAAGCATGCCATTCCCTGTTTTCGTGAACTTCATATAAATGGGCTCATATAGTATATATTCTTTTATACCTGAACTCTTCAATAAAAAATGTGTTTGTGATATTTATCCATGTTGTATGATGCTGTATTTTGTTCATTTTCATTTCTCTGTAGTGTTACATTGTATGTATACACACTATATGCATAAATAAACCAAATGTACCTCTCTGCTGTTGATAAACATTGGAGTTATTTGTACATTGGGCTTTTATAATGTTTCAATAAGCAGTCTTGCATGTTTCTCTTGCATACCTTGGTATATATTTATGTTCATATCTAAAAGTAAAATTGCTAGGTCATAGGATTTACATATCTTAACTTTAATAAAGACTGCCAAAACATTTTCAATACCAACTTAACTCCTACTGACAATGAATGATTGAAAGTTCTCCTTGTTCCACATGCCCAATATATGGTGTTATCTATCTTTTGCATGTTCACCATTCTAGCAGCTGTGTAGTGACATCCTATACTTTAAATAAGCATTTTCCTGAAAACTAATGAAGTTGAGAAACTTTTTATGTATTTGCTGGCCATTTGGATGCCTATGATCCATCTGAAATTAATTGTTGTATATGTCCTAAGATAGAGATAAATTTTCATTTCTTTCTTATAAACATCCACTTACTTTGACAGCATTTATTGAAAAGATCCTTTCTCCACTGTTCTAAAGTGATACCTTTACTATGAACCATTTGTCCATATACATATGGGTCTATTCCTGGGATTTCTTTTATATACCATTGGCTGACTTGTCTATCCTTCTATTATTGCATCGGTATCTCAATGTTTCATTTACTATATAATTATAATGACCTTTGATAAGTGGTAGAGCAAATCCCCCTACTTGTTTTTATCCTTTAAGCTTTGACTATTCATAGCCCTTTGCAAGAACTGTCTTATCAAGTGCCACTGAAAAGTAAAACCAAATAAAATCTGATAAAATTTTGAGTGGGATTGCATTGATCTAGGATCAACTATCCAGAATTAGTTTAGGGACTATTAGAACCTGGAACTTCCTGGCAAGTTGATCACTCTTTAATTTCTGTCAGAAAAGTTTTATAGTTTTCTGTGTAGTGATGTTGGCTGTATGTTCAATTTACTCCAAGGTAGATAATCTTTTGATACATGTAGAATGTATCTTTTAAATTTTTGCATTTTCTGTTGTTATAATATAGAAATGCAATTTCTATATTGGCCTTTCATTTAGCAAATGTGCTAAGCTCAGTTATTAATCTTATTAAATCCTTTCACACCACCCACTGTCCCCAGCAAGGAACCTCCTAGCTGTAGCTCTGAAAGAGGTCCCAAATACTAGGCTCAGTTCTCTGGGCTTCCATCTTTCTCCAAGTCCTGGCCCTCACTGCCAATGTTTGTCAGTGTTTATCAATTCCTTCCAATAAACTTTTTTTAAAGCATTATATAGCTTTTCTGCTTGCCCTCAATAAGATGGTTAATCTGAATTATCTAACTTTTTATTGCTAAAATTAATATCAAGTTTTTCAACACAAAACATTTCAAACATAAACACAGAAAGGTTCTTCTCATTAAACTACTCTTAAAGTTAAATTCTCCCTTAGGTCTAAAGTTTGTTGAAATGGGAGATGGGTGGAAAAAAATGGAGAATGAAGTCAAAACGTTTAAATCAGTTTCCGTGCTATTTACAATAGATTGAAAGGAAAAATCATTACATAAAAGGAAACCATTTTTGCTAGTTTGTGACATGTTATTTCAATCAATAAAAACATAACACTACTGTGTTAATAAAAATAAATATCAATTAATAAAAGATTAATTGTTCTAAATTAAAATTGCTATTCATATACATTTGGGTATAGAGCCAGTGATTCAATCTCTCTCTCCCTCTCTCTCCTCTCCCTCCCTCTCTCTCTGTGTATATAATATGTATATATACACACACACATATACAGTGTCATTTGATATATATACACACATACATATAAAATGTATATTATATATGCACACATTATATAATGATCTTTCTGTGTGTGTATATAGTGTATATATAGAATGTGTGTATATACACAGTATCTATACATACAGTGTGTGTATACACAGTGTATGTGGGTGTGTGTAAATGTATACACACATATAAATACATACAAAATTTTTTGATATGTTTACCAACTTAAGAGGCATGGGATATGGTCTGATTTTATTTCTTAAAAATATTCATTGTTATGCCCTATAGTTATGTCAAATGACACGTTGCTGTTATATGAAGAGCAGAGTAGTCCAATAATATGCATAAACATACTCAAGGGATTAGGAGAAATCCTACTATACTTATTTTCCTTCTTGGCTTAGGTTTTTTGATTCAGATTTTCAACATCAAAAGGGCAATTCCATTTCTGAGATTATTTCTGAGCAAAATAGTAATTATACAAGCCAGATTTTACCTGAGAAAATTTGTAGAAAATTTAATATTACTATTTAGATCCTGAATGCTTGATTTAATATTACTAGTTAGATCCTGAATGCTCAAAATGTAGCTGGTTTCTTTAGATAAAGCACGGAGCATAAGTAAGTAATTATAAGGGACATTTCTAAAATGAGAAATTTTCAAAAATCATTTCTTTTGTCATGCCCTACTACTTTAAAATGTGCCAAAAATCCAAAAGCAATTGATTAAAGAGGCAGAATATGAACATTATGGACAAATAGGAACTTGGTGGGCCTTTAGGACCAAAGAAATTTTAATAAATTGTCTTTTGTTAAAGAAGTTGAAGAAATAAATAAAAATAAGCTTCATAATGGATAAATGAGAAATACAAAGGTTCAATAATTGGGAGAAAATAGAGCTATGCAAGGACTGGGCTTCCTGATGAAGCTAAAGAATGGCTGTAGTGTAGGAGGCTGAAGAAGATACCAGCCAGGCGCGGTGACTCACGCCTGTAATCCCAGCAGTTTGGGAGGCCAAGGCGGGTGGATCACCTGAGGTCGAGAGTTCAACACCAGCCTGACCAATGTGGAGAAACTCCCACCTTTAATAAAAATACAAAATTAGCTGGGCTTGGTGGTGCATGCCTGTAATCCCAGCTACTTGGGAGGCTGAGGCAGAAGAATCACTTTAACCCAGGAGGCGGAGGTTGCGGTGAACCGAGATTGCACCATTGCACTCCAATCTGGGCAAAAACAGTGAAACTCTGCCTCAAAAAAAACAAAAGAAGATACCTGGGACAAAGGGCGCTGTGGGCCAAGCACGGGCTCATTGAATGTTGCCCACGGAGGTGAGACAGCTGTGGATGATGAGGGCCAAGGCATGATGGGGGTACAGGTGCAATGCAGAAGGTCAAAGACATGAGAGACCACGCTGTGGAGTCACCCAGTTAATTATCATGGCAGGGACTAGGGAAGAAAGATTTTGAGTCAGGTGCCAAATTCCCCAATACATGAGTGAGGACAACAAAAGGGCTGGAAAATAACAGTAAAGCTACAAAGAGGTAGTTACAACTCAATGGCCTAAGCCCCCAGAAATTAAACTAAGATTTTGTTTATATTCTTAAATATTTTCTCAATGCAATAAAAAATATCTAAATTTAGGCAAGACATTCTCCCAAAGTGAGTACTAGTTGAGGAAAATACTGCCTGCTCTAAAATAGTTTCTCCCACAATCACATGGTAGAAAAGATGTTTAACAAGCTGGTCACATTAAGGAATGTACCAGAGGCTGCTGGTATACCAACAGCAAACCAGGCCAATGGCAGCAACCCACCTCATATGTCAGCAATAATACAACATAAAGCTTTACTGACAAAATCAGGAGAGGGGCTGGATTTGACCCGTGGGCCATAGTTTGTCAAACCCTGATCTCACTTGTCATTAGATGTCCCAACTCAGGTTTTACAAGAATCTATGCAGAAGTTTCATCTTCTCTTATAGCCACTTTGTAAGTGAAGGAAATGGAGCTATTTCTCTTATGTCTAAATAAATTATAGGTTTAGGCCGGGCATGGTGACTCACACCTATAATCCCAGCACTTTGTGAGGCCAAGATGGGTGGATCACTTGAGGCCAGGAGTTCAAGACCACCCTGGCCAACATGGCAAAACCCTGTCTCTATTAAAAATGCAAAAAAAAATTAGCTAGGAGTGGTGGTGCATGCCTGCAATCTCAGCTACTTGGGAGGCTAAGGCAGGAGAACTGCTTGAACCCAGGAGACAGAGGTTCCAGTGAGCCAAGATTGCACCATTGCACTCCAGCCTGGGTGACAGAGTAAGAGTCTGTCTCAAAAAAATAAAATAATATGTTTAGATAATCCAATCAATCAACTAATAGGGTTTTTGGGAAAAAAGAAACCTGTAAAGTGGGCAGACATAAGTTGAATCCCAAAGCTGAATTTGAATTTTGAGTTTTTCCAGTGACTACAGTGTCCTTAAATGTAATGCCCAAGAGATTTAGTGTGGTGGTGAATGTCAAATCACAGCTTTCAAGCAAACAACTCTTCACACCTGTATTTCTTGTTGTATACTAATCTTCCCAGTCTAGAAAATGATTCCTTAAGACAGTTGGTGTTTCACTGAGGCTCTTAGCTTCTTGTCTTCGGATAGAAGCTAAGTCCTTGCATATCTGAGGGTGTCACCTTCTACCTGGAAACCAGGGCTGGTTAGAAGGCTCCCAGTCTTGTTGCTTTGGGGTACAGTTCTAAATGCTTAAACAAATGGGTCATGAGACTGAAATGAGGTCTGTAACATCTTTGGAGGCACACTCCCTTCTGATAGATGAGCTGAAATGAAAATCATTTTAGAGCCTCCTTTCAGCAGAATAATAAATTCTGTGTTTCCAATCATGAAAATTGAAATTATAATAGATAGCATTCTGTCCCACTGTTCATGAGATTTAACTCTTCAGAGGGTGCAATAAATATAGCCCATTAAATAATACAGGCCAGACAATGCTGACTTATTAAAACTGAAATGTCACTTTGGGTTTGAATTGATTTTTTTTTTATTTGAGGACCTCTTAGGCTTGCAAATCAGAAACTGCCTGCAAGTCTGAAGGAGCTTGACTTTCTCAGGGTTAGTTTTATAAATGCAGATTGATGGGGAGGGTTAGTGTTGGGTCGGGATCGAATGGCCTTCTCTAGGGGACTTGAATTATTCATGAATATCCATGTGTTTTGCATTTCTTGCTTAACACCGTGGAAGGTGGGGACAGGAGGAAAATGTAGCCAGCTGTGAACACAGACTGCATTCTTGAACAGGGTTAGCAGTTAGAGGAGGGTAGGGGTGGACAAGGGTGGGGGCTGAACCTAATTTTATAGGAATTTAAATCAATAAACCTTGAAACTAAACAACTGGCCAATAGCTGACAATACCAAGTCTTATGGTACCTACTGTTTATTTTTGACAAGTTATGTACTCTATGCAAAGGCAAAAAACAATAAGTGAATTGCCTATCTTCTGATTGTAAATATAGCTGGTTTTGGCTGCCCCTGCAATGACCTTGAGGTTGACTGACTATTTGGAGATGGGGAAGTGTGCAACTGGCACTTGAATGTAGGACCCAAGAGAGCCTATGTCCACTCCCAGCTCACCTTCCTCTTAGCTCTCTGACTCCCAGAATGTTCTCTACCATTTCTGAGCTGCAGATTCGTCATCTGTAAAATGATGCATTTTAAACCTCTTCAGTGTTTTCAAGTTTTTTTTTAGATACGGAGCACTTTATTCAAACAAAACATTTCCCGCAAGTCACACACACAGTATAGATCAAAGCAAGGCTATTTAGACTGAAGTGGGGGCAGGGGCAGATGAGATGGACAGGCAAGGAGATACCAAAATTCTCATTTTCCTAACTGGGTAGAATTGGGAATTTCTAGATATTTTTCCTGGTCTCATTTCCCGAAATACCAGGCCTAGGAAATCGGGACGGACATAGAGCCAGCTCTTTTCCTAATTCCCAAAATACCAGGCCTAGGAAATCGGGACGGACATAGAGCCAGCTCTGTTTCTAATCCCCAAAATACCAGGCCTAGGAAATCGGGACGGACATAGAGCCAGCTCTTTTTCCAGTTCCCCGGTTGGCTTCTCACTGGCCCTTGTCCCTCTTCCCAGGATTCACAGACTTTGTGTCTTACAAAATTCCTCAGCTTGAACACTGGGAATGGTCGTCTACTCAAGAGACTCAGAATCAGAATGAACCACACTAAAAAGAGACTATCTTCAGGTTCCTCCTCTGACTTCACAGGAATCCTGTGTGCCTACTCTAATTTGAGAGCAGTTAGAGAAGGAGGGAATGAAGAATGATGAAAAGTGAATAAAAGAAAAGGTTCTGGGGTTAATGCTATAGTATTGCACCCGGCGGGCTACAGCTAAAACTCACTTAGTAATTTAGAGGAAAAATCAGCCACATCAGACTGTACCAATATGTGACAGCCAAAGGCAAAATTTCTCTGTCTTTATTTTCCCTACCAGATAAATGCCTGTGAGGAACCAGCTGGTTCCCCTATGGCTACTGTAACCTTATTATTGTAGAGGTATATTCTGGGGTCAAAGAGAAGTTGTCCTTTGTCATCTGAGCCCTCATTTTGGTCTCAGCTCTGAATAATAAAACCATTTTATATTATTTTTCTGACAAACAGAAAATGCACTACCTTTTACCAGAATGCAAACTTCATCTAGAGAAGTGAGCCAAGAAAGATATCCAGGGAAAACCCTGCTTTGGCCTCAAAACTATGTGACCTCAATGCTAAATGCAAAAAGGCAACCTCAAACCCCACTCCCCTCCCCGAAAAAAAAACTGTCTTAATTTATTTTTCTTGATGTTAATTAAGGCTATCAGAACAGTGACCTTAAAAGTGTAACATCTCTTTAAATAAGGAGACGAAATAATGACCTGCCCTAAAGATCACCATGGAATGGATAAAATATGAATTGACTATGCACGCAATTACTCCAAAATTTGTTATTTTACAAAATTGAATTCTTTCTTGCTGAAGTCCAGTGCTGGGTAATTAAATGCAGACTGTACTTAATTTTGTCACAGTACAAATAGAGAGGTTATGGAAAGTGTATGGCTTCATCGTCATTAATATTCCACTGGTGTTGGAATAGATTAGCAAGTGAAGACCACAGCAGGTTAGGATTATGTGAATCTATTCAAACCCCACATAATGAATGTGGAGAAGAGCGATTTGAATGTCTAGTATCAGTCACTCAGTGAAACAAAAAAATTCTCATCCTCACTCCCAAGTTTTGAAAGAGCTATTTCATGAATTTTTACTCATAATTATAATCAGAACTACCAAAGTAAATTGTTAACAATTGCCAAGCTAAAGGGACTTTTTTTTTTCTCTCTCTAGAAAATTTCTCAATTTCCCATGCTGTTGAATCCATATTTTGTAGCTCTTTCAACTACAAGGATTCAGAGCAATTGCCAGCCAGGGGGATTCAGATATGCTTCCATTTTAACCCTCTCCTACACTCACCCCTCCTGAGGCCCACATTTGTCCCTCTTGAATTCAACAGCCAGATGTGGTTATTTTCACTTTCTACTGGGGATGGCTAAAGTGCACAGCCATTTGCATTGCTCTTCAATGAATTAGTCTAGGTAAAGTTATTCCAAAGAAGGAATTAGATGCTATAATTAAGGGACTAAGGGAGGAAAGAAAAATGTCCCAATTCCAAGATGAAACAAACAGTATTTATCCGGAATCCTTGATGGTGGAGATGGGGAATCAAACAACAAATTTTAGGGAAAAAGATTGGCAGAAAATAGCAAAATTAATCATGAGCTCTGGTGGAGAGTAAGAAAGGAAAATGAAGTGTTACAGGATGAAAGAGTCACAGGGAGTCAACTACAACTATGGGAAGGTCCTATAGTATCTCCTCTGCAGCCTCAGGAGATTTTCTCCTCGATGATGGCACCATAATTACAGGGAAACAGAAACAGATTTATCAGTAATTTTACCCAAGACTCTCTGAAGGGGCTTGACAACTATCATCATTTTCTACTAAGTCAAAGCTTCGACACTTCTTAGAATGTGAATACAGATAGAAAATATATATATATTTATACATATATCTTATATATATTTTATATATTTATATATTTTATATATTTATATATTTTATATATTTATATATTTTTATATATAAAATATTTATATATCTCTTTTATATATTTATTTATATCTTTTATATTTATATATCTTTTATATATATTTATATATATCTTTTATATATATGTATATATATGAGTGACAAAGTTTCTTTCAAAGCAAGAGTCACTCATTTTTGACTCAACATTTTTGATGTTGCCAAAGCCGCCATCTTGACATTCCAAATAAATATAAGTAAAACCGTCCTTCATCTGCTGGACAATAGCACACCAAGTGAAAAGTTCCCTGTATGTTGAAAATACTAATACCAAAATATAATAATTTTTTTTTTTTTGAGATGGAGTCTCCTGTGTCTCCCAGTGGTGTGATCTTGGCTCACTGCAAGCTCCGCCTCCTGGGTTTACACCATTCTCCTGCCTCAGCCTCCCAAGTAGCTAGTACTACAGGTGCCCGCCACCACGCCCAGGGTTTCACCATGTTAGCCAGGATGGTCTCGATCTCCTGACCTCGTGATCCACCCGCCTCGGCCTCCCAAAGTGCTGGGATAATAATAATTTTTAAGAAGGGGATGAGAGAGGAGAAAAATTGCCTTCAGTTTCTTAAGTCTATCCATCTGAAAGCTCAAGTGGGAACTCAGTTTCTCATCCAGACTTTGCTGGCTCTTGCTTCCTCCTGCTCACATAGGGAACTCTGCTCTCTGTTAAACCTCCCCTCTGTCACCCATAGTTTTTCGGAGTTCCCAGTGGGTGCCTCTCATGTCCTCTTAGACATGGCTAACAGCGTGCTTGGATTATCACTGCCAAATCCACAGGGAACGCACATCTCTGCTAGGTACCACTGCTACTGTCATCCATCTACCACCAATTTTGGCTGCAACATTTGCCACACACAGCCACTGCTATGGGCTTTTGCCATTAGTGCTCAGAAATTTCTGCCATCTTCCTGCACATGTTGCAGAATTTCATTGAATGACGTGGATGGAACTGGATGTCATTATGTTCAGTGAAGGAAGCCACGCACAGAAAGACAAATATCACATGTTCTTACTCACATGTGGGGCGTAACAAAGTGGATCTCATGGAGGTAGAGAGTAGACTGGTGGTTACTGCAGTCTGGGAAGGGAAAAGGGAAGGCGAGGATGAGGAAAAGTTGGTTAAGGGATACAAAAATATAGTTCGATAGAGAAATAAGTTCTACTATTCCATAGTATGATAGAAAAATCATAGTTTACAATCATTTATTGTATATTGCAAAATAGCTAGAAGAGAAGAGTTTCAATGTTCCCAACACAAAGAAAAGATAAATGTTCGAGGTGATGGATATCCTAATTACCCTGATTTGATCATTACACATTATATGCCTATATCAAAATATCACTTGCACTCCAAGAATATTTACAACAGCTACATATCGATAAAAATTTTTAAAACAAGAATTGCATTAAATGTAGCTGCCACTTCCACTACCTCCTCCTCGATAGCGCCCCAATGATCAGGCCCCCATGATGCCGAAGCCGGACAGTGATTTAGGGGAAAAGTTTTCTTCTTCCTCTTTACCCTCTGATAAGGCAGTATCGGCTTACCTAATATACATGTTTTTGGTGAAATAGTATTGCCATATTTTATTTTAAATCCTTTGTCAGCTTATGACCAAGACAAGGGCCATTCTTTGGTTGCTGAGCTGGAGTCTAACTCAAGTGTTACGTATCACTCAGTGCTCTCATCACTCTGCTCCTGCCCTCTGGCTGTAAGGGGTGTTGTGCTTGACTCTCTTTTCCCTTAAAATAAGTTCTTATCTGGGATACTCTCATGCAAACAAATTCCTGATGGATCTGCTCCACTAGTCCATCAGACATGCCCATCCTAGTATTCAGGTGTAAAGACAACATAGACCCAACCAGGGATTCCACAACAAACACTAGCAAGAACAATTCTTCACATCCACCTAGCATGTTTATCTTTTTAAACATATGTCCACATTATTCTCTATTAATCCTTTTGTACTGCAGCATAGCTCAGGGTTGCAATTACTGGAACACTCCCTAATTCTAGAGAACTGGCCTCATGGGATGTTTCTGGGCATCTGAGTAAATAGAATCCAGTGCTAATGCAAGAACTAATTTGCAATCTTGGGCTTTTAAATTGTAGCTCTCAGCCACATGCTAAAGCACCATTCTATAAATACTGAAGGATATTTCTCTTGTTTTCTGCAGGGTGACAACACTAAAATCCCCATCCAATCTGGCCATGGGGTGGTTAAAAGCAAAGCGAGAAAACCTCTGAGCTCCAGGGCATATCTAGCTGCCCTGTTACCTCAGGTACTATACTGTACTGTAATTTATATTATACATATCTCTGTTCCCCACCAGCTCAGGGCTCATGTCTATCTTGTTCATCATGATATCCCCAGCACCTAGCCTCATATCTGACACAGAATACCCACAATACATATTTTTGAATGAATGACTTTAAGATCTTCTGAAGTGTGAGTCACAAGAGTCTTTCCTTATTCATTTTTGTTTTACCTCCACCGTCTTCCTTTTGTGTGAAACTTACAAATGGCAGGTACTAAATAAATGATAACAGAATTCTATTTATTTCTCTGGATCTGACACATATACAGAAAAACACTGATTTGCTTTTCCATTGGACTGACAACATAAAGATATTCATATACCTTACATAGGGAGCTACAATTCCAAACAGGATATATCTTTAGAATTTAGGAACAAAGAGATTAATTGTCATGCTTTCAATACTTAAGTCTTAAATATAAAATGAATGAGTTATGACAAAGAAGTAGCCCCCACCAGGAGGATAGTTTTCAGATGTGCCAGTGTAGGACTAGGGTGTTTCCCAGCCCTCCATCTATAAAGTCAAGGTGTTAACACTAATCTAATTATGGAGTCCTTTTAGGGAAAAAAAAAAATGACTAGAATGATGCTGTAAACTTCATCAAGGAGGAAATGTCCTTTGCAAATTAGCAGGCTGGCTCTCCAGCCAAGTAGATGTTCTGTGCATAGTGTGAGTCAATCTCTGGAGTTCAATCATCTCTGAGTAGCCTCTGTAGAGCACAGGGGCTATATCGATTAAGAAGCCAATCCACCATGACGCCCAGAAGCAGCTGCCAGCTCCTCTTCATGTCTGTGTAGCTGCAAAATCATTGCCTATGTGCAATGATGCCTCCTGCCTTTCTTTTTCTCAAGTGATATGACCTCGGGCCATGTTTATCCATAAAGCTCCTGTTTCCTCATTGCAAAATAGCAGTTACACTCAAAACTATGCCCCCCTTACAGCCTAAATTTGTGACATTGCATTAAATCTCTTGTCTGAAACTCTTCCTTTGGAGGTCAGTCAAATGTGAATCTATAATTCTACGATTTTGATTACACCCAATATTGAAAGAAAGTCCTATCAGAGAGCCTCACCTGTATCCATCAAACATTGCTTCGCGCGTCCGGAGGAGTTCCAAATGTGAGTGCTGACATCTCTGTGGCTGTGTGTGCTGTTGGCCAGGAGTGTCAGGGAACTGACACCTTATAGGAGCAGCCCACAACCAACGAATGACTCTCAAGAGTTGGAGTATAAATTCCCCAGTCCTCTTGCCCTCAGCTGGGTTCATTTCAAGTCCAAGTCTTGGGTTCAACACCATGTTCTATACTCTCCTTTCAGGATCAACTACCAGAAGCCCACAGTGGCAGCTAACTTTACAGAGCACACTCTATTTTCTGCCTTTTCTTCCCTGTATCACTCCCCACGCTCTACACAGCCCCAATAAATTATTCTTACCTAAATTATGTCTCAGGGTCTGCTTTTAGGGGAATCTGAACTAACACACATATATATTGAACTAAATTGAAAGTAATGTTTCAAGAATTTGAGTCTTTTTCTGTTTTCTCTCTTAACCTCCAGAGAATAGAAAGGATGAAGAGTCACTATCGTAGGAGGTGCCTATATGAATTGGATGTTATTACCTGGCTGCCTTCCCTGCAGGGTAAACAGCCTAACACAGCAGTGTGTAAAACTATCTGATCCTGAGGCTGCCCCGTGCACCCAACAAAATGTTCTCTCTCTGTATTCACATCAGCGTGTGATGTAATTCCAGATGCCCTCAGAAAAGCTGTAGTTTGTGATTAACACAGCAAAGGCAGCCTTACAGCTCCTAAATAGGTGGGAAGAAATACAAAGCAAAGAGAAATATCCAGAGATTAATAATAATAATGAAAGAACACATCCAGCCGGGTGCAGTGGCTCAGGCCTGTAATCCCAGCACTTTGGGAGGCCAAGGCAGGCGGATCACAAGGTCAGGAGAATGAGACCATCCTGGCTAACACGGTGAAACCCCGTCTCTACTAAAAATACAAAAAATTAGCCGGGCGCAGTGGCGGGCGCCTGTAGTCCCAGCTACTCGGGAGGCTGAGGCAGGAGAATGGCATGTACCCAGGAGACGTAGCTTGCAGTGAGCCAAGATCACACCACTGCACTCCAGCCTGGGCAACAGAGCAAGACTCCATCTCAAAAAAAAAAAGAAGAAAAGAATGCATCCTTAATTTTTATAAAAATAATCCTGGATTATTAAGTAATCCCTGATTATTTAATTATTTACTTAAATATTTAATTATTATTTAATTATTTAATTAAATAATCCTATTATTAAATAATCCCTGATTCGTAATTTATTTATAAATTTATACTTATATAATTTATACATTTAGTAAGGATGGTGCGGATCTGCATTGTCCAATACAGCACCACCCAAATAGTCACCTGTAGAGTGTGAGCGAGCCTTGGAAATGTGTCTGATGCAAAATGAGATGAGGTGTAAGGATGAAATACACATCTGGCTTCAAAGACTTAGTATAATGAAAAAGAACTTAAGATATCTCATTAGTGATTATATTAATTACATGTTTAAATGGTAATATTTTGGATATGTGACATTAAATATTAAAATTAATGTCACCTGGTTCTCTTCACTTTTGTAATGTGGCTACTAGACAATTTATAATTACTTAAATGATTCACATTATATTTTTATTAGATGGCACTGGTCCAAATTATATTGTGGTAACAAACTCTGAATTCTCAGCAGTAAATAATACAAGAAAGATGAATTTCTTAGTCATGGTCCATAGAAAAAATGGTACAAAATGGTACATATACAATCTCAGCGAGGGGCTCTGCTCCAGGATATCTCTCAGGGAACTAGGATATTGGAGAGATGGCCATTTTGATGAGATAAATGAAAATGAAACTTCCTCTGTTGCCCCCGAAGAGGAAGGGAGTTCTGGGGGATTTTGCTCTAGCACAAAATATTTTGTCTCAGAAGGTACAGATATCATTTTTACTCAGGCCATTGTCAGAACTTGTCACAAAACTCCAACTGCAAAGGGGACAGAGAAATGTCACTCTCCCATGCTTCAGAAGATGAGTCAGAGTAAACACGAGTGCACACCCAAAGTGTCTACTACAATGTGCATAGCTTGTTGATGTCAAAACTTCCAGTGTTATTCATTCTAGGCCACAGTATAACAATGTGAACATGGCAAAATGATATTGTAAAATATCAGTCATTTACACCTTGACAAAGCCACTTAAGCATCTTTTCCCAAGGAAGATTCTGCAAACTGGCAGAAATGCATTTTCAGGTGAGGAAAAGAGCCTGGGGATGAGGAATTGTCATAGAACTTATATGTTAGAAGTATAGAAGACAAACTTGCCTGGCCACTCAATTTTTTTCTAGCAGTGTCCTGTGCTTTGACATAGATCACAGGTGAATAAAATCAGATCAAATATCACCTAATGCAAGCCAGACAGTGGCTCAGACAGAACATGCAAGGTGAACTGACCACAGTCCCAAATCTAGCTATCATGTAGAACTTGTTGGAACACTGAGAGTGGCTTCATCTCTCAGGAACAAAGTCATATTTAAACAGGATTCTAGAATTCCAAAAAATTCATTAAGGATACTTGAGAAACTTCCACATTTTGTGGAAATAATTTAGTCAAGGAGAACATGCTGATTACGTCGCTTGACTGAGCTCAGCTAACTATTAGGTGTAGACATACAATACTGCCCATGACCTAGTACTCTTCTTTTATTTTGTGCTTTCATGACTGAAACCATCTATTTCCACAGGTTTTCTCCAAACAGAGTACACACAATTAATGAGATTTCAGATGGCTAAATTGCATTTGTATCCACTCCATACTGCCTCTGTGAGATGACTTCCAGAAAACCTTGATTACAGTTTTGAATATTGCCCCCTTGTATTAGTCTGTTCTCACGCTGCTCATTAAGACATACCTGAGATTGGGTAATTTATAAAGCAAAGAGATTTAATTGACTCACAGTTCCACACGGGTGGGGAGGCCTCACAATCATGGCAGAAGGCAAAGGAGAAGCAAAGGCACATCTTATTTACATGGTGGCAGCCAAGAGAGCATGTGCAGGGGAACTGCCCTTTATAAAACATCAGATCTTGTGAGACTTACTCACTATCACGAGAATAGCATGGGAATGACCTGCCCCCGTGATTCAATTACCTCCCACCAGGCCCCTCCCATGACGTATGGGAATTATGAAAGCTAAAATCCAAGATGAGATTTGGGCCAAACCATATCACTCCTCCTTCAACACATATTCATTCACATGACTATATATCTCCTCACTTACGATACGAAGACTTTTGCCAATATAATGTTCAGAGGGTGCTGACACTGATAAGTTCTCAAGGACACCCCTGCGGTCACCATGAAATAAAATGCTGTCTGATTTGAGTTAATGCAGTGACTTTATTTTCTATGGCAATTTATGTCACATTTGGCTTAAAGATTTGGTACTCCGACTAGAAAGGGAAAATTGAAAATTAGGCCCAATAATTCTAGAATGTATGAAAGATCTCATCAAGCCAATGATCTGCCTCTTTTTTAAAAAAATTTGATGAAGCTGGCTTTACCGTCCAAGTTTTTTCTTCAAATACTAATTCATTTTTACTGAAAGGTATTAAGATATCTAAATACAACAAATTAATTAAATGTTTGATGAGAAACATCTGTCACACATACATCTTCTACAAGCATGAAAGAAAGTGCACTATGTTTATAGAGACACATTTTCTGCTGTTACTGAGAAGTTTTCAATATGATGCTCAGGACAGGCCAACATAATCCCCACTGTCTTGGCCCTGGGAAGGTTGCAGAATGACAGGTATACCAAAGACAAGTACAGTCAATAGTCAGGTTTACAGATAAAGCAGATGGTTTATTACACTGCATGATTCCAAAAGTGATAGATATAGCCCCCCTGAAAAAAATGCATTCTGGACTGAAGTGCAACCATATCTGATGTTCCAGTCTTTTAATATTCTTGGAAGGTTAGAGGTAAAGGGATCTTAGCAGTTGATATAGTTTGGATATGTGTGCCTTCCAAACCCCATGTTGAAATGTGATCCACAAGGTTGGAGGTAGAGCCTAATGGGAGGTGTTTGGGTCACACAGCAGCAGATCTCTCATGAGTGGCTTGGTGTCTTTCCCTCAGTAATGAGTGAGTTCCCACTTGGTTAGTTCACACGAGAGCTGGTCATTTAAAAGAGCATGACACTTCCCCACTCTCTCTTGCTCCTTCTCTCACCAGGCGATGCCTGTTCTCTTTTGCTTTCTGCCATGTTGAAAGTTTCCTGAGCCTCAAACTAGAAGTAGATGCTGGCATCACACTTCCCTCTTTTCACACTATCCCTCTTTTCTTGATCAATTACCCAGTCTCATATTCCTTTATATCAATGCAAAATGGACTAATATAGCAGTCTACTCCTATTCTCAACCTTTTGGGTTAAGCATTACCCTTTATAACTCTTTCTATTTAAAAATGCAAATGATACCAAGAGTGGCAGCAAATCAACACAATAGTGTTTTAATTAGTGCACACCTAGGACCAGAAAACCTGAGTACATAAAATTATCAGATGCCTCAGGAGAGGCATAGCAAATGCAGTCCGACAGAAGTAGCATGACATTATGAGTAATGCGTCATAGAAAGGAGACAAGTGGTCATCATAATTTTATTCAGTGTTCTTACTAAGCAAAATATAATTTACAAGCTTTAAGCTATGCATTTATATCCCTTTGATTCCCCACAGCCTCTCATAGGGTGCCTTAAAGATGTAAAAGATTCGATAAATGCTTATTCATTTAATATGTATAATTTTTCACTAACTGCATCCTTGTCACTGATCTATGTTCTAAATGCATGTCACAAACAAAATAGTCTCTGCTTCAAGGGGCTTATGGCCTATATGGGCTTTCCAAACAATAAAATATATCACTAAAATTCACTGTAGGTACAAGAGCAAAATACAAAAATCAGTTATATTTCTACACACTAAAATAAAAATAAAATTTTAAAAATTATTTACAATATTATCAAAAACAAGAAAATACTTAGGAATAAATTTAAGCAAAAAGTATATGACTTGTAATCTGGAAAATAGAAAACATTTTGAAGAAAAAAACTAAAGATATATGTACATGAAGAGAACTTTCTTGTTCATGAATCAGACAACTTAATATTGTTAAGACGGCAATAATCATCAAATTGATCTGCTGATTCAACATAATCCCTATAACAGATTACTTTTTTTCAGAATTGACGAGCTGATCCTAAAATTCATCTGGGAATTCAAGAAATGAAAAACAGCCAAAACAATCTAGAAAAAGAAAAACAAAGTTGAACAACTCATCCTTTGCTATTTCAAAATCTACTATAAAGCTATAATAATCAAGCCAGCATGGTGTTAGCATGAAGTAGATACAGAGGTGAATAGAACAGAATTGACAATCCAGAAATTCACCTTCACAATTATGGACAAAGGAGCTGCAGAGTGACTTTTCCAAAGAAGATATACACATGGAAAATAAACACACGAAAAGATGCTTAACATCATTTGTCATTAAGGAAATGCAAATTAAAATGACCATGAGATACCAGTTCACTCACTGGGAGGGCTAGACTAAAAAAGGCAGATAATAACAAGTGTTGGCGGAACTGTGGAGAAATTGGAACCCTCATACATTGCCGGTGGGAAAGGAAAATAAGGAAGCCACTTTAGTAAGCAGTTTGCTGACTCCTCAAAAGGTTAAACATAGAATTACCACTTATGATCCACTACTCAGTATATATCCAAGAGAATTAAAAACATATGTCCACTCAAAAACTTATGCATGAATGTTCATAGTAGCACTATTCATAATAGCTGATTGTGGAAACAGGCTAAACGTTTATCAGCTGATCAACAGATAAACAAAATAGTATATATCCACACAATGGAATATTATTCAGCCACGAAAAGAAATGAAGTTCTGATCCATGATACCACATAGAT
Organism: Pan paniscus; assembly: GCF_029289425.2. NCBI lineage: Eukaryota > Metazoa > Chordata > Mammalia > Primates > Hominidae > Pan > Pan paniscus. The sequence continues at coordinate 83,198,016 of NC_073265.2, read as the reverse complement.
GAACCTTGGAAGCGTTATGCGATGTGAAAGAAGCCAGGCACAAAGAACCCCATATTGTTTGATTCCATTTATATAAAATGTCCAGAATAGGCAATTTCATAGAGACAGAAAATGTATTAGTGGTTGCCAGGGGCTGCAGGTGAGAGGGAAGAGGGAATGGGGAGGAGGTACACAGATCCTCTCAGGGGTGATTAAAAGGTTCTGAAATTAAATAGTAGTAATTCACACACAACTTTGCGCATATACTAAAAATCACCAAATAATACTTTTAAAAGGTGAACTTTGTGGTATATGAACATGCAAAGGAATTTAGACAAACTACACAGTCTAAGGAAACAGTCCCCCAAAGATTGTTCTCACTTCAGACACTAGCCACAAATTTGGGGGTCCCCAAGGCTGCCCTCACAGAGCAGCTGGCTACAAATTAGGGGGTTTGCTGTGATTATCCTCAGGTTTGATAATTCACTAGAATGACTCACAGAACTGAAGAAAGCATTGTACTTATTGTTTTATTATAATAAATGAATACAAATTAGAACCAGCCAAAGGAAGAGAAGAAGCAGGGTGATATCTGGGAGACTTCTAAAGGTGGTGCTTTCATTGTCCTCAGAAACGTGTTACCTTCCTACCTTCGATGTGTTACCACACACATGTTGTATTGCCAGCCTGAGAAGTTCACCCAAGATTAGGTGTCCAGAATTTTTATTGGAGCTTTATTATGTCAGCATAATCGATTGAATCATTTTTCATATGCTTCCCTTCCAGAGATGGGGATAACATCACACAGTTCAGATCCTTGACCCTCTCATCACTTGGTTGGACTTTCTGGCATGACCACACTTGACCCTGAGTCACACTTCACCTTAGCATAAACCATCAGACCCACCACGAATAGACTTATCACTCCAGTTTTAGACAGTACCTCCCAGGACCCAGGACAAAATTCAGACCTTCCTTTAGGTGAGGCCAAATTCCTTACTACACAAAACTGTATCTCAATAAAGCTGTTACTAAAGAAATAAACAAAAAAAAACCCCTCAGAATACTGAATCCAATGCATGATACTCCCTACACGTATATAAAATAAATACAGAAATTTAAGTCATATTAAACATTTTTAGCCAGATTTGTTAGAGGGGTAATATGTTTAAATATGATTACTGGTATTGAAATAATGCCAAAACAAAGGAAATTTTAAATACCTGGGAATAAAATGGAATTTGCTGTGGAAGTGCTGTGATGGAAGTAAATACGGGCAACTGTGGAACAAGTAAGACATGCAGACACCACAGAAGAAATCAAGAGACGCTCCTAGAAAGCACTAACTTCAGGAAGTTTCTATGGAGTGCAGTGGTGAATTATGTGAACACAGCAAAGTAATGAAATCTTTGAAGAAGCCAAGACCACACTGGACCTCAATGTCAAGAAAATCCAAATGCAAAGCTTGACTTAGTTCTGGGGTCCAGAGTGATGGATTAGAGCTCTTTATACCTCCACTCCTCACAGAAAGGATTTATCTCAGAGTCTAGGCAGGACCATGTCTTCAGCTGAGGACCAAGGGGCCCCAGATGTCCTAAGAAAAGAGGAATGTAGAGGGCATGGCTCAGGGGGTCAACATGAAACCCACAACTGCAATGAATCTATTTGGAACCATTGCATGGCTCCAAAGGCACTGATGTAAATCTTTGTTTTGCCACACAAATAAGCCATGTGAGGAACATCCTAGAACAATGGCTTAGTGTAGACCCTTCCCAAGGACAGAACTTCTGAAGACAAACTTCAGTTAGGAAATTACAAGAACCCTGTTTTTATGTGATGCCAAAACAAGGATCATAAGTTAAAATATATATTAAATAATGTTATAATAAAGTTGATTGTTTCATTTATCCAATGTATACACCTTTGAACATTTGCTGACAATTTATTTATTCATATAACAGGTATTTATTGGCTGCATTTTAGTCGTTGATGATACAGAAGTAAACAAGCCAAATAAGATAGAGCTCTAAACTCAGAGATCTTAGATCTTAGAGGGAGCACAAGTAACAAATTTACAAATATACACACATGTAATAACATAGATATATACATAAGAAAGATAATTCATACAGTGACAAGCGCACTAAAGAAAATACAAGAGAGAAATGAGATTAAGAGTGTCTGGGAAGGGGAATTCTAATTCCAATATGTTCGATCAGAGAAAGCCTTGCTAAGGCAGTGACATTTGGATGACATTTTGCATGGAAAACAGCCAGTCAAAATCTGGAGGAAGAGTTCCCAGCAGAGAAAACATCAAGTAGAAAGGGCCAGAAGTGAAAAGATGCCAGGGATTGAGGCACAGAAAGAGGGATAGGATGGAAAGGACGGGCCAATTTCCATGGCGCCTCAGAGGCCCCGGGGAGGAGCGTGGATTTAACTATAAGTGCCATATAGTAGACCGTGTGGATGACACAGTCACGCTGTCTGCCCTCCTGAGACTTCCAGGCTAAGCTATAGGACACAAACAGTAAACAGCCACAAAACCAAACACAGATCGAGACATGTTGCAGCGCAAAAGCTCCAGCTCACCATGGGTCTCCAGAACCAGAAAACCTGATTTAACATGGGGGGCGGTAAGGAGGACTTCTTGGAGGGAGTAGCCTTCATGGAGAAATTCCAAGGGAAGTTACAGAAGCGCAACTTGTTATATTAATCTAGTATTTTAAAACATATGTATTAGTATTCACAGGATTCATTCGCTTTAATTAAAATTTTAAAATGGTGACCCTAAAGAGGCTGCCGATGAAAAAGAATGACAAATTTTCAGTCAAACAGAACACATCCCATCAGACATGAAAATTTTATTATCTTTGCAATGACAGATTGATTCACTACACAGGACTTCATAATGTTTGAAATTAGGAACACGGCATTAAAGTTCACGAACTGATTACCATAATTACAGTTCATTTGATCTTGATTGCTTTTGTAGGGACTCCTGATTCAATCTGTCTGCCCTTGTAATTTCTAAAGCTTGTTTCTTGCAAAGGTAAGAATTTCTTAAGATAATAATTCAGTGTTTCCCTTTCAGCCCTTCCCCTCTTCCCATACTATACTGTGACAGTTGGTTCCATTGTAAATATATATTTTAAAAACATAGAGTTTTATTAGTCCATTAGTACTTACGGTTAGAAAAGATTTTCAGGGACTCAAAACAACTGAGAAAAGGCAAGCATTATTGATTCTATTTTATAGGTGAGGAGGTATAGGATCATCAAGGCAAAGTGAACTATCCCAAGTCACGTAACCAGTAAGGGGCAAAGCTGGGGCTGGGACACAGGTCATTTTTTTTTTTTTTTTTTGAGACAGAGTCTCACTCTGTCGCCCAAGCTGGAATACAGTGGCATGATCTTGGCTCACTGCAACCTCCGCCTCCCGGGTTCAAGTGATTCTCCTGCCTCAGCCTCCCAAGTAGCTGGGATCACAGGTGCCTGCCACCAAGCCCGGCTAATTTTTGTATTTTTAGTGAGACAGGGTTTCACCATGTTGGTCAGGCTGGTCTTGAACTCCTGACCTCGTGATCAGCCGCCTCATCTTCCCAAAGTGCTGGGATTACAGGCAAGAGCCACCATGCCCAGCCAGGTCTTCTTACTGTACTTTTATTTATTTTTTGAGATGGAGTCTCTCTCTGTCGTCCAAGCTGGAGTGCAACAGCACGATCTCAGCTCACTGCAACCTCCGCCTCCGAGGTTCAAGTGATTCTCCTGCCTCAGTCTTCTGAGTAGCTGGGACTACAGGCACACGCCACCACACCCACATGATTTTTGTGTTTTTAGTAGAGACGGGGTTTCACCATGTCAGCCAGGATGGTCTCAATCTCCTGACCTCGTGATCCGCCCGCCTCAGCCTCCCAAAGTGCTGGGATTACAGACGTGAGCCACTATGCCCTACCCTTAATGTTATTTTCTATTCTTCAAGTTGCCAGATAGTTCTAAGATACTGGACCCACACAGGCAGAGTGCCATCCCCACATTGTTATTCACCAACAAGGAAATGCATGTGACAGTTTGCCTGCTTTGTTTTTTTGTTTGTTTTTGAGACAGGGTCTCACTCTGTCACCCACGCTAGAGCGCAATGGAGCCATCTCAGCTCACTGCAGCCTCGAGCTTCTGGCCTCAAGTGATCCTCCCACTTCAGCCTCCCTTGTAGCTGGGACTACATACAGGCCTGTGCCACCCATGCCTGGCTTATTATTTTTATTATTATTGAGATAGAGTCTCATTCTGTTGCCCAGGCTGGAGTGCAGTGGCGCGATCTCAGCTCACTGCAGCCTCAAACTTTGGGGCTCAAGCAATCCAAAGTGCTGGGATTACAGGTGTGAGCCACTGCATGCAGCCTGTCTTTGCTTCTTTAGTAAAAAATAGTGGAGAGGGTAAAATGAAGCAGAGAACAGAAGGTAAGTTTATATTTAAAAGCAAACCGGTTTTGATCCAAACTCCCCTGACAACTTTCTGATTTCTTGGCTTATACTTTAGAACTAGGATCCTGGAAGCCAAATGACAAACCAGTATCGACTCCCTGAGGCATGGGAAGTGGCTGGCAGTAGAGGAAATTTGTTCCTCCACAGACAGCGAGCCCTGAAGAAGATTGCTAGATCTGGAACCCAGCCCTGGTCCAGCCAAGAGTGTGTGGGCTTAGCAGGACACTGAGGAAGCCAAGGCTTCCAACATGGGAGTATTGACTGGTGGTTGCTATTGGGATGACTTGGCCATGGGAGGTAAAAGAGGCTGAGAACATAGGAATAAGCCCCAGAAAGGTAATAGTGAGCATTAATTGGCCACCAGAAAGCCCCCCAAAACGACTGGGGCCTTAAAAGAAGAAACTTGCCCCCAGACAAGACCATGAGATAAAAGCTCAGTTGTAGGGAGAGAGTTGAGCTGGTATGGGGAGAAACACAGTGATAGTTGTGTCTCAAGGATAAAGTGAGGGCTGTAGAATTATCCCAAAGGACCAAGCCCAACTCCTTATATCAACACAGACTTGAGAGAGAGGGAGAAAAGAAGAAGACCAATAGGTATTGTTTGAGGCTGAACTGCATCTCTTCCAAAATTCATTTGTTGAAGTCCTAACTCCTAGTGCCTCAGGATGTGACTATATTTTGAGATAGAATCTCTAAAAAGGTAATTAAGTTAAAATGAAATCATTAGGTTGGACCCTCATCCAATATGACTAGTATCCTTATAAGGAGGGGTGATGAGGACACAGATGGATAGCAAGGGAAGACTATGTAAAGACATAGGGAGAAGGAGCCATCTACAAGCCAAGGAGAGAGGTCTCAGAAGAAATCCACTGCACTGTCCCTTTCAAACTTTCTTTTTTCTTTTTATTTATTTTTTTGACACGGAGTCTCATTCTGTCGCCCAGGCTGGAGTGCACTGGCGTGATCTTAGCTCGCTGCAACCTCCGTTTCCTGGGTTCAAGCAATTTTCCTGCCTCAGCCTCCTGAGTAGCTGGGATTACAGGTGCATGCCACCATGCCCAGCTAATTTTTGTATTTTGGGTAGAGAGAAGGTTTCACCATGTAGGCCAGGCTGGTCTCAAACTCCTGACCTCAGGTGATCTGCCCGCCTCGGCCTCTCAAAGTGTTGGGATTAGAGGTGTGAGCCACCGCACCCATCCGGTACTGACCCTTTCGTCTTGGAATTCCAGCCCCCAGAAATGTGAGAAAATAAATCTGTTGTTGAAGCCACTCAGGCTGTGGTACTCTGTTAGGGCTGCCCTAGAAAGAATACATATTTTTCTTCTAAGCCCCACACTTCTCTGGGGTAGGGAGAGTGTTTTATAACATGCACCCAGCCCTAAGGATTGACTGAAAAAGTGAAAGGAGTCAGAGGGTTTTCAGCAAACCTGTCTGTGGGGAGATAAGAGAGGGAGTTTCTGGGAAACGAGGAAGGAGGTGCTCTCTCCCTCCGCTATCCCTATGAATTGCTCAACGAGAGCAGTAAAAGCAGCTGGCAAACACAACACACAAAGGGCCACCCCACTTCTCAGAATGAACCATTTCATTGGGATTTATGGAATAAAAGAAAGGTTGTTAAAGTCTTCACAAAAATCCTTGGCACAGATAGGAAAGAATCTAGAAGAAGAATATCAAGATTTGATGGGTAAGTCTTTCCAATAGTTCCTCTTTTGACATTCTACTATTTCCTTTTCTTTCTTTCTATTCTTTTTGTATTCAGTCATAGCCACTGTGGTTTATGCAGTTCTCAACTTGCCTTGATTATACTTTAGATTTGAAAAAGGTATAGAAAATCATTCAAATGTGACATAGTAAATGAGATATGAAAAGAGAGTGAGTTACTCAAAGCCCTAAAGGGAAGCTAAGGCCCTCGGTGCTGCTGGGAACCCAGGCTGCAGGGCATTGGAGCAGCACTGTGGTTAAAAGCACCCCCACTGCGGGTCTGATAATTCCCTCCAGGTCTCCCGAAAGCCATCCTAAGCTGAGCACTCAGGTGGCGGAGGCGGAATGGAGCTTCCCCTCTGGGGAGATGGGAGCCCTTCCTACGCCCTTGACCAGCTGATCTTAATCATGCCGCACCAGAGGAATCAGCAAGGCCATCACTTGAAGATTTAATTATCTTTTCTTTACTCAAATCTTGTAATGAATGATTCCAGGAGGTTATTAATTTTTCATTCCAGAATGAGCACATGAAGGTGGCCTAGTAGTAGGAGGTTCTGCTGCCTTTGAAAAATTCCATTCATGCCTTGCGTCTGTGCCATGAATGAACTGTACATCCTCCTGATTAAGGTGCTGAGTTGTACTGGACCTTACTGGCAAGGGCTTAAGGCAAGGTCACACTTGGATTCACCGAAACATCTGTTAACCTCAATCTTGCTAAACCCATACTGCCTTCACCAAAGGCCACAGCACATTACACTATAGAACAGACTTTTCCAGCCAGAATCCCAGAGCCTCTTACATCTAACACCTTTCACTTGGTCCCCTCTGCTGCATTTCCCTGGCCTCTGATTTCGTTCAGGATTCATCTTCTTTCACTTGGACAATAAAGTTAGCCTTCATCTTTCTCTCCCAGCCCCTTCTCCTATACCCAACCATACCAAACTACCTGCAGTTGCTTGGACATACAATATCAGCATACCTCAGAGCCTTGTATGTTCTTTTTTTTCTTTTGCCAAGAAAGCCCTTCTGAACTTGTCCCACCTGGCTAACTTCTACTCCTTCAAAAAGCCACTCCAAGGGTCATGCCCTCTAGGAAAGCTCCCTACCTTCCCACAGACACGTCATCATTGCCTCCTCTGGACTGGATCCTTCCTTATACAGAATGATTCAAAGAGAATTGAACACTTGTCAAAATATATTACTCAATAACTGGGTTATATATGAATATTTAGCATACAGCAAATTGTAGTGACCCTGATATTTCTCAATTTTCTTAATAACTATAGCACAAGACTGCCTTGGCATAGTGCCCAGTCAGGCAGTATCCCCTTAGGCCCCTTAAATCATGAAAGAGGGACCTCTGCTCTATAGCCTGTTCTTCAGAGGGATCCACATGTTACAAACACACCCAAAACCATATTTGTTACAAAATACACAGTTATCTTTGCCACTTGGATCTGGCACTCAGCATTTGCACAGACAAACTCATAACCCTAATATCCACTCACAAATGACTTACACCATTTGGGTTCCAGAAAAATGCTTTTTCACATCTCTTATTCCATGTCCTGGACAAAAAGGACCTGCTTATAAACGCTGTGAAACTTTTTGGGTTACATCATTCCTGAAGCTGGAGATGCACTGCTTTGGAGTATGGAGAAGAATTGACAGGCAGGAACACTTGGGTAAAGGGAAAGACAAAATAATTAACTTGTCTCTTCTGTCTTCTCAGATATGAATGCAATGGGCTCTTGCATATATATGAGTTGTCATTTTCTAATAATGCCATGTCCAATTTTTTGCTTCTTTTTGGTCTTGATGTTTTATTCCAGCAGCTTTTACAAATTAATGTAGTGTTCACAACAGTTGTACATGTTGGCTGAGCAAGTTTTTGCAAAATAAAACAGTTGCTTATGCAAACATCCCTAGCCCATCAAAACAACACCTACATATATGCAATAATTAAGTTTAGTTGTATTGGATATTTTGTCAACTTTGAGTCAAGTAAAAACATAGCTGTGCACATATTTCATCAAAATGATGGCATATTTGTCAAATTTGTTACTGTAATATATAACTTGTTGATAATCAGACATATGGATTGTGGGACTCTATCTTCTTGCCCCAAATGTTCAGGCCAACCCTGCACGTTGAGGCCCAGATATCAGCTACATCAACTTATTCTTAGGAAGAAATATCAGGATCCTCAAGTTTGGACCATTCTTTCTTTATCGCCTTGAGGAAATGAATTTGTACATTATGATGCTGTTGACTGCCATAAGCTACAGAAGTTCCCTGATATTTTAGGAAAGATGCATTAGGCTTCTTGATTCATGTGATTATGAGCACGGTGCATCTATACTATTACACCAGTAGCTGTAATTCCTTCCTGACAAGTTGGTTGTGACAACAGTTCACATATACCGCAGTTCTACATTTATAATTTTTGAGAGTGTTCAATTCTTTCTGCATCTCCTGTGTACAGCTCTCATTTGTTATTTTGCAATTATGATTTTGTGTAACTGATTCAACTCCCAGAAGACAGGGACCAGGTCATAGTCTTCTTACATGTGCAGAACCTGATGTGTATGACCGTGTTTAATAAAATTTGTTACTGCTTGTCTTTCTTGAGAAAAGAATGAAGACATTTGTTGGAGGAAAGTTCTTAATCTTTGAAAAGAGATTACAGCTAATCAAGGGCTCTTCAGCAATATCGGCTTTTTCCCAGCTTTTTATTTTCATTTTATGGTTGGTGTTCCACAAACACACATGAGTAACAGACACCTTGGCAGCAGCTACCTGCTCTGGAGAGTGACATCTGTTCCCTACTCTTACATTTCTTTATCACATCAAGGTTTTATTTCTTATAGCATTTAGTTCACAATTATTTATTTAGCATCTACTAGGTGCTCTAAATTGTTTTACTTATGCATTTACTTGTATGTTCAGCCAACCTTTTTTTGTATGTTCAACCAACATACAAATAAACGTATAAATAAGATAACTTACAGCACCCTAGTTGATGCTAAAATTTATATTTAATTTATAACTACTGGTTGAACCAATATTGTATATTTGTTCCTCATTGTTTTTCTTCCTCAGTGGACTCAACTCCATGAAAGTAGAGACCTGTCTGTCTTACTTACTATAAGACCTTCAGCACCTGGAAATAGCAGGTGTTAAATATACCTGTACTGAATGGATGAATGTGTAAATATGTATCTACAATCTCAACAACTTTTTTTTTTTTTTGGTATTTTTCCCCTATTCTTACTTTAGTCAAACAATACCAAGGAGTAATACCTATTGGTTTTAAAACAACAACTACCCAAAAAAAATGTTTGAAAGGACTCTGAAATTAGCCCTTTCTTGATGGTAATTGATGGACTGGCGTTTTCAGTTTTTCACCTCTCATTTCTCTCCTAAGCCACTCTTCGTTCTAATACAGACTGTACACTGATGCGTGCTCCTGCAGCGGGTGCTGTAACTGCTCTGGGTACGATACCGCAGGGCCCCTTTCTCCTAGCAAAATCTATGTCCCACAGCCACACATTCATTCTTCAGAGCCAAGATGAGGATTTTTTTTCAGTCAAATTTCACTTGCTTGGGATAAATCTCATAGGCTATTAAATCTGATTTGCTGATCCCTGCTAACAGAGCATTTGAAGAACCATCAAAGGGACACTGAAAGTGTCACAGGTATTACAGTAAGCCCTTGATAGTGGCTTTTAGTGTGTTGTATGACGGGGAATGCAGTCCAAAGATAAGAATAGGCAGACAGGGAGGAATCCAGCCCAATCGAGTTCATTTCACACATGTACAGCCACTGACATGTCTGCAATAAGACTAGACAATGCCGTCGTTGGCAAGCTTGTTAGAACTTTTTTCAAATAACAAACTCTAATTAGTTTTTGGTGTGTCTTCAGTGCAACTAAGCAGATGAAAGAAAGAACAAATATGAGTTGATTCTGAAGGAGCTCTGTTCTTTAAAAAAGCATACCCATGAAGCAGATCAATATCAGATCAAAACATGCATGAAAGAAGGATTCACAGTAATTTCATACAAAAATAGTTGGATGAGGAGGTAAGCAAAATAGTCCAAAAGCTGTTGTCAATCCCTTTCTCCTTTCTGTCTTCACAACTGAAAGGAAAACTGTAAGTTTCTTGTAAGCTCTCTATTAAACCATAATGTATTTTTCATGCAAAATGTTAAACCTCCAGCTAATGCTTGGTACATTTTTCTGACACAAGCAAGCCTGACTTAGGACAGGAAACACTGAATAAAAATAGCTCTGTTAGGCCGGGCGCGGCGGCTCACACCTGTAATCCCAGCATTTTGGGAGGCCGAGGCGGGCAGATCACGAGGTCAGGAGATCGAGACCATCCTGGCTAACATGGTGAAACCCTGTCTCTACTAAAAATACAAAAAATTAGCTGGGTGTGGCGGCATGCCCCTGTAGTCCCAGCTACTCAGAAGGCTGAGGTAGGAGAATTGCTTGAACCTGGGAGGCAGAGGTTGCAGTGAGCCAAGATCGCACCACTGCACTCCAGCCTGGGCAACAGAGCAAGACTCGGTCTCAAAAAAAAAAAAAATGCCCTGTTATATACTATCTGTGATCCTGATGATGTCAGAGCCAAGATACAGAAAAACCAAGGCTGGAGACACTGTGCCACCAGCAGAATACACTCTCCTGCTTCCAGGTAAAACGAGACGCAAAGAAAGCCATCCATTTCCTGGAAACTGCTGTTCTAGAACAAATGTACATATATAGGAAATGCCCTGGAAAGAAAAGACAGGATGTAGTGGGCACATTTACAAGGTATGTCAAATGTAGCTCTCAAAATGATTGGATGGGTTGAGATGGGAAGTGCTGAGAAGAGGGCAGGGTTGAGGCTGAGAACACTCAGTCCTGCCGTAAGTCGGCAGGTGACACCAAAGTGTTAACATGGATTCTGGTGTGTGCATTTCTGCACTGATACTGTGAAATGTGTGTTCTTCTTTCATATAGTAGAAAAAAAATCAGGTCTTGAAAAACATAGTTATTTTAGCTGTTTCAATACTGGAATGCTTGAATATGATATATTTGCTAATTTAATTCTAAGTATTTGTTGCATATCCCCTCATTAAGTCATAGAAAACTGGAGGCAGTCACAACAGGGATATAGGCAGAGATGCCTGCTTTTACCAATGCCTAAATTTCATGCCAGCTGAGAATATCCCTGTGTCTAATGGGAGAGGTGCTGTGAAATCTGAATACAGCATTATCTTGCTTTATAATTGTGTTCCCTAATAACAGAAAGAGGGCTTTGGGCCATAATTAATAGCCATTCTTACAGATCTTTTAACTCCCCACAATCTCCAAGGAGCTTGCTTTCCATTAACATTTCCAGAAATAGCTTACTTTACATTATTAACGTGCTGCAAATGATAGCTTCCAAATTATTCCTAAGCTAATTATTAAAAATTGATTACACGAAAAGCTTTTCCCACTTTAAGTTGTACCTTTAAGTGCCTTGCAGTAAATATGAAGATAGAGCTGTGGCCCATTGGAAGATTCTCTCCTTGTAATGTAGTCAATTCCATTAAGTCAATCTCCAGTGTACTCTAAAATGTGTTTTCATTACAAGTTATGGTGCTAAATACCATGGGAAATGATATGCAAATAAGCAATATTAACTATGCCAGTTAAGACAAGCCAAACTAACTTAACGAAGGGGATATAGCCACTATAAAGCTATGTTTTCCTTTTTTTAAGGTTAATTAGACAGCCTAATTATCCCAGACGAGAGCATATTATTCTCTTGGAAAAGCAAGCATAATTAACTTAGAGAGTCTTCCTCTATAAGCAAAATCAAGTAAATAGAAAAATTCCAATGCGAAGTGGTTTACTTCTATTGAAATCCAAAGGGTGGCTCGATATGTAAATAAGAAGAAAAAGAGAGAGAGACACACCCACAAACACACATAATAGTAGTTGTTAAATGTGAACCATCCTAAGAGTTTATGAGATTTATGGAAGAGTTGCCTGGACTAGGATATATGGAAGAGTTTATATATATTCATAATATCTCATGTACAGAAAATATGCTTCTCAAGAAGAGAAAAGAAAATACTCCCTAGGGAAGATGTAAGTGTTAGACACTTGTTACTTTTGGCCGTCCAGCAATCATCCCACTTTCTTCTGGTGATGCGACCCTGATTTTCCTTCTGGGGTACTACCTGTTGCACCTGCATTGCAGTTCCAACCTCTCTCCTCACTCAATCCTACTTCCCTCACTTCCTCACAGGTAACATTGCTGGGAGGATGCCTCATAATTCAACCACACACAAATGTTTATTTCAGAGTCTTAGGGAAGAGTCCTTTTCCCAGGGAAGCCAGTATAGCATTGGTGCCAAGATCAGTCCTAGGAAGCAGAATCTAAAATGGGATTTTAGAGTTGCATCGCTTGCCAGCCAGCTGACAATGAGGATCACATACTGGTAGTTGGGATGGAACTGGTAGCCCCCTATAGGCTATGGCAGGATAATTGTTAAAACTTTCACTGGGGCCGGGCAAGGTGGCTCACGCCTGTAATCTCAGCACTTTGGGAGGCCAAGGTGGGCAGATCACTTGAGGTCAGGAGTTTGAGACCAGCCTGGCCAACATGGTGAAACCCTGTCTCTGCTAAAAATACAAAAATTAGCTGAGCATGGTGGCAGATGCCTGTAATCCCAGCTATTCAGGAGGCTGAGGCAAGAGAATCGCTTGAACCTGGGAGGCAGAGGTTGCAGTGAGCCGAGATCGCACCATTGCACTCCAGCCTGGGCGACACAGCAAGACTCTGTCATGGAAAAAGAAAAAAAAACAACAACAAAAAACACAAAAACTTTCACTGGTGATAAATTGGAATAGAGCACAGATGGAAAGGAATTACCGGTGGGCATATTAACACAGGTATTTGAGGGTTTCAGGAAAAATAGTAAACATAAAGACAACGAAGTTGAAAATTGTTGCTGAGACTCCTGATGCATCAGAGTAAGACAAGAAAAAGCTGACAACAATTTAATTACTAATTTATGACAAATTATGGAAGCCTAAGGGCCCTCTTGGCAGCATATAAAGAGATGCTCATCTCCTATAGCCATAGGGAAGGAAACACTGAGGATCAGGCTCAAATCAATTATAATTGCAGTGGCGCTCCAGAGAAGGTTGAAACCCAACCCTGGAAAGCCGGTTAAACTAAATCCAGGACACTGATTGGAAAGGGGTAAGACCCTGCAATTTACATTTTCTTCTTAAATGCTAGGGGAAGCTTGTATGAATATGGCAGTGGCAAATGCCTGGGCTAGTTGGTTGGGAACCCACTGACATGTGAATGAACCTATGGGATTGGACACAGAGTGAGATCTGTGTATTGCAGATTAATTCTCAGCAAAAACCTTCCATCATGGAAGACACTAAACAACCAAATGGGCAAAAATCGTCCATTTGATGTAAGCCAGTTGACTTGATGCCAGTTGATGTAAGCTAGCTTCAGTCATCAACCAACTATCCCTGTGCTGGCACAATGGCTAAATGAAGACAGCAGTCAAAATGGCAGGAATGGAAACTCTGCATGGGTCCACCAGCATGGGCTGCCACTCACTACTGCTATTCTTGCTACAGTTACTGGGGAATGTTTAATCCGCTGGCTACAGAGACCGATGCTGAACTCCCAAGATGGCACCATTACTCAAAGAGACCAACTAGCCACTTGGTAGCAAGCTGATGACATTGGGCCTCTTTCATTCTAGAAGGGACAGCAGTTTATGTTAAGTGAAGGTGACACATTCTGAGTATGGGTTTGTCCTTCTAAACTGCAGGGTCTCAGCAGCATCAGTATATGGAGGGCTAATTCAGTATTTGGCCCACAAATATAGGATCTTCATCAAGGTTTTATTAAACCAAGAGCCCCATTTTACAGCAAAGGAGGCAAGGCAGTTGATACATAGTCATAGTACCTATGCATCTTACACCACACCACCTAGAAAACACTGGCATAATAGAGCTATCAAAAAACCTTTTGAAGGCACAGCAAATGGTTTGGAAATGACACCCACAAAAATGGGCACTGCGCTCCAAGACCTAGTATGCACTCTAAATCCATTGTATGGTTCTGTGTTCCAATAGGCAGAGTAAGTCTGAGAACTAAAAAATAGAAGGAACAAATTTACTTATCATCACTCCCAGGGAGCTATGTGAGGAGTTTTTCCCTTCCATATTCACAAATAAATGCTCTTGGGCCTAAAAGTCCTGGTTCCCCGAGGAAGGATGCTTCTACCTGAGGATGCAGCAGAGTCCCATTAAACTCTAAGCTCTGTTTGATCTTTCAGACA